>NC_064642.1:607683600-608283600 GCF_023864345.2 Schistocerca serialis cubense
ATCTACTATAAAGTCAAATATTTAGGGAAAACTGAGAAAAAAATAATATAAAGTAAACATTGTATATTGTACATTGTATATGGTAGGGAATAAATTCCAAAATAAGATCGGATTGTTAATCCGAAATGATTATTTTTCATGATTTTCTCCATTAGGTTCTTCCGCTCTCTCTGCCTTTAGGAGATAAGATTCCTCTTCCGCCTCTGAGACCGTTGACCGAGCTTCAAAATACTTGGAATGGTTCAAATGGCTTTAAGCACTATGGGACTTAACATCTGAGGTCATCGGTCATCAGTCCCCTACACTTAGAACTACGTAAACCTAACTAACCTAAAGACATCACACACATCCATGCCCGAGGCAGGATTCGAACCTGCGACCGTAGCAGCAGCGCGGTTCCGGACTGAAGCGCCTAGAACCGCTCAGCCACAGCGGCCGGCGAAAATACTTGGAGCACCAAAAAATACAGAGGTATGTAAATTAAGAAGCAATGAAGAAGTTTATCGTAACATAGAAAACATAAATGAAACACTATGAAAGTAGCGACTGATATTTTTTGGACACTTACAGAGAATGAACAGCAACAAGTTAACCAAACAGATTTTTAAATATCTTTGGGACAAGAAGTCAACAACAGCCTGGATTACAGAAGTTAGGAAAGATTTGGAAAGAAACAACGTAAGTGAAAAAGATGCAACAGAAAGAGAGATTTCCAAGAGAAAAGTGTTAAAAATGGAACGATTCCAAGGCAAGACAGGGTCAAAATGGTCCGAGGAGATAAAAAGGATACATAGTGAAAAGATGAAAGAATACTGGAGGAAAAAGAAAGAATAACAAAGAAGGAAGCATTGAAATTGGTGCGTGGTCCTTAGATGACCCAAACGAAGAAAGAAAGAAAGAAGAAGAAAGTAATAATATCGGTCCCCGATATTGCCATTTCTATATCGATATATCATGGGGAAAAGTATCGCCAAAATATGTGACATATTTTGGAAAAAATGTTGATATTTTATCATCAGCCCTTATTCAAAGAAGACACGACAATCACCTTTCTTCTCTCCAGCGTTTGTAAGGGCTCTGTCATGGTCCAGCTCTGTCATGGTCCAGCTGTCATGGGCAACTGCCTACTCAGTCACTCTACGAACGACAGCCTTGTAGCCATCTGTAATACTAAACGGTTGAAATCACCACTTTGTAGTTGCTGGCTGCCTATCTACCGGCTTCCAGGGGAAACGTAACTTTGATGTTCAGCAACTCATATAATTATTGCTCGAATTGAAAGATTTAAAATGCTGTAATAATCTACTCATTAAGAGGTATAAAGTGTTAACACGGTAAGTCAAGTATTGGATTAGAAACTACGCAATGTAACTCATGGTGTCACAATTACACACACTATATTCAGCCAGTATTTAATAACGAGGGATTTAGCGACTTCTAACAAACTTTACACATTAGCTCAACTCTTTTCAAAACATTTTCTAGCTGACACACCCACAAAATAACGAAAGGAAAAAAAAGAGTTTATCGTTTGCTAAATTTTCGCTGTTCACGCAATAAAACTTCAGCCTCACGCATGATGTTCTAATTTACTTCTTCCTCACTATTAACTGTACTGGCAGCCCATTTTACTGACTATATCCGCATATACCACTGAACGTACTTGCAAAATTGTACCTTTACACGAAACAAATATGAGTGTTTCTTAAAATGAAACATGAATAACCCACACTGTACTAATGCAGCGATGGTAAAGTAATCAGACGTCTGAGGCTGATTTATTCATGACATTTCGCGTCTTTAAGGAATCGCGGGCGAGGGGATTACTGGTCTGTATCTGAATCGTATCAGACGCGCATCCAGGCGTGAGTTCTGGGAGAAAGGTTCTCCGACCGCCACAAGGATAAAACAAAAGTCACGGCCAACGAAAATCTAGAGTTATGATAATATATCATGCAACTTTATTCAAGAAGACGCTTTGACCATCTTCAGTAGTGAAAGAACAATAGTGACATACTATTTTTCAACGGAATGCATAAAATATACCAACCACTGAAATATGTAATATTCAAATATCACAATTATTGGTTTCAGGTTGATACAGTGTATTTACAATGTATATTTACTTGAAGAGGTACAAGTATATTTGGCAACTGGTGTTCAGTTATGAGAGACATTGTAAAAAGAATGTGGGAGCCAATAATATTTATGCACTTTCAGCAGGACAATGTGACAACCCACACATACAGAACTGCTACAGAGTGGCTCCAGGAACACTCCTCCGAGTTTAAACACTACCGCTGGCCACCAAACGCCCTAGACATGAACAGTATTGAACATATCTGGGATGCCTTGCAACGTGCTGTTCAGAAGAGATCTCCACCCCCTCGTAATCTTACGGGTTTGTGGACAGCCCTGCAGGATTCATGGCGTCAATTCGCTCCAGCACTACGTCAGTCATTAGTCGAGGCCATGTCACGTCGTGTTGCGGCACTTCTGCGTGCTCGCGTGGGTCCTACAAGATATTAGGCAGGTATAGCAGTTTCTTTGGCTACTCAGTGTACATAGTGAATGTAAGCTACTGAGCAAAAATGTCCAGTTTCTTTGTGGCATCTTTTTGTACACTTCTTGAGACGACAATATCACTTTTTTAAAAAATATATTTTAGCTGATTATTGCCATTATGTTTGGTTAAAATGGCTCTGAGCACTATGGGACTTAACGTCTGAGGTCATCAGTCCCCTAGAACGTAGAAGTACTTAAACCTAACTAACCTAAGGACATGACACACATCCATGCCCGAGGCAGGATTCGAACCTGCGAGCGTAGCGGTCGCGCGGTTGCAGACTGAAGCGCCTAGAACCGCTCGGCCACTAAGGCCGGCTGCCATTATGTTTCCGGGACAGGGAGTACAGTATAAAATGAACCAGCATCGCACTTGGATTTACAGGTTACACACAGCTAATGTGTTAACTTAATTAGTAGCACTGGTCACAATATCCGGTTTTTATTATTTAAATCTGTTTCCCAATCTTGGAAATCGACACCTTAAAAAGAAAGGGCTTTCTCACGTCCGTAAATGTAGCTCACCCACTTGAAAATATAATGGCTCGCTTAGAAACTGGTCATGACAACGAGCAATACAGTGAATGAAAAATTTTGGAGATTTAGTGTCTGGTATGTGATTTATAAATGACTTTTTTACAGCCACTGTATTCCTCAACATGTTGTGCACCACTCACACCATAGTTACACATTCTGTTTTGGTTGGCGTGGCGTCCCTTGGAGCACACACTTGTACATAATCCTGAGACACTGCCGCATTCAGCAGCGGGCAGGAAGCGGGTCTAACATCAACCAGGAGAGACAGCCGATCATATTTACATGGCGTCGACGGCACGCGTCGGTGGGATCCCACTACAGCATTGCTTTACGTCTCAAGCGGCCTTCACTTATATGCTGCCGTCGGTGGCACCGCACACGGGGGCAGCGATTGATGTGGAGCATCCTGTTGCAGTACCCTGTTGAAGACGGTACATGCCAGAGGTAATCGACTCGCAAATCAGGCTGATACTGTACCGGGGATCATCAGGTACCGCCTACTGGGCCTTTCGTGTGCACACTAAGCTGTTGCCAAATACAAGAATAACAAGCTTCCGATATTATACACGTGTAAACGTCTCGTAGCAGTTTTATGTCCAGAGCCTGGTCGAAAAATATTTTTCCACACAACTGGCACAACATTTGAAGAGGCGAAAGTGAATAAGTATCAAATGTCACATTTTTCAGGAGACTGAAAAATCAATACATCCAAAACATTGGAGAGCAGAGAGAGAGAGAGAGAGATTACAAAACAAACACTTTCTGAAGAATGTTCGAAGTGCCATACCAGGAAGTTTCATTGTTCTAACTGTCAAGAAGAAAACTTTTGCAAAGAAGAAAATAGCAACCATCCAGTGGTAACAAAGCTATTTATTTACACAAACAGCGCTGTTACCTGGTTCGAACCGACAGATTCGTCTTAAAACGGCGCTTCACATTAATATAACATTTGTTGTTGTGTATATTAGTTGTTAACTGCTTTTTAACAACTGATGTGAACAACA
This sequence comes from Schistocerca serialis cubense, assembly GCF_023864345.2. Lineage (NCBI taxonomy): Eukaryota > Metazoa > Arthropoda > Insecta > Orthoptera > Acrididae > Schistocerca > Schistocerca serialis. The sequence continues at coordinate 607,687,707 of NC_064642.1, forward strand.
TGCGTAATATAAACGTGAACAGCCGTTTGAAGGATAACCTGTTGGTTCGAAACCGATAACAGCGTTTATTTGTGTAAATAAATGTCCGCGTTACCACTGTCTGGTTGCTATTTTATTCTTTGGAAGAATCAATTCGCATTTTGTACACAAACACGGTCTCAAAAAGTTTTTTTCCAGAAAATAGCAAGAAGAAAACATTTGTTCGGAGTTCCATTAATAATGAGGCAATACTTATGTAACGTGTTCTGCTTTATTGTTCATTGACGATATGACGCTTATCGTAAAAAAGTGGAAAAACCAGATGTAATGTGGTACGAATATTTACGTTGGTTTGTGCATTATAAAAGCTATGTCTTGGTTTGTCTCGACCTTTAACATCAACGCCATCTGGCGCCAAGTTAATACTATACGGTCCCCGAGTCAGCTACGTTCACTCTGGCATGTGAAGTCTCCAAATAACATCTTTCGCAAATATCCTCTAACGGCAACTGCACATGACACTGTACGTTTTTCTAATATTGCTCAGGCGTATGAGCTTTTGTAAGCATATTGTAAGTATCTCTACCTACAATGTACTTCCGTTCCTGCTGTTTCTTTGGCCTCGTAATTATTATGTATTTGGTATTAGATTTTATAATTTGTCTCTTGATCCCCGCTGGACCTTCCTGTCCCCTCTTTTCTCCTCCTCTCGGACCTGCTTCCCCTCAGCAGTACCCTCCAGTCAGTTTTTATTCTTCGCTGTGTGTGCTCCGTCTCTTACAGTGTTTTTTTAAGTGTTTTCGTTCTGGAGTGTTTTTACACTGTGGCCAACTATTAAATTGTGCGTGCGACTTCAGTGTATTTCATGTGCTCCACGAAACGGCAATGGTATTTTTTATCTTTATGCCGACTTTTTTTAACTGTTCCACAATGAACGTCTCCGTGTCAGTGTACATTTTAACCCCCATTGTCTCCACTTACTATGTTTCTATGTCCCCCTTTTTCCGCCTTTTTTTATGTGCAGTTTCCTCTTTTTTAACTGTAATGCCACTCGGCTGAAGAGAGGCGGATTGTGCCGCTGTCAGCCCTCGCCTGCCCATATGGGCCAGGGGAATGAAATCACCGGGGAGAAAAAAAAATAATTTCTCTTGTGTAAATTTTACCACAGTTCTCTGATGATGGCCGGCCGCGGTGGCCGAGCGGTTCTAGGCGCGTCGATCCGGAAACGCGCTACTGCTTTGTTCGCAAGTTCGAATCCTGCCTCGGGCATGAGTGTGTGTGATGTCCTTAGTTAGGTTTAAGTAATTCTAAGTTCTAGGGGACTGATGACCTCAGTTGTTAAGTCCGATAGTGCTCAGAGCCATTTGAACCATTTGAATTTATCTGATGATGATTACTCGAAACGCACCGTAAATAAAGTTTATAACGGACGTTTCCATGGAATTACTACTTGTCAGTTTTATTTGAGATAATACAACACAGAAATGCTGCTGTACGTTTTTAGCGGAGATTGAAGATAACCGCATCAGTTGTAAGGTTCTTTTCACTTTTCAGTAGTTAAAACACGACCAGTTTCGGGCCCCTACACGCCCATCGTGAGGTGTTATAACATAATGCTGTGACCCCGAGCGCCGCGGTGGACGAGTACAAATGGTTCAAATGGCTCTGAGCACTACGTGACATAACTTCAGAGGTCATCAGTCACTTAGAACTTAGAACTAATTAAATCTAACTAACCTAAGGACATCACACACATCCATCCCCGGGGCAAGATTCGAACCTTGCGACCGTAGCGGTCGCTCGGTTTCAGACTGTAGCGCCTAGAACCGCACGGCCACTCCGGCCGGCTGGACGAGTACAGGACGCGGTGTAATCACCTAATGCTGGTGATACAAAGTTATAGCACCTGATGATGGGCGTGTAGGAGCCCGAAACTGATCGTATTTTAACTACTGAAAAATAAAAATAACTTTACAACTGAAGCGGTATTTTCAACCTCTGCTATGATGCTCAGGTGCGGATGTTCCTCCGGTGGGATTGTGTGTACGTTTTCAACGGTTACAACTGTAAACAACAAAAACCAGTTGTCACATCTCTGAAATTTTGGAATCCAGAACGAAGCACAGCTCAGCACAAAAACCACGCGTCATCTACTGATGCGTCTCTGATGACTTCCTCCATGGTTTAGCACGTGGATCAAGTCTAGGGACATGCGATACAGTACCGAGAACACAATAGCACTGAAAACCTGTTTTTTGAAAAATGCCACTTCTAAAAATTTTCATTTCCATTCTGCATGTGACATCTACATAGGCAATTTTCTACAACAGAAATAAATTTCTTAATATTATCAAAGTGCCAAATCCAATGTCCTGGGTTAAACGTCTGACGCAGTGTGTCACGAAGTGAACTCATACGACACTGCTGGTGGTGATCCGTCCACCTGATGGGGACGTTCTGCTCGGCGGTCGCCTTGGTGTTTTTCGAGAGGAGCAGGCTGTGTGCTGGCACCTGGTTCCAAAATGGCTCCGAGCACTATGGAACTTAACATCTGAGGTCATCAGTCCTCTAGAACTTAGAACTACTTAAACCTAAGCAACCTACGGACGTCACACACATACATGCTCGAGGCAGGATTCAAACCTGTGACCGTAGCAGTCGCGCGATTGCGGACTGAAGTGCCTAGAACCGCTCTGCCACAGCGGCCAGCCGCACCTGGTTTCACTCTCTCCCTTCTCTCATCATCATCATCATCATCATTAGCATCATCATACAATACCAATGTAACACTACTCCATACTAGATCCATTTCACTCAGCTACGCTCTACAAATACACATATGAGTAGACTATCGCTTTCACTCAAGGAAATGGGCCAGAGTTCGCCGGTCAAAAACAGCCTTTCCGACAGGTGTCTCAACTCACCCCATGTGATATCCCGCGTATCTGCCATGCAGCATTTACATTTTAGTGGAAGGAATGAAAATACAATATTTCTGTTAGTCTTTGCTTTACTAAACGAAATTTTCAGTACAGTAATTTTCATATTATTTCATTTTTCGTCGAAAAAAGTGGGACATAAATGCAAAATACTTAGAAATTTAAAAAAAAAGACACAAAAAAATTAATAAGTATTACCCTTTTAATATAAGTAGCAAGCTTTCATCCAAGCGTCGTAGCTCGAGGAACTGCTAAGCACACTACTGGCCATTAAAATTGCTACACCTAGAAGAAATGCAGATGATAAACGAGTATTCATTCGACAAATATATTATACTAGAATTGACATGTGTTTACATTTTCGCGCAATTTGGGTGCATAGAACCTGACAAATCAGTACCCAGAACAACCACCTCTGGCCGTAATAATGGCCTTGATACGCCTGGGCATTGAGTCAAACAGACCTTGGATGGCGTGTACACGTACAGCTGCCCATGCAGCTTTAACACGATACCACAGTTCTTCAAGAGTAGTGACTGGCGTATTGTGACGAGCCAGTTGATCGGCCACTACTGACCAGACGTTTTCAATTGGTGAGAGATCTGGAGAATGTGCTGGCCAGGGCAGTAGTCGAACATTTTCTGTATCCGGAAAGGCCCGTACGGGACCTGCAACATGCGGTCGTGCATTATCCTGCTGAAATGTAGGGTTTCGCAGGGAGAGCCACGGGCCGTAACACATCTGAAATGTAACGTCCACTGTTCAAAGTGCCGTCAGTGCGAACAAGAGATGACCGAGACGTGTAACCAGTGGCACCCCATACCATCACGCCGGGTGATACGCCAGTATGGCGATGACGAATACACACTTCCAATGTGTGTTCACCACCATCTCGTCAAACAGGCATGCGACCATCATGATGCAGTAAACGGAACCTGGATTCATCAGAAAAAATGACGTTTTGCCATTCGTGCGCCCAGGTTCGTTGTTGAATACACCATCGCAGGCTCTCCTGTCTGTGATGCAGCGTCAAGGGTAACCGCAGCCGCGGTCTCCGAGCTGATGGTCCACGCTGCTGCAAACGTCGTCGAACTGTTCGTGCAGATGCTTGATGTGTTGCATACGTTGACTCAGGAATCGAGACTTGGCTGCACGATCCGTTACAGCCATGCCTGTCATCTCGACTGCTAGTGATACGAGGCCGTTGGGATCCAGCACGGCGTTCCGTATTATCTTCCTGAACCTGCCGATTCCATACTCTGCTAACAGTCATTGGATCTCGACCATCGCGAGCAGCAATGTCACGATATGATAAACCTTAATCGCGATAGGCTACAATCCGACCTTTATCAAAGTCGGAAACGTGATGGTACGCATTTATCCTCCTTACACGAGGCATCACAACAACGTTCCACCAGGCAACGCCGGTCAACTGCTATTTGTGTATAAGAAATCGGTTGGAAACTTTCTTCGTGTCAGCATGTTGTAGGTGTCACCACCGGCGTCAACCTTGTGTGAATGCTCTGAAAAGCTAATCATTTGCATATGACAGCATCTTCTTCCTGTCGATTAAATTTCGCGTCTGTAGCAAGCCATCTTCGTGGTGTAGCAATTTTAATGGCCAGTAGTGTAAATTAAAAAAAAAGTGAAACGTTAACAGCATCTATCCTTTCCACAAAGCAGACTTTTATTATTGCTGAATATAAGCCTCTTCTGTTTCAAATCATCTCTTCCAGTCCTGTGCGTCCCGCATCCATACCCCAAAATAGCTAGTGGAGTTGTAATTACTCATTATATAAAATATAAAAATCATCCGTCTTTAATTAGTCTAACATTGTTACGGAATAGAGTTAGTTAATTATTTTACGTAATATTTTTACATAGTTGCGGGCGAACTTAGTTTCATTCTATAATCTGTCTTACAAGGCCTATGTCCTGCAGTAGTTTGATGACAGCGTACTAATTGACGCGTCATTAAACTGAGAGCGCAAGTCGTGCGGTGATTAATATGCGGCGTGTGGGACGTGACCAAGGGCGGCCACCCGAACGGGCAGTGTGTGAGGCCAGGCGTGGTTGACGATTGTGTCTACACTGACAATTTTTTGGAGTAAATTAATTAAGAGTTGCACTCAACGATTTGATATTGTTGTTCTGATTTTTTAGATGGACTCTGTTTTTAATTTATTTACTTAGTAGTCCGTCGACGTGACGAACTCGAATCAAAATATTACTACTACTACCTAAAGGGGTAATATGTATTATTTTTTTACTTTTTAGAGTTTTTTTTTATATGTAGTGTGTCCAGTGATTGGAAGTGAGAAATGAATGCGCTGTGTAGCACTAACCTTTTAACAGTAATTTATCGGCTATGGATTAACAGATCGGCCGGAACATTACGGCGACCGACCTACTGTCGATATAAACCCGTCCAGGCGATAGCAGCATCACCTGACAAGGAGTGACTGCTAGTCAGACATGCGCACGGTGTATGTAGTATCAGTGAGCGTGCCGTCCGCGTGTAGAATGGGGAAAGGGCGCGATCTACTGAATTTGACCAAGGGCAGATTTTGATGGCCCCGACGCTCGGCAGGAGCATTTCGAAAAGAGCACGACTTGACGAGTGTTCGAGGAGTGCTGTGGTGAGTGTCTTCAACACGTGGCGAAACCAAGGTGAACCACGTGCACACGTCGTGGGGTTGGGCGGCAATTACAGATGTCGAACGTCGAAGGCTGGGCAGACTGGCAAAACAGGACACGCCGCGAATTGAGCCGGAACTAACATCGGACTGGGCAGAGTACAAGTGTGTCTGAACATACAGTGCACTGAACACCCGTAACGATGATTCTCCACAGCCGACGACCTGTGCATGAGTCAATATTCACACCACGACATCGGCAACTAGGACTGAAATAGGCATGTGACCTTTTTCAAGATATCGATGGGAGGGCGCGTATCCGTCATCTTCCAGGCGAGCAGCTCCTTGTAATGCGGACAGACAAAGTTGTCAGCGGCTCTGTTATGCTCTGGGGAACATCCATATGGGCGTCCATGGGTCCAGTACAGCTCGTGCAAGAAACCATGAGGGTCATGTCTGATCTCATTCAAATCCCTAATAATCCTTTCCTGCAGTTTTATTTCCAATACGAATTTTGTGTCAATTGGGAGACATAGAGTTGAAAAGTCTAATTCTCTATCGTGAGATGAAGTGATTTTAAATCATGTTCTACTTGTACATTCATGATATTTCTTTGGTTTTGTTCGGTTGTTGCTGTATCATCCAATCGAACACTGATTTCAGACCACGTAGAGCCCTTCATGACGATCATGTTTCCCGATGGCGGTGGCATTTTTCAACAAGATAATGCGCCGTGTCACATGACTAAAAGTGTGATGGAGTGGTTCTTGAAACACAGTGGCGAGTTTCAATTGATCTGCTTCCCCCCGCAATATCTGAACCCGATCGAAAATATCTGATATGTGATTGAACTTGACGTCAGAGCTTATCGCCCCCCTCCCCAGAATTTGCGGGAATTAGGTGACTTGTGTGAAAATGTGGTATAAACTCCCTCCAGCGACCTCCTAAGGCCTCATTGCTTGCATACCACGACGCTTCACCGCTGTTATCCGCGCCAAAGATGGACAACCGGCTATCGGATAGTTGTCATAATGGTTGCGTTGTAATTCACTACCGTACTTGTTTCCGCATTGAAATTTCTTGCAGTTGTTTAATATACTAATCATGATTTATATTCCGTCACTCATCATAAAAAAAAACACATATGGCTACATTAAATGCCATTGTTATTTATTATTAATAAAAACTTGTTGATTCAAAATGATTTAGCTCTTGGTATCAGTTCTGAATGTTGAAATACAAAACAAAATTTACAGGAACCGCAAGATTATAAATGTTCCTCATTTCTAGTGCTCTTTGTACAGTCTGTGTGTGGAGTTCTGGAACTGCCAGATAATTGCATCACGAAAGTGACGCGTTTTGGCTCTATTCCTGCAGATTGCAACAGAAAAATTTGCGCCTTGAAATGTTACGTGTACTTTGTATCTTTACTGTTTATATCTTGCAGAAAACTGAGAAGTATTTGCAACACTAATCTCGAAATCTGTCATTTGTCATTTTATACTGGTATCTGTGTTGTCAAAATATACAACTGTGGAAAGAGTATACTTCATCCCCTGTTGAAGAAAATGTTTTCTCGCATTCGGAGTGAGTGTCTCTTTGACTTTAAGAGGCAACATTAATGCTAATAGGCAATAGATCACTTCAGAAAAGGTCAACAAAACATATTTTAAAAATCAGTATGTAGGTAATCGGGTAAACACACAAATGGTACAGTACGTGAAGGACATTCTCGCTTTTTTTTTTATTTTTTGCAAGTTTTGAGCACCACCGACAGGAGCGCCACCGACCAGGGTTGTAGAAAATGGCAGCGTACCAGACAGAGATAGCATTTTGTGCAAGAATTTACCCATTGCTAATCGGCAGCGAGTGTGCAAAAAACTTTCCGTGGCACGTTTTGCAAGTCACCGCCAATTTACAGCAGCATAGCGATGTGACAGAAGAAACTAGAGGGTGGTTGTACGATCCAAAACGTTCGAGTAGACCGGGTTCGTCAGAACAGGCAGTGAATCGTGTGAGGGATGTGATTTCCAAATTTGCAAGCTGTAAGGCATGATGATGAATTATGCCATCTGTTGGTCTTCATTGATATGCAGAACCATCTTGAAAATCTCGATTTCGTAAGCAACTTCAGTGGTGCATAGTTCCAGAAAGATGAAAACACACGCATATGGTGGACAGAGATCCACATGCAACAGTCGAACATGTCCAACATGCTGAAAAATTTAACTTCTTCTCTGGCGTGAAATGGTAATTACATCAAAACTCTACATGCGTTGATATACATCAACGTGGACAGATGAAAATGTGTGCCCCGACCGGGACTCGAACCCGGGATCTCCTGCTTACATGGCAGACGCTTGTCTATATGAGCCACCAAGAGCACAGAGGATAGTGCAACTGCAGGGATTTATCCCTTGCACGCTCCCCGTGAGACCCACATTCCCTACTTAATGTCCACACACTACATTAGTAGTGGTCTGCCCATTACACTCATAACTCGCGGCAGACAATCTTACCGAGTCCCGTAAGAGTTCGTACAATGCGTGCGCATCCAGCACAGAAAAAGAAGGTCAGTGGCCGGTTAACCTTAACTATCTGAAGATGGTGAACAGATACTCTCTTCATATATCCTCTCTGGCGTGTCCAACAAGACAGTCTACGGAACTTTCCTGCCAATGGTACCGCCAATCGCGACGTGTTGCAACTGTGACTCACTCCATCTCTTGAAACTGACAGCAGGAGTGTCGTCTTTCAACAAGATGGCGCCCGTCCACATTTCCAGAATATTGTGAACTAGATTACATGAATGAGAGGTTGCGACGTCGCTGGATAAGCCATGTTGTGGCCGCTTGTCTGGCGCTACTCGAGTGGCCACCGCTGTCGCCGGACTTGACGCCTTGAGGTTTTTTCTCGTGCGGTTACAACAAGGATTCCGTCTGTAATGATCTCTAAGTCGACGAGAAGTTAAACCCCAATCTTCCTTTTATCCCAAGGACTGCGTTTATGTTTCACCTCTGCCACAGAACCTCGAAGACCTCCGACACCGCTTAGCTGCAACTGTTCTTATTTTCACCTCTGATATGCTGGTTCGGGTATGGGAAGACTGGACTACCGATTAGACGTACGTCGTGTGAAATTGAAAAAATAAACTTTGTTACGTTGTTCTTGTCCATTTATCTGTACAGCCTTTTTGAAACTTTCCGTGACTTTTACGATTACCCTGTACACCGTTTTAGATTGAGATCTCGGTGCTGTTGCACATTTTAATATCAGTTAACACTAGTTCTGTTCATATGTAATATTTATCAGCTGCGGTATGTGTGAGCAAGCCAAGCCAAAACTTTATTCAAAAAGTGAATGCATTGTCTAAAACACCAGGTTTTAGGAATCACACGTGTTAAAAGTGAGCCGTGCGCATCTCGCGCTCATGCCGTTTATTGCTCGTCATCTGGTTTTTTTGGTTCTGTCGCCTCGTTTTTTCTTTAATTCGATTTACTGGCGTCACTAGGTTGCTGGTTTGCTTGCCCGTCAGTGGCACCAGCAGCGCTTATCGATAAGTGCACTGTCGCACCACCTCTGGAGCGACCGCTAGTATTTCCGGGTCGTCGTCTGACTGGAGTTCAGTTGGGAGGTCAGTCCAGACACAGCAGCAGTGGAATCGGGGACGGAGCGCCAGTGAGGTGCGGACAGCCAGTGCTCGCCGACCTTGGCGACACACATGAACTGTCCGGCGGAAGGAGACTGGAGCGGGACGACCGTTGGTTGGTCGTTGGGTTGGTCGTCTCCTCAGGCGACGTGTATTTGATCTTTTCAGCGTTCCTGGGCCCCATCAGTTCGTCATCTTGCCGGACGTGAGTCGGTTCCTTCCTTGCTCAGGGATGTCGTGGCCAATGGGCGAGAGTTACCTCTGCGTGGATGGGTCCGAGCCAGGGTGCCCAGGTTGCCGTGTCTCCGAATTCCGAACGGACATCGAGTTGAGTCGGGTTGGAGCTGCAGTCAGCTTCGGACAGCCAAGACTCGCCCCACCGTTGAAGACACACGTAACTTGAGTCGGTCATCTCATCGGACGACGTGTATTTGGTCGCCGACCGCTTGTGGAAACTCTCTGTGTGTCGAGATGATTCGTCCTTGTTGTTCCACAGTGATTGCTTTTACGATTGTTCGAGTTCTTGTGTAAGTGTGTTTACGTGGAACCGTGTGTAGCTTCTGTGATTTCCACTAAGCAGATGAATGCTGTCTGCGTACTGGAATATTCAGTCGGTCGGTTGAAATACAGCAGCGAGTGTGTCGGGTGGCCGCCCTGCTGCTGCGGTCGCAGGCTCGAATCCTGCCTCGGGCATGGATGTGTGTGATGTCCTTATGTTACTTCGATTTAAGTAGTTCTAAGTCTAGGGGACTGATGACCTCAGATGTTAAGCCCCTTAGTGCTGAGAGCCATTTGAACCATTTTTAATGCTCTTGTTTCCCCTAATTTGATAAGAGACATTCGTGCAATAAACGTGATTGATTAGGGTGTTGGTTGGTTCTTCAGCCGTCCCTAGATCGTGTTGCAACCCTACTGTTTAGAGTTACGCTGGCTGCCTGTCTCACCTAAACTGTTGTTAGAGTTTCCTTCCCAGCCCGACCCTTGGAACACTTTTGAGCACCACTGTTTGTTGTTTGCGATTGTCATTTTAGTTGGTAGCAGGTACTGTGCCAGGTCTTCAGCCGTGTATTAATATTGTCTGTTTTATGTTTACTATATGGCCTTCAGCTGAACTTCATGACAACTTTAAGATTAGGCCTTCAGCCGTTTTTCTTTTAAAATTCTTGTTGCTCTGTATTTAGGCTTTGCCGGCCCTGGTGGCCGAGCGGTTCTAGGCGCTACAGTCTGGAACGAAGCGACCGCTACGGTCGCAGGTTCGAATCCTGCCTCAGGCATGGGTGTGTGTGATGTCCTTAGGTTTATTAGGTTTAAGTAGTTGTAAGTTCTAGGGGACTGATGACCTCAGCAGTTAAGTCCCATAGTGCTCACAGCCATTTGAACCATTTAGGCTTTCAGCCGCGTTTGTTTAAGAATCTGTGGCTTTAATATGTAAATTCTTGTCTGTAATGTTTCTCTTTAATTATCTTGAATTTTTGAAACAGCCTTCAGCCGTGTTCTGTAAATGTTTATCTTAAGGTTGTCTAATTATTGTTGACTAATTGTTTGGGCCTTCAGCCGACAAGATACTTCAAGTTTTCTTAAGATGTTTTCTGTTTTACTGTGTAAAAGCTTATCTTTAAAGCATCTCTTTCATTACGGAAAAAGAAACTTTTTTTATTGGGCTTTCATCCGAATAATTAATTTGAATTTTCCTTAATATGCCTTTAGCCGAGAGGATATTGTAATTTTACTTAAATAAGGCCTTCAGCCGTTACCCTAAATCCTGATGTTTTTGAAGGAATCATTTAAACTTATTTTGGAGAAATTATTTGGGCCCTCAGCCGTGAATTGATCTTTGTTGTTTTAAAGAGAAAACGGTGCTTTGGTTCGAGCAAAAAAATTGTGTGTTCTTGTATAACTAATAGTAATTTACCTTGGCTCCTTTCCACAACCTGATCCGCTCTGTCCTGCAAAACCAGGTTACTACGCAGGTGCGTTAACCATTGCGCCTCCGGGATTCAGTGTTGACGCAACTGCGAGGACTATCTCGCCTCGCCTCAAGGCCGATTCACATTCTCAACGAGCGCCACCTATTCGCAGTCCCTGTCCATTTCCTCCGTGTTCGATACTGAGATTCCCATAGGAGGTAAGACGTGTTTGTGCATCCGCACATATTTATTGACTTCTGCTTCATTTCATCTCCTTCTTTTGGACGAAAACGGAATATACGAGTATAGTCTGACATAACGCAGAAGTATTTTTCTGATCAGTCGATCAATATTCGGACCACGCGAGATTTGTGAATGATACAACAGAATTTTTACTGGGTTTTGCTCTAGCCTTTATACATCTACATCTCGTTTTTCTCCAGAAACCTGGAAGATTTTGTGTGAAACATTCATGGATGGGCAGAATAGGAAATGATTTTAATTCTAATGATGCTCAAGGGCCGCAATGTTGCAGTTGGTCGAGATACGAAGTACGCTACCTGACAAAGATTATCCGGGCACCTAGTGGTGGGCAGTGCCTTCATGATGCATTGATCTTTGCTGCGGACACTTTCAATAAGATGTATGTCTGGGGAGGATTGGCAGTCCGTTTTTCCTCAAGAATCGATCCAGAGAAGGTAGTAATAATGGACGTTGGGGTCTGGAAGAAGTCAGTGCTCTAGCTCATCCCAAGTAAACCATTGGGTTCCGGTATGGACTTCGGACAAGTCAGTCCATTTCAGGTCATTTCAGGTATGTTATTGTCCACAAACCACTGCATCACAGGTGCTGCTCTATAACAGAGTGCATTGTAATGCCGATAAAAACAATTATCGTTTCCGAACTATTACTATGAGCGGTACACAATGGTGCGAAATGAGTTCATATCATTCCACATTTGGTATTTCCTTAAGAGCAACAATAGGAACAACACCCTGAACTACGAAAACCACATCCCTACCGTAACACAATCTCCTCTGTACTTCACTGTTGGCGCTGCACATGATGGCAGGTAACGTTCTCCAGACGTTCGCCAGACGGCCAATCTGCATCATCGCATTACTACAGAGTACAGTGTGGTTCAGCAACCCAAATCACTCGTATCCAGTCATCGACATTCCAGCGGCGTATCTTTTTATTACATCTCAAGCGTTGTCTGGCATTCTCTACAGAAGTGTGTGGCTTCTCTACTGAGAAACACGGTGCTCCCTACCTCCTTTTATATTAACGGGTTCGCCTCACGTAGTACCTACTGATCAGTTTCACATTAAATAGATGAGTCCGGACACATTTGATCGGATGGCACATGAAGATCTGCACGCTTAGACTAATGGACATCACTGCATATTCCAGGCTTTGACTATATTGAAATGTACTTAGCGAAATGTAGCATTTGCACATAAAACAGTATCTTTACTGTACCATAAGCTAGGACTGTTGACATTTTTAATAATATCTGGCATCCGATATATCGATATTTGAAACTGTCAGTACCCGCTCTCGATAAATCGAAGGAAAGAATCGATGTATCAACAGAAAAAGAATCGACGTACCTGCCTATAAAAATATTGGTTGCACATTGTAAATATACTACCAGTTTTAGATCTTTATATGTAAGTATTAATTTATTGTTATATATTCTGTACACCAATAACTAGGGGCCTGCCTATCCCCCTCAGAGCAATAACTGAAAGGAAAAACATTGCGCGTTCACCCTTATCGATAACCACTTTGCTAACAATGGTAACTGCATGTAAGTGGCACAATAAAAGGTGTCCGATGCGTCCGTCGTTCGGTTTCGCCACATATCGGATTTGTCCGGAGCATTTCATGATGAATTGCCTGTTTTCTCATTTCTGCCAATGCCAGCGACCTCGAAGCTGTTGTGTCGAAATTGCGTGGTGAAGCTAAACGTTGCAGTTTCTGTTGGTAGCGCCGGGCGCCAATTACAACAGCATTTCCCCTCACAGGTATCCACCCACCGCAAAGACGAATTTTGTCATATAGATTTCTGTCCACAATTTTCAACTGAAGAATGATGATGAAGAGTACACTAGTTGCGTTAAAAATTGTTTTTTTTTTTTTTTGACGCAATTGCTGTGCTATTTCTTAACATCGGAAATACTGTTTTTCCATTTACACTGCCACCCACCAGTGCAATCCGACTTTTCTTTCCTGCCACATATACTTGCTCCATACAGTAAAGAGAAAGACTAGGTGTGATGAAAACTCAAGTGAAAGTAAAATTATGTTCTGCTACAATTTTAAAAGAAGACCTTCAAATAATTATCGAAAATTTTGAGAAACATCTAATAAGTAATAAAAATATCGGCACTCGATATGCCATTTTGATATCGATATATCGATGGATGAATTATCGTCAATATATTCCGTTATTTTTCTGAAAATATATCGATATATCAGTATCTTATCAACAGCCCTACCATAAAATATTTTTATTTCCTGATGGAAACATATTTTAAAAAGACTTATAGAGCAAATAATAATATTTTCAAAATTTAGTTCGTATATTAGAATCGGACTTGAAATACTGTATGATTATTGTACCGGACGATATTTTTACACTTGCTCTGCCTCATTTATTTGGCTGTGAAAGAGTAGGGATCGCAGGAGGTTTTTGTGTTTCCAACACTAAACACTAGCCACCTGCTTGCCTACCGGATCGCGACAGTGCACAAGCTGTAATGTTAAATGTCGCGCAGCCGTCTCGTCATTTGCATGAGGAATGCGCACGTACTGCGAGTTATTGGCGATGCGCAGCAGGGGCTGACGTTACCACACAGGAATGGGAAAGATGTTTTCAAAACCATCACTCTGAGAATTAAGCCTTGCGGAATGACGGTCGGATATGAACACTGACTGCAACTCCTTGTAATATGAGTAAATCGTTGCAGCACAGTTGTGGAGAAACATTACCTTTCAGTATACACTCAGAGGTACGAGTAAAGTAAACACAATAAATATACCACACGTCACAAATTCAGGAAAAGAAACATGAGTAAAAATTTGCGCAGCGATAAAGCAATTTGCAAAGAGGTAAACGAACGAAAACCATTCAGATACAGTAATGACTGCTATATGCATTTTGGAAGGCTGTTGTTGTGTGACTCCCAAAAAAGAGAAGATTTTAGTATAAAACTGTGTTCAAAATACGCGGAATATTAACAGAAGTATCATATTGTGTTTATCTAATTCCTTAGTAATTTGTATGTATTTTAAAATGATTTTAATTGTGATGTACCTCCTTTCAGTTTATAATTATTAATTTTCACAGATATGGCGGTGAGTGTTAGGTAAGTTCTTTTATACAAAGGAGGCCTTCGTAACCGCCAGGCTACTTTTGCTGGGAGGTAGTTAGCGATGATTATTTGCGAGATAATGGCAGTCTAAGATGTCTTTCGAGTTCCACAGAACTTGCTCGTAAGTGCAGCCCTTTTTTTAGGAAGGGACAATAGAGAACAATGCTAATCTCGACAATATGTTTTGATTTTGGGATCATGTCTTTAAATAGGATTCAGGAGGCGAATTTTTGGCGGCAGCCAACACAAAGGCCCGCATCGTTGAGGTAGTACCAAACACAATGGACCTCATGTTAGGCGCCAGACTGGCCAAAGTCACTCAGAGGAACATTTAGAGCAAACACAGGTCGAGACGTTTTATGTCCGTGGGGCTAAAACTAGCTCCGTTATTTATGCTGTCTACAGATGAGCCAATGGGCGTTAGTCTGTATCTACACAGTCCTCTAGACACCTTTCTAAAAGCCACACGATATTAATGTCGTAGCCTTTATCTAGATTGAGGCCCGTGTTAATCGATGAAACTTGTTGATCGATACAAGTACAGTTCCATCCGCAACCCCGTTTTTTCTTTACCCTGTATAATATCCTAAACAAACAGAATATTGCTTCATTCCTCAGAGAATTATTTTATGGACTGATGAATGTCACCTCTCTTCCGCGTTCTCTCTCAACCTATAACTCATAAACTGCTCCAGCCACATAACAATTAAATTGCGCAAGAGATGCGACTTTGATAAAGTAGACTTTACCAGCGAACCAGGAAATATTTCTTTTATTATAGATCCAGTCACGTACCACAAGTGTTTATCAAGCAAGTTATGTGGACTGATAAACACTTATGATCCGTGACTGGAATTGTAATAAAATAATAGGAATAATTTGTGCCTCTGTGGGTAACGGATGACTCACCCTACAGATGGAGTAGGGGACTGCTGAACACCAACTACAGCTTCCAGAGTCGACGTATTATTCTTATTTCTCTGGATGGTTTCTAACAAGCGTCTCAGAGGTAGGATCTCCAGAAGATCTGTGATTTATTTGTTGACAATGAATCGTGGCAGATCGATGTTGCTATTGGCATGTAACTGAAGACAGCCAAATAGAACTACCTGAAGACGAGCACTGCAAGTCGAGAAGACTTCCCACGGTTTGTCAAAGACACAAAAATTTTGAAACCAGTTATTAAAGTGTACCAGGAAACCTACAAACTCCCTTAGTGCACCTGTTGTAAATACAAAGTAAAAAGCAGGTAGTCCTCACATTTGTCATTCTTTTTTTAAAAGACGTGTCCTTCGTTTCGGATGATGCATGGAGACATCGCGTGTAAAATACATGATTGCTTTACACACAACTTATAACCTTTCCCATCGCTCAAAACACGCATCACAAAGACTACACCTACATACATACTCCGAAAGTCACAATCTGGTGCAAGGCGGAGGGCACCTTGTACCAATCCTAGTCATTCCCTTTCCTGTCCCTCTCGCAAATGTAGCGGAGGGAAACCGACTGTCTGTATACTTCCGTAGCAGCCCTGATTCTTTTGTCTTCACGGTCCTTACGCGACATGTATGTTGGTTGCAGTAGGATCCCACTGCAACCTGTCTTACCTTCGTAAATAGTGTTTCGCGAAGAGAATGTTATCTTTACTTCATGAAATCCTTTTTCAATTCACGAAGCATCTCATCTGAGAGCGAACCTACCCGTAACAAATGTAGCAGCTCCCTTCTGAACTGCTTCGTTGTATTCATTTAATCAGACCTGGTAGAAATCCCAAACGATCGAGCAGTACTCAAGAATACGTAGCGCTGGTGTTCTAAACGCGGCCTTCTTTATATATGAGCTGCACTTGCTTAAAATTTTGCAAATATACCGAAGAAAACCATTCGCTTTACCTACTACCGCTCTTACGTGCTCGTTTCACTTTGTGTAGCTTTGCAACGTTAAGTCAAGCAGGTGCATTCAAAATACCGTTCCAGGAATTGTTGTCATGGAAAAATATTGCATGAAGTACGCAAGACTGCTACGGTATATTCCACGTTAAGAGACGATAAACATAGCATTTTACGAAATGCTGCACATAAGCGAAGTGACGTGGGCTACTGCTTTGTCACTTGCAGCGAGCTGTAGTAGTCGCAAGTGCCGGAGTGAAACACCTCCAGGCCTCGTAAGTCAATTCCCTGGGCTCACCATTTTCAGAGTTGTTTTTTGCAGCCAAATAGCGGTGGCTCAAGTAATTCGCATATTATAGCGTGCACTAGATTTAATAAAGACAGAGACACTGAAACATAATCACAGTTCGCTCGAGAGAGGAAGACAAAACTGTAATTACCGGCAAAAAAATTTCTCGAACGGGAAAAAGCTAGTGTGCACTAACATAAGATACGTATTTAAGAGGGGCACCACGCCCGTGGGACAGCTGTGGTCCTTGGCTGTACTCTGCGTGCCCCACGTTAGTGCAGGCTTCCTTCTTTTTGTTCGAGAAGCTTCCAGCGGCACCCACACTGTTGTCTTCCCCTGTGTATACTGTATATGATCACACATTGCTCTGGTCAAGGCCTCAATGACTTATGGTAAAATGTGAATATTCAATTATATCATCAAGCTAACAAATAAATAATACTCGTTTATGTATTCGCTACCGAAAAATTATTCTAATATGTATTACCTCGAGGGAGTGCTGAAAAGTAATGCCTCTGACATATCTCAAAACTCTTAAAGCATTCAGCTTTATTAATATTCTACATCTTTATTCCTTCTACATTTTTATTCTTCATGTTTACAGATTTATTTTGAAAATAGTTACCCTGGCGACGAAAATGTTTCTCCTAATGAGACACCAGTTTGTTGATACCGTCACGGAACCAAAACCTCAACTCCGCTTGCTCCGCTTCATCACTATCAAAGTAGTCCTCAGAGGTGTTCTTTAAGTTTTGTAAACAGATGAAAATCGGACGGGGACAGGTAGGGAATGTGTGGAGGGTGATCGATGACAGTCAACACAAGGCGCCGAATTGTTACAGACGTCACAGCGCTTTTATGTGGTGTGGCATTGTCATGGTGAGGGAGTTCTAATGTGTGCATGAACTCTCCGAATTCAGAACTCGATTACAGCACGCTGTTTCTCACGTATTGATTATGCATGCGTTACGCACTGCCTTGCTACACGCTAGTATTCCGAGACCTTTAGCGGCAGAGCGTTGCAACTTGCATCAGCAAAGCGGGAAAGTCGACCGGGTAGTATGCATGATATTGAGAACAGTGTACAAAATTAGGAGGCATTACATTTCGCCACGCCCTCGTATGTTACTACCACATAAGCGTTATTTATATTCTTACGAAATACCGAACGCACATTGGAATTAGTTTCTATTCCATGCATGTACTTCCCAAACCAACAATAATTCGTGAAAAGAAAAAACAACTGTATTTTTGACAGATAGAGTTACGAAAGACTACCAGATACTCGTTAAGAATATTACCGCTGCAATACTTTTGTGACATCGTAGCAGTCGTAGCTGTGAGATTGGGAAAAAACGACAGGGTTTACAGCTCGGTGGAGCGGTATCGAGGTGGCACTAGTCAGACACATTAAGATGTAGAGTCACTGACACACAGAGGCTAGTCAAAAGAGTAAGGTTAAATGGCAGTCCTTATGGTACTCGGGGCCTATGAAAATAATTTCTAGCCGCAAGTTTAGCCACCAGAAGGACTGTCAGTGGTTTCGATGGGCACCGGTGACTGTCATGCCCCCGAAGAAATAGGGCTGCAGTGCGACACAATTGACAACCTGGCATGGCTGCCGCTTCTGGAAGTGTGCATAAAGATGGGATGTACACTCACAAGCAGTTATTGGTTTGGAATGATCTACGTGGTTTGATAAGAAATACATGCTGAATAACGTGTTGGCCCACCTTTAGAACGCAATGCGTCAGCGATTATGCCTACCATGGATTCGACTAGATCTTGGTAGGTTCCCAGACACAGGGGGCACCAGTGTCAAAGCAAGAGGTCACGAAGCCCGCATAAACTATGGATCTGTGGTTCTTGGGTGCGGAGCCGGAGAAGTGTTCTATGATTTTCAGTTCAGGCTAATTTGGTAGTCCCAATACCAAACAAATATAGCACGATTATGGCCTTTCAACACGGTCAGCAAACATGCTGGAAGATGTCAAAGGCGTTGGGGCGGACATCAAAGGAATTCTGGTGGTTCGCAGTAGCGTTCCCACAAGCGACAGCTATCTAGTGCCTTCGTTTACTTCCATAGGTCTGACGGAAACCCAAATGATCGTTCCCCCCACAGTATAATACCTCTCCACCGGCGGGGTTTCTTTAGCGTGGTTTCGGGCAGCCTTTCTCCATTATGACAGCGTATCCCCAAACGACCATCGACCCGGTGTAAGGAGAACCGTGATTTATCCGGCCAGGTAACTTGTTTCCATTGATCCGCGGTCCAATAATGTTGGTCCCGTGCCCACTTCAGTCGTAATTGACAGCGTAGTTGGGTCGACATAGAAACACGTATGTGTTATCTGCTGCTGAGCCCCATGTTTAACAATGTGCGCTGAGCGATATGCTCTGAAACATGCATGCACCAGCATTGTATGACGTCAGGTCTGCCATAAATCACAACGTATGCTACTTGACACAGCAGCAATCCTCCAACCCTTCCTTCCCCTCTCCCAGTTCTGTGATGAGGCATGGAGCTTGAACGAATCCATTTCCGCATCGCTGTCTAGCAATAATACCAAGTGTGGCTCGTAACCGGTTGTCATTGTCACTGCTGGAGGGTGATTTGTTGCACTGTGGCACAGCTACCTGTTATTAGAACCATCGCTAGTCATCAGTATAATCGTTCAACAGGCAGCGCTCCGTTGCTCTTCAACGATTCAGATGAGCTATCTCCATGCGCGCTCAAGCTACCATTTGCCGACTGCCAGCGAGGGACGCCTACGAGGCAGGCATCCCGGCAGACGCCGCGCAGCCGGCAGCGCGTGGCTGGATTAACCTCGTGTGTGCGGTCGGGGCAGACCGGCAATTAATTATCTCTATGGCTGCTGCCGCAACTAGCGCGGGCTGCGAGCCGCCGAATCCAAAACTGTGTTCCTTTTCGCACTCAACTCTATTTACGACAGTTCGGCAAGTACGCGTGGTTGCACAGGACTAACTTCCCACCTCCTGCACGGAACACACGCGTAGTCTTAGGCTACGGGCACACATTCGTGATTTTCATATAGCGCGAAGCCCTGGGAAATTCAGTCATGTGATTCGGAGTAAGTTACGACAACATTTACTGTGTGCAGTTAGCACCAACTAATCTGACAGAAAAGAATCGCAGCACCGAGGAATTGTGTGACATACACGAAGGTTCGTAGGCGTGTTTCTACGCCTGAAAGCTGATGTGTATTCAGATTTTGTGTCAGTCGAATAAGAGTCGTGCTAGTAGCACCATTATAAGATGCAAATAAGTTTCGCATTAAATACACGCTGGAGCGCTGTGAGCGATAGTTACCTTTGAAATTGAATGTGCTGAGTTGACGTAACGCAAGAATACCATTAAGACGACAAAGACGCCATTACCCACAGCTCACTGAGTTCGAATGAGATCCTGTAATAGGGCTACGAGAAGCTGGATATTCCTTCCACGAAATTTCTGAAAGACTTGGCAGGAATTTAATCACTGTACATGATTGCTGGCAACGCTGGTCACGAGAAGGTACGGTCGCAAGAAGACCGGACTACATGGCACTACCGAGAGGAAAGACCATCGTGTTCAGCGTACGCCTCTGGCGCATCGTACTGCATCTGTAGCAGCAGTTTGAGGAGCAGTTGGCACCACTGTGACCAAACGAACTGTTACAAATCGGTTACTTTAAGGGTAGCTCCGTACCAGACGCCCTGTAGCGTACATCCAACTGACCCAAACCATCGGCATTTCCGGCTTCAGAGGTGTCAGGCGAGTAATCGATGGAAGGTAGGTTGGAGTAATGCTGTATTTCCTGACGAAAGGTGGTTCTCCCTCGGTGCCAGTGATGGGCGTGTAATGGTTAGAAGGAGACTAGTTGAAAGCCTGCAACCACCTCGTCTACGTGCTAGACACTCTGGGTCTACATCTGGAGTTACGGCCTGGGTGCGATGCCGTCTGATAGCAGGAGCACTGTCGTCATTGTGTCACGCACCCTGAATGAAGATTTGTATATATATACGAATACAGTAACTTGTTCTCGAAAGAACAGTTACTGTTGATGACCGTGCAGCTTTTCCCTGGAATAAATGATGACTAACTGAAAACCTCAGCTGCCGACAGGTATTGTTGGTATACCTCGATGTGGACAGCTGAAAATGTGTGCCCCGACCGGGACTCGAACCCGGGATCTCCTGCTTACATGGCAGACGCTCTAACCATCTGAGCCACCGAGGACACACATGAATAGCGCGACTGCAGGGTCTTATCCCTTGCACGCTTCCCGTGAGACTCACATTCCCAACTGTCCACAATTCTATATATGTATTGTACCTTATAGAGCGCCATGTAAGCAGGGAAAAAAATCTAAAGGTCCCTGGTTCGATCCCGGGTTTCGGCATGCGTTCTTTTTGAAGCTGACGCCAATGGAATTGCTCTGCTTTTGTATAAAAAAATAAAAATAAAAAAAGATGGTTAGAGCGTCTGCCATGTAAGCAGGCGATCCCGGGTTCGAGTCCCGGTCGGCGCACACATTTTCAGCTGTCCACATCGAGGTATACCAACAATACCTGTCGGCAGCTGAGGTCTTCCGTTAGTCATCATTTATTCCAGGGAAAAGCTGCACGGTCATCAACAGCAACTGTTCTTTCGAGAACAAGTTACTGTCTTCGTATATATAGTTAAAAGCTACCCAGCCATTGACCTTCGTCTGTGCGAATGCGCACAGGTTGCCCAAACTCTTACGGTAATCGCCAAAGCGTGCGCGAGTAATGAGTGGTTGGGCAAATGTCTATAAGGTACAATACATATATAGAATTGTGGACAGTTGGGAATGTGAGTCTCACGGGAAGCGTGCAAGGGATAAGTCCCTGCAGTCGCGCTATTCATCTGTGTCCTCGGTGGCTCAGATGGTTAGAGAGTCTGCCATGTAAGCAGGAGATCCCGGGTTCGAGTCCCGGTCGGGGCACACATTTTCAGCTGTCCACATCGAGGTATACCAACAATACCTGTCGGCAGAAGATTTGCACGTCGATGTGGTGATTAGACTTGTTGCTCAGCCATTCATGAACAGCACTTCAGGGTAGGCTTGCAACAGGATAACACTCGCCCATATATCGCTGTTGAAACCCAACATGCCTTATAGAGTGCTGACACGTCCCTTAGCCTGCTCGATTGCCAGGTCTGTCTCCAGTCGAGCAAACATGGGACATCAACGGATGACAACTCCAGTGTCATCCACAGGCAGCATTACTCGTCCCTGTATTGACCGATTAAGTGTAACGGGTATGGAACTCCATCCCACAAACTGGCATCCGGCGCCTGAACAACACAACTGGTCGGTTGGTTGTTTGATTTGGTGTAGGGGACCAAACAGCGAGGACATCAGTCCCATCGAATTAGGGAAGGGTGGGGAAGGAAATGGGCCGTGCCCTTTCAAAGGAACCATCCAGGCATTTACCTGAAGCGATTTGGGGAGATCACGGAAACCCTAAATCGGTATGGCCAGACGCCTCCCCAGTGCGAGTCCAGTTTGATAATCACTGGCACCACGTTCGGTTACAACACAATGCGTGCATGTTAACATGCTTACTCTCGACATTCTGGCGATTACACCAGTTATTAATGTAACACCATTTCACATTTGCGCTCATATTAACCTGTGATCTTGCAATGTTAATAACTTAAATATGTTACCTAGACTAATGTATTCCCGAAATTTCATTATTCTACAGTAATTAGTTTTTGGTGCTGCGATTTTTTTCCCGTTAGTGTATGACCGGAATATCAATAAATAAGAATGTGGTCCTCGACTTATGTAATGTGATCTGCGACAGTTGTCCACTGTCGTCGGCAGCGACGGCTCAAAAGATATCAAGCAGTAGATCAACAAACGGCAAGTTTGTTCTCCTGCATAACAAACTGAGCTCCAGATAAGTATTTTGAATAGCACAGGATGTCTGTCAACTTATTTGAATTGTTTTAGAATGTGATCAGACACAGAATTCCTAGAATTTTTTTTTAATCACCATGAGGGAATGCTTCATTGGAAAAGAAAAACTCACAGCAACTGTAATGTATGTTTTATTTGTTCGTATATTTTGCCAGAGTGAATGGTTGTTAAAGAACAATAATTAAAAATAGTTTTCACCCATGCAAATTTATATTCGTTCAATTTACATTCAGAAATTAAAAAGTGAAAGTAAAGAGTATTTACTAGTTACTACACTGCGACCATTACACTGTGATACACTACTTTCATTGGAGTATAATTGTTGTAAAGAAGGTTGCCGAAATGCTAAGGAAATGCCACCTACTTCTGAGTATCTTCAACTTTTGTAGCCCTGTCTTCCTCAATGAATAAAACACAATTTTAGTGCCATATGCATTTCGCCTTTATTTTCTGCAAGGCATCATCAGCGGCCTGGAATATGTACATATGTTAGCTATTTAATTTACATTTTTGTCACTGTGCCTATAGGTTATAAACAGTACTGGTGGTTGGTATTTCCTATTAAGTAGTAATGTTTTGAACTGTACTTACAGGTTGCGTGGACAATTTCTTACATATTACGCTCCTGTTGCATTTTTGGTGTTATTCTTCTTCTCAGGAATGCCAATTTGCGGTTTTTTCCCACATTCCACAGCACTATGAACTGAACGCTTGTTTCAATGCAATGTTTTGATTTCTGTTGCCGACTGTCAAATGTTTTTGCCAAAGATCGAATGTTATTGCCAAACTTTCGAGTGTAATTATTGAAGTATCTGTGATCTGTTCGTGTATGCATTTGTGTGTGCGTTTGTGTATGTGTATGTCTATATATATATATATATATATGTGTGTGTGTGTGTGTGTGTGTGTGTGCGTGTGTGTGTTTTGGTATGATATAATTTTTTTGTGCTGTGTGTGTGTGTGTGTGTGTGTGTGTGTGTGTTATGGTGTGATATTTTTTTTATGCCACACCAAAATACACAAACACATAAGCAGAGGCAAAAAAAAAACCACACCATACCACACACACACACTCAAACGCACACACAAATGCATACACGAACAGATCACAGATACTTCAATAATTACACTCGAAAGTTTGGCAATAACATTCGATCTTTGGCAAAAACATTTGACAGTCGGCAACAGAAACCAAAACATTGCATTGAAACAAGCGTTCAGTTCATAGTGCTGTGGAATGTGGGGAAGAAACCGCAAATTGGCATTCCTAAGAAGAAGAACAACAACACCAAAAATGCAACAGGAGCGTAATATGTAAGAAATTGTCCACGCAACCTGTAAGTACAGTTCAAAACATTACTACTTAATAGGGAATACCAACCACCAGAACTGTTTATAACCTATAGGCACAGTGGCAAAAATGTAAATTAAATAGCTAACATAAGTACATATTCCAGGCCACTGATGATGCCTTGAAAAAAATAAAGGCGAAACGCGTATGGCACTAAAATTGTGTTTTATTCAGTTGCTGTCAGACGGTCCATAAGTAAAAATTATCAATATACCGTAATACTTCTGAGTAGGTTACGAAGTAGTTTGTGTTATGAAAGACAACAAAAGCTAATATCCCACAAAAAACATGACATAAGTAAAAAAATCTTTAACTCTAGGCTGTCAATATGTCGGTGTTATGCAGAAATTGCATCTGACATATTGTTTAACAAATGGAGGATTTTCTATCGTCCAGGTGATGTTAAGGTGAAAGTGGCCGATATTAGGCATGGCTAACGGAGTGGCATGGTAGGCGATCTGGCGTGTGGCGTGGAACAAGGCTGCACCTGGCTTGCAGCTTCAGCTGGTACACACACAGTCTGGTGGTGCACCACCCGCCGGACACTACACGTAAATGAGTGCATATCTCGTCACTGCCACATGAATGCAGTGGGCTCCAGCCATGTCTGTGCTACTTCCAGCTTACAAACGTTTGTGCTTTGGTTGAGTGACTGTGTCTACATCCAGAAGAATGACTTAAGATCACTGTAGTGCTGAATACTGCAATAGGAACGATCGAGATTGCAAATAAAATAACAAGTACAGTAATTGAAATTCATTTAATTAATTTGTGGAAGAGAAAGAAGATATAAAGCTAAACAGAAGTATGTGACGCAATATTGTATAAAACAGCTCTGCAAATATTTTTATTGTTTGTTTTTTGATGTAATATCAGATTCTTGTGGTATGTTACTAAATACATATGTTGTTCTGCCAACAAATGGCTCTGAGCACTATGGGACTCAACTGCTGTGGTCATTAGTCCCCTAGAACTTAGAACTACTTAAACCTAACTAACCTAAGGACATCACACACATCCATGCCCGAGGCAGGATTCGAACCTGCGACCGTAGCAGCCGCACGGTTCCGGGCTGCGCGCCTAGAACCGCGAGACCACCGCGGCCGGCGTTCTGCCAACACAATGGTCCACTGTCGCTGCAATAAACAACCAAATTAAGAAGGCAGCATGCGCAAATTTCGAAAGCGAAGAAAAGTTTTTTTTTTAATTATATATTCACTGCTAACTAGAGAATGTCATCTCTTAAGAATGCAGGATATGACAACCTGTCCCACATTGTTAGTGACAACAAGATCCGACACCCTGAACAAGTTTTTGCAATCCAGCACTTACAACGTAACGTACTGAATCGCACTGTGCAGACTGATGAATGTCACTTCTCCTCAGAATTACCTCCCAACCTATAACTCCATCGTCCATAAAAATACAAACGCACTACTCTGTTACTGCTACTGCGAATAGGATATGGAAAGTAATCAGTATTCGAAAACATATTTCTTATCCGAAAATTAGTTAATGAAAACATATTTCAAAGTTCAGTTGAATAAAAATGTAAAAGTTACAACCAGTACTATAGTGGCCACAAGGTCAGAAGTCTGTACAGGACAGTCCGTTTCAGGAACGTTATTGTCCACAAACCATTAGCTTACATATGCTGCTTCATGACAAAGTGCATTGATATGCTGAATATGCTGATACAATCATCGTATTCGACGTGTTCCTCTTCTGTACACAGTACAGAATACTGTGAAATGAGTTGACGTCCTAACGAATTCAGCGTTTTCTTAACCACTAACGACCATAAACTCCTCCAAGAGCCCCCCCCCCCTCAACCTATAACAATCTCCTCACTATTTCACTATTGGCCTTACAGATCACGGCAGGTAACGTTCCCCAGGCATTTGGCAAACCCAAACCGTTCTAACGGTTTGCCACAGAGTATAGCGTGACTCGGCACTCCTAATCACGCGTTTCCAGTAATCCACAGTCCAGCAGCATCGCTCTTTTGACCACTTTACGCGTTGCTTAACATTGACTGCAGCAAAGTGTGGCTTTTGAGCAGCTGCTCGGCCACTGTACCCCATTGTTTTTAACTCTTTACGCAGACTAATTGTGTTAAATGGACTGCTGGTAGCACACTGGAGTCACGACTTATTTCTTCCGTTGATTTCATGAGGTTTATTACAACCATCCTCCGAAATGCCCATCAGTACATGAGGCCTGCCTGACCTTGGGCTGGCTACGGTTGTTCCTTCGCGTTTCCAGTTCACAATCACATCACCAACAGTCGATTTGGGTAACTTTAGAAGGTTGAAATGTCTATGACGGATTTGTTACTCGCGTGACGTCCACTGACTAGTCCGCGTTCGAAATCACTGAGCTCTCTCGACTGACCCATTCTGCTGTTACTGCTTCCTACTGACAACACAGTGCTCCCTGCCTCCTTTTATAATGGCGGGTCCGCCTCTCGTGGTATCTGGTGGTTGATTCAGAATTACATAGGGGTGTCCGGTTACTTCTGATCAGGTAGTGAGCTTAACGCCCTTGTAACCTCGCGTTACGTGCCTAATTCGCAGTGGAAATGGAAATGAGCGTTTGGCGTCATTGGCCAGGAGGCCCCTTGCGGGGCAGGTCCAGCCGCCTCGGTGCAGGTCTTATTACATTCGACGCCACATTGGGCGACCTGCGTGCCGGATGGGGATGAAATGATGACGAAGACAAGACAACACCCAGTCCTTGAGCGGAGAAAATCTCCGACCCAGCCCGGAATCGAACCCGGGCCCGTAGGAGGGCAATCCGTCACGCTGACCACTCAGCTATCGGGGCGCACAATTCGCAGTAATGCAGTGCGTTCTCGCGACGTGCCAGTGTTGGTGATTATCTTGTGACGCAATAAGCAGCACTGGAAAAGGAAAACAGTTTCTCTAAATGCGAACATTTTAGATTAGTACTTGAATAATAATAACAAAACCATCAGCTGTATTTGAATCCATCGTCGTTTATTCTATTTAAAACATGCTACCAGTTTCGACCCCAAATGGCGTCATCTTCAGACCCCAAGCGTAAAGTGCCATCCACGTACAATGAAAAGAATCGTACGCAGCGGGCCAAAATTATCTGGATTCCGTACCTTCCGTGACAATAACAAGCCCAACATGGTCACAGACTGCATGCGATTTTGGTCAATGCACACGAAAAAGGTTGTGGATGGCAGATTACACTTGGGACCTGAATGTGACATCATTTGGTGTCGAAACCGGTAGCACGTTTTAAACAGAATAAATAACGTTGGATTCAAATACAGCCGATAGTTTTGTTATCGCTATTCAAGTACCTCGTCTCCGGCTGCAGCCGCGCAGTGTAGCCTCGCGGTCTGAGGCATCTTGTCACGGTCCCAGCGGCTCCCCACGTCAGGGGTTCGAGTCCTCCCTCGGGCATGGGTGTGTGTGTGTGTGTGTGTGTGTGTGTGTGTGTGTGTGTGTGTGTGTGTGTTGTCCTTGGGGTAAGTTAGTTTAAGTTAGATTGTGTAGTGCGTAATCTTAGGGACCGATGACCTCAGTTTGGTCCCATAAGACCTTACGACAAATTTCCAATTTTTTTTTTCCGGCTGCAGTCCCACTTGCCTTGATGGATTACCAAGTATTTTAGGTTAAGCTTGACCGTGTCCATTGTGAATGTCAAAGGAAAATACATACTACAACAATCATTTACATCTGCTGCTATTCCCACTACGTGTTTCAGAGGATTACACATTTCTGTCAGGTGAATTTACAGGGTGTCTCATTCAAACCTCCCTGATTTCAAGGGCCCAGGAGAGTGAAACCACAGTAGATGTGACAATGAAAAATGCAACACATTGTAGAGCATCTCAAAGAATTTATATTGCCGTATCAGAAGTGCCAAGTATCGTCGCCAGAGTGCAGCATCGTCGCATGAAGTGAAAATGGGGACTCCATAGCAGCGCGCGCAAGCAGTAGTGCGGTTTTCAGAAACAAAATCGCCGATTACTGTGTAAAGATATAATCTTCGTGTGTATGAATGTCATCCACCTGATGTGAAAACAATTAAGGAATGGTATAGGAAGTTTCTGGCAACAGGAAGTGTTCTGAAACATTCTGGCGGTGCACGTTACGGAGTTTCAGAAGAGACAGTGGAGGACATGAGACAAACGTTTCTCAAAAGCCCTCGTAAGTCAATATGTGAAGCATCTAGACAACTAGATGTACCTCGATCAACACTGAATCGTGTAGTTCACCAGCGTCTTCGTATGTGTGCTTACAAAGTGCAAAGTCCGCAACATCTGACGCCGAACGACAAACCACGCCGACATCAATTTGCTGCGGATATGCTGCAACGTATTGATATGAATGCCAGCTTCCTGGAAAGATGTTTATTCTCAGATGAGGCAACCTATCATCTATCAGGAAGGGTTAATAGGCACAATATTCGGATTTGGGGTTCGCAAAATCCGCACGTTGTCATTGAACATGTTCCTGATAGCCCTAAACTAAACGTTTGGTGCGGGCTAATGCACGACAGGATTGTTGGACCGTTCTTCTTTGCACAACAAACAGTGAATGGGTCAGTGTATCTGGACATGTTGGAGCAGTTTGTGTACCCTCAGATACAAGACTTGCAACCCAACATCATTTTTCAAGACGGAGCTCCGCCGAATTGCCAATGGCTGTTCGGAAGTTCCTGGATAGGAAATTTCCAAATCGTTGGATCAGACGCGGAGGACCCATTGCCTGGCCACCACATTCACCCGACATTACGCCGCTTGATTTCTTCATGTGGGGATTCGTGAAGGACCCCGTGTATGCGACCAAAGTGGACGATATTCCTACGTTGCGACGTCGTATAACTAATGCGATTGGTACAACAACAGAGGAAATGTTACCAAGAACTTGGCTAGAGATTGAATATAGACTCGATATTCTTCGTGCTACAAATGGTTCACATGTAAAGGTGTACTGATGATAAATAAATAAATTCTTTGAGATTGCAATCTGGTGCATTTTTCATTGTATCTACTGTGGTATTTTTTTCTGGGTCTTTGAAATCAGGGAGGTTTGAGTGGGACATCCTGTATATCAACTAATAAGGCGAGGTCGATTTGTGTGCTCGACTTTCGTAGGCATCCTGTGGCATTATCTGCTGCTGTAACAAGTTCCAATTGTATTTGCGTCACATTCACTCTCTATAAGCTGAAATAACGTTGCTTGGACGGGGTGATCTGCTTCACTTATTGACAAATAGAAATTGCCATACTTTAGTTTTTTTAGGGAAAAGTTACGAGGTTGAAAAAAGGAACTGCTTCAGATTTTTCTTAAAAACAACAATACTAGATGAGACCTCGTGTTGCGATTACGGTGAGATGACAGGTACTCCATCTCTAATGCGAGTTGCTGAGGGGCATGCGCGATGAGAAGCCCACGAGATGGTGTTCGGCTGCCACGTAATTTGCCAGGTGGAAAACACGCTACCAGGCCGTAAGAGCCGGAGTGGAGGTACCATCAGAAGATCAGTTCCGTCAGATATTTTAGGAAGCGGCAGAAAGTGTGACGTGCGCGATGTTTGCCCGCGCAGCACGAGAGGAGCTAGCAGAGCGTGCGAAGTGGGTAGCGACGATCAAGGCGTAGGTCGCAATGTCGCGATCAAAGCTTTTGTGCCTGTGCGCGGAGTATTTCCGCCGCACTGCACGAAACAATCCTCAGGATAAGGCGGTATATTTTCATCACAATCCAGGAAACAAGACTTAGGGTAAGGAACACGAGTATCATGGCGCTTTATGACTTATATTAAGTTTCGAGCAGAGCTGGCCGCTGAGGCCGAGCGGCTCTAGGCGCTTCAGTTTGCAACCGCGCTGCTGCTACGGTCGCAGGTTCGAATCCTGCCTCGGGCATGGATGTGTGTGATGTCCTTAGGTTAGTTAGGTTTAAGTAGTTCTAAGTTCTAGGGGAGTGATGACCTCAGATGTTAAGTCCCATAGTGCTTAGAGCCATATGAACCATTTCGAACAGAATACTTATGTAATGTGTATCCTATTCTTCCGTTGTTCATGTTGTGGTCCTCAGTCCGAAAACTTTTGTTGCAGCTCTCCACTTTAATCTACCCTCCGCGAGCCACTTGATGTCTCCATAACTGCTGCAAATTATCTCCGCTTGTACCTAGTCACAGTATAATTTTTGTCACGGTTAGCTCTTGCAAGGGTCTGGGGCAACGCCGAAGTATCAGACTGGAGGTGAACAAAAATATGCAAACACCAAAAACACAACATATTACCACGCCTCATACGATGTAGGAAATCCGATGTCATTCAAAACAGCTTCCAGCCGTCTCGGCATGGCTAAATACAGTTCCTCTGTGGATTTCAAGAGAATCTTATACCTTACTTCCTGCAGAATAGTGGCAACTTCAGGTAACGGTGATGAAGGCAGATGGACATCATGGAGGTAGATGGAGATCTCGCACCCTTATCTCCAAAATATACCACGAAGACTGAAAAAATTCAGATCTGGTGATTGTGATGGATAGGAGAGATACGACAATTAGTCCTCGTGCTCACGGAACTAGTCCTGAACGATGCGAGTTGTGTCAGTAGGGGTCCCTTCGTCTTAGAACACAGCTTCACTACTGAGGAACAAAAATATTGTATCATGGGATGAACCTGATCTGCCAAAATAATCACATAATCCTCGGCAGTAGTGCCATCTTGGAGTGACTGTGGGGCCCACGGAATACAACGGTAAGGCTGCCCATTTCATCGCCGAACTCCCATCATGTTTCACTCTTGGGACGTAAACTCCTCTAGATGTTGGAAACTGTGAAACAAGACCAAACGGTTTACTGTTAACTAGAGAACCTCGTCCTTTAAGAGCGCGAGGTATCACATGGTCCATGGTCCATGTTTTATGGCTTTGGCAACACGCTGTAGTGTTAAGGTTATTTGCATAACTCATGAATAGCTTTGGAATTCCACCTCGCCCTCCAATTTCCCCCTTATGGAGCTCACTTTGTGTTGTTTTGATGCTGACAAGGTTCTCTAATGTGACATTCACTTCTGCATTAACTTTTACAACGTCGTCCTCTTCAAGGACGGTCTGTTATGATCATTCAACACACGCTTTCTTCCGCGTTGTGACTTAGCGGGTGTTTTTTTCCGAGTTGTCCTGTATACGGTTTAAATCTTCGATGTGGTGTCTCTTGGAACACCAAACATTACGGCATCCATGGTTACGAAAGCACTCGCCATATGAACACCAACAATTTGCTCATGCTCCAGTTCACTTAGCTCCGAGATAATACCCTCACGACTACACAGAACACTGTTCTGGTAACGACTGATACTTGCAACGTATTGAGGACATTCCACAGGTGCCGTTCGTGCCCAAATAAAATGACGCAACTTGTGGGATTGCGTAGCATCTGCATTTACTCTCAAGCATGTATTTCGCTCGACGTTTCCCCTGCATCTCTCATCACCTATTTATCTGCTTCTTCAGCCCTGTGTGTTCCCTTTCTCCTCCACCACTTGTGGTTTTCACCTTTCGTCAATTCAGTATCTCCTATATATTTTTATAGTACTTTCTTCAAGTTTTCTTCCCTTACAAAGCCTATCTATATATTCCTTCCACCTTTCAACCTTCCCTTGGTTGTTTAGTACTGGCTTGTCACCTGAACTCTCGATATTCACATAGCTGCTTCTATTGTCTCCATTGGTCTCTTTAATTTTTCTGTAGGCGGCGTCTATTCTATAGTCATTCCTGCTGTGCCCTTTTGCACTTCATGTCTATACCTTTTCAGCCCTGTGTGTTCCCTTTCTCCTCCACCACTTGTGGTTTTCACCTTTCGTCAATTCAGTATCTCCTATATATTCCGAGGACTTCGACCAAGCGTTTTTTGCCTCTGCGGCATTCACTACAGCATCTCTCAAGTCTTGTCTATGATGATGCTTTCACTAAACTGTTAAGGGGAGGTTTACTACCTTTTGGTTCAAAATATCGATTTTTTTAAATTGCATTTTTGGATCCATAAAAGTGTTCGGAATCTTCCATGAAACGGTTTTTCCGAATACGGAACGGAAATGTTTGTTATTCGCGGTTGAACAAAAAAAATGCACCTACCTGAAATCGGCCTTTTTCACGCACCAGTTATTTTCTTTCGGAGGACGAGTTATTGTACCGGTGCTTGGGAGGAAACACACAAAATTCAAATGAAAGTTTGAACGCGTGTGTTTGGAAGTTAGCCCCCAAGCATTTGCATTCTGATGCGAAGACTGTAGCGATAGCGTCTTTCCTGGCAGTGAGCAGCTTCAACGAAGGGTATTCAGCAATTCTGAAGACCATGACAACGATGGACGTCACCCTGGGACTCTATTCGACACAGTTCGCCAAGCATTCGGATGATCACCGGATTCAAGCGGCAGAAAACCGCTAGTCACCGGCCGTACGACCAGCTCTGGAGCTGCGCAGGATGGCCCAGATCTAGCAGAACGCCTCGGAAGGAAGGACTAGTTTATGGATACGGAATAGCAGATTGAATGTACGTTGCATAATATTGCATTTATATGTAGTCAAAACTTCAAACGCGTTTTTCTCTAAATTACTTTCTTTTTATCGAGCGGTGTGGTAGGTAACTTCAAATTTTCTGAACCGATTGGCATGATTCTTTGTTTCCGACGAAGCTAACTAAATTGTGTAGGAGTTGTACCACTTTTATTCCGATTCATCAACTATAAATATTTTTACTTGGCCGACGAAGTCGAAAAATAGATGAAAAAACCCTATTTTTCTTCAAATGGAAACCATTTTGTTTCATATGGTCCAAGTAACTTAAGCGACGTACAAGTCCTAAAAAATCTTATATACTTTGCTAACGTCAACTCAATTTTGATCTCAGCCGAGCCGTTTGACCTGTGACATACTGCTCGTGGAGGTCTACATCGAAATTTTGTTTCGTCCTGACGGCACTTCCGCCTTTGCTCTTCGACATTTCCGGTCTAAAAAATTTCAGTTTGTAGAGAAAATATCAATAAACATTTTGACCAAATTTGACATTGATATCTGTAACACATCCCGAGAAAAAAATTCTCAAAGAACATGCTTTTTTCGGGCCAAACATAGTAAACCTCCCCTTAATGTGGGGTATATAAAACTAATTTTCCATACGGTAATGTTTACATTGGAACTACCAATAGAAGTGTCAATACACCGCTGAAGGAACGTAAAAGTCTTTGCTTACTAGCGAAAGTAGAAAAATCAGCTGCGGGAGAGCATGCTCTTCAATCAGGAAATGAGTCAAGTTTTCCAATCCAAAATTTTGTCTACAATGACGAATTACTATCCACGACTACACAGAGAAGCCGTCGAAATATACAAACATTGGGATAATTTACTGGAAAAGAAGAAGCCATAATGGACAGAAGCTCTGCAGAATCCATAAATAAGTTTTACCTTTGACGAATGACAGCTTGAGAGTTAACTTTTACCTCTGTCGAGGATTATCCCTACCAATCATGTTTACACTTGTGCCACGCCCCATTTTCTGAGTATTTATGTCTCTCTTAGACATCCGAACCGCCAGTCGGCATGACAGAGGAACAACGGACACCTATGTAGATGTCCAGCGCAGCCGTGTACGTAGTAGCGTTAGAAACGGTAGGTTTCATGGACCACGACCATACAGCTCGGAATATTTACTATCAGCTAAGACATGAAGAAGGTGTCGTGAAAGCTTTCACTGCGTGATATCGTTAATGAGAGAGCTGCTCACCTGAAGGAAGAAGGCTTGGAGCGCATGACGCGTCGGCACGCACGACCGTGACGTCATCTGGCCGCCTCCCCGCCTGCAACACAAAACACACCAGCACCGTCATTCCGCATATCCTAATCACAGACAAAAAACGCAAATCGTGATTCACGTCATGCAACACTAGCCATATGAGGATACTGGTTAAGCAATGCGGGAATCCGTACTTTCACTAAAAAGTAAAGGATAAGAATGGTTTACGAAAGTGTCTTTAGCGCTTTATTAAACAAAAACAGTCTTTGATTTTATTAGCATGTACACGTGACGAAATAAGTAAAGCAGAAATATAGATAATTTCTTGCCCGGGGCAAATACACTAATTTCAATACTGTTTCAACCATCATCAGACTAACAAGACAAATTTTAAAAATCAGAAGAGAAATTATGTATATATAGTAAAAGAAAGTGATGTCATACGACAAGGCACATGCCATGGTTCAATATCACCACCACGGAAACCACAACGTCAGTGGATACAAGACGCAACTAAATTTCCTTTGAGGACAGTGTGACGTGCCTTCCCTCCTTCTTCACTCGCCGGAAGGAGATGCGACTCGTAACGATGTTCGTCCCCGTCGGTGTGACGTAGAACAGCACCTGTACCTCTCGTAAGAACACAACTCCTCGCGTGGTTTAGAAATATTCTGTTATCTGTCCGCAACAGTCTTCTCAGTTCGTGCGAACTGGTAAACTGCAATCTTTTTTTTTTTATTTTTTTTTTATTTTTATGCCCGGTTAGTTCTGTGATGAAATAAAATCTTGATTCTTGATTTCATCATTACGGTCGTTTTTCACATCGTACTTAGCGAGGATGAAATTTTTCTGCCCACGATTCCGTTGCTATACCGTTGCTACGTCCAGTTATTAACAACGGTCCGACGTAACTCCAGAGATAACGTATGTTGGAGTAAATGTTTTTTTCTTTTTTTAATACGCCGTAATACTGGTTTAAACTAATCACTCTTCACTGTTCATTATTCATGTATTCACTTAGTCACTTAAAAAGTTTAAAGAGTTAGGCGACACGTAACATTTCCCTTTTGACTCAGATTTTATTGTTCTTTCTGTAATTAATTGTTTGGCCCTACAACACACGCACGCCGATATGTCATTCAAGATTAACTTCCGTTCAGTTCTTTAATCGTGACGCTGACGACAACTTTTGACTAATCGACGTACATGCCTTTCTTCGTGTCTTCGTTTTATTGTGTCTTACTCAAGACTACGAATTGTTTTTCTGTCGTTGATCCAATGCTCTCAAGGTTTGCAACTGTTCATCAGTATCACTCAATTAAAGTCTAACACTCGTCTTACTACACCGTCGCGCTGACAACGGTAAAGATTAACTTTCATCAGCCGAATGACTGAGCAATACTTCAGTCTCTACCTCACGAATTATTAAACTTCCAAAACTGAAACAATCTAATAGCGTTTGAGTCCAGACAACTATCGCAAAAGTACTCCAGAACGACTCAAGAGCAACTAACTAACTAAAATTTCCATATCCGAGTTGCACTGTAGTCGCATTGAATTCCCTTTTCGATGCGGCTACAACTCTCTTCCATGGTAAATGTTATCTTTGACTGAATTACTTTCTTGGATTTAACTTTCGTTCATATGATTTTGAATTTATTCTATAGGTATTTGATAAAGAATCTATGATAATCCTTTCCTTTTATCTTCCCTTTTTGTATGCTATTCTCAGTATTTGAATAATATAGGAGTTAATCAAAATATTACCAGTGTAGATTTTATCGTCAATAGTTGCCATCACTGTCATGATGACTCACTTTTATACTTTAAGTTTCCACAAAGTGTCTTAATTGAGGTTTTCCGTCCTTGGGGTGTTACAACAGCTTCCTTGCACAAAACAAGAGAAAAGGGTATAGTTAACATGGGCTCTAAAATGCATTGCTTCGAAACTGTGAACACGTTTCTTCTATTGCAAGCTCTTTGCTTTCCATAATTCGGGAGGAGGTAGTACGTACCAAAATACGAAGAAAATTTTCAATAAACATGGGCTCTAAAGTGCATACCCTAAGAGCTATGAGCTTGTTCAGTAGAAGAAATACGTTTCACAGTGTCAAAGGTGGACAAGCGCTTATTGCTATTAAGGTAAGCATGTCCTCAAGTCTGTAAAAGGAATTTAGTTACACACGTTGTGCATGAGTAGGGTGCTAATCCCCTGGTGGACAACTGAGGAACTATTCATTCACTACTGACACATATCAATAACAAATTTTTCAATAAAATTTTTTAAATACCATTCTGTACTATGTACGTTAGTCAATAAAATTTTAAAAAAACGCGTTACAAAGTCTGGAATTATCGCATTTTACAACACAGATGTGAAGCATCTGTAACAAGGTAAAATATTTGGCTATGGTAACAACTCTTCTTTAGTACGATTACGAGGAAAAGTAGGAAAACTGGGTTACGTAGCGGCAATAATATGCGAAAAGAGATTATGAGATAATGAGGCAGACTTGCAGAAATGATAACGATGGAAGCATTGTTGACCGACGAGAGAAAATACGAAAGAAACCGTTGACGTGACCCTGCTCTCGTCGATGTATGTGAGGGCGTGGAGAATGGAGGGAGGGACAGAGGGAGGGGGGGGGGGAGTTAAGTAGCAGTGTTCCACCAAAATGAATCTGTGAGTCTCAAGCTGAGAGTGTGCTGATTCCAAACCTCTTGTCTCATATGAAACTGTTTCAAAACATAGCATAGTACACTGCACAGTGAGAGATTTATTCTGGACGTAAATCCTAGGCTGTGGCTGAGCCCAATCTCTGCGATATACAAGTTCAGGGCATCTAACTGGTGCAAGTGGCGCTTGTTATCATACCAATCCTCAAACGCTGACGTAAAGAGTAATTAGAAACAAATTTATATTGTCATGTTCCTAAAGCGTTAATTTCATAAAATGCGACATAACAATCGATTTGGAAAAGGTACCCGGTTCACCTGCAACCTATCTCCACCTCTAGATCCAGCCTTATGAAGTTTCTCACGGTGCAACAGTCAATGGTCGCAAAGGAGCACCACAATTATATTCATGTCACTTATGAACTTTCGAGAATCATATTGGCATTTGCGAGTGTTGCTCAGTTTTGGCTGCACTATGCATTAGTGCCAATGAAAATTTGTGCACTGGCCAAGACTCGAATTGGGATCTTCTGCTTGACGCTAGCGGTCGCTTTGACCGTCTTGGCCACCAGGGCACGTTCCCATTCTCAAGAACATTGCAAAGTGCTTTAGAACAACATGAACACTGCAATATACAGGGTGCGGCCCTTAAATCCGGACAAATTTCAATTTGAATTTCCCGCCATATCATAGTTCCGCCGGAGGTTGCATTGGCGGTCTTGAAAGCCATAGGCATCTAGTTAACAGTCAGAACCTCAAAATGGCCGAAATGTTCCGTATAAGTGCGGAGTACAAGCGAAGAGCCGCGATTATCGAAAGTCGTCGCGCTGGGAATTCGCCCACTGAAATAGTTCGATCATTCGGCTACCCAAGATTAGCTGTTTACAATATTGTGGCCAAGTATAACGCTTCGGAGAAGTCTGAGGAAGGTTCCGCTAACCCGGAGAGGAAATCTCATTCGAGGAACAGCGTGTCACGAACTGCGTTAATAAAGAGGACCTCATATGAGCCGTTTAGTCCAAAACTGGCTCTCGGATAGTGTTGGCAAGTTCTGGTCAAAGGAATTCTGGCTCTCCGAATAGACCGGATTTGAATCCTCTCGAATACTATGTTTGGAGCGTAGTCGAAAGACTTGTTAACAAGACGAGGTATCCTAATGTAGCACCTCTACGCACCTCTATCGAAGCAACATTCGCGAATATGAACAGCGCTGTTTTAAAGAGCGCGTGCGATCTCTTCGGTGCAAGATTGGACCACTACTTATATGTAAAACGATATTCATTTCCATTTGTATTTTGTTTTAATAAAATTTGCTTTTTAAAAAACGTTTCATTTATCCGGATTTAAGCGCCGCACCCTGTGGTACTTACGGATGGCTCTCGATCTTTCACCATAACCGAGTCCATCAACATGAGGTAGCAAATATGAGGTAGCCAAGGAGGTGGAAACGTGGTTTCTACTGTGCCAAGACTGCTTGGTAGCTACATAGGAAAACACAATTAATTAGCAGGAGTTCAAAATAAGAAAGTATTTATTACTTTGTTGTAGACCATGATATGTTGGTTGACAATTAAGGAAGACGCGACTAGACTAATTGTCTGTAGAATTACATAATTTACAAGTCATAAATCTTGCAGTGACGAATTAATCTCCCGTAATCTTGAATGTCGAATCCGGTGAATCTGAAGACTAGCTTGGCTGTCGACATGACAGAACGTAGAATTGTTTATAACTGCCAAATTAGTACTGTTAACTTTACTGTAGTATTATTACGGAACTTTACAACTGGGCTACAAAGACTTGATGGTAGCAATGACTGAGCTGCAGACGATGACTGACTAACATCGGCGCCAGCCGGGGTGGCCGAGCGGTTCTAGGCGCTACAGTCTGCAACCGCGCGACCGCTACGGTCGCAGGTTCGAATCCTGCCTCGGGCATGGATGTGTGTGATGTCCCTAGGTTAGTTAGGTTTAAGTAATTCTAAGTTCTAGGGGACCGATGACCTCAGATGTTAAGTCCCATAGCGCTTAAAGCCATTTGAACTAACATCGGCGCTGGCCGGCCACTGAGCGCGGCTACGAACTGTAGACTGGCACAACTGCACTTCACTCCTGCTACACATGAAGTAGTCTAGCGGTGCCTTGCGGTGAGCATAAGTACTGCGACTGGCTGTGTACTCTTTGGCAAGCAAAGCCGTTCTTCTGTTCCGTTTATCGAGAGAATCGCATCCGACGAATCGATATCTCAGACGGCGGTGTGCTCGTATGACTGACGACATCACACTTATAACGCTGAATTCCTGCAAACATTGTAGGAGTTTTTTTGAAATAGGGAGAAAATATACTCTGAGTACTGTTTCTGGTGTGGGCGTCGTTAACAAATAAAAATTAACAATTCCTAAATAACTCACATTCGATATTAATCGTATTCTACACTGAAACGCCAAAGAAACTGGTACAAGTGCCTAATATTGCGTGTGGCCCCCGTGAGCACGCAGAAGTGCCACAACACGACGTGGCATGGACTCGACTAATGTCTGGAGGGAATTGACACCATGAATCCTGTAGGACTGTCCATATATCCGTAAGAATACGAGGTGGTGGAGATCTCTTCTGAACAGCATGTTGCAAGACATCGCATATAGGCTCAATAATGTTCATGTCTGGGGAGTTTCGTGGCCAGCGGAATGCACAATGGACATGAATGGATGCAGGTGATGAGACAGGATGCTTACGTACGTGTCACCTGTCAGAATCGTATCTAGACGTATCAGACGCCCCATATCACTCCAACTGCACACGCCCCACACCATTACAGAGCCTCCACCAGCTTGGACAATCCCCTGCTCACATGCAGGGTACATGGATTCATGAAGTTTTCTCCATACCTGTACACGTCCATCCGCTCGATACAATTTGAATCGAGACTCGTCCGACCAGGCAACATGTTCCCAGTCATCAACAGTTCAATGTCGATGTTGATAGCCCCAGGCGAGGCGTAAAGCTTTGTCTCGTGCAGTCATCAAGGGTACAAGAGTGGGCCTTCTGCTGCAAAAACCCATATCGATCATGTTTCGTTGAATGGTTCGCACGGTGACGCTTGCTGATGGCCCAGCTTTGAACTCTGCAGCAATTTCCGGAAGGTCTGCACTTCTGTCACGTTGAATGATTCTCTCCAGTCGTTGTTGGTCCAGTTCTTGCAGGATCTTTTTCCGTCCGCAGAAATGTCGGAGATTTGATGTTTTACCGCATTACTGATATTCACGGTACACTTATGAAATGGTCGTACGGGAAAATCCCCACTTCGTCGCTACCTCGGAGATGCTGTGTTCCATCGCTCTTGCGCCGACTATAATACCACGTTCAAACTCACTTACATCTTGATAACTTTCCATTCTAGCAGCGGTAACCTATGTAAGAACTGCTCCAGACACTTGTTGTCTTTTATAGGCGTCACCGACCACAGCGCCTGTTTACGTATCTGTGTATTTGAATATGCATGCCTATACGAGTTTCTCTGGCGCTTCAGTGTACATTGCTGAAATGAAAATCAACGTTTAACGTATTTGGCCACGCTATAACCTCCCCAAGGGTAAACGGGACGCAACAGCAAATCAGTGCCAGATTCGGTGTCGTGAATCTAATTCGAGTAACTGTAAACGAGGCAGAAAGCATACAAATAGCTGTAGGACCCTCCATTTCGGTGAGACTGCGCCAAGCAGAAGGGCGGGCGGGCGCAATAAATACGCGCAGCGAGGGCCGGCCATCGGCGGAACCCCGGAGCGCGGCTGCAAAACGCGCTACAATGGCGTGACGCAAGCGCTGTCAGCCGCAGGTACCTGCTCCTGACGACGCCCCGCGGGCTCCGGCACGCTTCGCTTCACAGCGCTGCGCCCTCATACATACACAGCTACCTAGCTACCTGCATACCCGGCCGTCCGGCGATCATGTCCACGGGTGCTCCCAATATTCCACCTATTTTGTTCCTCCGGAGCAGACCGTGCTGCATCTCTTGCACGCACTTGAGTTATTAGCTGGTCACAGACGAGTGGATTTCTGAAACGGCCCAGAACAAGGATTGTTGACATTTTTAGTATTATCTGGTCTCGACACATCGAAAATACACTACTGGCCATTAAAATTGCTACGGTGGCGACACCTACAACGTGCTGACATGAGGAAACTTTCAAATCGAGTTCTCATACACAAACAGCAGTTGACCGGCGTTGCCTGGTTAAACGTTGTTGTGATGCCTCGCGTAAGGAGGAGAAATGCGTACCATCACGTTTCCGACTTTGATAAAGGTCGGAATGTGGCCTATCGCAATTGCGGTTTATCGTATCGCGACGTTGCTACTCGCGTTGGTCGAGATCCAATGACTGTTAGCAGAATATAGAATCGGTGGGTTCAGGAGGGTAATACGGAACGCCGTGCTGGATCCCAACGGCCTCGTATCACTAGCAGTCGAGATGACAGGCATCTTATCCGCATGGCTGTAACGGATCGTGCAAGCACGTTTCGATCCCTGAGTCAACAGATGGGGACGTTTGCAAGACAACAACCATCTGCAGGAACAGTACGACGACGTTTGCAGCAGCATAGACTACCAGCTCGGAGACCATGGCTCCAGTTACCCTTGACGCTGCATCACAGACAGGAGTGCCTGAGATGGTGTACTCAACGACGAACCTGGGTGCACGAATGGCAAAACGTCATTTTTCCGGATGAATCCAGATTCTGTTTACAGCATCATGATGGTCGCATCCGTGTTTGGCGACATCGCGGTGAACGCACATTGGAAGCGTGTATTCGTCATCGCCATACTGGTGTACCACCCGGCGTGATGGTATGGGGTGCCATTGGATAACCCGTCTCGGTCACCTCTTGTTCCCATTGACGGCACTTTGAACACTGGACGTTACATTTCAGATGTGTTACGACCCGTGGCTCTACCCTTCATTCGACACCTGCGAAACCCTACATTTCAGCAGGATAATGCACGACCGCATGTTGTAGGTGCTGTACGGGCCTTTCTGGATACAGAAAACGTTCGACTGCTGCCCTGGCCAGCACATTCTCCAGATCTCTCACCAATTGAAAACGTGTGGTCAATGGTGGCTGAGCAACTGGCTCGTAACAATACACCAGTCACTACTCTTGATAAACTGTGGTATGGTGATGAAGCTGCATGGGCAGCTGAACCTGTACACGCCATCCAAGCTCTGTTTGACTCAATGCGCAGGCTTATCAAGGCCGTTATTACGGCCAGAGGTGGTTGTTCTGTGTACGATTTCTCAGGATCTATGCACCCAAATTGCGTGAAAATCTAGCATAATATATTTGCCAATGAATACCCGTTTATCATCTGCATTTCTTCTTGGTGTAGCAATTTTAATGACCAACAGTGTACTATCGATATATCGCGATAAAAATGTGTACGAGCCGGCCTATATAAATATCGGTTGCACACTGTAAATATACTGTGGCTTTTAGATCTGTATGCTTAAGTATTGGCAACGGCCTTGCCGCAGTGGATACACCGGTTCCCGTGAGATCACCGAAGTTAAGCGCTGTCGGGCGTGGTCGGCACTTGGATAGGTGACCATCCGGGCCGCCGTGCGCTGTTGCCATTTTTCGGGGGCACTCAGCCTCGTGATGCCAACTGAGGAGCTACTCGACCGAATAGTAGCGGCTTCGGTCAAGAAAACCATCATAACGACCGGGAGAGCGGTGTGCTGACCCCACGCACCTCCTATCCGCTTCCTCCTCGGAGGATGACACGGTGGTCGGATGGTCCGGTAGGCCACTCGTGGCCTGAAGACGGAGTGCTTTTTTATACTGAAGTATTGATTTGTGATTAGGTTTTGTGTACATCAACAAGCTAGCTGCCTGCCTATCCCCCATAGAGCAAGAAATGAAACGAAAACGATGCGCGTTCACGCTTGGCGGTAACCAATTTGCTGAC
Organism: Schistocerca serialis cubense; assembly: GCF_023864345.2. NCBI lineage: Eukaryota > Metazoa > Arthropoda > Insecta > Orthoptera > Acrididae > Schistocerca > Schistocerca serialis. The sequence goes on from NC_064642.1 coordinate 607,730,106, forward strand.
AATGGTAACTGCGTGTAAGTGACATAGTAAAGGCGTCCTATGGATCCGTCGTTCAGTTTCGCCACTTATCGGATTTCTCTGGAACACTTCATGCGACTTCCCTGTGGGCTTTCTACCTTTTTTTTCCCCTCTGCCAGCGCCAGCGTCCTAGCAGATGTAGTCTCAAAATTGCGTAGTGAAGTTAGATTATGGTCACCTTTTTCAGCAACTGCTTTTGAAGGATGCCTATGTGAACAATAGCACACTAGTTGCGTTAAAAATTGGTTTTTACCGCAACTGGTGTGCTATTTGTTCACATCGGAATCTTGTTATTCCCCTCACACCGCAACCCCCACCCCCCACCCCCCACCCCCATCCCCCCTGTGCAGTCGCAAGACACTTTCACACAGTGAAAGTAAAGTTATGTTCTACTTCAATTTCAAAAGAACCATTTCATATCTTTTCCCAAAATGCGAAAATAATATAATTTAAAGTAAAATAATCGGCACTGTATACTGCCCTTCCGATATAGATATATTGTGAAATTGTATCACCGACAATATTGACAATTTTGGGAGGAAATATCGATATATTGACATTTTACCAACGGTCCTAGCCACAACCGCGGGATAGTTCCGCGGATAATTACAACACATCCGGCCCGCCTCTCTCAGGTAGGGATGGGAAAAACCGACCGGATGAAACAAATCCTTTAGTTGTGAAAAACCGGTATTTTTCAGTTATTTGCTTGGTCTACGCTATAACAGGCGTTTCTCAATTATTACTAATAACCGGATAAAAAAACGAAACATCAATCAGCCGTACCATCAGTGACAATTTTTTCGTTTTTAGAAAAACCCTTCTTAAAAAAGGAGTAATTTTAATTATTAAAATCTGCGTTTCTGTCCGCATTGTTATTAAAATAGCACTTGCCGCTTTTTCGATTTTCTATAAAAACGCATCTACACTCTAATACAAAATAAACGACGCATAACGAAGGAATTATCCGAATGGGACGCAAATAGGTAAATGTGACGTACACGTACAGACAAACAATTTAGAAAAATTGGATGATTTATTCAAGAGAAATAGCTTAACAAAATTAATAAGTCAATAGCGCGTTGGTCCGCTCCTGCCCCCTACGAAAGCAGTTATTCAGCTTGGCATTGATTGACAGAGTTGTTGGATGTATTCCTGAGGGATGTCGTGCTAAATTCCGTCCAACTGGCGCGTTAGATCGTCAAAATGCCGAGTTGGTTGGAGGGCTCTGCGATAATTCTCCATACGTTCTCAATTGGGAAAAGATCAAATGGTTCAAATGGCTCTAAGCACTATGGGACTTAACATCTGAGGTCATCAGTCCCCTAGACTTAGAACTACTTAAGCCTAACTAACCTAAGGACATCACACACATCCATGCCCGAGGCAGGATTCGGACCAGCAACCGTAGCAACAGCGCGGTTCCGGACTGACGAGCCTAGATCCGCTCGGACACAGCAGCCGGAGGGAAAAGATCCGGCGACCTTGCTGACAAGCTAAGGTTTAAAAAGCGCGACAAGCTGTAGAAACTTTCGCCGTGTGCGGGCGGACATTATCTTGCCGAGGATGGCTTGCCGTGCAGGGCAACAAAACGGCGCGCAGAATATCGTCGATGCACTGCTGCGCTGTAAGGGAGCCACTGATGCCAACCAAAAGAGTCCTGTGATGAGAAGAAGTAGCATACCAGACATCACTCCAGGTTGTCGGACTTTATGGAGGAACAGTCAGGCTGGGATCCCACCGCTGTTCGGGGCGTCTCCAGACATGTCTTCGGCCTGCAGTCTCATTGAATGGTATAGAATTGTCTTCACCGATGAGTCTTGCTTCGAACTGGGCCCCCATGACCAACGAAGACAAGTCTGGATACACCCCAGACAGCCGTGGGATACCAATCTGACTGTCGTCCTCCATACAGCCAGGCAACTGGGAGTGGTAGTCTGGGGTGCCGCTTCACTTCATAGCAGGACCCCTTTGGCCATCATCAGCGCCACCCTGACAGCACGGCAGTATTTCGACGACATTCTACGCCCGCTTTGTTGCCATTCATGACAAGCTATCCTGGACTTTCATTTGAGCAAGATAACGCCTGCCCGTAAACAGCCAGGTTTTCAACAACTGGTATTCGTGCTTACCAAACCCTAACAATCCAGAAAGTTTGTAGGATTCTGGGCAGAGCCCTGCAACCAGCATTTTGACGATTTAACGCACTAATTGGCACGATATCCCTCAGGAGGACATCCAACAACAACATCAACCATTGTCAAGCTGAATAATTGCTTGCACAAGGGCCAGAGGTGGACCAACGCGTTATTGACTTGCTCCATTCCCAAAGCTCTTTCTCTTGAATAAATCATCAACTTGTTCTGAAATTGTAATCATTTGTTTGCCTCTAAATGTACGTCATATCTGCCGTTTCCCGTCGCATTCGGATAGTTTCTTCGTGGTGTGTCCTTTTTTTTTTAAGAATGTATTTCTCGATAGAAAAATGGCACAAAATGGGTGAAAAATGGATTGCTAAAAGCTAGCATTCCAGCCATATGGATCTGACAGACAGTCCCAGAGATCCTGAACCTCACGACTACGAAAACTACTTAAGAATGAGTCACCATAATTTCGACGTAACTTCGAGTACATTTCTTTTTTGTTAGTGCGTGCTAACTGATGTAGAGCATTTGCCACACGAAACAGTACTTTAATGAGATGTTTTTATTTTTGGTAATACTGGGGACCAAGCTTCAAGAACGAGATGTAGTAATGCCTGAAAACATTTCACTAGAACAAGGATTGGGACTCATCTTGAGAATTGTGGCGATGTGATACGCTAGGAAAAGTGTGCTCTTAATCCTTTCCACAGTGCAGTGAACCGTAATACCTACAATATAATGGACGTAACACAGTTAAGCTTCAAATGGTTCAAATGGCTCTAAGCATATGGAACTTAACATCTGAGGTCATCAGTCCCCTAGACTTAGAACTACTTAAACATAGCTAACCTAAGCACATCACACACATCCATGCCCGAGGCAGGTTTGGAACCCGCGACCGTAGCAGCAGCGCGGTTCCGGACTGAAACGCCTAAGACACAGTTAAGCGTAAGAAGGATTTATGGAGAAGAACCGCCATATAAACAGAAAATTGTGTGTTGTTTGGACAATTTAGGGACACAGGTTCTCTGTGAACAGAAATGTACTGATCGACCAAGTGTGCCGATGGTCTGTTTTTCTTCTGTGAGAAGACTGTGACGGGTACCTCTTACTTTGATACGTTACAGATGCGGTTGTTTCCACGACTGACTGCTGATTTCGAGAACTGCATCTCCCTACAGGACGGGTCACCCCAACATTGGAGCGTCGACTTTCGTCGCTGCCTCAAGGACGAACTTCCGGCATCGGTGGATGGGGCGTAGTGGTGAGGGAGATGTGGCTCTATTCCCTCGGTGTCCCAGGTCGCCTGACTTAACGCCTAACGCCTTGTGACTTTTTCCTTTGGGGGTACATGAAGGACCGTGTATACGTACCCCCCTGTCAAGGACACCGGAACAGCCCAGGGAATTCACCATGCTGCTGTAATGACCACTGACAGGATGTTGCTACATAGGGTGAGGAACGATCCTGACTACTGCTTGGACATGTGTCGTGTGACTAGAGGGGCACACAGAACATTTGTAGAGTGCAAAATGCAACTTGTTGAGTTTACGATTCTGTTCATGCATCAACCATATTTGTACATGTAATAATTTGGAAAACACAGAGCTCTGAAAACGAGTGAATTTCAAGTAGCCCTGTGCAATAACGAACATAGTACAGTCAACTTTTTATTGGTTTACACAATTCATCCCTCACCATTTCCATTTCTTCCACAGGTTTCCACGATTCTCTTTTCTGAAAGTTGATCACAAATTTTATAGCTTAGTTACACTTGGTCCACAGTTCGACTATCGCCTACAAATGTTTCACCCGTCTCTTTGCACGCCGTACATTTTACAATCTTGTTTGTGTATGCTTCATCGGTCAGTTTGGACAACCAAAGTCTTTCGAGTACAGTTGCGTAACATTTTCAGTATAGCCATTGGTCCACTCCTTCACCATACTTGAAGCAACTAAAACTTACTCGTAACGTGAAAGCCACAGAAAAACACACGGACACCCTGAACGTGGCCAGTCCCAGCAACGGCTCTTATGCGTCCAGCTGGGGAGGAGGGATGCCAAGCTGTATTTCCAGAATCGAAAAAAAATCAACTGCTTTTTATACGAGTGATTTTCCTAGAGCTACGCTGCTAAAGCCATAAAAACTGCGAGGGGTTTTCGACAAGTAATGCAACATTTTTTTTAATGAAAGCAAATTGGTTTTATTCAGGATTACAATACACTATATTATTACCACTGCACCAGGAATTCTGACATCCGCCACAGCAACGATTGCGATCAAGAAGACCAGCAAGTGTTACTGCAGGACAACTCATCGCGGATGGTTTTCATCTAAATGAAAGCTGGAAGCATGAATGGTCAAGGAAAACATTGGGAACAAGAGCCCATCACCTTGATCCCACAAAGAAGCCAAAAGGTTTTGACCTACCGAGGAAACTTTGGCGCCGCCTCAAGAGGTTAAGGACTGGACATGGTCGTTGTAGCTACTTCAGATACAAATAGGGCAGGTTCAGTTCACCAATGTGTGAATGTAATCAAGAAGATCAGACAATTGAACATTTAGTCCAACGCTGTCCACTTCATTTATACCCTGGAATTCCTGATGACTTGTTCACTCTGACACCCAGCTTAATTAACTGGTTGAAAAACACGGACTTTAAAGTTTAATCTTGTCTTATATCATATATATAATGTATAAAATCATTTGCCTTATATGAACTGTATATTGTATAAAATCACAATACGATTAAATACATAGATAAACCCACTCTTTTGACTACAAAACCCTATTTCTGAACATAACCACATTTCATTGCGAGTGGCTTATGCCTCCTTACTGGGAGGGTCTATATGCCAGAATGGTACCACTGTACGAGTCAGCGTCAGAGACTCTCGATCATCCACGTACCGCTTCCAGCGGAGTGCGTCCTTCATTGGGCCGAACAGATGGAAGTCGGAAGGTGTGAGATCTGGGATGTTGGGTGGATAAGGAAGAACATTTCAATGAAGTTTTGTGAACTCCTCTTACGTGCGCAGACTTGAGGCCTCGCGTTTTCAAGGTGTAGTTCGTTTGTGTTTCTGTGGCGACGAAAGCGCTGAAGTCATTTCTTCAACTTCCTGAGAGCAGCACAATACACTTCAGAATTGATCGTTGCACCATGACAGAGGACTTGGAACAGAATAAGCCCTTCAGAGTTCGCCCCGATAGCCGAGTGGTTAGCTTGACGGATTGCCGTCCTACGGGCCCGGGTTCGATTCCCGCCTGGATCGGAGATTTTCTCCGCTCAGGGACTGGGTGCTCTGCTGTCTTCATCATCATTTCATCCCCATCCGGCCCGCAGGTCGCCCAATGTGACGTCGAATGTAATAAGACCTGCACCAACGCGGCCGGACCTGCCCCGCACAGGGCCTACAGGCCAATGACGCCAAACGTTCGTTTCTCACCCCTTCAGAGTCCCAGAAGACTCGTTGCTCTAGGTATTCTCCCAGGCGCCGAAGAACCCAGCGGACACACGCTTTTGAGTACCACAACTGGTGGACGAGTGTGTCAGCACTACCAATAGAGACGTCCAGTTGAGCAGCGAGGCGTTAAATAGTGATCCATCGATCATCTGGAGAATGAGAGTGTCCGCACGTTCCACACTGCAGGAGTCACAGCTGTATGCGGCCGGCCGGCACGCAGGAGATCGGGTAGGTTTGCGCGATCTTGTTGCGATGATGACAGACCCCTCGGCCGACGACTCACCGTGCTTTTGTTCACTGTCAGGTTCCCTTAGAATTTCTGCAATCGCCTATCAATGTCTGCGACGCTCTCATTTTCCGCCACAAGAAACTCAACGACAGCTCAGTGTTTGGAACGCACCTCTGTTGCAGATGTCATTTTCAAGGCTACGTATAGCCCCACCATCTATCAGAACTTCGTGAAACTATAGGGGCTGATGTGGGAACATTCCACAACGTCCCACAAAAAATTACGCATATCTTCGACCGAAATTGGCCGAGCAAGAAATGTGTTGCATTACTTATGGAGCCAACGGCCTTGCCGCAGTGGTAACACCGATTCCCGTCAGATCACCGAAGTTAAGCGCTGTCGGGATGGGCTAGCACTAGAATGGGTGACCATCCGGTCTGCCGAGCTCTCTTGGCAAGCAGGGTGCACTCAGCCCTTGTGAGGCAAACTGAGGAGCTACTTTACAGCTACGGTCGCAAGTTCGACTCCTGCCTCGGTCATGGGTGTGTGTGATCTCCTTATGTTAGTTAGGTTTAAGTAGTTCTAAGTTCTAGGGGACTGATGGCCTCAGATGTTAAGTCCCATAGTGCTCAGAGCCATTTGAACAATTTTTTTGAGGAGCTACTTGATTGAAAAGTAGCGGTTCCGGTCTCTGACATACGGCCGGGAGAGCGGTGTGCTAACCACATGCCCCTCCATATCCACATCCAGTGACGCCTGTGGGCTAAGGATGACACGGCGGCCAGTCGGTGCCTTTGGGCTTTCATGGCCTGTGCGGGAGGAGTTAAGTACTAATGGGAGGCACTCGTATTTTTTCTCACGCTACAGCAGTGGAAGAAATTTTCGTCAACAGTGTTTGATGCATACAATCCCTAATTCCAAAGAGAAGTAAGAATGAATAGGGTTTAACTTCCCTCGATGACAAAGCCAGAAAGTGATGAGGAAGGATTTCGACCGTATCCTTCCTTACAGAAATACCACGGCGTCTGATTTAATGAGGCTGAGAGAAGCTACTGATGATACCACACTTTATTTTAGGGTCCTACACTGAATAACAAACCTTCCCCCACTGCCTCATGCGGTCCAAGTTATAAAAGCTACGACAATGGATACATCCGTGACACACCTACAGGAAATTCGGGGCGCCCCTTGGTGCTGTCCGAGACGAGTAAGCTATATGCAAGTTCCGGATTTCATCCTTTCCGTTCTTTCTCATCATTAACAGCTACACAATGGCAAACGTTGCACGCACTCATAATTGTCTTGCATGCTTAATAGTTATTCACACTTCCTAAATATGGGTCCGAAAGTGACGATCAGCGTTCCACCCCGGACGATGAGATGGCCGCTATGGAGATGCTTTACTCTAGTGGATGTTCTTCTAACCGCTATCAGACGTGCCACGCCGCATCGATTCACTTCAGTGACCATTTTTTGTCAAACGTCGTAACAGGCGATGAAACATACGTAAATCATTAAGGGAAGGTTTACTATCTTTTGGTTCAAAATATCGATTCTTTTAAAATTGCATTTTTGGATCCATAAAAGTGTTCGGAATCCTCCATGAAACGGTTTTCCGAATACGGAACGGAAATGTTTGTTATTCGCGGTTGAACAAAAAAATGCACCTGCCTGAAATCGGCCTTTTTCACGCACCAGTTATTTTCTTTCGGGGGACGAGTTATTGTACCGGTGCTTGGGAGGAAACACACAAAATTCAAATAAAAGTTTGAACGCGTGTGTTTGGAAGTTAGCCCCCAAGCATTTGCATTCTGGTGCGAAGACTGTAGAGATAGCGACTTTCCTGGCAGTGAGCAGCTTCAACGAAGGGTATTCAGCAATTCTGAAGACCATGACAAAGATGGACGTCACCCTGGGACTCTATTCGACACAGTTCGCCAAGCATTCGGATGACCACCGGATTCAAGCGGCAGAAAACCGCTAGTCACCGGCCGTACGACCAGTTCTGGAGCTGCGCAGGATGGCCCAGATGTAGCAGAACGCCTCGGAAGGAAGGACTAGTTTATGGATCCGGAATAGCAGATTGAACGTACGTTGCATAATATTGCATTTATATGTAGTCAAAACACAAAAAGCATTTTTCTCTGATTTTTTTTTTTTTTTTTTTTTAATCGCGCGGTATGGTAACTTCAGATCTACTGAACAGTTTGGCATGATTCTTTGTTTCCGACGAAGCTAACTGAATTGTCTAGGAGTTGTACCACTTTTACTCCGATCCATCAACTATAAATATTTTTACTTGACCGACGAAGTCGAAAAATCGATGAAAAAACCCTATTTTTTCAAATGGCCGTCATTTTGTTTCCTATGGTCCAAATAACTTAAGCGAGCTACAACTCCTAAAGAATCTCATATACTTCGCTAACGCCAGCTCAATTTTGATTTCAGACGAACCGGCTGACCTGTGACATACCGTGCGTGGAGGTCTACATCCGAATTTTGTTTCGTTCCGACGGCACTTCCGCCTTTGTTCTTCGACATTTCCGGTCGAAAAAATTCCAGTTCGTAGAGGAAATAGCAATAAACATTTTGATCAAATTTGACATTGATATCTATAACACATACTGAGAAAAAAATTCTCAAAGAACATGCTTTTTTCGAGCCAAAGACAGTAACCTCCCCTTAAGAACAAGAAACAATACAGCCAGTCACAGAGTGGCACCACATCATCTCTCCTCCGGAGATTGAGCTTAAAGCCGCACCCTCACCCGGTAAAGGCACAGCGACAATCTTTTGGGACTCTGAAGGGATTATTCGGTTTGACGTTCTCCTCATGGTGCAACGATCAACTCTGAAGTGTATTGCGCTACCCTCAGGAAGTTTAAGAAACGACTTAAGCGTGTTCGTCGCCACAGAAATATAAATTCTTCTCCTTCACCATGAAAACGCAGCCAACGAAGCCAAGACAAAGCCTCATACAAGTCTGTGCACCCAAGAGGAAATCACAGAATTTCACTGGACTATTCTTCCTCATCCACACATCAGGCCAGGTCTTGCACCTTCCGAATTCCATCTGTTTGGGCCAATGAAGCATGCACTCCGCTGGAAGCAATACGTGGTTGATGGGGAGATTTTTGATGCAGCAGAGTGATACCGTGCTGGCATACGGACCATCCCAGTAATATGGCGTACGAATATCGCAGTTCAAAAACAGGATTTTATAGCCAAAAGAGTGGGGAATGATATGGTGTATTGGAATACTGAATAAAACCAATTTGCTTTCAGAAAAAAATTTGTTGCATCACTTATCGAGTGCCTCTCGCAGTTTTTCTGCCACTAGCAGCAGCTTCTAGGAAAGTCCCTCGCATAAAAAAACAGTTGACTTTTTTCGAGCACAGTGTTCTGGATATAGTAGATGTAAGTAAAGAGATACTGGCTTACTCAAATTTTGAAAGACACTCAGGACTTTTTTCCCCAATAGCTGGTTACCAGTGGATTTCAAGAACGAGCCACGGACATTTGCTACGTATTCAGGAAAACCCGCAGGCTCTGCCTGTGCGTTAGTGGAGCGTTCACTGACAAAATTTAGCTTGTTCGCAAACCTTCAAAGATGAAATCATGATCAGACACAACATTTACAGCGACTGCAGCGTTGGTTCCTCCAATGAAAACACGGCGACGCCCTTACATCACTCCTTGTCGGCGTAAATCCTACCGACATCAATTCCTTCCTAATTTTTCCGACAATCCTTCAACGGTGTACTTTCCATCTGTTGTGCTCCCTCTCACCTGCTCCACAAAGCAGACAACCGGAATCACGTAATATGAGAAATCTTCGCTTATAAGTAGATGACAAACTTCGATACCGCCAATGATAGTGGAGGCTTTTCGCCAATAAGCCTCCAGTAGAAATGCCGCATCCCCGCTTTTAGCGGCTGAAGCGCCCACGCAACAGGTTTCTCGGAGCTGTCCTTGAGGACGCTCTGGTTAGCTGCTACTTGCAGGCTACGATTCTCAGAGAACTCCGTGCTTCTGTCTCAGAGAACTCCGTGCTCCTGCTGTCATGGAGGATACTGCTACACCGTTACGCACCTTGGTGACTAACGTTTTCCGCTCATTTTAGCAGCGCGTGCTGTCCGGTACTTTCCACAAGGGTCATAATGGCAATCGTTTGCCCAAGCACACTACATCACCTAGCGCTAGCGCGCAGTCAGTTCACAGCCGTGACCTGGCGGCAAAAACCCACAGTTGCCTGTGAAAATAAGCTGCCGTACAACTTCTTACCCAACTGATATATTCAAAACGTGTGACATATCAAGTGAAGAAAATTTTGTGTGAACTGTGAAGCGCAAGTAGCACGTGCGAAACGTCAAGCTCACACACTTCGCGTAAATTCGTCCACGATTTGAAAATGGCCTACAGTTCTGTACCCCACTTCTGAAGCCAGCTAGTTCCTTGCCCTGATAAAAGCCAATATTTTCCCATGTCGCTGGTTCCAATCAAATCTTGAAAGAAAACGAGGTGTTTCATATCCGAGGAACCACTACTAAAACAGGCAGCTCAACAGAAATTAAATTTTAAGTAGTATGACAAGAGAGAGGGGGGAAAAACCTGTGAGGCTATGTGCGGGTAACAGAAGAAATACTTCGGTTGATCTACGAAAGACGGAAGGACAAAAATGTTCAGGGAAATTCAGGAATACAGAAATACAAGGCACTTAGGAACGAAATAAACAGGAAGTGAATGGAGGAAAGGGCGAAATGGCTGAGTGAAAAATGTGAAGGAATCGAAAAAGAAATCGTTTCGGAAGGACTGACTCAGCATACAGAAAAGTCAAAAATTGGCTCTTAGCACTATGGGACTTAACATCTGAGGTCGTCAGTCCCCTACACTTAGAACTATTTAAACCTAACTAACCTAAGGACATCACACACATCCAGGCCCGAGGCAGGATTCGAACCTGCGACTGCAGCAGCAGCGCGGTTCCGGACTGAAGCGCCTAGAACCTCTTGGCCACAGCGGCCGGCCAGAAAAGTCAAAACAACATTTTGTGAAATTAAAAGCAAGGGTGGTATCATTGAGAGTGCAATGGGGATTCCACTGTTAAATGTAGAGCAGACAGCAGATAGGTATAAAGAGTAATTGAAGACCTCTACGAAGGAAAGGACTTGGCTGATGACGTGTTGGAAGAACAAACAGGAGTCGACAGGGAAGAGACAGGGGATCCAGTATTAGAATGAGAATTTGGACGACATAGGCAGAAGGAGTATATAACATTCTATAGAGATCTCTAAGGTCATCGGGGTAGTGGCAACAAAACAACTATTTACGTTCGTGTGTAGAATGTATGAGACTGGTGATACATCAATACAACTTTCGGAAAAACATCACCCACACAATTCCGAAGATTGCAAGAAATGACAAGTGCGAGAATTAACGCACAGTCAGCTTAACAGCTCACAAGTATAATACACAGAAGGATGGAAAAGAAAATTGGTGATCTGTGAGATGACGATCAGTTTGGCTTTGGGAAAGGTAAAGCCACCAGAGAGACAGTTCTGACGTTGCGGTTGATAATGGAAGCAAGACTGAAGAAAACTCAAGACACGTTAATAGAAATTTGTTGACCTGGAAAAAACATTCGACAATGTCAAATGGTGCAGGATGTTCGAAATTCTCAGAAAAATGGAGGTAAGCTACAAGAAAAGACGGGTAATATACTATCTGTACGAGAAACAAGAGGGAACAGCTAGAATGGAAGTCCAAGAAGAAAGTGCTCCGATTAAAAAGGGTGTGAGACACGGATATAGCCTTTCGTCTTTGGTGTTCAATCTATATCTTGAAGAAACAATGACGGAAATAAAAAAAGGTTCAAAAGTGGGATTAAAATTCAAGGTCGAAAGATATCAATGATAACATTCTGTGATGACATTGGTGTCGTCAGTGAAAATAAAGAATTATGGGATCTCTTGAATGGAATGATCAGTCTAAAGAGTGCAGACTAAACCAACGACAGGCGAAAGTAATGAAAAGTATTAGAAATGAAAACAGCGAGTAACTTAACATCAGACTCCGGGATCACGAAGTAGACGAAGTTAAGGAATTCTGCTGCCTTGGAAGCGAAATAACTCATGATTGACGGAGCACGGAGGACATTAAAAAGCATTCCACTGGTATCTGACATATGCTGTAATACGAGGAAGAAATTTCTGAGAATGTACGTTTGGAGTACAGCGTTGTGTGATAGTGACACGTGGACTGTGGGATAACTGGAACTGAAGAGAATCGAAGCCTTTGAAATGAGTGCTACAGACGAATGTTGGAAATTAGGTGGACTGATAAGGTAAGGAATGAGGGGGTTCTCTTAGGCATGAAAGGGTTCTCTGCAGAATCGGCGAGGAAAGGGATATATGGTAAACACTGACAAGAGTTACAATTTGTACAGAAACCAGATGGCAGTTATAAGAGTCGAGAGACATGAAAGGGAAGCAGTGGTTGGGAAGGGAGTGAGACTAGGTTGTAGCCTCTCCCCGACGTTATTCAACCTGTATATTGAGCAAGTAGTAAAGGAAACAAAAGAAAAATTCAGAGTAGGTATTAAAATCCATGGAGAAGAAATAAAAACTTTGAGATTCGTCGATGACATTGTAATTCTGTCAGAGACAGCAAAGGACTTGGAACAGCAGTTGAATGGAATGGACAGTGCCTTGAAAGGAGGATGTAAGATGAACAGCAACAAAAGCAAAACGAGGATAATGGAATGCAGTCGAATTAAGTCGGGTGATGCTGAGGGAATTAGATTAGGAAATGAGACACTTAAAGTAGTAAAGGAGTTTTGCTATTTGGGGAGAAAAATAACTGATTGTGGTCGAAGTAGAGAGGGTATAAAATATAGACTGGCAATGGCAAGGAAAGCGTTTCTGAAGAAGAGAAATTTGATAACATCGAGTGTAGATTTAAGTGCCAGGAAGTCGTTTCTGAAAGTATTTGTATGGAGTGTAGCTATGTATGGAAGTGAAACATGGACGATAAATAGTTTGGACAAGAAGAGAATAGAAGCTTTCGAAATGTGGTGCTACAGAAGAATGCTAAAGATTAGATGGGTAGATAGCACAACTAATGAAGACGTATTGAATAGAATTGGGGAGAAGAGGAATTTGTGGCACAACTTGACTAGAAGAAGGGATCGGTTGGTAGGATATATCCTGAGGCATCAAGGGATCACGAATTTAGTATTGGAGGGCAGCGTGAAAGGTAAAAATCGTAGAGGGAGACCAAGGGATGAATACACTAAGCAGATTCAGAAGGATGTAGGCTGCAGTAGGTACTGGGAGATAAAGAAGCTTGCACAGGATAGAGTAGCATGGAGAGCTGCATCAAACCAGTATCAGGACTGAAGACCACAACAACAACTGACAAGTGAAGAGAACGGGATGACAAGATATCTGTTAAGACATCAGGGAATAACCGCAACAGTACTAGAGGGAGCTGCAGAGGATAAAAACTGTACAGGAAGAGAGAGAATGGAATACATCCAGCAAATAACTGAAGACGTAGGGTGGAACTGCTATTCTGAGATGAAGATATTGGTACTGGAGCCACATCAAAACAGTGAGAAGTCTGATAACTCAAATAAATAAATAAAAATTATCAACATGCGGCTATCTTTGGAAGTCGCCACCTTGGATACAGTTTGTAATTTTCAAGTGGTATGTAGATCACGTGACAAAGCAAACTGAATTAGACCTGCACGAAACAAAGGATGCTATTGTTCATTTGTGCATAGCTTCATTGATTCTCGAGTTACGTCGTATTTTGTATAGAACAAGGCAAACAGGAGGCTATATACTCTCAAGGTCTCGAGCGTCCTAGCGGATGTCGAATAAGCTGGGGCAATAGAACCTCCGCTTTCACTTTATTTAGTAGCTCTGCCAGCAAATGCTACTCCCACGTCCACAAAGGTGAAAACCGCGTAGCCCGTGGGCAATGCACTCTCTCATTAGGAGTGTAGAAGAGGGGAGAGGGTGAAGGGCGTGTTTCTCGCTCCCCGGCGACAGCTGGGACCTTCAGCAGAAAACAGGCAGGTCAGCTGAGGTCAAGGTGGCAGCCCCACCGCCTGACTATCCTATCAACCGGCTGGTATCCTGTTATGGGAGGAAATTGAATACATTCACAACACTCACAAAACAAAGCCGAACGGACCTCAGACGAATCTACCAATGCATGACTAGTACAAACGATAAGGGATCTCGGACAGGATAAAAATAGGAACTTGGATTTACAAGGACTGGGACGAAAAGAATAACAACTGAACAACGAGTTAAACGCCAGAACTCTCACTACGGCTGTAACGATTGAAACGAAAAAGAAAGTAAAAGGGGCAAATGATTTGGTTGATTGTGTAACGATTGAGAGTGGAGTGAATCCAGCAACTAGTGTGTGTGTGTGTGTGTGTGTGTGTGTGAGTGTCAGTGTGTGTGTGTGTGTGTGTGTGTGTGTGTGTGTGTGATGGTTGTTTGGAGCTTACGGGCGCTCAACAGCGATTTTGCCCGCCTTCCACACATTAAAAGAAACGAATGTGAATAAAACAGCGAAAACGTTAACACGCGCTAAGACAACGAATAAATACTAAAATATGCCATGGAGGAGATTAAAATACGAGTAAAACGACAGAGGAACTAGAAGAAAAGCACAGGGAAATGTGATCGGCTAACCACCTAAAAAAAAACATGGGTAAGCCGGTCACCCTGTGAACACATTAAAACCAGTTTGCTTTTCCAGAATGAGATTTTCACTCTGCAGCGGAGTGTGCGCTGATATGAAACTTCCTGGCAGATTAAAACTGTGTGCACGACCGAGTCCGAGTCTCGGTCCGGCACACAGTTTTAACCTACCAGGAAGTTTCAGTTTGCTTTTGTTCTACACTATAGAACAAAAGCAAACTGGTGCTTTTCATTATAATGTTGATCTACCAAGAACCGACGGAAGATTCTGTTAACATTAAAACCATTCCCACCAGCAACTAAAGAGAAGTGTGCAGTAGCAAAATTCATTGACAACAAATGAAAGAATAAGACTGACATCCATACCTTCAGAAACAAAAGAATAGTCTCAGTTAGGCTCAAGATAGAGAGAGGCTATTTCACAATAACAGGTGTATATGCCCCTGAAGAAGGAAGGAGAAAAGAAACAGAAGTGTTCTGCGAAGACCTTCAGAAGCAAGTAGACCAAAACAAGAAAACCTTGTAGGCAGGACAACCATAGCTATGACTAATCTTCTTGGAGATTAAGAAGCCGTATCAGTGTATTTAATCGATTTATTATCAGATCGCAACATGTCTCGTGGCACTGAAAACAACATTCTTGAGTGACGTGTAACTAAATCATATAAAAGCTAAGTAGCCGGGAACGTGGAAGCCAACATTCATTGTCAGACCAAAATAATAAACAATAAATGGTGGTAAATCATCCAAACAAAGTCAGTCGGTTATAGGAACCGAAGTCCAAAATGGTCGGTGGAGCCACAACTCCAGTCTATGCGCATTACCGGATGCGCTTCGACTGGAATTGTTGCTTCGCCGACCGTTTTGGATTTGGGTTGTGTCCCTATGTCCGGCTGATTTGGTTTAATTGACTTACCGCCAATTCGCGGTTTGTTAGTTTGGTCTGACAGCAAATTGTGGGTTCCACGTTCCGGGCTACTTATTTAGTGGTAAGATGGCCCAGCAGATAACCCGTCAAAAACTGAACACAAATCAAGCATGAAAACAGGAAGAGCCGGCCGGGATGGCCGAGCGGTTCTAGGCGCTTCAGTCCGGAACTGAGCGATTGCTACGGTCGCAGGTTCGAATCCTGCCTCGGGCATGGATGTGTGTGATGTCCTTAGGTTAGTTAGGTTTAAGTAGTTCTAAGTTCTAGGGGACTGATGACCTCAGACGTTAAGTCCCATAGTGCTCAGAGCCAAAACAGGAAGAAGGTGTACTGAAATGTGAAAAAAGAAGCAAAATAGGAATAGTGAACGGTACTAGCTTAAGATGTGCAACATCGAGCAAGTTGAAAGAAGCATGGCGTCGTGGTTGTGTGATCACCGTTTTGGACTACTAAGCCGGAGGTCCGTGTTCAAATCCTCCTCGCGCCCATTTTTTTCCGCAAAATTATGAACTTTCCGTCCGGTCGTTGACGTACTGTTCTTCTTCTGTGGTCTTAGAAATTGTTATATTATACATTAGTTGTAGAATACGAGTCATGTGGTCATTCATTTCCGTGTCCGGTCAGCATTTCCAGAAGGTAGTAACTACGATGGCCTTGTTGTTTCCCGCGATCAGGTCCTGTGTTGTGCATGGTTGTTCAAGTTGAGGACAAATTAGCAGGTGGGCCGGGTCTTGTGTTGCTCCGCACTCGCAGGATGTATCTCCATCAGGTGGAAGAATGCCCCATTTTCGCATATTGGTCTTGCAAAGAGGAACACCCACCGAAGACGATTGAGCGATCTCCAAATAGGGTAGGGCAAGTCGTTTCCTCTTCCTTTACAGGGATATCAGGTGGTAGCTTGCTCTTCCACCTGGTGATGAGGTTAGGCTCTAGTGTTCCGTCTAGTGGTTGAGTCCTGGCAATGAAGCTCATGTGGTAAGAATATATTACCGTCGCAGTAAAAGTGGTGAACAGTGAGAGCAAGCGAGATGCCGCAAAGACCTCTCACAGAAATGAAAACATGTAAACGGATGTGAACTATGTTACAAAAAGGGAATTCAAGAGTCAAAACACCCAAAATGTCTCAAGTAAATGTGATGAACAGTGAGAGCACGCGAGATGCCGCATAGACCTCTCACAGAAATGAAAACATGCAAACGGGTGTGGACAATGTTACAAAAAGGGAATTCAAGAGTCAAAACTTCCAAAACGGAAGGCAAGAGTCAAATAACACATGGTACTTGTGTAGAACAAATAGGAGGAACGCACGTCTGGTGTCCCTTCCTTACGTCTCGCTGTTGCAAACGGACTTTACACCACGGCACAGACACAAATCCGAATACGGCGAACAGACACGTCAATGACCGGACGGACAATTCATAATTTTGTGAAAAAAAAAGAATTTTGGGACACGAGAGAGATTTGAACATGGATCTCCCCCCCTTCGCAGCCCAACACCCTGACCACTTAAGCACGACGCCGGTTCTAACCGAATTCGCTCGATGATGCAGATCTTGAGCTTGGACCGTTCATTGTTTCGATTTTGATTCTATATTCCGACATAATTGTCGAAAAGGAGTGTGACTTAATGTAAGTTAAATGTTTATTTGACACTACAATAGTGTAGCCACAGTCACAACACATAAAATTTTTCTTTCGATTTTTGCTACGTTCTTCACAGATGAGTACACCTTCTTTCAGTTTTCATGCTTGATCAGTGCTCGGTTTTTGACGCGGTATCCACTGGACCATCCCACCACTAAATCTGAGGTGGTGAGGTGGGGAGTTTCCCCTTGTTAGCTCTTCTGCGTTACGGTTAGCAACATGTCAAATGAAGGTGTGATTTTCAGTGCCACGAAACCGGTTGTGATCTGATAGTAAAAAGATTAAATGCAGCTGTAGCGGTCTTAATCCAAAGACAAAACACGAAAGATTATGTTACTATAAGCGGAGACTTTAATGCAGATGTAGGGAATTTTCCAATATCTGGAACAATAGGGTTTTTTGGAAAGAAGTTAATAAATAACAATGGACACAGATTACGTCGCCTTGTAATTTATAACGGAATAAATACCAGCAACAGTTTCTTCAGAAAGAAGCATATTCGTAAATTCACATGAAGTGCAAGGAGGTGCAGATCGATTATTGGCTACGTCACAGTGAACAGTAACTCGCTCGAAGAACTAGTACAAGATGCAAGGATCCAAGGGGAACATGATTTCTAGATGGAAGAAACAAACTATTACCAGAAGCAACTCGAAGTTTTAAAAATCTTCTTTCTGCAGCAAGACAGTGTAAGAAGTCTATTTCAACACCGACTCGCGCATTAATTACAAAATAAATTTACAGAAAATAATATGAATACAGAACAGGTAAACATAAAAGCACGTGTGATCCAAACAGTGGCGGAGGCAACAGAGAAGACAAAAAATTAGGGGAAGAAAGGGAGTCAAAACGTGGAATGAAGAATGAAGAAAATGCAACTAAAGAGAAACAATAAGCTTACATTACAAATATACTGCACAATACAGAAGAAACGAAAGTGTAGTAGAAAGAAAAACGTAATACGCTAAGAAAATAGTGAGGAAAGCCAATCAAGAATCCTTGGATAGAATATCAAATACTGAAAATGATCCGCATGGTAAACAAGAGATGGCTTACAAATCTTGAAACAACAAACAGGAAAAAGATTCTGCACAATTACAAAGAAGCTTGGATAAAAAACTATCAAGAACTATGGGTAGAACACAATGATAAAATCGAACTAACTTAATTAAGCTAGGACAAAGAAAATGATGATGAAATATCCCACGGGGACAATATTGCATTGGAGGAGAAATACGAAGCATTAAAGCAGATGAAGAATAGAAAAGCAGCAAGACCCGATAACTTAATGTAGAACTTCTCAAATGTGGGGGATTGATATTCGAACTCAGGCTGAGGCATTTATTAAATGAATGTTGGAAATGGAAGATAGTAACCGACTCTTGGAGGGTGGCGGAAGTAATATCATCCTATAAAAAAGGAGCTACAAATGCTTGTGGAAATTACAGTGGAAAAGGACTGCTGAAGACTGCCTATAAATTATATGCATGAATAATTTACACAAGTTTGAAAACAATAGCTCACGCCCTCTTACTGGAGGAAGTAAATCGTTTTAGAAAAGGACGATGATGCAGCGACAGTATTGCAGAGCGGTAGGTGACTGAAAAGAGACGAGAATATAATCTGGAGACTCATTGCATTAGTAGATTATGAAAAAGCTTTGATATACTCAATAGATATATGCTGTGGAATAAAATGGAGATCAGAGGTTACCTTAAACATTTACCTCAAGTGATAAAAAGTTTGTATTTAAATACTTAAATATTATGTAACATAGGCAAAGAAAGAACAGGACCAATATCAGGTAACAGAGGAGTATGACAACATTCATAAGCAATGTAAACAAGAAGTTGACCCAGCTATAACATAAATTCCTAGAAACACACGTGTAATTGCTGTACCCTTTGCTGACGACCAAATCATTTTACAAAAGAATTTGCTCTACATCATCATATAGGCAAACTCTATAACTTGAAAATATCAGAAAATAAAACAGTAAGTTATGGCTTTTAAAGGAAAATGCCCAGTTCATTTTAAAATAGTGCTAAATGAAATATGAGTAACATGGGCTTCACTTTCAGTTACTAAGTTGTGAACTAAGTTATAAATATGATAATACCTCCAATAAGTTAAACAAGTTTCAAATGGCATGTGTCATTATACACAAAACTCTAGCCAATAAAATCAGGAGAGACGGAAAGTCAAAATTCTACAAAGTAATGGTAACACCTACGCTCAAATATGTGAGTGAGATCTGGACGATACCTAAGAAAGACCAAAGAAGGATACAGTCTGCAGAAATGAAATTTTCACGTAAAATGATGTACTCTGAGAGATCAAATACAGAATTTTGAAATAGGGAAATAATTAAATATATTTTAAATGAATGAAAGAACAGAATACGGGATAACAAAGCGGAAGAATGTGGCGGAATGAACAGCCAGACTGCAGACCCGAAGTAAAGAGAGATAAAGGAAGACCAAGGAAAAGGTGCCTTTTATGAAGACTGAAAAGGTTAGTAAGCTTACTTCTTGAAGTGAAAAAGAAGAAGGCAAATCCTGTTGATAACCCATAAAGATTACGGATGGACTCGACGTGTTGTTCGACACGCTGTAAGGTGGTTGTTATTCGCTTCATCCACTCCTCGTCAACTAGAACCAACACACGTACGGGAGTGCGATTACAAGCTCCCGACCTGTGAAAATTTTCTTGCCTTCACCGACTACACATTTGCCTTCAATAATTGTCCCCAGAAATAGAAATCTAATAGATTCAAATCCGGGAAACGTGACGCATCGAAAGTGATGTTTTGGTGCGAAACACGCAGTTGTCGCATTGTTGAGCTTTCTTCATTTAGGATCCACTAAGAGCTGTTATTAGACGAATATCTGCTGCTATTGTTGCTGACTGAAGCACGAACATTTCCAACTTCTTTCGGCACGATGGTATCTCATCTGATTACGGGCTAGTTGTCCGATTATATCTGAATATCGAGTTTCCCCGCAGATGGATGGGTTGTGGAATGGCCGCCACGTACTCCGGATTTTGACGGCGTTTATTGTCACCTACGTACACCAACATGAGTTTAACATGGAAGCTGTCATTTGAGCAGTCTGTTGTCTTGCCCGTAGTCGATTGCTTTTACTTCTATTTCCGACGGCTCATTAATACCAGTTACAGCTAATGCCAATTACGACTAATAATATCAATTACGACTAATAGCCAATTACGACTAATCGCACATGAACTCTAATTTAAAGCCTGGATCAATCACAACTGCTGTTGTTGATGATTTATGAAAATTAGTGCCATGAGACTATTTCACAAGTTCTGTCGATAAAGCAAATCTTCATTATCTGTTGTTTGTTGTCTACCTCATACTGTTATTCGTTCAATACGCGTGTGTTCCATCTGTGGGAACGCTTCCAACTTAGTGATGGTACAGAAAGACAAGAAGACAGTGATGAAATTAACGAGGGCACCACACTAACTTCATTACCAACAATATTACTCCCCAGCAATAGTAAAAGTAACTCTTTTGCAAGACGGAATCCAGTAAAACAGTACAGAGCAACAGCAGCTACCATTCCCGTATACAGCCGAAGACTATTGATCGCAGCCGCGTGTTATGGACCCCTACAAAGCAAATACGGCGTGCATTACTCTGATTGCTCCAACACGCGGTGGCATATATATTTGCTTAGTACAGTCTCACTTTAGGAATAGCGTAGGTGTATTTCTGCGTCATGACTACCTGACACTAGAATATATCGCTTCAGCAAAATGGGCACGTGGTTGTCAACACCTCAACTGGGAGCTAATGCACACTGGCTCATCAAAAGTACCTGGAGACCCCTATTAAATGCGGGATTCGCCAATAGATGTCACAAGAGGCGACCCTATCATTATACAAGGAATTATTACTCATACTGTGTTCTCAACAGAGAAGCAGGCGTAGAAGAGTGGCTCCGTCCACAGACCTACATGACTTTGAACAAGGACTGGTCATTGCACGTCACCTGAGTAACAAATTCAGCACGGACATTCCAACCCTTCTAAAGCCTGCCCAAGTCGGCTGTTTGTGATGTGATTGTGTCGTGGAGTGTATCATGGAGACGGGAAGGAACCAGCGCGCCTAAACCTGGAAGGAACCAGCGCGCCTAAACCAAGGTCAGGTAGACGTCATTTATTGAGGGACAGGGATCGCAGAGCACTGCAGACGGTGGTTTCAGAAATCGCATTAAGGGGACCACACCCTGCCTATCTAACTCATGTTAATTTAGGCAAGTATTTGATCCATTTCTAAAAAAACCATATCATGCAGGACCTTAATATTTTTACTGTTACATAATGCTAATATCGTCAACTGTACTAAAATCTACTTTATCCATTTTATAGTTTTAAAAAAATACTTTTTTTAATTTATTAACAAAAAATATTAAGTTTTTTCTACAGAAAATATTTTTTTGTGAACTTTCTAATGGGGGAATATTAATGAATGCAGTACCAGAGATGGATTTTTATGTTATGCAGAGTCTCTGAAAATTTCGTTAATTTATCTATGATAGTTTCTAATATAATGGGGCATATGTACTAAACATTTTAGTTTGCGAGAAATTGACTTCAAAGAAAAAACTTTTGAAATTTGTTAATTAAAACTGTCCTGCTGCATGTGATGGCCCTTCTTTGGCCTCTAGCAGGTCTTCCAGCTTCTTTTTCACCATCTTGCTTTCTTGGCCATATTAGACGCAGACCTGTCTGCATCGGCTATCCTCATTTTATCGCAATGTTGCAACCCAGTGGTGATATTTTCACCAGGATTAATTGGTTCAAATGGCTCTGAGCACTATGGGACTTAACATCTGTGGTCATCAGTCCCCTAGAACTTACAACTACTTAAACCTAACTAAGGACATCACACACATCCATGCCCGAGGCAGGATTCGAACCTGCGACCGTAGCGCAGGATTAATTCCCAGCTTTTTCAGTACCCAACACTTTACAGTATTACCACAACTGAATGTAATAACAGCATCATGAACTCCTAGTTTCATTGTATGCATGCCTACAAATACAGTTTTAGGAAGGCCGTTCCAAATTATGCTGTTGAAACATTCATTTGGGTTTTGTGTCTGCCCATGCAGATATTTCCTTAGAAGGTAGGGATGAGTCAAGTCTCTGAAAATAGTTTTAATTGCTGTAATAATAGCAGCAGGAGGAGAATGCTGGTGAGTATAAGATTCTCCAGTTGCCTGAGCCCTATTGTATTTGCACCACGAATTTTCTCCTGATGGACACAATCCATGACATGGCTTATCATCAGTAGAGGACTTATGTAAGAATATGGTCCAAACATATCTCTTCATTACCCCCATATTTTCTTTATTTCTCCTAACTGCCTGCCCATAGTATACCTGCAAGTTTTCTATTTCGATTTTAGTTAACCGAACCTGTCCGGTCAACAATTTTCCATCTTCTAATTTTTTTTCTTCTGTTATCAACAGTTAGTTTTCTCAGCCTTGTTTACAAACGCTTTTGAACATGGTCTACACATTATATTTTGCTAATAATGGCATCTCCATATGGCTTAGAGTTGACAGTGGGTCACAGAAAAGTGGGCGTGGCACATAAACATACGTGGTAGGAAAATGCTCTTCAAATGCTCCAAAAAAATTTTTTACAGCAAAATCCTTTTCAGAGTACTTAAATAAAACCTTAATCTATCGAAGTATGATGAAAACCGAAAATCGATTTTTTCGACCTGAACAACGGTGCGAAAGGAATCGTGCCTGAATTCCAAAGTGCAGTCCAGCTAGAAGGATGATTGTGCATAGGTTTGAGGTAGCATAAAGCGTGACTGGAAACAAGCGATTTGAATGATGCTACACTCTGTCGCTATCCGATGGAAGGGTTTTGGATCCGAGAACGCCTGTAGAACGTTACCTGCGATCATGTGTCGTAATAATAGTGAAGTACGGAGAGGGTCGTGCTATACTATGGAGGTTTTTTCGTGGTCAGCGTGTGATCACTCAACTGCACTGAAGTAAATGCTAAATGATTAAGGATATGAACTCATTTTACGGTATTGTGTACTGCGTACAGCAGACCAATAGTTCGGAGACAATAACTGTTTGTATGAGCATGGTAATCCACACTGTTATAATGCAACATCTCAGAGGGAATGCCGCGCGGGATTAGCAGAGGCCGGCCGGAGTGGCCGAGCGGTTCTAGGAGCTACAGTCTGGAGCCGAGCAACCGCTACGGCCGCAGGTTCGAATCCTGCCTCGGGCATGAATGTGTGTGATGTCCTTAGGTTAGTTAGGTTTAATTAGTTCTAAGTTCTAGGCGACTGATGACCTCAGAAGTTAAGTCGCATAGTGCTTAGAGCCATTTGAACCATTTGATTAGCCGAGCGGTGTCAGGCGCTGCAGTCATGGACTGTGCGGCCGGTCCCGGCGGAGGTTCGAGTCCTCCCTCGGGCATGGGTGTGTGTGTTTGTCCTTAGGATACTTTAGGTTAAGTAGGGAGGAAGCTTAGGGACTGATGACCTTAGCAGTTAAGTCCCATAAGATTTCACATACATTTGAACATTTTTTTTGAGGCGGAATGGTTTACATTCCTGAAATGGACTGTCCTGCCCAGGGTACCGACCTGAAACCAATGAAATATCTTTGGAATGCATTAAATGTATTCGCGATTGTGAGTAAGGAGAACCAACATCTGTGTAATGGAATGACGAGCATGAAAATTTGTATCGGACCGGGATTCGAACACGGATTTCTCGCTAATAGCGAGCGGCCGCCGTGCCATTTGACTATAAGTGCATGATTCACGGCCAGACCCAAACTTCCATATGTTGTCAACCATGCCTCCACAACCTGTACTCCTGCATCCAATTTGTATATTTCCGTGCGCGAGAGAGATTTTACTTGAGAGTCGCTAGCCCGGTGTCGGCGGATAAATACGATATTGTAGTGCCTGTCTTATTTCGATTGCCGGCGTCTGCGGTTGAGCGGTTCTAGGCGCTTCAGTCCGGAACCACGCGGCTGCTACGGTCACAGGTACGAATCTTGCCTCGGGCATGGTTGAATGTGATATCCTTAGGTTAGTTAGGTTTAAGTAGTTCTAAGTCTAGACGACTGATTACCTGAGATGTTAAGTCCCATACTGCTTAGAGCCATGTGACAGTCATTAGCTGTATAATGGAATGACGACAGTGAAATTTGTGGCCGGACCGGGGAAAGTGGGAAACCCGGATTCGAGTCCCGGTCCGGCCACAAATTTCACTGTCGTCATTCCATTATACAGCTAATGACTGTCCGCATTGGCAATTGCGAATACATTTTATGTATTTCATAACGGCTTAGTGTCCGCAGTGCCTGTTTCTTGGGACATGCATGCAAGACCAGAGGAACTTGGCTTCTCTAAACCGGAAAAACACAGGCACTGCAGTATCGTATCGTACATTTGGAATGAGTTAGAATGTCGATTTCGATTCAGACTCCAGCGTCCAACGTCATTACCTTTTCTGCTTTCACCTCTGGAGGAACAATTGGGCGTTATTCCTGCACAAACATTGAGACATCTAATTGGAAGTGTCCCCAGCAGAGCTAAGGACATCATAAAGACTAAGGGTGGCCACATGCCACATTTATATCCCTAACAGGTGTCTGGATACGTTTGATCGGATAGTGTACCTCACTACTGTTCTACACTACTGGCCATTAAAATTGCTACACCACGAGATTGACGTGCTACAGACGCGAAATTCAACCGCCAGGAAGAAGATGCTGTGATACGCAAATTATTAGCTTTTCAGAGCATTCACACAAGGTTCGCGCCCGTGGCGACAACTACAACGTGCTGACATGAGGAAAATTTCCAACCGATTTCTCATACACAAACAGCAGTTGACCGGCGTTGCCTGGTGAAACATTGTTGTGATGCCCCGTGTAAGGAGGAGAAATGCGTACCATCACGTTTCCGACTTTGATGAAGGTCGGATTGTAGCCTATCACGATTGCAGTTTATCGTATCGCGACATTGCTGCTCGCGTTGGTCGAGATCCAATGACTGTTAGCAGATTATGGAATCGGTGGGTTCAGAAGGGTAATACGGAACGCCATGCTGGATCCCAACGGCCTCGTATCACTAGCAGTCGAGGTGACAGGCATCTTATCCGCAGGGCTGTAACGGATCGTGCAGCCACGTCTAGATTCAGTTAACAGATGGGGACGTTTACAAGACAACAACCATCTGCACGAACAGTTCGACGACGTTCGGAACAGCATGGACTATCAATTCGGAGACCATAGCTGCAGTTATCCTTGACGCTGCATCACAGACAGGAGCGCCTGCGATGGTGTACTCAACGACGAACCTGGGTGCACGAATGGCAAAACGTCATCTTTTCGGATGAATCCAGGTTCTGTTTACAGCATCATGATGGTCGTATCCGTGTTTGGCGATATCAGGGTGAACGCACATTGGAAGCGTGTATTCGTTATCACCATACTGGCGTATCACCCGCCGTGATGGTATGGGGTGCTACTGGTTACACGTCTCGGTCACCTCTTGTTCGCATTGACGGCACTTTGAACAGTGGACGTTACATTTCACATGTGTTACGATCCGTGGTTCTATCCTTCATTCGATCCCTGCGAAACCCTACATTTCAGCAGGATAATTCACGACCGCATGTGGCAGGTCCTGTACGGGCCTTTCGGGACACAGAAAATGTTCGAGTGCTGCCCTAGCCAGCAATTCTCCAGATCTCTTACCAATTGAAAACGTCTGGTCATTGGTGGCCGAGCAACTCGCTTGTCACAATACGCCAGTCCCTACTCCAGATGAACTGTGGTATCGTGTTGAAGCTGCATGGGCAGCTGTACCTGTACACGCAATCCAAGCTCTGTTTGACTCAATGCCCAGGCGTATCAAGGCCGTTATTATGCCCAGAGGTGGTTGTTCTGGGTACTGATTTCTCGGGATCTATGCACCCAAATTGCGTGAAAATGATATCACATGTCGGTTCTAGTATAATACATTTGCCCAATGAATACCCGTTTATCATCTGGATTTCTTCTTGGTGTAGCAATTTTAATGGCCGGTAGTGTGCAAAACAGTCTGCTAAACCTTGACGAAGAGGAAACACCACAGCCTACTATTTAAGGACCAACCACAGATTGGTGCCACCACAATACTAAAATTCACCTGATCACGTCTGAACATTTTCCACATCGTGACGTGTTTCTCATCCATTTTGTTTGCTTTCTCTATATATCGATTTTCAAATCACTGTAATGTGCTTAAGAACTCTGATTTAGCATACGTACAGCTTTCCTGCAGTTGGAAATGTATCAAGTTAGCAATCATTACGCTAGTCACTGAAAGGCCGCTCCATTGCTAATATGTACTTTAAGTCCATGGCCGGTTGTGGCCCTCACATCGAGGCCATTTTCAACTAGAATTGATAATTGTGTTATTGTGAAGCAACGTGAAATGATTCGTTCATGTTCCTTCACAACATCATAGTTGTCAGTTACACTCTTGGATGTGATGGTCGAAACCGGTCGTGCACTTAAATATACAGCGGTTCGACAAAAATACGGAATCACTTGGAGAAATGCATGCTTCAACATAAATGTAGATGCTAACCAAGATTTCAGGTTGCGCTGTTATCTTTGACCACGAAAGGCATCTGTGCAGTGTCCTCAATACGTTGCAAATGGAAGTCGTGGTTAGAACAGTGTTCTGTATACTTGGAAGTGCATCGTGTCGGACGTGAGTGGGTTCCAATGTGGGCGTATTGTTTTCGCTCAAGTGGTGGACGCTTCCAAAACAAAGGGAGCCAAAGCAATCGGAAAAACTTCATCCGCTAGGTCACAACGTGGACGAAAGTGTGATGCTGTTTGATCGTGATAGACGATTATTGGAGAGGATTGTGACGAAAAATAACAATACGACAGCTGCAAAAGTCACTGCAGAGCCGAAAGGCGCACTCGTGAACCCTGTTAGCAGCAAAACAACACAAAGGGAGCTCCATGAGGAGGGAATTCCAAACACACACGTCAGTGATGCAAATGCCTAAAGCTGGAAAACGTGGTGCCGAAGCCATAAAACCTGGATTATGGTGCAGTGGAAGAAAGAGATTTGGTAGGCTGAGTCTTGTTTCACACTGTTTCTAACTTATGACCGAGTTAACGTCCCAAGAGTGAAAAATGTGTGTGTGTGTGGGGGGGGGGGGGCATGGTTTTTTTTCTTTTTTAAGATTGCGTTACTGCCAAGGAGTATGTGAATATTTTGGCAGATCAGGTCCATCCCAGGATACAGTGATTGTTCCAAGGCCACAGGGTCCCTCATCACACAACTTGCATCGCCCAGGACTGGTTTTGTCAGCACGAGCATGAATTGTCGTATCCCCCTGGCCCCCACAGTCACCAGATCTCAATATTATTGACCGTTTGTGGTCTACTTTGAAGACAAGGGTGCGACGTAGCTATTCACTTTCATCATCGTCACCTGAACTGAGCACTATTAGGCAGGAAGACCCCGTTGAAAAGCATACAGGATATGTGTTTGTCCATTCCCACGCGACTGGAATCTGTTTTGAATGCCAACCGGTTTCCTACAGTGTATCAGACGTGATAATGTGTTCTGTTTTTGGGATTCCATATTTCTGTCCAACTCCTGTATATCAACGACTGGAGGGGCCTTTCATTAGCTGAGTATACAGCTGCAGGATAACAGCACTCCCCGAACATGGGAAAACTATTAACCGACACGTTTCCCCCGAACCTTCAGTTTTAAAAGAAAAGTCAGTGTTGAAAGATTACCGCAGCAGGCCGAGTTGGCGAAGACCATTTACCAGATCAGCTAAAAGACGGTAGATAAAATAGGCGTTATGATGTGCTACGGGAATATATATATTTACGAAACAAACATAAAACTGTTTATTGTTGTGCAGAAAGGGAAACAACATTATTGACCTCATTTTAATTGTACCATAATGTTGCATCCCCCTGTTCTACGGCGTCCCGTCCCACTTACTCTTTATATTTACTATCTCGATGTCTGCTGCTAAATCTCAACTGTCGAGTATAATTATCGCTCAGTAAGTTTGGCAACACATATCTAGTATAGAATATCTGTCGCAAAACTGTTCACCAGTTCCTTCGACGACGACAGTTCTTGCCTTCTAACCGCAAAACCAGTCCCCAAGTGAATAGATGCCACAGACGAACATATAAAATTTGTGTCTTCACTGACATAACGCTTCGTGTGCGTTCATTTCGACCCACGACAGATCCAATCCGTATTCATTCAAGAGCTTCGTCTAGTGTGACCTCATACTGTTAAATTAGTATATTACATTTTTTTCACTGCCTGAGATTACTGAAGTAACCTACTTTTGATTTACGTTACGTTAAAGATTTTTCTTCTTTTCTCGTCGCGGGCCAAATGTAAACACTAAATACTTCAATTATAAAAGCATAAACATTAACAAATTTTGTCTCTACGGGCAGACGTTGTCTTTCGAAAACGATTCTGGCTCTTACTGGAATTAACAAACTTTGTTAAAAGGCGATTACGAAAGATACACTATGTGATCAAAAGTATCTGGATGCCTGGTTGAAAATGACTTACAAGTTCGTGGCGCCCTCCTTCGGTAATGCTGGAATTCAGTATGGTGTTGGCCCACCCTTAGCCTTGAAGACAGCTTCCACCCTCGCAGGCATACGTTCAGTCAAGTGCCGGAAGTTTTCTTGGGGAACGGCAGCCCATTTTTCACGGAGTGTTGCAGTGAGAAGAGGTATCGATGTTGTTCGGTGAGGCCTGGCACGAAGTCGGCGTTCCAAAAGTGCCCTATAGGATTCAGTTAATGACTCTGCGCAGGCCAGTCCATTACAGAAATGTTATTCTCGTGTAACCACTCCGCCACAGGCCGTGTATTATGAACAGGTGCTCGATCGTGTTGAAAGATGCAGTCGCCATCCCCGAATTCCTCTTCAACAGAGGGAAGCAAGAAGGTGCTTAAAACATCAATGCAGGCCTGTGCTGTGATAGCGCCACGCAAAACAAGAGGTGCACGCCCCCTCCATGAAAAATACGACCACACCATAACACCACCGCCTCTGAATTATACTGTTGGCACTACGCACGCTGGCAGATGATGTTCACCGGGCCTTCGCCGTACCCATACCCTGCCATCAGATCGCCACATTGTGTACCGTGATTCCTCACTCCACACAACGTTTTTCCACTGTTCAATCGTCCAATGTTTACGCTCCTTACACCAAGCGAAGCGTCGTTTGGCATTTACCTGCGCGATGTATGGCTTATGAGCAGCCGCTCGGCCAGGAAATCCAAGTTTTCTCACCTCACGCCTAACTGTCATAGTACTTGCATTGCATCCTGATGCAGTTTGGAATTCCTGTGTGATAGTCTGGATAGATGTCTGCCCATTACACATTACGACCCTCTGCAACAGTCAGCGGTCTCTGTCAGTCAACAGACGAGGTCGGCCTGTACGCTTTTGTGCTGTACGTGTCCCTTCACATTTCCACTTCACTATCGCATCGGAAAAAGTGGACCTAGGGATGTTTAAGAGTGTGGAAATCTAGCGTACATACGTATAACATATGTCCGTGAGTTCCGCGGAGTGCGCCACTCTGTCCTCTCACGATATCCAATGACTACTGAGGTCGCTGATATCGAGTACCTGGCAGTAGGTGGCAGCGCAATGCACCTAATATGAAAAACTTACGTTTTTGGGGCTCTCCGGATACTTTTGATTATCGTTAGCAATGTTTTAATAGATTTATACATAGGCCCACATCGTGACTTTTTCTTCTTCTCTGTCATTTTTTCACGTTTGTACCTTTCGTGGCAATGATATGACATCGAAGAATCTTCATCGGTATATCGGCATAGAAGGAAGAATGACTTTGAAGTCCCGTGAATGACAAGGCTAGATGACGCAGAACCAACCTAAAACGCGCGAACCGCTGCCCTCCCTCCTTACTAAAGAGACTAAGAAATGATGTTAGTTATCTATCTAGACCTCTCCTCTCCGTGAACCACGCTGATTAAACAGTTCAAATGGAGTTAATAAGCGTTAATTTCGGCAGAGCAATGGATCAGTGGGGGGTGGGGATATTCACATAGTTTCCTTAATTATGCACCGGGACGATAAATTCATGAATTTGTTAACAGAAGTGGATTTCTTTAAAAACATTGCCAAGTAATTTAGTAAAATGTACTCCAGTTGCAACGACAATAATAGCACTAGTCTGCATGGTATCAGGTGAATGAAATTTAATGTCTATTTTTAACTCCATTTCTTACCCTGATTCCAGAACCTAAGTTTTTTGCTAACAAGCACAGTTCTTTCGCTATGAAAGGGGGTGCATTTTAGGGACTTGGATAGGGAAATTTCAATCTACAGACTTGCAAGCCGTTGTGTAGGCAAGTTAAATAAATGTACTAGTATTTCCTGCAGAGCAGTGATTGGTGTGTTTTTCTAGTGGGAGCGCAGCTTTATGTATGACTTTTCTTCGGGAGGTGTTCTTAATTTGCCGAATTAAGAATATTCTGGCACCAGAAAGAAAGTTTTCATGCTACAGACACAGAGAACACATAAAAATTCTTTAGTGTACTGCAATAATGTTAACAAGATAATGCAGTTCTATAGAATTGAACATGGGTCTAAAAAAAATGGCTCTGAGCACTATGTGACTTAACTTCTGAGGTCATCAGTCCCCTAGAACTTAGAACTACGTAAACCTAACTAACCTAAGGACATCACACACATCCATGCTCGAGGCAGGATTCGAACCTGCGACCGTAGCGGTCGCGCGGCTCCATACTGTAGCGCCTAGAACCGCTCGGCTACGAACATGGTTCTATCTCTTATAGACTGATTAAAGAGAAGTCTCAAAGGTATGTTACTTCATAATGGAAATATTTGTGGATATCTTCCGATGGCTCATTCAGTTCTAATGGAAGAGAAATTTGAGAATCTCGAGGTACTGTTAACAAGTACTAAACATGAGGAACATCAGTGGTTTATCTGTGGTGGTTTGAGAGTTATGGGACTGCTATCAGGACAACAGGCGGGATATACGAAAATGCCTTGCTTTTTATGTGAGAGGGACAGCCGAGCGAAACAGAGGCATTGGAGTATGAGAGATTGGCCAGAGCGGAGGCATTTCACTCCTGGAAATGAAAATATCCTGCACAGACCGCTTGTTAATCCCAAGGAAGTTTTGCTTCTACCACTACATCTCAAATTAGGTTTGATGAAGCAGTTTGTACAGGCTCTACCACGAGATGGGCCCTGCTTCAAGTATCAAGTAAATTGATGAGGGATGAATAATTTGAGGAGACAATGAATGAGTGAGAAAGAATACGTGGATTTCGTTCAGATCTGTCACTGGAAATTTTCTAGGAAATAAGAAAGACCCAAATTACAAGAATATGGTTGAAGCCATGTTAGAAAACTTCCAGAAGTTGGACTGCAATATGAGTGTTAAACTCCACTTTCTGCACTCTCATACCGACTATTTTCCAGAAAATCTGGGATATTACGGTGAAGGGCAAGGTGAACGCTTCCGGCAGGACATTAAATAATTGGAGAAAAGATACCAGGGAATATGGAATGAAAATATGATGGCTGACTGCTGCTGGGTGTGAAAGAGGGACGGTAAAGGCGGAGAAGACGACGGGTATGCAGGGAAGTAAAAAAAGAATCAATTTGAAAATTAATGGACACGTTCTCTTTGCACTGTGTTAGAACAAATACAGTTCTGAGCTTTTTGAATGTGTGGTGTCACCGCCAGACACCACACTTGCTAGGTGGTAACCTTTAAATCGGCCGCGGTCCGCTAGTATACGTCGGACCCGCGTGTCGCCACTATCAGTGATTGCAGACCGAGCGCCGCCACACGGCAGGTCTAGAGAGACGTCCTAGCACTCGCCCCAGTTGTACAGCCGACTTTGCTAGCGATGGTTCACTGACAAATTACGCTCTCATTGGCCGAGACGATAGTTAGCATAGCCTTCAGCTACGTCATTTGCTGCGACCTAGCAAGGCGCCATTATCATTTGCTATTTATCTTGTGATGCATGTACCGTCAGACCGATGTTCACCAATTATGGATTAAAGTTAAGTATTCCAGAAGCTACGTACCTTTTTTGCTAGTCTCTATTCCTTTAACTGTTCCAGACCTCACGCCAGCCTGCGTGAGCTTAAACGCGTGCCCTTCGGCCTCCCGTCCTACTGGATTGGCTGTCTTGCCAATCCACAACAGAATGTCTCAATAATATTTCGATGGAAAAACTGGCCATTTTGTAACTTGTTCAAAAAAAAATTTTCAAATGTGTGTGAACTCTTATGGGGCTTAACTGCTAAGGTCATCAGTCCCTAAGCTTACACACTACTTCACCTAAATTATCTTAAGGACAAACACACACACCCATGCCCGACGGAGGACTCGAACCTCTGCCGGGACGAGCCGCACAGCACATGACTGCAGCGCGTAAGACCGCTCGGCTAATCCCGCGCGGCGTAACTTGTTCGTTTGAATAAATTAGTTCAGTTCTTTAAATGTAACTTCTTATTTTGTGTAAAAACTTGGCGTGATGGAACAAAACGGAAGTCATTTCTGGAATGAGCATTAACAAATGATTCCAAAACACCTAATAGTG
Source organism: Schistocerca serialis cubense (assembly GCF_023864345.2). Classification (NCBI taxonomy): domain Eukaryota; kingdom Metazoa; phylum Arthropoda; class Insecta; order Orthoptera; family Acrididae; genus Schistocerca; species Schistocerca serialis. The sequence goes on from NC_064642.1 coordinate 607,762,965, forward strand.
ACAAATCATCAGAGAAAAGTTCAAAAAATGCTGACTAGTGTAATAAACACAAAACAAGATCCAACTGAAGTGACTTACGGTTTGCAAACCTGAGGAAAAGAAGCACATGATGGCAAGACCAGCTCTCTAACGTACTAAATTTTCACTGGCTGAATTCCGTGACTCGACGATAGCTACTGCATTCATGCCTGGATAAATGATGCTATTGTGCAACTGCGCCAGCGCCAGTGGGCGGGCAGGTACAAACTAACTGTGAAATTATTGACCCTTATTAAATCGCGACCTGTACCGTCGATATTGCCCGCAAATCTCACCACTGTTGGCGTGTGAACAAGCTGGCTGCGGGAGGCGACGATAGATCTCCAAGTGCGTCTGTGTGGGTGCCGCTAACTGCGTCGTCCTCGGACCAAGACCTGACCCAGCGGTCTGCTGGCGAAGTCTCCGCCTGGGGCGTCGAGACCACAAACTGCCCCAGCTACGTGCGGAACCCGAAGTGCCACTACCGACTGTAAGACGTGAAGTGACTCTGCTGCAAGGAGAGGGCGAAGTGTCCCCTCTGCAAGCAGAGCCTGACATCGCTCTACCCGGAGCAAAATCCGTAGTTAACAGGACATAGCGCACCAGTTCTGTGGACGTCCCCCGCGTTGCAAGCAGAAACTGCCAATCAGAGGGGTAATATTTTTGTTCCGGGAATGAAAAAATTACGTAGACTCCTCTGTGCTCCCACCAACGAAGGAAAAACGCGGTTCCTCCACTTCCAGAAACTAGCGTTTAAAAATTTTACGTCGCTATACTCCAGCCAATCCAAAAGTCTTGTATTTGGTGCCTTTAGCACATTTTTTTCTAGTATGACATGAAGAGAAAAGGGAAAAGTGGTTAGCTAGATACTGAATGGGCAGCTGAAGTCTATGACCATCATTCCCAGAGACTGCACGGTTCTTTTTTATGTTACTTAACAAATCCTCTTTCCACCAGGGAAACGTTTCGCAGATATTCTTAGCAGAAAAATGTTGCACAGTGCCCCTGTTTGACAAAGTCTCTCCAGGAAGCAGATAGAACACAATGCACAGATATCTGCAGCATCTGTCCTTCCCCTCCCTGAATAAAACAGCAGAGGCCGGTGCCGTCCTCCGTGCCAACAGCGGAGCTTTGGAACAGTTCTGCTGATCTGTCCTTGTGGTCTGTGGCTGGCGCAGTTCGCCTGAGGTTATCAGTCCCCTAGAACTTAGAACTACTTAAACCTAGCTAACCTAAGGACATCACACACATCCATGCCCGAGGCAGGATTCGAACCTGAGACTGTAGCAGCAGCGCGTTTCCAGACTGAAGCGCCTAGAACCGCTCGGCCCCACCGGCCGGCCTGTTGTACTGCAATTGAAAACAACTGTGCGTTTCTGCAGTCTACTCGATTTCGATTGGTTTCAACTTAAAATGCAATTTAGGCACTGAGAACCATAAGGGCCCAAAGCACGGAACCATGTTTTGAGAAAAATGGATAGTCGTGAAAATCAAATTTACAGACAAACCACGAGTCTCATAAGTCTTAATTTTAATCAAGTCTCAACATCACATATCTCTTATGAAAAAATAATTTACCAATTTTATGTCACGATATATGAAGTAATATTTTCATATATGGGCTAGGGGACAACAGCGTCTTTTGAAAATAGTTAAATTCGTAATTAAGTCTTCCAACACTTCGTGGTCCTCGTTAGCATCATTTTCGTTAAGCAGAGTTTGGGACTTGAAGTTCAGATTAAACTGTAGATACATCTCCGATTATGAAGCACTACTACTACGTTCATGATATACACGCTAAATTACATTGTCAATTCTAGATAACAACTGAGCAGCGCAGAGCAACAGATGGTTCAAATGGCTCTGAGCACTATGGGACTTCTGAGGTCATCAGTCTCCTAGAACTTAGAACTACTTAAACCTAACTAATCTAAAGACATCAGACACATCCATGCCCGAGGCAGGATTCGAACCTGTGACCGTAGCGGTCATGCGGTTCCAGACTGTAGCGCCTAGAACCGCTTGGCCACTCCGGCCAGCGCAGAGCAACAAAACTGTGGTTTGCGCTTTGGACCGATGTGGAAATGAATGTCCGAGAAATCGGTGAGACAGGTTTTCGTGAATGTTCATGTTTACGGTATGTGTCTACAACTGTGGACAAAGCTGGTTCATCACAAGATCATCAGATGTCAGGGGCATGTATACACGCTGCAATCTCAAAATCGATGAGGGTGCGCTTTAGACCTTTATGGTTCTCAGCGACTCAACTGATTTGCATAGCAAATTGACACCAATTTGCATATAAAAGTGTTGCAAATTTGCATAATAGCCTATCGCCAGAATGAAAATAGGCAAGGAAATCTGCTTCGCCGCTCGTCGGATGTTTATCTCTTGCTATCTCAACTCAGATTTCGAATTTATTTTCCAAATCCTATGGTGATATTTTAGGAGCATTACAGATTGTTTGTCTTCGTACTTCAGAACTTTTTCATGTCCATCAAGTTTTAATAGTTGAATTCCTTTTCTGTTTTCCACAAGAAGTTAATTTTTCGGTTTTTCTCAAACTCCAGATAAAGTGTGTCCACAAAAGTGTTGATAAGCTATGTGTGGCCAATGAAGGCAATAAAGTCTACACTTGTTAATTCATTGTCACTGTCTGTATAATATACTGCGGCGAATTCTTCCTGTATACGTCTGCAAATGCAAGGCACAAGTTCTCAGTATCAGAAACTGCTTATGACAAGCTTCCCCGTTTCTGCGTACGGCGAAGATTCTAGATTTCTATTGTATTTTCGCAACACAAAAAGACAAATTGTAGAGCAATGATCGAAGAACGAAAAATGCAATGGTTTTTCCGCTCTCAATTGGAAGCTTGCTAACGATTTACAAAGTTTCTAACGTTCTAACGTAGCGATCACATTTTTTTTTTCTTCAAAAGCTTTTTGGCCTCTCAAATAAAGGTTGTTAACCTATGTTGTTACTCTTCGTATACAAAGAGTACTAATAAATTATACACAGTTAGTAAGAAAACGAAAAGTAGCGTCACACGTGGTTTTTTATTTATTTTTTACTTAGTGCAGGAAACGAGCAAAGTACAACCGAAAGGGAAGTAGAGTAGTCTAAGCATTTGATAATGACGACCGCCTACTTGCTTTGCAGCAGCTGAGACCCGACACCTAGCGGCATCTTTCGCAACCATAATTCAACCCTTTCGTATGTCCATCCTTTTGACTGGAGGTTGTAAGAAAATGAAACACCTACAGTTGTCTTTATGATCTTACTGTGTAGCTACCAGTTTCGGCACTTCAGTGCGACATCTTCAGGCCTTAGTTGATGCTGAAGGTGTTATACGATTCATATATCGCGGCATCAGTGGCCAACATAACTGGTTTACGCAGACTATCTATGATGTCAGCATTCCAATCATCAACTGCCATCACTCCAACCAGTTGATGGTTGGAGTGCTGATGCCACAGTTACAAATAGTCTGCGTAAGTCCGTTATGTTAGCCACTGATGCAGCGATACATGGAGCGTGATAACCCTTTCAGCACCAACTAAGGCCTGAAGATGACGCACTGAAGCGCCGAAACTGTTAGCCATAAAATAAATAATATCATAAGGACGGCTATTAACGTTTCATTTTCTTACAATAATTCAACCTTCAACCCGTCTACTAACCTTCCCCCCCCCCCCCCCTTCACTACCTAAAACTACCATGTTACATTCCACATAATGCTTGGTACAACGTTTACTTCGGTGTTAAACAGATTATAGGCGACGGTGCGTGATTGTATGAGCTTGTGGATGAAAAAAAAGTGTGTCCCCCCTAAACTCTGCAACACACTGCCTTCTGGGTTTCATGAATGAACAGAGCAAACTGCGTTACACACGATCGTCACTTGAAATGTTGATTCCTACTTAGGCAGTGTTCGGAGGCGTGCTTCCACATTATCCACGATTATTTCGTGGCCTTGTTTCTTATGAAGTGCCCCCCCCCCCCCCATGAACCGTGGACCTTACCGTTGGTGGAGAGGCTTGCGTACCTCAGCGATACAGATAGCCGTACCGTAGGTCCAACCACAACGGAGGGGTATCTGTTGAGAGGCCGGACAAATGTGTGGTTCCTGAAGAGGGGCAGCAGCCTTTTCAGTAGTTGCAGGGGCAACAGTCTGGATGATTGACTCATCTGGCCTTGCAACACCAACCAAAACGGCCTTGCTGTGCTGGTACTGTGAACGGCTGAAAGCAAGGGGAAACTACAGCCGTAATTTTTCCCGAGGGCATGCAGTTTTACTGTAACGTTATGAACGGAATGGACAGTGTCTTGAAAGGAGGATATAAGATGAACATCAACAAAAGCAAAACGAGGATAATGAAATGTAGTCGAATTAAGTCGGATGATGCTGAGGGAATTAGATTAGGAAATGAGACACATAAAGTAGTAAAGGAATTTTGCTATTTGGGGAGCAAAATAACTTATGTTGGTCGAAGTAAAGAGGATATAAAATGTAGACGCAATGGCAAGGAAAGCGTTTCTCAAGAAGAGAAATTTGTTAACATCAAGTATACACTCCTGGAAATGGAAAAAAGAACACATTGACACCGGTGTGTTGGACCCACCATACTTGCTCCGGACATTGCGAGAGGGCTGTACAAGCAATGATCACATGCACGGCACAGCGGACACACGAGGAACCGCGGTGTTGGCCGTCGAATGGCGCTAGCTGCGCAGCATTTGTGCACCGCCGCCGTCAGTGTCAGCCAGTTTGCCGTGGCATACGGAGCTCCATCGCAGTCTTTAACACTGGTAGCATGCCGCGACAGCGTGGACGTGAACCGTATGTGCAGTTGACGGACTTTGAGCGAGGGCGTATAGTGGGCATGCGGGAGGCCGGGTGGACGTACCGCCGAATTGCTCAACACGTGGGGCGTGAGGTCTCCACAGTACATCGATGTTGTCGCCAGTGGTCGGCGGAAGGTGCACTTGCCCGTCGACCTGGGACCGGACCGCAGCGACGCACGGATGCACGCCAAGACCGTAGGATCCTACGCAGTGCCGTAGGGGACCGCACCGCCACTTCCCAGCAAATTAGGGACACTGTTGCTCCTGGGGTATCGGCGAGTACCATTCGCAACCGTCTCCATGAAGCTGGGCTACGGTCCCGCACACCGTTAGGCCGTCTTCCGCTCACGCCCCAACATCGTGCAGCCCGCCTCCAGTGGTGTCGCGACAGGCGTGAATCGAGGGACGAATGGAGACGTGTCGTCTTCAGCGATGAGAGTCGCTTCTGCCTTGGTGCCAATGATGGTCGTATGCGTGTTTGGCGCCGTGCAGGTGAGCGCCACAATCAGGATGAAACTTCCCCTTTTTAACAATTATACACGACTGTCCTTAACCTGACACACAATATTTTGTTAGCGCAACGCAATCTGACTATCAAAGATCCCTACAAAAGAATGGCCCTGACTAACATTGACCTATACCTTTCACAAATCACTTACCTCACCAGAAATCTTCGTTACTCTCACTACTGCAATACAGCAAGCGCCACTACTCCCAGCTAAATAAAAGATTCAAACTACTAAAGGCACTAACTACTGATAGGGATAGTTAGCAAATGAAAGATATTAATAGAGAACAAACAATGTATTTACCTTAATATCATCATATATAAATATATCAGTTCATGAAAAATTACAAAACTCCGCCATCTCTCTCCCCACATCCACCACTGCTGGCGGCTCACCTCCAACTGCGCAACGCTACGCGCTGTTCACATCCAGCTGCCGCTGCCCAAATATGAAAATCACTGGCTGTGCTGTGTGCAGTCTGTCGCTAGTTTGCATTGTTGTCTGCCATTGTAGTGTTGGGCAGCGGCAGCTGGATGTGAACAGCGCGTAGCGTTGCGCAGTTGGAGGTGAGCCGCCAGCAGTGGTGGATGTGGGGAGAGAGATGGCGGAGTTTTGTAATTTTTCATGAACTGATATATTTATATATGATGATATTAAGGTAAATACATTGTTTGTTCTCTATTAATATCTTTCATTTGCTAACTATCCCTATCAGTAGTTAGTGCCTTTAGTAGTTTGAATCTTTTATTTAGCTGGGAGTAGTGGCGCTTGCTGTATTGCAGTAGTGAGAGTAACGAAGATTTCTGGTGAGGTAAGTGATTTGTGAAAGGTATAGGTCAATGTTAGTCAGGGCCATTCTTTTGTAGGGATCTTTGATAGTCAGATTGCGTTGCGCTAACAAAATATTGTGTGTCAGGTTAAGGACAGTCGTGTATAATTGTTAAAAAGGGGAAGTTTCATATGTCGACCCTTAGCCTAGGATACCTCACTGGAATCTTCTGATTTTTTTCTTGTAGTTTGTGTAATTAGTGTAGCCTTTGTTTATTGCTAGCGCGTAATTGTAGAGAGAATCTCCTTTGTAGTTGTAGTTTTCATTGTTGTAGAGTAAAACAGTTGTGGCATGCATGTAGATTTGCACCAAGTATTTCGCAGCTGCAATTAACTAGACATTATTTCCATTGCTACGTTATTTTATTTTGCTCTTCAAATTGTGTTTTTCTGTGTTGTCGTGTGAAATACTGGGACAATAATGGCGTGTGAAAAACGTAATACTAGGCTCCAAAGTAAACTGAGAAATGACAGTGAAGACGAAGGCAGTGTGTTAGCGCCGCAGAGTAATGAATTAACTGATGTTCAAAGTAGTAATTTGGTAATCGTGCATAGGGAAATGGAGCGGGCGGCAAACAATGGCACGGACAGTGAAACAATTAGTGAAGAGGGAAGCATTATCGATCGATCGGTCGGCAACAGCTCGCCTCAGGAATCCGAAATGACAGGACACAATTTCGCAAATACTGTAGATTCAGGTTTTGGGTCATCACCGTTTTCTCAAATAAGTCAAGACACATTTTCTGCTTGTCAAAATGTGAATGTTGTCGGTGCAAATGCACTGCCGAAAAGCGTAGAGAAACAGATTCCAGACACTAATACATTATTATTGCAATTAATGCAACAAATGGAACAAAATCAGAGACAAACACAGCAAAAGCTTGAAAAGTTAGACACAATGGAACAAAATCAGAGACAAACACAGCAAAAGCTTCAAAAGTTAGACACAATGGAACAAAATCAGAGACAAACACAGCAACAGTTAGACACAATGGAACAAAATCTTCAAAAGTTAGACACCACACTTGAACAAACACGTGAAGATTTAACTACTGAGTTGCATAAAATCGAATCGAAATGTCAAAAAGTCTGTAACGACGTAAAAACACAAATTTGTGAGCATTTTCAACCTATTTTTTCGCGGCATGAAAATGCATTACAGAATCACGAAGCAGCCATAAAAGAACTGCAAATTATTGTTCATGAAAATCATGAGACCTTGCAAGCTAAAATTGACTCAGTTGCATCTACCGATTCGGTTACGCAACTTGCAAAAACTCAGGAAAACTTAAAGGACACAGTAGAAAGACACATGGAGGAAATTAGTTCATTATCAGAGAAAGTAGTTGAACTTTCGGATCAGCTAAATAATTTATCTACGAAGGTAGATGATAATCTGAATGACACAAAACCGGTAGTCTTTAATAACACAGAAGAGAGCGAACAAATTAGGAAACTGAAACAAAATCTGAATCAAATTGATACGCAACACCAAAGAGAAATCCGGGAAGTACAAGATCAGCTAACACAGGTAATACAAGAATTACGTATTTCAGAGGACACTCGCGCTCCAACACGGGAAGAGGGACTTAGAAACACGGAAAAGCTGCAAAATAATAACACAGGGCATTTCGGAAGTAATGAAAGAAATTGGGAATGTGCACCGAATTTTGAGATGGAACCGCCGAAGCGACGTAACAATGACCGACATGCGACTCGCCGACATGATGATTTTGACTATAAGCTGTTCATTACTACACGTAAATTCAAAACGTTTAAGAATTCTGGCAACGACATTCATCCACAAGCATGGCTCCATCAATTCTCTCATTGTTTTCCTCCCAACTGGTCGTTGGAACACAGATTAGAATTTATGTGTGGCTACTTAGAGAATGAACCAGCTGTAAGAATGCGATCGGTAATTCACGATTGCCACAGTGAAGGAGAGTTTTACCATGCCTTCCTCTCAGCATATTGGTCTCAAGCCACACAAGACCGTGTAAAACATAGCATCATAATGATGAAACGTTTCGAACAATCTGAATTTTCCAGTCTTATGAAATATTTTGAAGACATGTTGCATAAGAATCAGTATCTTTCAAACCCATACAGCCCCTCAGAACTCATCCGCATTTGCTTAATCAAACTGCCTGAACATTTACGACATATTATTTTGGCAGGACGTTGCAAAGACGACATTGAAGCATTTCAGGGACTCTTACAAGAATTAGAAATTGACACTGACAATCGCGGAACGCGAAACCAGGAACACAGCAATTACAGGTCACATCCGTCGCAATTCCGCGATGAAAGAAGTAATAACTTTACACGACAAGGCTATTCTCACAACACAAATCGTGACCAAAACAGACACCACCCGTATGACAACCGTTGGCAGAGTAGTAATAACTACAGGGAAAGATCACCTCTCCGTGGTAGTGACTATCACAGAGACAATAAGAGAAACAGACAATATGGGAACCAAAATAAATACTATCAAGGGAGACAGAATAACTTTAGACGCAACGGACCAGCGCGCAGTTGCGATTCAGGGAGAAATTCTCCACCATGTGACCGACAGGAAAGAAACTATGGAATCTACCGACATGACGACAGACGATATGATCGTAACGACAGACCTGAACTGCATCAGAACTGGAGGGATTCAAACAGAGCAGGGCCCTCTCGTCACGGTGAATTTGTAGAAGTTAGGTCTCCAAATCCCAATAACGACGCGCGCCAACAAAGAGACAATAGGCAATGACTCATACCGCAGGCAGCCACAAAACGCACGTATGAAACTAACGACGCAGCTGCCGTAGCTAGTAATTACGTAAAAATGGAAGACATTAGGGACATTTTACTCCAAGAACACGACGTAAAACATAACAACATTGCATATCCTGTGATTCACATTACAGTAAATGACGTAAAATTTACGGCAGTGCTTGACTCTGGCAGTCCCATCTCAGTAATCAATGAAACAGCCTTTAGCAAATGCAACAAATCGAACGATTGCCCCACACTTCCGTTACGTAAGATTAAATTACAAGGTGCAATCTTTGGAAAAAGTGTAGATGTACGCCAACAAACCAATTTAGAATTCTTTTGTGAAAGCCACAGCTTCACTATGAACTTTCTCATTGTTCCATTATTGTCGACGGAAATTATATTGGGAGTAGACTTTTTGAATGAATACAAAGCAATCTTAAACTTTCACGATGCTGAAATAAGTTTAGAGAAAGAAGGTAAGTCAATAGCTTTGAAATTTGAAGATTGGCTCTCAAACCATGACGAGGAAATTAATCGGCTTTACCTTCTGTTAGACAACAGTTCGGACTTTTCTACGGAACTAGACACTAACAATCACTCTGCAAGTACTGACAGGGATGATATGGACGGCGCATTTGACACTAATAAGGTAATTCAGAATAAAATTCAAACAATTGAGAATTGTAATGACAATGATAGGCAAGACCTTTTTGAGATTTTACAAGCACATTCCACAGTTTTTACTCACAAAACAGGAACAATCAAGGGATTTCAATACCAATTTCGTGTTCGTGAGCATACTAAATTTTGTGTTAGACCATATGTAATTCCAGCACATTATAGGGACCGTGTTAGAACAGAAATACAATCTATGCTTAATGAGGGCATTATTGAGCCTGCAGTAAGCTCATACAACAATCCATTACATGTTGTTGAGAAGAAAAATGGATCGATCAGGCTTGTCTTAGATTCGAGACAAATCAATACGATCATTATTCCTGAAACAGACAGGCCGCAAACGTTAGAAGAACTTCTTCAAAATTTTAATGGTGTAAAAGTGTTGTCTTCCATTGATCTCAGATCCAGCTTTTATCAGATCGAACTTCATCCAGAATGTAGAAAATACACAGCTTTCCTTTGTTTCGGCGTTTGTTATCAGTTTCGGAAACTTCCCTTTGGTTTGAACATTTCTTCGGCAGCATTCATTCGCGGGCTAAATTCCATATTACCCGAGTTCTTAAAACGTCACATCACCTTATATGTAGACGATATTCTGATAGCAGAAGCCTCATGGGAACAACACAATCGCATCCTCAACAGCGTGTTACATATTTTTGCAGAATCTGGAATTACAGTTAACTTGGAAAAGTCTGAATTCGGTAGGACAAAGGTGAAGTTTTTGGGACATATTATTTCTTCTGAAGGCATTCAGCCGGATCCTGAAAAGTTAGAAGCAATCAGAGCCATTCCAGTTCCATCCACAAAAAGACAAGTCCGCAGTTTTCTAGGTCTCGTAAATTTTTACCGTCGTTTTCTGAATATGCAAATTCTAGCTACACCAAAACTTTGTTCTCTCACTGGAAAAAATACTATTTGGAACTGGGACGAACAAGCACAGTTGGAATTCAATTCTTTGAAAGAAGCGTTACTTCACGCGCCAATCTTAGCTCATCCAGATCTGTCACAAGATTTCTGCCTTAGCACGGATTCTTCTAAAGTCGGTCTTGGTGCCCATTTATTTCAAGAAGCCATAGAAAATGACACTACCATTCAGAAAACCATTGCTTTTGCTAGCCGAGTGCTAACAAAATCTGAAAAAAATTATTCCGTTACTGAATTAGAAGCTTTAGCTATCGTTTGGGCATTTAACAAATTCCGTTTCTTTCTTTCTGGTAAGCACGTAAAAGTATACAGTGATCATCGTGCATTACAATTTCTTATGTCTTCAAAATTAAATCATGACAGGTTAAAACGTTGGGCATTGTTTCTGCAAGAATTCCGCTTCACAATAGTCTACATTCCCGGCAAGGAGAACATTGTTGCGGACGCACTGTCACGCGCACCGGCTGGGCTTGAGAAAAGTACCACAGAAGGCAACCTCGAGAAAAATTTCAGTATTCTTTACATTCAGAAAGTCGCCTTTGAAAACTTCATCACCACATCTTTAAAGGACATTGCTCATGAGCAAGATAAAGATCCGATTTGGAAAGACATCAAGAGCAAATGGCATGAAAAGACACACACACAGATTCGGCATTATTATCTGGTTAGAAACAACATACTGTTCAAACGCTGCACTGTTGATGACAAGCTATGGGTACTTTGCATTCCTGACGATTTTGTTAATAAGCTCATTTGGTACATTCATTTCAGCTACGCACATTTTGGTCCACGAAAATGTTATCATATTCTTCGAACGACTTGTTATTTTAACAATATGGAAAAAAGAATTCGAAGAGTCTTGTCTATTTGTAAACTTTGTCAAAAGGCGAAACCATCCACTGTCTCACATCGTGCTCCGTTGTTTCCTATCATTCCTTCTAAATTAAAAGAATTTGCTGCTGTTGATCTCTTGGGACCGCTTGTCAGAACATCTAATGGATTTTCGTACGTTCTAGTCGCTGTTGAACTTACTTCAAAATTTGTTTCTTTCACACCGTTACGTAAAGCCACTGGACGGTCTGTATCCAACGCCTTTGTTAAAAATTTCTTACGTGAAGTTGGACACGTTAGTAAAGTCATTTCAGATAACGGACCGCAATTCAGATCTGCTGTTTGGTCACGCATGCTTCGCAACCATAAAATCAAACCTGTTTTTATTTCATTGTACTCACCACATTGCAACCCGTCTGAACGGATTATGAAAGAAGTCAATAAGCTTTGCAGACTTTATTGTCACAGAAAGCATCAGCATTGGGACAGATATTTACACTTATTTCAAAATGTGCTGAATGAAATGCCTCATGATTCCACTGCTTTACCACCTACTCTTGTACTGAAGAATGTGGAACCTCCGAACAGAATCAGAGAGCTTGTACCTTTCCCGAATACACGTAAACTTCGACACAAAGACATAATTGATTTGGCTCTTAAAAATATAAAATCTGCAGCAGACAAACGGAGAAAACTAAACGGTAAAGCAAATGCAAAGAAATTATGTATTGGTCAGAAAGTTCTCATCAAAGCTCATTCATTGTCACATAAGAAGAAACACTTGAGTCACAAATTCTTTCTAGTTTACAATGGACCTTACAGAATCCGACGTATACCACATGATAATTGCGTTGAAGTTGAAACTCTGCGTTCTAGGAAGAGTAAAGGTTTACACCACATTTCTCATGTAAAACCATTTATTGACAGATAATCTGCCTTTTAACTTTGTCTTTGCCATAAAACGTTTCACTTCACGTTACTAGTATGCTTTAGAAACTGTTACCATGCAACAATGTTTGAAGTTAAATATCCAATCAAGAACCAAGAGAACTTATTTAAACAGAAATGACGAATGCATTGTTATAGTAAACAGACGTCACAGTGTTATTGTGTGTGTACATTCTTGCTTGTTTGTTGCACGATTACGTAACGACTATAAGGCTCACATACCTAGAACATTTACCAGTACTGCTAATGAGATTTTAATGCAACATTTTGGTTTATTTGAAAATACATTCTGAATTTAAAGTGCTTTCTGAGAGATACCAGATGACACAGAGGTTAGTTTATGTAACAGCTACACGATTTTTATCACGACGCTACTAAGGAGTGACAATTTACAATGTTGCTTTTGCGGTGTATCTGTTTTATATCTGCACAGTTTTCTGAATTCTTCTGGAAATCAAAACATGTTTTATTAGTAACTTTTGTGGTATAGCTACAAGGAGACAGCCTTTTCCATAGCACAACAATACGTTACAGCACAGTACTTTCATCATCACAACAATAAGCGTAATAACTAAGATATCTCTACGCAAAGCATTTCACTTTTGTTTATCATGAGGTAAGTACATTGGCTTCTGCAGAACTTAGCTTTTGGAGGAAAATAACTACGACACTTTCACAGAGATTATGCACATTTAGCGCTACAGGACACGCATTTCAGTGATTAATTTTGTACTTAAAACATTTATTTTTAAAGATTTTTGAATTACAAAGAAAGTTTTCAGTGATACATTTCATTTCATTGCTGTAATCTGTAACACCTGAGGGTATAATTACATTAATCCTCAGGGGGGTACACGCTTACTTTGTGTACCATGTGTGTGGCAACCACAAGGAACCCTAGCTAATATGGTATTTGCTTATACAACTTTACACATCGGTACCATATTTCTCTAACACACAAATTACACAGCTATCTGATCATTTAACTGAGAGATAAACATTTTTTTTACTACGTCAGTGACAGATGTTTACGTAATTACACAGCTGGATAACTTCACACTTATGAAACTGTATTTTGTCTGTGCATTGTAAACTGTTCATATTTTTTCGGAACCATTGTGATACTATGAGAGCTTTGAATGATGTATTTGGTATGGATTCATGATTTTTAAAGTACTTTTGAGGCAGATGACACTTTTGACATGAGCAGAGAATTTTTTTTAATTATTGGAGGAAGCTACGACGATTTTGAGATTTGACTGAGGTGTTATGATGTTATTTTTACGACGACGATGTGTATTATGCTGCTGAGGTATGTTTACGATTAATAGGCTGAGGCTACTATATGAGTTATTTGATTATGCTTCATATTTATAATGACGAAATATTGACGAGTGTCGATGGATACGTATATGTGTAATAAGGTAAGGAATAAGGAGTAGGGGTTAGGGACTCTGATTTATGAAAAGGTTGTTGGAAACCAAGAAGTGACCACCTGCACATAATGCGTCGCGGGCACCCACCTGGGCGACAGCCGCCCGAAAAAAAAAAGCCATTAGCCTTTCCGGAAGCACAGGTAGAAAAAAAAAAAAAAAAGGGAAGGCCATTATCCTCGGTATTGACATTTCCTTGTTGAAAGTATAATGTGGAGCTCGTAATTTATGATATTTACTGAAATGCCTAATGAAATGACGAGAAATATTCGTACATCTGCACACCTGATTACGACAAGCGTCTTTCTACGAGAGTTGAGAGAATTTCTACTAACTTATGAAATGTCACATGACTATTGAATGATATTTTTATGCTTTGGTTTGCGTAATTGCTTATTTCATTTGATACCTGTTTTTCAGCTGTGTTGCAGCATTGCTTTTATAAAATGAAATGCATTTGCTAATGTGAACACTTTCTGTCAACAGATCTATTAAATAATTATTTTATGATCCACATTCTTTAAAAAAAGGAGCACTTGGAAAGGAAAGAACAATAAGAAGGAACTGCATTCATAATTTTCTTTTCAAGTACTTGGTAATTTCTTTTGTAGAATAAATTGTGATGCATCACTCTAATGTTAAGATGTGACATAGGTATTAGACATCGCCATTTTAGTGTAATATTTTTTCTGCTTGCGCTATGTCATGTTTAGGTATAAGTTGCTGCTGTTTGCCAGGCATAGTGTTATTGAATTTGACTTTTGCTAATTTATACTGTAGCTTGCTTTGCAATTTTCCATTTTTTATTGCTGTTTATAATAATTGTTTTACGTGCTGCTGCATTGCCTCGTCCCTTAGTTTAGCATCTGAGCTCAGTAGATTTAAGTTAGCTTAAGAGGGGGTAGACTATATGAGAAACTGACTATGGAGAATAGGTAAAGAATGCATTGCGAAGTTATATAAAAAGGATTTGGGCCCAAATGAGTATTGTACAATCAGAAATAATTATTTTGAAAGAAATATGAACAGAATACAGAAAGCATGCTTGGATAAGATTTTTTTGGTGGAAGCAAAGGTTGCAATAAGACGAAAGATCTATAGAATGAAGTTTTGGGATGGACTGCAGTACCACATGTTACACTGAAAACGAACCCTGTCCTTTCCTATTGGTGTTATCCCACTATGTGTTTGTGTACCCTTGAGTATTTGTTTTCTTCCTGTCTCTGTGTACTGTTTCATAGAATTTTTTCTCTCTTCTGATACTAAGCTATATTCACTATGAGGAGGAATACTGTTATCCTCAAATATAAGTTGCATTAATAATATGTTATTTTCTTTGTAAAGTTGTTTACAATTCTGTTCTGTTTCAATGTTCATGTGTGAAATTAATGTTTCGAAAACTATTCTCATTATTTTATGTATGTACTTATGTCACTATTTTTGTAACACTGATGTATATGTTTATTTCTATTCTTTTGTAAAGCCTGTACTACAAATGTTATCTGTATTATTATGTTTTTAATTATGTATTTTGTACCTTTGTAATTGTATTCTTATGTTATAAAATTGTAATTGTCACCAGTTCATGACATTATTAACTTGTTAGTTACATTTCACTGCACACGTTTCTGTTGGTCATAGTATGTGGACAATATGTGAGAAGTAGGGACTGTTAGTGTTTGCACGTGTGTTAATAACTCAGCAAGGGACTGGATAACAGCATTGTTGGTTCTAAGGACAATTCCAAAAACGTTGTGAGTGCACAAGTGGTGGTTTATGGACTTGCTATATTATCCGCAAGACTCTTCAATGGTGATTGTGCACCTGCACAGTCACAACAAATGGCTGCTGGCCATCTCTACAAGGACTACAGTGGGTCTGCATCTTTGATGACCCACCAATACCATTATCTCTACAAGGACTACAGTGGGTCTACACCTTTGCTGACTCACCAACGCCATTATTTCTACAAGGACTGCAGTGGGTCTGCACCTCTGGTGGCCCACCAATACCACAATCTCTACCAGGACTCCAGTGGGTCTGCTCTGTGATGACCTACCTACCAATATTCTTCCAAACTTCGAATGACTCTGCTGTGGGTTTGCTCTGTTGTGGCCCATTACCTGTCAGCATGTCGAGAGTCAGCACTGTCTTTCCATTGGAAGGACAACACTACTTCTTCAAGACTGCATGGAAATCCACTACTTCCGTGTGCATTTTCTTTTACTGCTCAGACTTTGAGAAAAACTCTGCATTTTTACTGTGATGAACAATGTGGACTGTCTTTATGGACTGTGAGAAATTTTTAGCTTTTGACCAACATTGTATCAATAAGTGTGTGCATTTGATTTCGTTGTTATTGTAATTATGAAAAATTTTTTTTCAAATCTGTATTGGCCACTGCCCCATCCAATTTGTAAAAATTTTTGTGGAGAGCATGGGGGCTATGTAAGTAGGCTGTTTATGTTTTCTCTATGTAAGTAGGCTGTTTATGTTTTCTCTATGTAAGTAGGCTGTTTATGTTTTCTCTATGTAAGTAGGCTGTTTATGTTTTCTTATTGGCAACGTTACGTAGCGCTCAATATAAAACATAAACAGCCTACTTACATAGAGAAAACATAAACAGCCTACTTACATAGAGAAAACATAAACAGCCTACTTACAAGGACTGCATACGACCGAGGCACACAGGGCCAACACCCGGCATCATGGTGTGGGGAGCGATCTCCTACACTGGCCGTACACCACTGGTGATCGTCGAGGGGACACTGAATAGTGCACGGTACATCCAAACCGTCATCGAACCCATCGTTCTACCATTCCTAGACTGGCAAGGGAACTTGCTGTTCCAACAGGACAATGCACGTCCGCATGTATCCCGTGCCACCCAACGTGCTCTAGAAGGTGTACGTCAACTACCCTGGCCAGCAAGATCTCCGGATCTGTCCCCCATTGAGCATGTTTGGGACTGGATGAAGCGTCGTCTCACGCGGTCTGCACGTCCAGCACGAACGCTGGTCCAACTGAGGCGCCAGGTGGAAATGGCATGGCAAGCCGTTCCACAGGACTACATCCAGCATCTCTACGATCGTCTCCATGGGAGAATAGCAGCCTGCATTGCTGCGAAAGGTGGATATACACTGTACTAGTGCCGACATTGTGCAAGCTCTGTTGCCTGTGTCTATGTGCCTGTGGTTCTGTCAGTGTGATCATGTGATGTATCTGACCCCAGGAATGTGTCAATAAAGTTTCCCCTTCCTGGGACAATGAATTCACGGTGTTCTTATTTCAATTTCCAGGAGTGTAGATTTAAGCGTTAGGAAGTCGTTTCTGAAAGTATTTGTATGGAGTGTAGCGATGTATGGAAGTGAAACATGGATGATAAATAGTCTGGACAAGAAGGGAATAGAAGCTTTCGAAACGTGTTGCTACAGAAGAATGCTGAAGATTAGTTGGGTAGATCACATAACTAATGAGGAGGTATTGAATAGAATTGGGGAGGAGTTTGTGGCACAACTTGACTAGAAGAAGGGATCGGTTGGTAGGACATGTTCTACGAGCATCAAGGGATCACTTATTTAGTATTGGAGGGCAGCGCGGAGGGTAAAAATCGTAGAGGGAGACCAAGAGACGAATACACTAAGCAGATTCAGAAGGATGTAGGTTGCAGTAGGTACTGGGAGATGAAGAAGCTTGCACAGGATAGAGTAGCATGGAGAGCTGCATCAAACGAGTCTCAGGGCTGAAGACCTCAACAACAACAACAGTGGTTGAACAGCAAGAGACGCGATTTATGGAACTGTGTTGTGATGAGGGTGGGGGCTGAGTGCACCAGTGAGGACGAGGTTCGAAGCACGCGGCAGCAGCACTCTGAGTATCGACGGTCCGCCCGTTTGCAGCGCGCCTGCGCCCGGGGCGGCTCCGGTTGCAGATGGCGCATTATGTAACTCTCATTAAATCGGATTTGTCCTCTAATTCTGCCCCCTGCGCAATCAAGCAGTCGTCTGCACTGCAGGCCTCGCGATCTCCGGTATTTTCGGCCCCCAGTTGCAGCGGCATCACGCAATGACCGAGGGCACTGCACACAAGCGACACACGCCGCCGCGCCGCACCGCATCACACGAATGAGACGTGCTGGAGGGATTAACGCGGTCGAAACTGTCGTCTCTCGCTGTACGGGAACGACGACTGTTTCTCTAACAAGCGTAGGCGACGTCGTTGAAATCACAGGTTTACTTCAAAAGTTGTACACCTTTAGTAGGCCGCTAAAACAACATAATGTGCGAGTAGTAAGGTGCTACTCTGGCAATTCCGAGAAAATCGCAAGAGAAGTTCAACGCGTCTGCCGGCCGTGGTGGCCGTGCGGTTCTAGGCACTTTAGTCCGGAACCGCGTGACTGCTACGGTTGCGGGTTCGAATCCTGCCTCGGGCATGGATGTGTGTGATGTCCTTACATTAGTTAGATTTAAGTAGTTCTAAGTTCTAGGGGACAGATGACCTCAGATGTTGAGTCCCGTAGTGCTCAGACCCATTTCAACCATTTTTTGAATCTACGCGTTTATTATGTAATTTATGTGTCTGTGCGTAGGGGGCGAACTTTAAAGTTCATTGTGGGCGTTCGAACTTTGTAAGACGAAAGTATAGGAACCGGCGGTTCAACTGCTGCTCAAACTGAAGTTTTGATCTATATTTCTTTTCATCACTGGTTAATTATTTAATCTATATGTCGTTTGATTATCTAATCTATATGTCGTTTGATTAAATAATTAACCAGTGATGAAAAGAAATATAGATCAAAAATTCAGTTTGAGCAGGAGTCGAACTGCCGGTTCCTATACTTTCGTCTTACATAGCTCGAACGCTAACTATTTGCCCACAATGAACTTTAAAGTTCGGCCTCTACGCATTTGTAGACTTAGAGAAAAGTTTTGACAGTGTTGACTGGAATACTCTCTTTCAAATTCTGACGGTGGCAGGGGTAAAATACAGGGAGCGAAAGGCTATTTAGAATTTGTACAGAAACCAGATGGCAGTTATAAGAGTCGAGGGGCATGAAAGTGAAGCAGTGGTTGGGAAGGGAGTGAGACAGGGTTGTAGCCTCTCCCCAATGTTATTCAATCTGTATATTGAGCAAGCAGTAAAGGCAACAAAAGAAAATTCGGAGAAGGTATTAAAATCCATGGAGAAGAAATAAAAACTTTGAGGTTCGCCGATGACATTGTAATTCTATCAGAGACAGTAAAGGACTTGGAAGAGCTGTTGAACGGAATTGATATTATCTTGACAGGAGGATATAAGATGAACATCAACAAAAGCAAAAGAAGGATAATGGAATGTAGTCGAATTAAGTCGGGTGATGCTGAGGGAATTAGATTAGGAAATGAGACACTTAAAGTAGTAAAGGAGTTTTGTTATGTGGGGAGCAAAATAACTGATGATGGTCGAAGTAGAGAGGATATAAAATATAGACTGGCAATGGCAAGGAAAGCGTTTCTGAAGAAGAGAAATTTGTTAACATCGAGTATAGATTTAAGTGTCAGAAAGTCGTTTCTGAAAGTATTTGTATGGAGTGCAGCCAGGTATGGATGTGAAAATGGACGATAAATAGTTTGGACAAGAAGAGAATAGAAGCTTTCGAGATGTGGTGCTACAGAAGAATGCTGAAGATTAGATGGGTCGATCACATAACTAATGAGGATGTATTGAATAGGATTGGGGAGAAGATAAGTTTGTGGCACAACTTGACAAGAAGAAGGGATCAGTTGGTAGGGCATGTTCTGAGGCATCAAGGGATCACCAATTTAGTATTGGTGGGCAGTGTGGAGGGTAAAAATCGTAGAGGGAGACCAAGAGATGAATACACTAAACAGATTCAGTACTGGGAGATGAAGAAGCTTGCACAGGATAGAGTAGCATGGACTGAAGACCCTAACAACAACATGTCGTTTGAGAGGTAATATAACTAAAAAACACAACGTGTAATGCATCAAGTTTTAGTGGATTTCATGTCACGTGACTATTTACTGATTTTAAATATTAGAACAAACATGTTTATAACTATCGACAAGTAAATGAAGAATTGCATACATTTTTCCTGAGACTGTGTTCCTGTCGTGATTTGCGGAACCCCTTGTATAAGCACTCTGGTAAAGTACCCGGAACGACTTTGCACCTCGACGCTTCGAGCTGCAGAAACAGAAGGAGGTCCCATTTAGCAGTTAACCAGCGTAGCGGTGAGATGTTACTAATGTAGCAAGAACGAATAGAGTCAAATTTTTTGAATATCACAGAATTCACACCTGTACTACAAAAATGAAGGTTTGAGCGGGAGTGGAACCGTAGGCTCATACATATTCATTTTGTGGAGCTCGAACGCTAACCACTTTTTTTCTTGTTGTTGATCTCATTTTGTTCGTTAATGTTCATTGTATTTGTTGGGGGCGGACGTTCCATGATTCTTGTCCGATTTCATCGTTCATCCATGAACTCAGTTTTCGTATTACAGAGGACACCTAACCCTCTTTCTTTTTTTTTTTTTTTTCTTCGGTTTTCAAATGGTTCAAATGGCTCTGAGCACTATGGGACTTAACTTCTGAGGTCATCAGTCCCCTAGAACTTAGAACTACTTAAATCTAACTAACCTAAGGACATCACACACATCCATGCCCGAGGCAGGATTCGAACCTGCGACCGTACCGGTCACGCGTTTCCAGACTGGAGCGCCTAGAACCGCTCTGCCACTCCGGCCGGCTTTCTTCGGTTTTGTTCGTTGCGTTTGGTCTAGGCGGACGTCACATGATTCTTGTTCGAGTTCATCGTTCATCCATTAACTCAATTTTTTTTTTATTTCAGAGGTCAGCTAACCCCCTGACCTAACACGCTGAGCTACCGTGCCGGCATCACTTGATAGCCATGAACCCTAACGTCCGGCACCTACGCATGGATACATCAGTTACATAATAGGCGCGTAAAACTTCTCTTGCCATTTTCCCGGAATTGCCACAATAGTGCACACTACTACTTGCACATTATGTTGTTTTAATGACCTACTAGACGTGTAGAAAGTTTGAAATATATCCGTCGTGGCCTCCCCTCGTAAGTTGTGTGGGATGCTTCTCTACCTCGTGGCTTACCCAGTTAATTTTGTCTGTAGATCAGAAACAAACTTTTCCAACCTTCAGATGGTGACAGCTATCCTGCCACATTCGGTTACCGTTTGGGACGATTAGAGCTAACAGCTGCAAAGACACGAAACAATATCAGTGAAATATTGTTCAGAACAACTGAATTTCAATGTTAAGTACATGTAATGACCAGTCTGGACACGACTCGGGCTAGTGTAAACTCTCATTAGCCACGTCATGTGGAGTAGAGTAGTTCCTTTGTGGCCCGGTAATAATGTCCGAGAAAATACAGCATCAGCAGCAAAGTATATCTTATCGCACAGGTCAAGCATGCAGAAATAAAATCCATAGCTGCTGTCTGGTCCTACGAACAACAGAAGAAACTGATTCAGGAGAAGACATCTGAAGATGAAGCGCTTGCCTGGAAAGGAAACCTACAAAACGACCCTGCCTCGTGTTAAGATGGCACAGAACATTTGGCGACTTCTCCGTATCGCTGTTACGGTACGAAGTGCAGCATTTGTAGCGGCTTTGTTTGGACTTCGCAAGGAAGGAATCCAACTTCACATGAGAAATTTCAGTGTCGGAATACCATTTAAGAAGCAGTACATGTCGTACGTAAATATGGCAGAAAGCTTACGGATACACGTTAACGAAACTGCATTTTCCGTACAGGGTGTTCCAGAATGAGTGGTCAATATTCAGAAAAGTCATAGAAACGATCATTCGAGGCGAAAAAGTCTAGTTAAAATGGGCTCTAAGGTGCACTTCTTCATCTTCGATACGGTGAAACAAATAAATCTCTTCTACAGTACGCTCTTTGGTTTCCATATTTTGAGAGGAGGTAGTGTGCAACAAAACAAGAAAAAAATGTCTAGTAAACATACGCTCTAAAATGCATACATTATGACCCGTTAGCACCTATTGAGTAGTAGAGATGTGTTTCAAAGTAGCGAAGATAAACAGAGCTCTTAAAGTATGCATCTTAGAGCCCACGTTTAATGGACTTTTTTGCTTCGAATGGTTGCTCTGTCATGCCCCCCGAACATTGGCCATACCTTCTGGGACGGCCTCTGTATTTAAAAACAGATGCAGGACAGTTCCCGTTAATAAGCCGCAACGTTTGCAAAAGAGCTCCAGTTTTTCAACTATTCTGGTGTGTTCTACGAGTGCTAAATGCTTCAATGGCGTAACTAGTTTGAATCGTGATTCCACAAATATCTTTGATTAGGACAACTGTTAGTACATCGTGATACCGTAAAGGATGAGAAGCATTTCCGCGCTTGCCTCCACAGAGACTGTTAAAGGCCCCTTGTGGCGTCACTTCTGAACATGGGGCTACAGTCGGCATCATTATTCTATTCATAGCCGCTTAATCGCTTAGTGCAAATCCGGCTACGTAACGGGCGAGGGCCGTATCAGGGCGCTGGTATAGCCGGCAACCTGCGGTTGCTGTTACCGAGTCCTGCTCCTCACCGCTCTAATCTAAATGGCGTCGCCTTACGTAATCGATGCACACAACAAATAGCCTGTGAAATCAAAAAGACGTATAGGGATTACCTTCTACATAAAAACGAGACTGCTATAGATCTTCCGTGGCGACACTTGAGTTGTTTCAGCAAAATCCAACCCCATCCTCCACACCTATAAGACCCTCATCCGTCCCAACCTCTGCTATATCAATATAGAGTGGATACCCTCTCCAGTCTCTCCAAATCCTTAAAATGCAACCCACTCTGCTTTATTATCCTCTTCCCTACACCAATCCACTAAGAGCTCATTATTTTCTGCTCCCTCCTCATTGAACATCTACGTATATTCTATACATCACGCAAAAGCTACTTCAACAGCTCCTTCTTTCCAGTTTTATACTCGTATACTGATTCACTGCCCTACATCTACGCTCTTTCCACATCCCCGTTAAGAAATTTTAACGGCCTCCCTCATCAAGATAATGATATTCGCCCCTGATATTTACCCCTTCTGGCAAATCAAACCAATCCTCTCCCACATCAGAGCTCGCTCTTTCCTTCCCATGCACTCCTACTTTTTACTCCTCATAACCACAGCCTGTTCTCCATCGTATGCCACGCATTCCTACCACCCACCCTTCCACATTACACCTATCTCCAAGTATCACCCTCAGTGGTCTATTAATGGCACGCAGTTCGCACTACTGGAACCACATCCTCTCTCACAAATAATCCCCTTATAGCGGAGGTCCTCCTCGTTTTCTCAAGTGCTTTCAACAGTTTTTTCAGTATTTCTTTTGAAAGATTACCATTGTGAAATCATTAGTTCAAGACTTTTAAAAACCTTGGAAATATTTATCTTTTTTAATAGACTGACACAAATTGGAAGTGTTACTCCATGAAGTACCAGTCTGACAATTATCGAACTTTGCGAAGACGTCCATTACGCCTACATAACGAGTTTGACTCGTAAATGATTGAATTTTCATTCCCTTCCGAACTGACGCCCACCATCAACATCACTCTGACTTGTGACCTCCTTAAGCACGAAAACGTCCTCGTATTCGTGTTGGCTTGGAAGAAACCGCTTCCGAATGTCATCTTCAAGAAATGTTCTCTGTTAGTTCAGGAAGACTGCTGGCTAGATGCTGGTTTGGAAGTACACTTCTTCGCATCACAGCCCTTACATGCTCTATGAGTGACAAAGCAGGGGATTGGGAAGACTAGTCGAAGATCCGTTCATTATTCTAGGCGTTTGTAGGGTGAGCTCAGCGTGGGGTCTTGCAATATCCTGCTAGAATATGCCATTGGGTACCAAGGTCATGAAGCGTTATAACAATAGGGTTTTGCCACTCTAGACGCATACTGGTGGAGCATTCAGCCTCCATTCAGTAGCCCCCAAAACAGTCTTGCTACCGTATCGAATGTGCTACGTATTCATATGCGCATCCATAAGCACTTTTCCAGCTCAAGGAATCTATAATCACAAATTCGTCTAATAAGATAGTCTCTCCCTCGTGACCATGGGGTGGGGTGGCTTGCGTGACTCAACGATACAGACAGTGCATCCACAACAGAGGGATTATCTCTTGAAAGGCCGGACCAACGCGTGGTTCCCGAACACTGGCAGCAGCCTTTCCAGTAGCTCCAGGGGAACAATATGGATGATTGACTAATATGGCATTGTGATATCAAACAACATGGCCTTGTTGTGTATGTCCTGCGAACGACTGAAACCAAGAAGAAACTACAGCC
The DNA here is from genome assembly GCF_023864345.2 of Schistocerca serialis cubense. Classification (NCBI taxonomy): domain Eukaryota; kingdom Metazoa; phylum Arthropoda; class Insecta; order Orthoptera; family Acrididae; genus Schistocerca; species Schistocerca serialis. The sequence goes on from NC_064642.1 coordinate 607,787,102, forward strand.
GAGGGCATGCAACTCTCCTGCATGACTAGTGCATAGAGCTGCATGGAACCAGTCTTCGAGGTGAAGACCATGGCAACACCAGAGTAGCTTATCTTTGAGTGGGAACTGCAAGGCATGGCTTAAGGAAGTGGCCTAAAAACTCATGTGAGCTGGCCAAAAGAACTGGCTGATTGGCGGAATTATACTGAAGAGCCAAAGAAACTGGTACACCTGCCTGATATCAAGTACGCCCCCGTGCGAGCATGCAAAAGCGCCACAATACGACGTGGCATGGACTCGACTAATGTATGAAGTAGTGCTGGAGGGAACTGACACCATGAATCCTGCAGGGATGTTCATAATCCGTAAGAGTACGAGGGAGTGGAGGGCTATCCATAATCCGTAAGAGTACGAGGGGGTGGAGATATCTTCCGAACAGCAAGTTGCAAGGCATCCCAGATATGCTCACTAATGTTCATGTCTGTGAAGTGTTGGCCACACTCAGAAGAGTGTTCCTAGAGCCACTCTGTAGCAATTCTGGACATGTGGGGTGCCGCAGTGTCCTTCTGGAATTGCCCAAGTCCGTCGGAATGCACAATGGACAAGACAGTCTGGGTGCTTACGTACGTGTCACCTGTCAGAGTCGTATCTAGTATCACTCCATATCGCTCCAACTGCACACGCCGCACGCCATTACAGAGCCTCCACCATCTTGAACAGTCCCCTGCTGAGACGCAGGGTCCATGGATTCATCAGGTTGTCTCCACACACGCACACATTCATCCGCTCGATACAATTTGAAACGAGACTCGTCCGACCAGGCAACATGTTTCCAATCATCAACAGTCCAATGTCGGTGTTGGCGCGCCCAGGCGAGGTATAAAGCTTTGTGTCGTGCAGTCATCAAAGGTACACAAGAGGGCCTTCGACTCCGAAAAACCGTATCGATGATGTTTTGTTGAATGGTTCGCACGCTGACACTTGTTGATGGCCCAGCGTTGAAATCTGGAGCAATTTGCGAAAGGGTTGCACTTACGTCACGTAGAACGATTCTGTTCAGTCATCGTTGGCCTCGTTGTTGCAGAATCTTGGCGCAGCGCTGTCGGAGATTTGATGTTTTACCTGATTCCTGACCACGGACACTCGTGAAGTGGTCGTACGGAAAAATACCCACTTCATCGGTACCTCGAATATGTGTCCCATCAATCGTGCGCCGACTATTCAGACTGAATTAAGCAACAGTAACCGATCTAACAACTGCGCTTGTTGTCTTATACAAGCGCTGCCCACCGCAGCGCCATATTGTGCCTATTTATATATATCTGTATATGAATACGTTTGCCTATACCAGTTTCTTTGGCGCTTCAGTGTAGTTGGCGACGACTGCGTGCACACGAGACGAAGATCCACTGTGCTCTTCCTCTTGCTGTTGTGAACACACATTGCTCCTGTGCATGGTGCCGTGAGGTTGACCTGATATGTTTAGTGTAGACGCTATATCTTGTGGCAAGGAAATGGGCACACGTCAAACGACATCGTTACTTGCTTGCATTGCCTTTGTGCAATTGTACTTTGTGGCACACCAGATTTATTTAGACAAGAAACGTTGCTGTCTTATTTAATCGGGGCCAACATTAGCTCTTTGTTCGAGATCGCAGCTTCTTTCGGACATGTGGGAATCAATTTCTGTTCCGTCACCAGGTTTGCATGGTGATTATCTCATTCCTTTTACATTCATTAAATATTACCATTGTCGTTAATACAAATACTGGGTGAATTTCTTTGTCTTTGTATATGTTTGGTCGTGTAAAGACACGCTGGAAGGGCACGAATATGTGAAACACTAAAATTTACTGTATTTCAGGCACAGAGAGAATAAGATGTCTGCAGCAGTGCTGGTACTTCCTACTTTTTAAACGATATTTTCAACTAATCACTTAAGTTCTTATTGCAGGGGAACTTCAAGGCACGATTGCAGCGACGGACACTTTGACATTTTTACTCTCACACTAGCTCCAATCTTTACAGTTTATTGGACGTTGTAGGATACATAATGCAAATACATTTCAATTGTACGAATTGCACCTATAAGGCATAATTCATACACACATGTCGCACCCCAGCAAGAAAAGTGACTCACATCGAAACACGGCATTTTTAGTTTATATCACTTCAAAAAGACGAGTGAAGTACCACAACGTGCACGAAAAATAGAATATACGTAATTTAGTGCCAACAATACTTACTTGAAATTTAAAGGATGCTTATCCTATTTCAACATAAGTTTTTTATAATTAATTCTTCAAGTCGAGTTCTCTCAAGTACTGCATTTTTTATTTGTGTCACTGTCCTTGCGAGGGTGTGATATGCTAAATAGTAGCATGGGATCTGTGGTACCGATTATAGCTCCAGTTTTGTCTTGGTACATTCTATCTTAAACCCACCTTTAATTATACTGTTGCTCTTCAAGAAAGTTCCGTCTCGCTACTAAATCTATTTGAAGTTAGTCAGATTGCGTTAGTCCAGTTACGGGTCAGGTTTCATATAAAAGCGAATGTTTGAGGGCACTGGAAACCATAGTCATAGTAGCGACAGGGTTCCAGGTTCTCGAAACCAAAATTCCAGGAGTCTTAAAGCTATGGGTCTCCAGAATCGCTGCTTTCGTGACCTTTCATCAGGTCGTCTACGGACGCGTTTGTTGTGGACCAAGCGCCACAAAAAGATCCGAAACTCATCGCTGAACTCCACTACATATGCTTTTGTGCATATTCGTATGATACCCACTACCCGTGTCGCTGAGGCACTCAGACTCTTCGGGTCCAAGCTCTCTAGGAAAGGGGAGCGCTTCTATAGGTGACATACACTGAAATGACCTCCTAATGTCGCTGTGGACCTCCTTTTGCCCGGCACAAGACAGCAGTTCGACGTGGCACGGATTCAAAAAATCGTTGGAAATCTTCTGCAGAAACGCCATGCTGCCCTTACAGCCGTCCATAACTGAGAAATTGTTGCCGGTGCATGGTTTTGTGGACGAGGTGACCTATCGATTACGTCTCATTAAATGTTCGATGAGATTCGTGTCGGTCGATACGGGTGGCCAAATCATTCGCTCGGTATTATCCAGAAAGTTCTTCAAGCGAATCGCGAACAATTGTGGACCGGTGAGGTGGCGCATTGTCACCCATAAAAATTCCATCGCTGAATGGCTGCAAATGGTCTCCAGATAGCCGAACATAATTATTTCCATTTAACGACCGGTTCAATTCGACCAGAGGACTCAGTCCGTTCCATGTAACACAGAGGACACCATCTACATCTACATCTACATCTACATCTACATCCATACTCCGCAAGCCACCTGACGGTGTGTGGCGGAGGGTACCTTGAGTACCTCTATCGGTTCTCCCTTCTGTTCCAGTCTCGTACTGTTCGTGGAAAGAAGGATTGTCGGTATGCCTCTGTGTGGGCTCTAATCTCTCTGATTTTATCCTCATGGTCTCTTCGCGAGATATACGTAGGAGGGAGCAATATACTGCTTGACTCTTCGGTGAAGGTATGTTCTCGAAACTTTAACACAAGCCCTTACCGAGCTACTGAGCGTCTCTCCTGCAGAGTCTTCCACTGGAGTTTATCTATCATCTCCGTAACGCTTTCGCGATTACTAAATGATCCTGTAACGAAGCGCGCTGCTCTCCGTTGGATCTTCTCTATATCTTCTATCAACCCTATCTGGTACGGATCCCACACTGCTGAGCAGTATTCAAGCAGTGGGCGAACAAGCGTACTGTAACCTACTTCCTTTGTTTTCGGATTGCATTTCCTTAGGATTCTTCCAATGAATCTCAGTCTGGCGTCTGCTTTACCGACGATCAACATTATATGATCATTCCATTTTAAATCACTCCTAATGCGTACTCCCAGATAATTTATGGTATTAACTGCTTCCAGTTGCTGACCTGCTATTTTGTAGCTAAATGATAAAGGATCAATCTTTCTGTGTATTCGCAGCACGTTACACTTGTCTACATTGAGATTCAATTGCCATTCCCTGCACCATGCGTCAATTCGCTGCAGATCCTTCTGCATTTCAGTACAATTTTCCATTGTTACAACCTCTCGATACACCACAGCATCATCCGCAAAAAGCCTCAGTGAACTTCCGATGTCATCCACAAGGTCATTTATGTATATTGTGAATAGCAACGGTCCTATGACACTCCCCTGCGGCACACCTGAAATCACTCTTACTTCGGAAGACTTCTCTCCATTGAGAATGACATGCTGCGTCCTGTTATCTAGGAACTCTTCAATCCAATCACACAATTGGTCTGATAGTCCATATGCTCTTACTTTGTTCATTAAACGACTGTGGGGAACTGTATCGAACGCCTTGCGGAAGTCAAGAAACACGGCATCTACCTGTGAACCCGTGTCTATGGCCCTCTGAGTTTCGTGGACGAATAGCGCGAGCTGGGTTTCACATGACCGTCTTTTTCGAAACCCATGCTGATTCCTACAGAGTAGATTTCTTGTCTCCAGAAAAGTCATTATACTCGAACACAATACGTGTTCCAAAATTCTACAACCATTATGGAACCATCACCAGCTTACGCAGTCCCTTGTTGCCCACTTGGGTCGATGCTTTCGTGGGGTCTGCGTCACTCTTAAACCCTACCATGAGCTCTTACCAACTGAAATCGGGACTCATCTGCTCGAGCCGCAGTTTTCCAGCCGTCTAGGGTCCAACCGATACGGTCACGAGCCCTGGAGAGGCACTGAGGCGCTGCAGGCAATGCCGCGCTGTTAGCAAACGCACTCGAGTCAGTCGTCTGCTGCCACAGCCCATTAACGCCAAATTTCGCGGCACTGTCCTAACGGATAAGTTCGTGGTTACGTCCCACATTGATTTCTGCAGTAATTTCATGCAGTGTTGCTTGTCTGAGAGCACTGACAACTCTATGCAATCGCCGGTGCTGTAATTCGCTAAGTGGAGCCCGTCGGCCACTGCGTTGTCCGTGGCGAGAGGTAATGCCTGAAATCTGGTGCTCTCGACACACTCTTGACTCTGTGGATCTCGGAATACTGGATTCCCTAACGATATCCGAAATTTATTATCCCAGGCGTCTAGTTCCAACTACTGTTTCGCGTTCAAAGCCTGTTAATTCCCGTTGTGAGGCCACAATCACGTCGGAAACTTTTCACGTTGTAACGGGACATCTTCCTCTAGCATTACTTTTCCTCAACAGTAGTTGTCGATACCAGTATTATTTTTCGAATTTTGGACAGGTCTGGAAGCGAAAATTTATGAAAAAAGAATTACTTTATAAAATATTTTAGTTTCGATGCTATAATCGGTAAGTACTACTAGCTCTGAATGTACAGTTAAATTTATTTTTCATAGAAATATTTGAAATTACGATTTATTGGCAGACTTAAAATTTCTACTATTAATTACGCAATCCTGCACTGTTTACTATGTTTATTTCTGGGTTCATTTATGAAATAATAATCGAAATTAATAATGTAACGAAAACTAGTAGAAATTTATTTGTTAAGAAAAATTGTAAACCCTTTGCAATATTGTTATTTCGGCAGAGTGTAGAAGTCGTAATCCTGCCTCTGATGTGATCGAGCGTATTTTTGTACTTATGTGCGAACAATGTAATTTCGGCTTTGTTAATGTGAAAAATCAAAATACTGTATGACATACTAAAACGTGAGAAAATATATTTACGTAAGAAAAATGCTGCAACAACAATCTGCAGATTTATTTAGTTCAAACCAACTGTGAGGATTAGAAGTGAGAGTTTCAGCTTTTCAAGAATCGGACCCCTACACAAGAAGAAGTGGAGCTATCTCAACAAACAAGCTAAGTAAACTTGAAAGTTTATTGTAATCTTCGCTCCTCTCAAACTTCATAAAAGACTTCGACTATTAATTACTTGGAGTGGACGTTGTTTAATGTGGGCAATAGATGGAAGAAGGAAGGAGAGGGGAGATTTCGACGTGAATCATCTGAGCACAAATGACAGCTCAGGGAGATGGTCCGATGGGTATTGAACCCCTGTGTTCAAAGGATCGGATCTGATGTGATGCCTGCCTTCTGTCTGATGATGATGGTATCGAAATGGTGGGATGAGAACGTCGTAATTGAGCGTATATATTTAGTGTTGGAGTGTCAGTGTTACGGTGTTTGTATTTAATGTGGAATCATTATAATGGTATGTTAAAGTTTCTGGTATTGATCATGATGGGGGATTTAGTTCTGGAGTGCGGTGGATTTTGTCCCAAATTCCTGATGAGCAGGTGGTTGGAGTCGGAGGTTTGGTGCAAAAATTTAATGGACTTCTTTTGGATGATTTCCGGAATTTTAGGTATGCTATGAGTTGTATAAATGTGTCTGTTTGACTGATACCAGCTAGCATCAGCAGCGATTCTGAAGTATTTGTTTTGTACTCTTTGTACTTTTGCTATATTGGTGTCTGCGGCCATTGACCAGATTTCAGAACCGTAGGTGATGGCTGGTTCGATGATGGTTTTGAAAATCTTCTTTTTGGCTTGAATGTTTATTCTATTGTTCTATTGCCTTTAATGATGGGATGGAGTTTGAATATCGTTCCTGTAGCCTTGTTGCAGATGTCTGTGATGTGGTCTCGAAATGTCATCCTCTTATCTAGCTTGATGCCAAGGTATTTTACTGTGTCTGACCATGGAGGAATTTTGTCGGTGAAGTGGATGTGGAGGTTAGGGGTATCGTTTTATAAGTAAAAAGTATGGCCTGTGTCTTCTCCGTGTTAATGGTTATTTTCCACTGGTTTGCCCATTGCTAGATGGTCGGAAGGTGTTGTGTTGTGTACATAGTTCCGTGTAGTCAGCGCGTACACAACTTCCCCACTAGAGCGCGCCCCCACTAAGCACAACAGCGCAGGAGCAGCGCTCGCCCATCTCTGCTCTACGAGATGGCGCTGCCATAGAGACGGACCAAATTCTGCTTCCGCCGATCCGCGTATTAATGTGTATGCAGCCAATGAGTTTGCTGCTTACGTAGAACCTTTTCTCTTCATGAATCACACTCGCGCAGTGATACATGAATGCACGAGGTATTATAACAAGTGTACAGACCTCCGATTAGTCAGTCTGCATTAGTCTGCATTTGTCTGCAACAGTCTGTACGAGTTCTACATTTGTCTGTACCAGTCTATAGTCCAGTTTCAGTCTGCGCCTAATAAGACTACCATATTCCTGTACATAGCCATGAAGATAAATGTATAGACACTTTTGTCCAGTATCAGAGATATATGTGAGAATAAGATTAACATACCAATACCAAAGGAACTTCAGATTGTCAATTGTAAATAGCATCAGGAACCAAGATCAGTAATTTTTATGTTTGTTATTATTTTAATAAATGTGTGTGAAAATTAATCAAGTTCCGTTTAAAGTTGGTTACCGTCAATCTGCTACTCTAAGCGTGCAAGTGGCATTTCTATCGTCTGACCTAACGTTAGAAGATAAACACGCCACGATAAGACCACGAGACATATTGCTGACACTCGCCTACTTCGTTAGAGCGACAATTCAAATAATCTGATGGTGTGTGTACCGAAGGTCTTACAGTACGCACACCACATGTTGCTATATTTTTCTGACTATGTATTGCAGGTTTGAACTACTCGACACACCGCAGTGTCATTGGCAAATAGGGACAAGTGACCTCCTAGTTGTTTGGGTATGTCATTTGTATAAATCGAATAGAGAATAGGTCCCAGCACTGATCCTGTGCACAAATGACAGCTCCGCCAATACAATGCCCTTTTAAACCTTGTGTACGCGAACAGCCATCTGTAGGTGAGCATATCGCTAGCCCATTACTTTTGTCACCTTAGTGCACATCCTCAGAGACGGCCGGTGTGGCCGAGTGGTTCTAGGCGCTACAGTCTGGAGCCGCGCGACCGCTATGCAGGTTCGAATCCTGTCTCGGGCATGGGTGTGTGTGATGTCCTTAGGTTAGTTAGATTTAAGTAGTTCTAAGTTCTAGGGGACTGATGTTAAGTCCCATAGTGCTCACAGCTATTCGAACCATTTTGAACATCCTCAGAATCCTGTCGCAGCTCCACTGGAACCCGCAGTCCGCCCCCGGTAGCTGAGTGGTCAGCGCGACAGACTGTCAATCCTAAGGGCCCGGGTTCGATTCCCAGCTTGGTCGGAGATTTTCTCCGCTCATCATTATTTGATCCCCATCGACGCGCAAGTCGTCGAAGTGGCGTCAAATCGAAAGACTTGCACCAGGCGAGCGGTCTACCCGACGGGAGGCCGTCGTCACACGATATTATTATTACTGGAACCCGCTGAGACAATACTGTTCGGGCGGCATAGCTCGGGACGCCCCCGCCGCCTGCACAGCGCGGCTAATTGCAATTACTCGGCGCACGCCGCGCCCTGTGCCGCCGCGCGGCGCCGTCAGCAGGCGGCTGGATCAGAACCCGCGCCCCCCGGCCGCGCGGTCCGCCACTCGTTAGCCGACCGCGGCCCGGCTTACCGCGCGCTAATCAGATTACCGCCACAATTGATAGTTGCCGCCACGGCCAATTAAACACTGCCCTCCCGGGCGCCCAACGTCGATCGCCTCCAGGCTCGCACTGAAAGTCGTCCGTAATTGGAGGCGCGCGAGGCTTTGCTTCCCGGCGTTCCATTTTCTGCGCCGGGCGCAGCTTTAATTAGAAATGCAGCCAGAGTTAACAGCTCATCACTCCGGCACCGGCACTTCTCGTCACAGTCGGTTTCAATCCGAGGCTCACGCGGATGCCTCGTTACGTTTGTAGCTAGGCCTCAGATTATCGTCCCTCTCGAATTCCACAATTACAAACTCGACGCTTTACTAAAGAAGAGTCCCGTTTAACTTCTCTGGAGGACGAGTGCATTAGAAACGAAGTAGAACTACGGATCGGACAACAACGGTGGGAAGAGAATTGGCCGTGTTGCGTTCAAAGGAACCGTTGCTGCATTCACTTCAAACTAGTTACGCACTGAGGTGACTTAAGTTATCGGGTAGGGATACGCATGTGTACAGACGGTGGTAGCATCGCGTACACAAGGTATAAAATGGCAGTGCATTGGCGGAGCAGTCATTGTACTCACATTATTCATGTGAAAACGTTTCCGAAGTGATTAGGGCCACGCGAGTAGAATTAACGGACTGACGCGGTATGGTCGTTGGAGATAGACGCATTGGAGATATATTCCATTTTGGAAACCGTTAGGGAATTCTATTTTCCACAGTGTCAACAGTGTGCCGAGATAATATCTCTCACCACGGACAGCGTAGTGGGCGACGTTCATCATTTAACGATGGACAGCAGTGGCGTTAGCGTAGAGTTGTAAGTGCTAACAGACAAGCAACACTATCTGAAATAATCGCAAAAGTCAAAGTGGGACGTACGTCGAACGTATCCGTTAGACACTGCGGCGAAATTTAGCGTTAATGGATTATGGCAGCAGACGACCGTCGCGAGTGCGTTTGCTAACGGTAAGACATTGCCTGCAGCGCCGGCCGGTGTGGCCGAGCGGTTCTAGGCATTTCAGTCTGGAACCGCGTGACCGCTACGGTCGCAGGTTCGAATCCTGCCTCGGGCATGGATGTGTGTTGTGTCCTTAGGTTAGTTAGGTTTAAGTTCTAGGGGACTGATGACCTCAGAAGTTAAGTCCCATAGTGCTCAGAGCCAGCCATTGCCTGCAGCGCCTCTCCTGGTCTCTTGACCATATCGGCTGGACCCTAGACGACTGGAGAACCGTGTTCTGGTCACATGAACCTCCATTTCAGTTCGTAAGAGCTAATGGTAGGGCTCAAGTGTGGCGCAGACCCCACGAAGCCATGGTCCCAAGTACGGTACGATACCATAATGCAGCGCCTGTGTTATTCTGAGTAACGATGCAACGTTCCTTTGGACATGCCTGCATGTCCAAATGAAAAGGAGCCGCAACGACTACAGCCATTATCAAATACATTTAATGTACTTTCGATTGCGAATATGGACAACCGTCAACTGGAGAAATGGAATGATGACAATAGAAACGTGTGCCGAATCGAGACTCGAACCCGAATGTCGCATTTATCGTGAGCGGTCGCCTTGCCATTTGGCTATTGGTGCACGACCAACGGTCAGACCCAAACATCCGTACGTCGTCAAACATGCGTCTTCAGTCTGTGCTCGTAAATTCATTACGTATATTCCCGTACAAGTGAGACATTTTACTTGAAAGTCGCTTGCCCGGTGTCGGCGGATAAATACGATATTGTAGCGCCTGTGCTATTATGAATTACGCTGCAGAGTTCCTTTGGACATGCATGCATCGAACGTCGTGAGTACACCAAAGTGGTAAAGAAGAAGCTGGAACCTTCATAAATATGGTGTTAGAGGATAAAAAAATTAAGTGAGTAGATAAAACAAGAAATGAAGAGGCACGGGATGGAGTAGCAGAAGAAAGAAATCTTCTGGACACAATCATGAAGAAGGGATTAGTTATTGGGACATTAGTTGTTGAGCAACAATCATATGGGCAAACAGAGATTAAAGTAAAACAAATTATCGAGGCCATAGGGGTTAATAGGTATGCAGACGAGAAAAGGTTGGCACACGATACGAAGAGATGAATTAAAGAACAAACAAATAAATGCTTCTTTAAAAATAAATTCCGTGTAGGAAACATACATCTATTCCATACAACACATTTCAGTCACTTCATTAATCGAATACTGTAAAACAACACTTTATTTTTATTTTGGTTTTCAAGTATATAGCAATAGATGAGACATGTATTATAGTAAAAACGAATATCTTCTGGATAGAAATTATTAATTCAAAATTCGACACTGTCACAGACGCATTTTGTAAATTACTTTTTTCAATACTAGATACAGGTTGTTACAAAAAGGTATGGCCAAACTTTCAGGAAACATTTCTCACACACAAAGAAAGAAAATATGTTATGTGCACATGTGTCCGGAAACGCTTACTTTCCATGTTAGAGCTCATTTTATTATTTGTCTTCAAATCACGTTAATCATGGAATGGAAACACACAGCAACAGAACGTACCGGAGTGACTTCAAACACTTTGTTACAGGAAATGTTCAAAATGTCCTCCGTTAGCGAGGATACATGCGTCCACCCTCCGTCGCATTGAATCCCTGTTGCGCTGATGCAGCCCTGGAGAATGGCGTATTGTATCACAGCCGTCCACAATACGAGCACGAAGAGTCTCTACATTTGGTACCGGGGTTGCATAGACAAGAGCTTTCAAATGCCCCGATAAATGAAAGTCAAGAGGGTTGAGGTCAGGAGGGCGTCGAGGCCAAGGAATTGGTCCGCCTCTACCAATCCATCGGTCACCGAATCTGTTGTTGAGAAGCGTACGAACACTTCGACTGAAATGTGCAGGAGCTCCATCGTGCATGAACCACATGTTGTGTCGTACTTGTAAAGGCACATGTTCTAGCAGCACAGGTAGAGTATCCCGTATGAAATCATGATAATGTGCTCCATTGAGCGTAGGTGGAAGAACATGGGGCCCAATCAAGACATCACCAACAATTCCTGCCCAAACGTTCACAGAAAATCTGTGTTGATGACGTGATTGCACAATTGCGTGCGGATTCTCGTCAGCCCACACATGTTGATTGTGAAAATTTACAATTTGATCACATTAGAATGAAGCCTCATCCTTAAAGAGAACATTTGCACTGAAATGAGGATTCACACATTGTTGGATGAACCATTCGCAGAAGTGTACCCGTGGAGGCCAATCAGCTGCTGACAGTGCCTGCACACGCTGTACATGGTATGGAAACAACTGGTTCTCCCATAGCACTCTCCATACAGTGACGTGGTCAACGTTACCTTGTACAGCAGCAACTTCTCTGACGCTGACATTAGGGTTATCGTCAACTGCACGAAGAATTGCCTCGTCCATTGCAGGTGTCCTCGTCGTTCTAGGTCTTCCCCAGTCGCGAGTCATAGGCTGGAATGTTCCGTGCTCCCTAAGACGCCGATCAATTGCTTGGAACGTCTTCCTGTCGGGACACCTTCGTTCTGGAAATCTGTCTCGATACAAACGTACCGCGCCACGGATGTTGCCCCATGCTAATCCATACATCAAATGGGCATCTGCCAACTCCGCATTTGTAAACATTGCACTGACTGCAAAACCACGTTCGTAATGAACACTAACCTGTTGATGCTACGTACTGATGTGCTTGATGCTAGTACTATAGAGCAATGAGTCGCATGTCAACACAAGCACCGAAGTCAACATTGCCTTCCTTCAATTGGGCCAACTGGCGGTGAATCGAGGAAGTACAGTACATACTGACGAAACTAAAATGAGCTCTAACATGGAAATGACGCGTTTCCGGACACATGTCCACATAACATCTTTTCTTTATTTGTGTGTGAGGAAAGTTTCCTGAAAGTTTGGCCGTACCTTTTTGTAACACCCTGTATACATTGCACTATGACCAAAGAAATGTTTTTACACATTGTAACAATTTCAAGAATCGTAACATGTTGTGTACATACTTCTTCTTCATCCTGTGCTTGTCCCATGTCTCTATGGAATCAGCTGTTGAATTCAGATTTGGCAGTAACGGGGGTTAGTGGGCGCCCTTCCTGATGTCACCACTTCTCCTCGGGACAACGTGTGATCCCATCTGTCTCTGTTGGAATCTCATGTGATAGTGTGAGAATGTTTTCTACACGTCTGTGAACCGTGTAACTTAGATGGGACATGGGTATTGTTGTGCACAACTTCGTACACAAAGGTAAGGAGAAGTGGGCTACAGGACAGTGCAGCAACTGTTGTCATAGGAAATCTGGACGTGAGCGGAAATAATTTGCGAACAAGACAATATAACAAACACAAGGAGAACTTAAATTGTATTTCTTCAAGGGTATGGAGAGACTCATTACAAATAATGCAGCAAGCACAATGTTTACAAGGAAAGCGACTCGCTATCTGAGCAAGAACGATGGTGTCATAGTCAAGAGACCCAAAGTGTAAGTGGAGTCAGTGGCTGCCGCTGATTGTCCTATACTGCGGCAGCAGAGGGCGTTCATGGTACAGCGCCACTAGAGGCGTGGCTCAGCGGGAACGCACCACTGGATCCGCCAAATCCGGTACGACGATTGTCGGTGTCAGACAGAAAAGTTTTCTGTTCCGTTACCAATAGCGGAATGCCAGTAGGAAGGAATCGGTACGTGATACCACGTCTACCAGCTCGGAATTCACCTAGTTGGACATGAGAAAGCGCCTATAAACCACATGCTGTCCTCATTAGCCCGCCAAGCGGATTCGATCTGGGGACAGCGCGCAGTCCCCAGTACCGGAAACACGGCGGACACTTACAGATCTGGATAACAAAATTACTGGGACAGGTTTATGTAATAATAAGAAACTAAAATGCTGTCAAAAAGAATATGATGTAAATGGGAACACTGATTGGTTAAAAAAAAAACGAAAATATTTATTTTCACAGAACCATTTTTTCTTATTTTCATGGCGTCAGCTACATACCGAATGGTTTTTTATTTACTTATTTATTTATGCCAATGAAAGACAATTTGCTTATGGTTGTACAAAATGAAATATAACAAAATAAAAAATACAACTGAAAAGTAATTGAGTTTCAATGAAATCAGTTTTTGGTTATATTCGATCGACAAAGAAAATTTTGTAGATACGTTCTACTCGTAACATAATGAAACAGGGCAATGATTTATCAGGCAAGCATCTGCGATGTAACTTTCCTTTTCTCGAAGTTTGCTTGAGTGTGTCATATTACTTATCGCATTAGCTAACGGTCGCCGAGGCAATCAGTAGTCTGTTCCAGACCAAACAAATACATCGGTCCTCTTTACCGCCAGCGTGCAGAGAACAGTAAACTTCCGTTCAGCGACTGCCTGAACTTTTTCAGGGAAACGTTAAAAGGATGCCTTAGAATTTCTTGTCAACAGTTTCCACATTCTGTGAACATACAACTCTCTAACGGAGGAATGTCTGTGGGCTGTCTCACCCTCCGCATGAAAAAAGTTACATTTACTTTTCACCGTTAGTACGACGCAGCTCATTTGGGTCATCGACTAAAGGTACAGTGGTCAAAGAGAGAACGTTACTCGATCTGAGGGAAGTTTAAAGTCTCTGTAGTGTGCAACAGGTCTTTGACAGTGAGCAGGCCACGCTCAAGGAAAATTGATGTTCTACACAGTGCAGCAATTATAGAATATGTGAGTAGTGTGTATGTTGGTTTATGGAGCAATAATGGCGTCTTCACAATGACTAAATTCAGAGTACCCGCCTACAGTGACATCTGAGTTCTCATTTAGTTCAGGTCGCTGTGCGGCATCTCTGCCATCAAGAAAGGCCGCTGAGATCGAAATTTTCATTCGGCGTCTCACAGTATTCACAAGAACTACAAGAGCGTGCTGAAAAGTAATGCCTCCGTGACCGAATACGTAGCACATAACTTCAAACACATTACACGTGTGACACTGCAGCCAGTACGGGCTTCTCATTTGTGGTGTGTCTCTCTCTGTAATCATGCAGCGCGAGGAAGCCAGTGTAGTAAGACGTAAGATTGAAATCAATGTTTACACATTAAAGAAACGGGAAGGTCTAAAAAGCCAAGTATGGAGTACATTTCTGTTGGTTGTAGATGGAAACACTGCGTCTACTGGGTACGTATCGTGCATAAAAAGCTCGACTTTATTGTTTATACAGTCGGGAACCACTCATTTAAAGAAACACAGTTGCAAGAAACCTCACAAAGATCGTTTCTTTCGCCGTCCTTCCGTGATCTTAATATGCTTGAAATAAGTGAAAAGCAGTAAATTCTTAGCAATGTGCGACAAATGCGTGCTACGTACGCAGGTTCAACATGCAATCATTAACATAATCGTTTTTGCATATTTAGTGGGAAGTGTATTATAGAGAAACGGGAATGTTGTGACTCGTATAATATTTCATTAACGTAAAACATCTCGTATTTATGGGAACGGGGGTCGGGTTTTTTGGGGTAGAGACCAAACAGCGAGGTCATCGGTCTCTTACGGGAACGTTTCGATGATTTCGATATCAGTTCTGTATTAGTTGTCTCTTTTGTTTATTATCATAGATCCTTCAAGTACTGTGTCATCACCACCCAGAAAGAGAGATCGTTTCAAGGAATGGAGGAACAACAGATCATCCGCAGCAGATGAAATAGATCTGTACATTTTAATGCCCCCCGGAGATGATGATGATACCTTAAAGTGGTGGAGCAGACATGAAACAGATCTGCCAGATTTGACTACAGTTGCAAGACGTATTTTATGTATCCCAGCAACAAGCGCACCTAGTGAAAGGTGCTTTAGTAAAGCCGACATGTTACTAACAAATTGCCGCAGCCAATTAAATCCGGAACGCGTTAGTGATTTACTGCTGATCAACAATAACTATAATTTTGTTTATGTTGTAAACAATTGAAAAGTGTGACAAGTTACGTCTGTAAATGTTTAATGTTCTTTGTGTGCTTTCTTTACGAAGACGGTTGTCTTCTAGATTACAGGAAAAGCACTTATTTAATGTTTCCTATAAATGAAAGGAAAAATATATCTTTTGTTTGGAAATGAGACTCGTCTTCTATCCGCGATTGTATTGAAATATCATTTTACTTTCCAGGTGCTTTATGAATTTAGCTGTGTCACGCACCCGTTCTTGGAAATGTTACTTTTGTGTTAAAAGAGAGAGAGAGATAAATACACTGTGTGTGTGAGAGAGAGAGAAAGAGAGAGAGACAGAGACAGAGAGGCGTTGGATTTGTACAGTAAAGTACAGTGCAGCGAGCCGGGGCGAAGCGAGGTGAGACGTCAGCGGTGACCGGTCATGCCCGGTTATCCGCGTGTCCGGAATCCGGACAACAGACATGGGGCGAGTACGTGACCGAGCCGAGTCGTGTGGGGCCGGACAAGAGCGGCTCGGTCCCCCCGTCAACAGGCGAGCCGTGACCGGTCAAACACTGAGCGTTGCAGCACTCTAATCGGTACAAGCAGAGGTCACCAAAGTCAAATATTCTACAGTGACGATATAAACAAACTGGTCTCCCGTTGGGAGTAATGTGTTCGTCGCCAGGGGGACATGAAGGATAAAGACGTAGAATATCAATGAAGTCTGTTTTATTTAAAAAGCATTAAGAGTTTTCACATAACAAAATCGGAGTTATCACTTTTCAGCAAACCCTTGTGGTATTATAATGTAATCATGATGTGACAATCCGATTACTGTTTCAACACATACTTCCCACCGTTTGCGGGACAGATGATAAGGGTTTTACATGCAAAGTACTCTGTTTTGTTGTAGAGTGTTAATTAAAGAGATAGGTAATTCAGAGTTTACAGTACATGCAATCATGTACTCCTTTATTGAAGGTAAATATCTAGAGACTATGCTAACCTCTGTCTATTACTATGAGAATTATATCTTCAGCTTACACTACGTATTAACTTATTTATTTTGTATGATCAGCTTTTGAGTTTCACCCAGAGGTACACTGTCACGGACAAACACAAATAAACACAAAGAACCTGGCTATCACGTCAGAGATCCGGAAGAGCAGCAAATGGTGTTAAGATTTGAAAATTGTTATCGATCTCTCAATCTTATTTTTGAAATTTCAGGCATAACTTCCTGGCAAAAAACCATCAATGTTACTTTGAGTATGTGTAACGAAATTGTGTCTAAATTTTATTTATATATTCATTACAGTCCAATCTCTCGAAAACTATAATTAACCAATAGAAGTCAAGCTTTAAAGCATGTAACAATTTAAAATTCTACTTGCAGTTTAATTTGGTTTCTCTCTGCTAAACCCAAATCCAATATTATTAATCAACACACACACACGCGCACGAGCGCTCTTCGATACTTTTTAATTTTTATCTGGGACGATGGCTAAAACTGTCCCATAAATAAGTGAAAACAGCTCCAATCCCCAAATCCGACCGACACCAATGTTTTCGGTGATCTCCCCTGGTGGTTTGGCGAATGCCATAACAGCAAGTCCACTCCGGAATATTCCAGCCTTCTCAATTCAGATTCCCTCTGCCTTACTCCCAGCATGTTGGGAGACTTCAAAGACCTGCAACCGATAAATGGGCCGCATCTCAAACAGTCCACTCTTCTCTTTCGATTAAAGAATTAATCATACGAAACAACATTATTCATTCTAAATGTGTTCGAATACTTTACTCTTCGACTGCTATTACAGTATTTTGCTAAGTACAGACAAGCGTATGTACAAACAGCTTCCTGCGCAAACATTTTGCGTTCCCAGTCGGTTGTCCTTTTTCTGTCGCAGAAAAAAATCGTATATTTGCTGTATACTCGTTCCACTTTTACTTATTTTACAATAGGTTTCGTCACCTCCTACTGTCATTTCTGTTAAGAAAATTACGAGTATAACTGATTATCTTAGTAATGGTATAGGGCGAGCAGTAAATGTAGGAGGATACAGGATGACTTGGGTAGAATTTCTGGTTGGTGTGATGAATGGCGGCTTGCTCTGAATGTGAAAACCTGTAAATTATCGTTGAGTAGCAAAAACCTGCAATGTTCGAAGACAGTATTAGTCGTGTGCTGCTTGACACAGCCACGTCAATTAAGTGTCTAAGCATGACGTTGCAAAGCCACATGAACGGAACGAGCATGTAAAGTGCGTTTCAGGGAAGACGAACGGCCGTTTTCGGTTCATTGGGCGAATACCAGGAAAGTGTCGTTTATTGATAAAGGAGACCGTCCACGGAACTCTTAGGTGATCCGTCCTTGAGCACTGCTCGAGTGTTTGGGATCCTTCCCATGTCGACATCGAAGCAAGTTAGAGGTGTGCTGCAAATTATAGGTGTGCTGCTTAATTTTGTTAACCGGTATGTTGGGTGAACAACCAAGTGTTACGACAATGATCTGTGAACTCAAATGGGAATCTCAGGAAGAAACATTATGTTCTCTCCGCGGAACACTACTGAGAAAATTTAGAGGTCTGGCATTTGCGACAGACAGCAGAACGATCCTACTGCCACCATCACAAGGACCATGGAGACAACATGAGAGAAGTCAAGGTCGTGTGGAAGCATATAGGTATTCGCTTCTCCGTCGCTTCATTTGAGAGTGGAACAGAAAAGAGAGTGACTATATGCAGTAAAGCCCGCCCGGTTAGCCGTGCAGTCTAACGCGCTGCTTCCCGAGCGGGAAGGCGTGCCGGTCTCCAGCACGAATTCGCCCGGCAGATTAGCGTCGAGGTCCGGTGTGCCGGCCAGC
Source organism: Schistocerca serialis cubense (assembly GCF_023864345.2). Lineage (NCBI taxonomy): Eukaryota > Metazoa > Arthropoda > Insecta > Orthoptera > Acrididae > Schistocerca > Schistocerca serialis. The sequence continues at coordinate 607,805,422 of NC_064642.1, forward strand.
CTATGGATGGTTTTTAATGCGGTTTTCATCTGCCTCGGCGAATGCGAGCTGGTTCCCCTTATTCTGCCACAGTTACACTATGTCGGCGATTGCTGCGCAAACACTGTCTCCACGTAAGCGTACATCATAATAACTCTACCACGCGAACATTTGGGGTTACACAAGTCTTGTATGAGACGTGCTTGGGGTGGATGGGTGGGGGGTGGGGGGGGGGTTGAGGGGAGGGAGGTTCCACTGGGGGCTGAACCGCACAATAACCCTGGGTTCGGTGTGTGGCGGCGGTGGGGTGGGTGGGCTGCTGTGGCCTGTTGTGTGGTTGTGAACCACTGATGGCTACGGCAGGACGAAGCCTCTCCGTCGTTCCTAGATCCCCAGTTCAATAGACAATACACAAATGCACTAATCTATAGGGTACCTTCCACCACGCACCGTATAGTGGCCTGCCGAGTATGTATGTAAATGTAGGTGCAGTGCTACAACTACAACTCAAGTTACCATGGAAGGCCATATCACCACCAACACCACGCTGAATTATCTGCATCCACAGCTGCTACAAATATTTAGGCTTTTTTATGTTCGTCAGCGAGGTGGCGCAGTGGTAAGACACTGGACTCTCATCCCTAAGGACGACGATTCAAATACTGGTTTGGCTTCCACATTTACATATCCCATGGTTTCCCTAAATGGAGGAAGGTAAATTCCTCACAGATGAACAAGGCAGATTTCCTTCCTCATTCTTGTCTCATTCACCCTTGTGATTCGTTTCAAGTGTTCTTTGTTGTCGGAACCTTAAATCGTTATTTTTCTTTCTTCCTTTCGACTTCCTTTTAAGTGTTTATTTTACTTTTGCTACTTGTTGGTAACTTGTCCTAAAAGTGAAGTTCAGTTTACATTAATATGATGGAAGTACACACTCTTCCCTGTTTCAAAAGTGTGACTTGTTGCTCTGTATGTTCTGTATTATATGGATCATCCTGTCGAGGGCAATAAAATTTTGCTGCCTCTAGATCGCATGTGAAAGTGAGGAAGAATTACAAGATCTGCTGAATGGAAAGAACATTCTAATGAGTATAGAATATGGACCGAGAGTAAATCAAAGAAAGACGAAAGTAATGAGAAGTAGCAGAAATGAGAACAGCGAGAAACTTAACATCAGGCTTGATGATCACGAAGTAGATGAAGTTAAGGAATTCCACTACCTAGACAGCCAAATAATCAATGACGGAAGGAACGAGGAGGACATTAAAAGCAGACTAGCATGGCAAGAAGAGCATTCCTGTGCAAAGCAAGTCTACTAGTATCAAACATGGGCTATAATTTGAGGAACACATTTCTCAGAATGTGCGTTTGGAGCACAGCATTAGATGGTAATGAAAGATGAACTGTGGGAGAAACGGAACAGAAGAGAATAGAAGCATTTGAGATGTAGTGCTACAGACGAATGTTGAAAATCAGATTGAATGATAAGGAAAGAAATGAAGAGGTTCTGCGCAGAATCGGAGAGGAAAGGCACATATGGAAAACATTGACATGAAGAAGGGACAGGATGATGGGCCATCTGTTAAGATATCAGGGAATAACTTCCATTGTCCTAGAGGGAGGTGTAAAGGGTAAAAACTGTAGAGGAAGGCAGAGATCGGAAGACATCCAGAAAATAATTAAAGACGTAGGTTGCAAGTGCTATTCTGGGGTGAAGAGGTTAGCACAGGAGAGGAACTCGTGGCGGGCTGCATCCAACCAGTCAGAAGACTGATGACACAAAAAATTACATTAAACTAAATAAAAAAGATCTGATGATGAGTTGTCGGAAAGCTTCACTTCATTCTCCACCGAGTAACACTCATGCCCCTCAAACAGGATCACTGGCTAGACTGGAACGAAGTTCGAGATTACAAAAGTAAGACTCCACATTTGCTGAACATTATACTGAAGGTAGGCTACAAATACCAAGTGAACACCGAAGTAGTATATACGGAGGAAAAAAAAAAAAAAGGATATTTGGCACTTAACCTTCGCCCGGTTCTAAATAGTTACAGTTTATCTCTTTACCACTTTAAGTTTCACGTGACGTAGTTAACCAGTCACACACACCCAGGCCTCAACACCAGCAAAACACATGTATCCTCAGATACCACATACTTCTATTCCAATTTAAGTGTCAGTGTCATTTATACCTTGTACTGTTTTCCATATAATTTTTTACTGAACAGTTTTGTGCGTATCGTTTTCTTCCCTCCCCACCGTTCCATATTGGAATGACCAGACACTTTATTATAATTTAGTTTTCTATACGTTCTGTGTAGGCCTACAGTAATTTGTGGTCATTGACGTATTATTATGAGTGAAATAACTAATGCCTCTTGTACCCTTTCCCTTTGATGAAAATGGCGTGTTTCCATATTGCACTGTTTTGGTACCATTTAATTTGTAAAGTGTAGTTTAATACTCTTACGTGTGCTGCATATTAGAACCCATATCATGAGTGTATTAAAATATGTCTCTCGTGCAGTGGATACAATTTACAATACAATTGATCCTTTCTCAACTTCAGCCACACTGTCGCAAGTAATAGTTACTAAAATAACTAAGATATACCATGGGTTTCGAGTAATTGATTTGAGTTTTTCGGCCGTGCGGGATTAGCAGAGCTGTCTGAGGCGCTCCAGTCATGGACTGTGCGGCTGGTCCCGGCGGAGGTTCGAGTCCTCCCTCGGGCATGGGTGTGTGTGTTTGTCCTTAGGATAATTTAGGTTAAGCAGTGTGTAAGCTTACGGACTGATGACGTTAGCAGTTACGTCTCATAAGATTTCACACACATTTGAACCTTTGAGTTTTTCTGCTTAAGGTCATGACCAAATGTTCTGTTCACTTCTCCATATCGTCAGTTTCAAGGATGGTTTCCTGCACAATGGCATCGTTATAGAAGCCAGCCAGTTGTTCAAAAATGGTTCAAATGGCTCTGAGCACTATGGGACTTAACATCTGAAGTCATCAGTCCCCTAGACCCAGAACTATTTAAACCTAACTAACCTAAGGACATCACACACATCCATGCCCGAGGCAGGATTCGAACCTGCGACCGTAGTAGCAGCGCGGTTCCGGACTGAAGCACCTAGAACCGCTCGGCCACAGCGGTCGGCTGCCAGGTGTTCTCCGATGATGGCGCAATAAGACGAAAACCAGTTATTAATGTGCAAATATTAGAGAAACAAAAACCCAGTTTGATTAATTTTCACCCTGAAAACCATTGGCAGTAACAGTTTCCGGTAATTTTACCAAAAGTGAAACTTATAACCTAGCTAGGCCAGTATCCACAAACTTTCCTATTGGGTAAGCACAAGGAGAGCCCGACGGATAGTAAGGGGTGAGATGTATGTTTCGAAAAAGTCACGGTGGGGCCTTTTAGATGTCGGTACAAACTGAGATATTATCCCATAACAAGACAATTAGCTTTCGTTGACAAATACGAACTGAAGGCAAGAAGAAATCTGTGAGACAGATCTGCTGCTGTAAGCAGTATGCTGTTAGCGTGCGATATATCTGTCTGCTCACAGAGACCAGTTGGACCTCTTGTAAGAGGTTCTCCTAATCTGAAGTTGATGAGACAGTTGCCATTGCTGTGCCCGGCACAGACAGCTGGAAACTGGTCTCTGCGTTCGCATCCAGGTCACGCCGTACTCCTGAACTTGAGCGAACTAGTCCAAGGCCGCCACAGGCGCCTGACTCACAGGCCTGCCACCTGGTATCCTTACTCTTTCATAGCAATACCACCATCTAGCCGAAGTATTAACACATTATCTTGATTTAGAGAGCGAAAGCAGATTACGCGACTGACAATATCGAAACTTGAAAGCAAAATCTTACGTAATTAAGTCATACTGGAAAACTGTCGCAATTCGTATGTTCTTCTTCTTTCTTGCCAGTTCCCGTTCGCTGTGGGGTTGGCACTGTCACGTGGGGTGAAGCAACCTTAGTGACAGATGGTGGCCAGATGGCTTTTCTGTGGCACTACTACGCCCGGGAAGAGGTTTGCGTGTCCCGCCTGTCTGCGTCTAGAGAAAATAACAGGTGCACGTGCGAGAACGATTTCTAAATGTTTGCCTAGCGTATATCTGAGTCATATCATGAGTACCGGCCTAGTATTTACCTAGTCGTAGGTGAGCAACCGTCTACAAACGACATCCATACTGGCTCTCGTCGTTAATCTACCACCCAGATCGATTCGGGGCATGCTTGCCACTCCGAACCCGAAAGCGTCGCGTTAATGCGCTCCGCTATCCTGTCCGGTTGTCATACGCATATACACTACTGGCCATTAAAATTGCTACACCACGAAGATGACGTGGCACAGACGCGAAACTTAACCGACAGGAAGAAGATGCTGTGATATGCAAATGATTAGCTTTTCAGAGCATTCACACAAGGTTGGCGCCGGTGGCGACACCTACAACGTGCTGACATGAGGAAAGTTTCCAACCGATTTCTCATACACAAACAGCAGTTGACCGGCGTTGCCTGGTGAAACGTTGTTGTGATGCCTCGTGTAAGGAGGAGAAATGCGTACCATCACGTTTCCGACTTTGATTAAGGTCGGATTGTAGGCTATCCCGATTGCGGTTTATCGCATCGCGACACTGCTGCTCGCGTTGATCGAGATCAAATGACTGTTAGCAATATATGGAATCGATGGGCTCAGGAGGGTAATACGGAACGCCGTGCTGGATCCCAACGGCCTCGTATCACTAGCAGTCGAGATGGCAGGCATCTTATCTGCATGGCTGTAACGGATCGTGCAGCCACGTCTCGATCCCTGAGTGAACAGATGGGGACGTTTGCAAGACAACAACCATCTGCAGGAACAGTACGACGACGTTTGCAGCAGCATAGACTACCAGCTTGGAGACCATGGCTGCGGTTACCCTTGACGCTGCATCACAGACAGGAGCTTCTGTTTACAGCATCATGATGGTCGTATCCGTGTTTGGCGACATCGTGCTGAACGCACATTGGAAGCGTGTATTCGTCATCGCCATACTGGCGTATCACCCGGTGTATTGGTATGGGGTGCCATTGGTTGCACGTCTCGGTCAACTCTTGTTCGCATTGACGGCACTTTGAACAGTGGACGTTACATTTCAGGCTGTGTTACGACCCGTGTCTCTACCCTTCATTCGATCCCTGCGAAACAATACATTTCAGCAGGATAATGCACGACCGCATGTTGCAGGTCCTGTACGGACCTTTCTGGATACAGAAAATGTTGGACTGCTGCCCTGGCCAGCACATTCTTCAGATCTCTCACCAACAGAAAACGTCAGTTCAATGGTGGCCGAGCAACTCGCTCGCCACAATACGCCAGTCACTACTGTTGATGAGCTATGGTATCGTGTTGCAGCTGCATGGGCAGCTGTACCTGTACACTCCATCCAAGCTCTGTTTGACTCAATGCCCAGGCGTATCAAGGCCGTTATTACGGCCAGAGGTGGTTGTTCTGGGTACTTATTTCTCAGGATCTATGCACCCAAATTGCGTGAAAATGTAACCACATGTCAGTTCTAGTATGATATATATTTGTGCAATGAATACCTGTTTATCATCTGCATTTCTTCTTGGTGTAGCAATTTTAATGGCCAGTAGTGGACCTCATGTCCCTCCTAGGAACTGTCAGGCGGATATTCTGTCATTTTCCGGCAGACATTTGCAATTTCGCTTTCTGCAATGTGTGCCTGAAGTCAGCCCAAACAAATACTCTGAAGTGACGAAAAGTCATGGGATAGCGATACGTATATTTATACAGCTGGCGGTAGTACCGCGAACACAGGTTGTAAAAGGGCAGTGATTGGCAGACCTGTCATTTGTACTCAGATGATTCATGTGAAAAGGTGTCCGAAGTGGTTATGGCCTCACCACGGGAATTAACAGATTTTGAACGCGGAATGGTAGTTGGAGCTAGAAGCATGACACATTCCATTTCGGAAATCGTTAGGGAATTCAGTATTTCCAGACCCATAATATCAAGAGTGTGCCGAGAACACCAAATTTCAGCCATTATCTCTCGCCATAGACAACGCAGTAGCCGACGGCTATCACTTAACTGCCAATAGGAGCGGTGTTTGCATAGAGTTGTCAGTGCTAACAGACAGGCAACACTGCGTGACAACCGCAGAACTCAATGTGGGCCGTACGACGAACGTATCCATTAGAACAGCAATCTGGCGTTAATGTGCTATGGCAGCAGACGACCGAAGCGAGTGCAGAAAACATCAGGTCGTAAGACTGTGTGACGTGTTTCTGGGAATACTGTTCGATGCAGAGAAAAAACGATCAACACACTGACTTGTGTACATATTAAGGTAATACATACACAAATATCTTCACTTATACCCGTTACACCCTGCATAAATATTGTTCACTTTGTACAACTGTATGTGTACTATTTTAACGTTGTAGCAGATGTTACATATAATGTGTATTAGAATTCAAGAGTTAACTATTATTAATTGGCACTTCATCAAGCTATGTAAAATGCACAGGGCCATATATCGATGGACTTGCAGATTGTCTTTAAATGCATCTTTGGCATAAGTTAGAACAACTGATTACTGCCTGTTGAGTAGTTCTAGTTCGCACATGATAGGCGTAAGGTGTGGTCTTGTAGTGAAAGGGTGGTTTTTTCATCCATAAGTTATACTGCATGTAGATGTTTCATACGTGGCTTACTATTTGGACTGACTAATTGGATTTGTATGCCACAACACGAGCTACATGTGCATACTGTTAATGTAGATGAGTAAGGAAGATAACTTACGCTGAATTTGCGACTCGGTTATTATACACATCAAAAAGGTTTGCATCACCCCGGTTCCCAGAACTCCTAAAAACAGACGTTGACTGTGGTTACTGTATCACAGACACAGTCCCTTTACTGTTCACAGATGTCACTAAACCCGCCCATAGATGTAAACAACCACGCATGAGCAGCGCCTATTAGACGGAGTGTGTCCGACAGGCGATCAGTTACAATCATTCCACCAGGATGGAGGTACACGGCTCGAGCTGTCTGTAGTTCAACCATGCCTAGACGGTCAATATCGCGGTTCGATCGCGTCCGCATTGTTGCTTTGTGCCAGGAAAGACTGTCAACAAGGGTAGTGTCCAGTCGTCTCTGAGTGAACCAAAGCGATGTTGTTCGGACACGCAGGAGATATAGAGAGACAAGAACTGTCGATGGCATGCCTCGCTCAGGCCGCCCAAGGGCTACTTCTGTGTTGGATGACCGCTACCTATGGATTATGGCTCGGAGGAACTTTGACAGCAACGCCACCATGTTGAATAATGCTTTTCGTGCCACAGGACGTCGTGTTACGACTCAAACCGTGTGCAATAGGCTGCATGATGCGCAACATCACTTCCGACGTCCATGGCGAGGTCCATCTTTGCAACCACGACACCATACAGCTCAGTACAGATGGGCCCAACAACATGCCGAATGGACTGCTCAGGACTGGCATCACGTTCTCTTCACCGATGAGTGTCGCATATGCCTTTAAACAGAGAATCTTCGGAGACGTGTCTGGAGGCAACCCGTCAGGCTGAACGCCTTAGACACACTGTCTAGCGAGTGCAGCAAGGTGGAGGTTCGCTGCTGTTTTGGTATGGCATTGTGTGGGGCCGACGTACGCCGCTGGTGGTCAAGGAAGGCGCCGTAACGGCTGTACGATACGTGAATGCCATCCTCCGACCGATAGTGCAACCATATCGGCAGCATATTGGCGAGGCATTCGTCTTCACGGACGACAATTCGCTCCCACATCGTGCACATAGTGTGAATGACTTCCTTCAGCTGAGACCGATGACCTTACTGTCTGGTCTCCTTCCCCAAACAACCCAACCCCAACAACAACTTCCTTCAGGAAAACGACATCGCTCGACTAGAGTGGCCAGCATGTCCTCCAGACATGAACCCTATCGGACATGCTTGGGATAGATTGAAAAGTGCTGTTTACGGACGACGTAACCCACCAACCATTCTGAGCGATCCACGCCGAATCGCCGTTGAGGAGTGGGACAATCTGGACCAACAGTGCCTTGATGAACTTGTGGATAGTATGCCACGACGAATACAGGCATACATCAATGCAAGAGGGCGTGCTACTGGGTATTAGAGCAATCTGGACCACCACCTTTGAAGGTCTCGCTGTTTGGTGGTACAACATGCGATGTGTGATTTTCATGAGCAATAAAAAGGACGGAAATGATGTTTACGTTTATTTCTATTCCAATTTTCTGTACGGGTTCCGGAACTCTCGGAACCGAGGTGATGCAAAACTTTTTTTTATGTGTGTATTATGTTTGCGAGTTCTCGTGACTGTATATAAGTAATGTAGTGCTCTTCTGCGTTGGTACTTTTGTTACAGGTGCTTGAGAATGGGTTGGTAGTCGAAAGTGGCAAATTGCAAAACAAATCAATGATATGAAGATACAGCATTCAACTGAAAATGTTTTCTCGTACGAAATTTTTGTAGACTTGAATATACACAGTTATCCAAACAACATTTGCTTCACACATTTTTTATTCTGTTTCTGGCCAAAAGGTTATTTGGGGTGGTCACGATAAATATTGGATAGTCTGTGTATAATTCTGAAAACCGTACCCGGCGAGGTGGCGCAGTAGTTAGCACACTCGACTCGAGAACGACGGTTCACATCACCGTACGGTCATCCAGAACTGGGTTTTTCTCTCAATCGCTTGAGGTAAATTTCGGGATGGTTAAAAAAGGGCACGACCGATTTCCTAATCAGATTTTATGTTCTGTCTCTAATGACGTCGTTGTTGACGGGATGTTAAACACTAATCGTCCGTCCTTCCTTCTTCATCTTCTTCGGAAAGATAGTATGAGACTGCCATCAGCACGCACCGATGAAAGCTGTGTTCGCGTTACTATAATCTGTTCGTCATAAGAATAAACCTGATGTAAACAAACACAAACTTAATGATTGGTCGGAAGCCGTAGCACACGTGCACTGGTTTTGTTACGCTCTTGGAAGTAGGTCCTACTTATGTGTTAGATATATTATCATTAAATTTCGTTGAATTAAACTTTAAGATATTCAAATGTATTAACAGTCATCATCGTTTTTCTTAATCACGCTTTCGCTACGTAGTTCTTGTTTCAAAAGTCGTGTACAGTCACAGCCTCTGCAGTGTTGTGCTCTGATTGTCACGCTGTTAATGCTAAATACGAAAATGGCTGAGGCTGTTTCCTGTTCCGTAGTGAAACACGCGTGTGGAATACGCTTCAAAAGTGCCGAGATATAGGCTGTTCTTAATGTTTTTCGTACATTTACGAAGATAATCGGCTTTGAAGTTTCCACAGCCACTGTATAGACCCCACATCGTATGTGTAACGCAGGCGGTAGTGTAATGGCTTGTTAACCAAATACAATTAATGGTTCGTTTGTTCAAGTCTCCCCAGTATCATTTTTCTCGTTCAATTTGAAATACCTACATCTCGTAATTATAAAACTCATCATTATTTTTTATGAATAATGCACGTCTTCTTGTTTCTATTTACATATTGGATGCGAAATTCCTGTTTTCATTTCAAATACAAATTCTTAAGCATCGATGTTTTATGTTCATTGAAGTTGCTTAAATTAAGGAAACATAACAGTTTAATTTTTAAGGCAAAATTGAAAAACCAAATCCTCTTTATTTGGACTATATCCATCGTTTTATACCACAGAGGTAGGTAAGTATCGTAGAAACATGAAAACAATCATTTTCACATCATCGAGGACATCATACAAATGCTGCATTTTTACATTTGCTACTGTACCACTACAATATGAAGCCAACAGAACTGATATGGAGCCAAGTTGCGGGATTTGGCCCGAGAAGTAACAAAACTGTGAAGCTGACAGACGTACTGGAACTAACGCACACAGCTCTTTCAGATGCCGCTGCCCAACGCCGGCGGGATATAGAATGGCTCGTCATAAAAGAAGAAGAGAAAATGCGGCGCCTGGTTGGCTTCGTGGATTCTGTTGTCGATACGCTCGTTATCAACGTAGCAGGTGACACTTCCAGAACTGACATGTATTTCTCGGATTCGGGTAAGGAAGGAGCTAAGAGATTACCAGACGACTGACTGTGATTCACACCTTCACTGGCTTCAGTACGGTGAAATCACTGTAGTATGCTTTTGCATTACACACAGGTCGCTCAGAAAAATTACCATGTTTAAGTTAGAAATTTTCAGCACTTTCGTTTCTGTTCAAATGTATGTGAAATCTTACGGGACGTAAGTGCTTAAGGTGATCAGTCCCTAAGCTTACACACTACTTAACCTAAATTAGCCTAAGGACAAACACACACACACCCATTCCCTAGGGAGGACTCGAACCTCCACCGGGACCAGCCGCACAGTCCATGACTGCAGCGCCGAGGCCGCTCGGCTAATCCCGCGCAGCACTTTTGTTTCTAATTAGAATAATACGTCAGGTGAGAACGAGTGCATTTTATGCTTTACGTCTGGTCACCGAAGCGTGCGGTAGTGCTGGAGTTTCTCCGAATATTATTTCATCCCCTTTAAAAATTAAATGACCATCGAAGTTACATTGTTTCTTTGCTCGTCTCTTTTTACGTCTGAACTGCAACTGCTCACATCATTGCAGGTTAGTTGGACCACTGGCTGGCCAGTGCTGTCCAAGTTTAATGCGCCGGTAAAGCTGTTGTCCCGCATTATCGCTCAGTGTACGTGCTTGTAACACAGCATAAAAAGGATCCTTACGATCGTACTTGACTGTACTGAACACAGCTTGGCTTCCGCTCCACGTGAAACGAAATCCAATGAGATTGCAGCAAACGCGGAAGAATACATGGCGTAATGTTTACATCAGTTTTATTCTTATGATGAACAGGGCATAGTTCGACGCGCCGCGCGCAGCCATTGCTGCTAGTAGCGGCAGAGGCTTCTGGAGCGGCTGGCGCTGGGTCAGTCAGTGACCCGACGGCACGTCAGCTGGTGGGTTACGTAACGACTCGGAGCACGCGATGGCGGCCGACCTGCCCCTAGGGATAGCTAGACCGAGGGCTGAAGCCAGGACTGTCCGCGACACGTAAGCCGCCGTCGTCGCTGCGGCCAGGCCACGCCGCCGTGCAGCCCGTCACGTACACTGCGTGCCTTCATTGAATAATCGCTTCGTCAAGCGTTGTTACAGAGTCGCCGCGTAATTTTCCCATACAACCGCTGCCGCGACACCAAGGTCACCGCAGATCGGCGGTACCTTCACAGCTACTCGTACACGTGATACGCAACTTTCCACAGCGCGCAGCTTCATTGCTCAAACATGACCCTCTGTTCGTTTTACTGTTCGTGCCTGTAACAGTCAAAATGGCTCTGAGCACTATGGTACTTAACATCTGAGGTCACCAGTCTCCTAGAACTTAGAACTACTTAAACCTAGCTAACCAAGGACATCATACACATCCATTCCCGAGGCAGGATTCGAACCTGCGACCGTAGCAGCAGCGCGGTTCCGGACTGGAGCATCTAGAACCGCTCGGCCACAACGGCCGGCCTGTAACAGTCCTCCCAAACTTTTCAAGTGCAGTAGGAAAACTTAGTTTAATGAGTTCTAGAAAAAGCGTGGGCAGTTTCTGGAAAATTATGCCACTGTGATATCATTGCAACATCTACTAAAAGCAACAAGATTATAACGAACCCTGTCTTGAAAAAAAAAAAAAAAAAAAAAAAAAAAAAAAAAAAAGGCCTCAGAGACTTCCTTGAAACAATTATTGACCACAAAAAAGAATTTTCGCAGCCAAGATCACATGAAATCCTTAATTACCAGTTTCAACAGTCTGTTGTCATCTTCGGATCACATACAAAAAAGAAAAAGAAAAAAAAAACAGAAGAAATATTGTGACCTAACACGAAGATGTCAACGAGAATCTGTCGAAACCAGACATTGTGGAAATAAAAACACGCTGCAAAAACTCTTATTTATCATCAAATACCAGATCGCGCCCAGTAACATGTGCAGCTGAAACGCCAATGAAACTGGTATAGGTACGCGTATTCATATAGAGGTATGCAAACACGCAGAATACGGCTGCGCGGTCGCCAATGCCAATACAAGAAAAAAATGGTTCAAATGGCTCTGAGCACTATGGGACTTAACACCTGTGGTCATCAGTCCCCTAGAACTTAGAATTACTTAAACGTAACTAACCTAAGGACATCACACACATCCATGCCCGAGGCAGGATTCGAGCCTGCGACCGTAGCGGTCACGCGGTTCCAGACTGAAGCGCCTAGAACCGCACGGCCACATAGGCCTGCCCTATATAAGACAGCAAGTATCTGGAGCTGTTCCTACATCGGTTACTGCTGCTACAATTACAGGTTATCAAGACTTAAGTCAGTTTGAACTTGATGTTATAGTCGGTGCACGAGCGAAGGGACACTGCATCTTCGAGGTAGCGATGAAGTGGGGATTATGAATCCGGTAAAACATCAAATCTGCGACATCGCTGCAGCCGGAAAAAGATCCTGCAAGAACGGGGCCAACGACGACTGAAGAGAATCGTTCAACGTGACAGAAGTGAAAGCCTTCTGCATATTGCTGCAGATTTCAGTGCTGGGCTATCAAAAAGTGTCAGCGGGCAAAACATTCGACGAAACATCATCGACATGGGCTTTCGGAGCCGAAGGTCCACTCGGGTCCCCTTGCTGACTTCACGACATAAAGCTTTACGCCTCGCCTGGGCCCGTCGTACCGACACTGGACTGTTAATGACTGGAAACGAGTCTCGTTTCAAATTGTATGGAGCAGATGGACGTCTACGGGTATGGAGACAACCTCATGAATCCATGGACCATGCATGTCAGCAGGGGACTGTTCAAGCTGGTGGAGGCTCTGTAATGGTGTGGGACGTGTGCAGTTGGAGTGGTATGGGACCCCCGATACATCTAAATACGACCCTGATAGGTGACTGGTACGTAAGCATCCTGTCTGATCACCTGCATCCATTCATATCCATTGTCCATTCCGACGAACTTGGACAATTTCAGCAGGGCAATGCAACACCCCACATGTCCAGAATTGCTACAGACTGGCTCCAAGAACACTCCTTTGAGTTTCGACACTTCTGCTGGCCACCAAATTCCCGAGAAATGAACATTATTGAGGATGTGTGGGATGGCTTACAACGTGCTGTTCAGAAGAGATCTCCACCTCCTAGTACTCTTACGGATTTATGGACAGCTCTGCAGGATTCATGGTGCCAATTCCCTCCAGCACTACTTCAGACATTAGTCGAGTCCACGCCACGTCGCGTTGGGCACTGTTGCGTGCTCGCGGGGGCCCTACACGATAGTAGGCAGGCGTACCAGTTTCTTTGGCTCTTCAGTGTATTTTCATTTCTTAATGACCGGTCTTAACAGAGTCTAGCTGCCATCTTCGGATCGGATACCAAAAAAAAAGTGGTCTGACCTGAAGATGACAACGAGACTCTGTCGAAACCAATCATTATGGAAATAAAAATAGTCCATGTTGAAAAAAACCCTTACTTATCATCAAATATTAGATCGCGCCCAGCAACATGTGCAGGTTATCTAATTACTCAACACATTTTCTGTGAAGCAAGAAAGACCGTAAAAATTGAGAGAAATGATGTGATAGTCACAGAAAAAATAGTACAAACAATGGTACTGCTGACTCTGCTATTGGTCAAGTGGTCAACAGTAATTTTTTAGTGGTAGGAAACAGTTACTTTCTTTCCGGAGCTCGCAATCGAAGCGTTTGAAACGTGGTGATACATAATGTTATTGAAAAATAAGTGAACTGTCAAGAAATAGAAAGGATCTCTGCTGAGGTGAGGAACGTGACGAAAACTTTGGCAAGAAGAGGGGACAGGGTGGCGGGACATGCGTTCAGACATCAGAGAATGATTTTCTTGGTGCTAGAGGGAACTGTAGAGGGTAAAAACTATAGAGGATGACAGAGATTGGAGCACATACTGCAAATAATTGGGGACGTAGGCTGCAAATGCTATTCTGGAATGAAGAGGCGGCACCGGAAAGGAATTTGTGGCAGGCCGCAAAAACCAGTCAGTACACTGATGATCCAAAAAGAAGATACTAGAACCCGTAGGAAAGCCTGTCTCAACGTATTCTTCTGGCCAAGCGAAAAACACTTTACAGCAGTCATTCTACACACGACACGTTACGAAGCACGCTGCTAACCTCATTCCTAGAACTCTGAAACCGACTGCTACAGTGGAAATGCTACTGACATGCCGTCCCTTGCCCAAGGAATCCAACAAATAATGACTGCTGACCGGTATAGTTTAAGAGCGATCAGTATGTGAAAAATAAAGGTTAATAGTTTATTTGTAATAGTTTCGCAAGAGAATGACGTTCCTATGTAAGGAAGAAGTGAGAGAACAGATGTCATAGTAGTACAGTCACTGTGGTACACTACATTGTACTGGTGTTTGAGTAAATGGCTAAAGAAGTCGACAGCAGTTTTCTAGATGTAGGAGCCACTGGTTCTTTCTTTATCTGTTTCCTTTTGTCGTAGTATTAGCATGTAGCAAGAAGCAGTAATGGTTATACATTCGAGTTATTATCCACAAATACACGAGTCGTGACCGAGCGAGGTGGCGCAGTGGTTACACACTGGACTCGCATTCGGGAGGACGACGGTTCAATCCCGCGTCCGGCCATCCTGATTTAGGTTTTCCGTGATTTCCCTAAATCCGGGATGGTTCCTTTCAAAGGGCACGGCCGACTTCTTTCCCCATCCTCCCCTAATCCGATGAGACCGATGACCTCGATGTCTGATCTCCTCCCCCCCACCCCCCCCAAAAAAAAAAAACTAAAAACACGAGTCGTATGGTCTATTTAAGTATCCACACAGCAGGCAATAATTGTGAAGAAAAATTATTGGCAAATAAATATGGCGCTGGAAAAGGTGATTCATTCAAACATAGCCGCCCGGGATTAGCCGAGCGGTCTCAGGCGCTGTAGTCATGGACTGTGCGGCTCGTCCCGGCGGATGTTCGAGTCCTCCCTCGGGGACGGGTGTGTGTGCTTGTCCTTAGGGTAATTTAGGTTAAGTAGTATGTAAGCTTAGGGACTGATAACCTTAGCAGCTAAGTCTCATAAGATATCACACACATTTCTACATTTTGAACATTCAAACATAGTTCTTAATATTTACAACAATGAGATACTCAACCATTGTCCGTTATTATTTTCAAGAGCAGTCTTCACAAAATATGGCATGCATCAATTGATAAAATTATACTGTATATATATATATATATATATATATATATATATATATATATATATATATAAAATACGAAGTGTTTTTGAACCTGAATTTCCAGTGGACATCATTCATGCTTGAAAAATCCTTGTATTAGAACGGTAAAGCTACTCTCAATCCAAAGATTGGTTTGACCGCAATAGCGCTTTACTAGCATACTAGGCATGGCCCTACTGTGGTGGTATATACCGGCCTGCTTCCGATGTGTGAACTGACTTAAACAGTTAATTATAGCGAGCCCTACAGTTCACCATGTACCCCAAACTACCGTCAGACCCTGGCATTTTTAGCGTGTACATTTAGTATCCACTGATAGAAGAAGATATGTTACAAAAAATCTTAGGACGTAACACCTTTAATTTTGTACCAACAGTGAGCCATTGAGCTACCTCAGTTCACATGGACTGCGTGAGTATTTTTCAATATGTAGAGAAGGTAAGACAGAGAGAAAGAGAGATTTTTTTTGGGGGGGAGGGGGGGGGGAGGGAACAGGCACAGAGATCATCATAAGGAGTTCCTGACGCCTTTGCTGTCTCCATACCATCCTTTTCCAGTCCAACTAGTTCGTAGCATTGGTGTTGTCTTCTCACTTCTTTTCTTCTCTTTATCATTTTCTTTTCTCCTTTCACTGTACCATTTAGAGCTGTCGTTAAGAGTTCTTTTCATCTCAGTATACAGGGTGAACCACCTAAAACTTGCACGGCAAATGATGCGGAAATGGGAAGGGCTACTGACGTGCGTTTTTCACAGAATAGATTGGCAGTCTGGGGCTCGTATTTGTTATGCAGTAAACAGACTGCAATAATACTTGGAAAGTTAATTTTTCTGTGCAAAAATACACCTTTTTAAATGGAAAAATGCTGTTCACACTAACTAACTAAAAGTAGGGTAAATTAGAATGTCAGTGGTGTGTGTTGCAAGATTCTTGTGCGAGTCGTTTAGGAGCTATCGTATTTTGGAAAGTTCCCACACCGTCACTTGGACAACACCTGTGATAGCACACACTAAAGAACAACACAAGTTCATACACTAGTTGTGAGAATTCTGATCAATAACGAGACCCTTGACCATCACAGGTTGTGTTCAAAATGACCACCGACAGCGGCAATGCACGCTTCTAGTCTGGTATGGAATGACTGCCGCACACGTGCCAGCGGAAATGTCCGAGCAGGTAGCAGTAAATACCTCATTGCATATCACTGGCTGTATTTGGTATGTCCTCGTAGATAGCGTTTTTCAGCTTTCCTCTCAGAAAAAAGTCTGCAGGCGTCAAACCAGGGGAACGAGCTGGCAGAGGTATAGGCCCCCTGCGTCCAATCCATCGACTTGGAACAGTTCGTGAAGATACGCTGTAGTACTTCGTGCAGTATGAGCTGGACAACCATCACGTTGGTTCCACAGGTTCCTCCTAGCCTGCAGAGGAACGATTTCTGGCATCCGTGGTAGATGTTCTGTTAGAAGGCTGCGATATTTGTGCGCTTTCAGTATTGCATTTGTTCGCCCCCCGTAGCTGAGTGGTCAGCGCGACAGAATGTCAATCCTAATGGCCCGAGTTCGATTCCCGGCTGGGTCGGAGATTTTCTCCGCTCAGGGACTGGGTGTTGTGTTGTCCTAATCATCATCATTTCATCCCCATCGACGCGCAAGTCGCCGAAGTGGCGTCAAATCGAAAGACTTGCACCCGGCGAACGGTCTACCCGACGGGAGGTCCTAGTCACATGACATTTACATTTTTATTAGTGTTAAATGTATGAAACACGGGCCGATGAGCTGATGATCCACTATACCACATCACACGTTTACACTCCATGACACTGACGTGCCACCTGACGAAGCCAACGGGGATTGTCAACAGACCAACAGTACAAGTTTTGGCGGCTTACCTCGCTTCATCACTAAACAAGATAGACGATACATCTGGAGTATCCTATCGTAATGCCCATGTATGGAAGTTAATGCGATTCTCATAATCATTTCCTTGCATCTCTTGATGGAGGGAGATGTGATACGGTTTGAATCTATAGTTTATAGGGCGCTCAGCATCGTGATCATCAGCGCCCGTACAAGTTCGCAATCTTTCCATTTCCAGTCTCGCCCCGTCTCGAATGTTTATGAGAGAATGAGAACAACACGAATACCCAATCCCCGTGCGGAGAAAATCCCCGACCCGGGCGGGAATTGAACCCGGGACCCCGTGATCCAGAGGCACCAACGCTAGCCACTAGACAACGAGCTGCGGACAATCTATGCTGATGGAGAATGTGCAGGGCGCTTGCCTGACTCATACCACTTCCTCGTGCGATTTTGCGGGAGATAACGTGCCGATCAACTGCAACAGCGTCAACAACATGAAGTCCCCTATTCTATAGTCACTTGTTTTCTTCTGTTATGTCGTCTACGTATTACACCACCACTTTCACGTAACTGGTTGAAGGGACTGACAATAACAGCCAAGATGGTTAACGTCTATTGGGCTACCATGCCGCATTCACCATACAAGAACGAGCTGCGTTCCTCTCACTCTCTCTATACACCATGAGCACGTCGGCTTTTTCTGCACAGTTAGATCTCGTCATCCACTTACGATCTCTGCCTGGAGTGTTACACACTAACTGACTAGAAAGTCTCAATGCACGAAAGGAACACACAAGCACACTGCAAGCAAACATAACAACATCGAACATAGGAACTGTGCAGGTTGAGTGGTACAAACAAGTGTCGCTGTGGAAACTTTTCAAAATACGATATCTCATAAACGATTCGCACTAGAATCCTGCAACAAACAAATGGCGATAGCCATCGTTCCTCTTAAGGGGGGTAGGAGGTCAAACGGGCCGACTTGGAGCAGGAGAGCAACCACAGAACATTATAATTTCCACTGTCTATACTTTTACAAATAAATTCAGAAAACCAGGAAGGTTTCAGGATTCACACTCATGACAGTGTACGTTCAAAAACATAACAAAATAAATTTTTTACACGCGAAATTTCATCACTTTTTCACTTACTATTGGCTGCATTTGTTGCTATAGGTACGCTTTTCTTCATAAGTTAGAGAGATTCTTCGATGAATTTTGCATAGCGTACAAACCATACTTACAGAAACTCTAGAATTTTCCAAGTATTATCCTTCTATTAAACCTGTGGTACAAATTGAGATCATTAATTACAAAATTTAAGTTTTTTTAAACATGAAGTTTATAATGTAACAGCTCATTCACTTTTTCATAAATTAAATAAATTCTAGAGTTTCTTACACCCGTAAAAATAGTTTGTAAGCTGTGCAAAAGTCATCGAAGAATCTCTCTTACTTATGAAAAAAATTGTATGTATACCAACAAATGCAGCCAATAGTAAGTGAAAAAATGATGTAATTTACACACAAAAAAACTTATTTTATTATGTTTTTGAACTTCCACTGTTATGAGCGTGAATCCTGAATCCTTCCTGGTCATGGTGACAAAGTTTTATGAATTTTTTGTAAAAGTATAGAAGTGGAAATTAAAATGTCCTGTGGTGGCTCTTCTGCAAAGTCGGACTGCTTGACGTCCTACCCCTCTTAAAAAAATGTACCTTTGCACAAAAAGTACACTTTCTAAGTATTATTACAATCTGTTTATTCGCTAAAAATACGACCTCCTGACTGCAAATCCATTCGTTGAAAACCTCACATCAATAGCACTTTCCATTTCTGCATTATTTGCTGTGCAAGTTTTATGTGATTCACCCTGTGTATCCCACCCAGTTAAGGTTCCTTTTCTTAAACAAGATTAGCTTTTTATTCCTTTACCCTTTCCGTTACTTCAATGATTTTCACTTTATCTACCCATTTCATTTTCTCCATTTTCCTGGAAACCCACATCTCTTGATGTTTCAGTTTTCTCTTTTTCTCCCTTCTTGAGTGCCAGCGTTCACAGCCTTGCAGAAAAACAGTCCAAACAAATCATTCTAAACAGCCCTCTGGTTAATCCTGTTTAGCCGATGATGAGCGATTTATAGTTTTGGAGACTACGTATTCTTACTGCAATTCTTGATCGTCCAGCTATCAGCATGCTCCTCAAATACCTGTACTTTGGTACCTATTCAATTTGATATTTACTTGTTTCACATTCATTTCTGCTTTTGCATGTTCTACCATCGCCTTAGTTTTCAAATGGTTCAAATGGCTCTGAGCACTATGGGACTCAACATCTGATGTCATCGGTCCCTTAGAACTTAGAACCACTTAAACCTAACTAACCTAAGGACATCACACACATCCATACACGAGGCAGGATTCGAACCTGCGACCGTAGCAGTCGCGCGGTTCCGGACTGAAGCGCCTAGAATTGCTCGGCCATCGCGGCTGGCCTTTAGGTTTTTCTATGTTGGTTTTGTTTCTGCACTTTTGAAGTCTTTCTTAAAGTGTGAAGAGTATTCTTTGTTCCATGTCATCAGTGATAGACAGAAGTTCAGATTGTCACAATTAATTAGAATTATTACAATATTTAGCTTTCACGAACAAAAGTCGGAGTTAACCGTAGGATCATCTATCAGGAAGCTGTCAGTTCTTTTCGGAATTATCATGATCGTGTACAGAAAACTGCTCGATAATAACGGTGGTGAAAGAAGAAAATGTTCAAGTGTGCATATGTTTTTGCACGAGTATTTGTGTTTGAGACAGCGTGTGTTACATGTCAGCAACCGCATATGCATGTTTAATAGTTATGTATGTGTGTGTGTGTGTGTGTGTGTGTGTGTGTGTGTGTGTGCGCGCGCGCACCCATCTAACACCACAGCCACCACATACATGGGTTGGATAAAAAGTAGTGGCAACACAGTTATTTGTCATAATAGACTTTATGACAGACCTCCAACTTCTTAAATTCCCTAATATAATCGCCCCGCATCACGATCACATTCCTCCACAGAGATAGAGCGCGCCGTACACCGCAGCGCATCCATCTCTGTGGATGTCTCTAAAGGTCCGTCCTGTGGCGTGCATGATTCCTCGTCTTGTTTTGTAGCGCGTGCCACGAAGAGGCTGCTGCATTGTGGCGAGCAGGTCGTGATTGCTTGGATTCATATCGGCTGAATACGGTGATGTTCGAGTATCTCCCACGCCATCTATCTACATAAATGATCTTTTGGATTGGGTGGATAGCAATGTGCGGCTGTTTGCTGATGATGCTGTGGTGTACGGGAAGGTGTATAAAATAAATAAAATAAAATAAAATAAAATATTAATTATTTTTATCTGTGTGATTGGCTCTCCTATGAGTCGTCAGGTTTTGATTATTCGGTATCAGACGCTTGACAATGGCTTTTTCGTAAAGGCAATGTTACTCGTACTTGACCGTGAAATAAAACTGAAATAATCGGACTTCGTAATTAAATCGATTCCAAAGACTGCTGCGGTAGGTGCGGACTCATAAACTAAATCTCAATATTACAATAATTTGCCAGCCATGCCAACACGTCGTACAGAGGTGATTGTCTACTAAACAAAAAAATTACACAGTTAGTTAAATCAGATATATTCAATGAATAAGCCTACAGTTCATAATCCTACTTACTTTTATAAATATAAATTCTTTACAGAATCGAGTGCCTAGTATGGTTGCAACTCGCAGTAATTTTCTATATCATGAAATATGGCGGTGTGCCAGACAATAAACTAAAATACGTGCTTCTCGCACCACTTCAACGAGAGCTCTCTTTTCTTAATCAAACATACGAGTAACGTAATTCTGTTTTTGTTTTATCAGCGACACAGCGCTGCAGTTCTGTGCCATAGGCTTTATTTATTTCTCACAGATTAATTATTTAATTAAGATTTCGCGTTTCCGAGGAAACTCACGCACGGCATGCAAATGTGCCTTTATATTGCCCCCTGAATTGCGAGGCGAAAGGACACACCTGCAGGCGAGCAATTCACCTAAAGGCACAAGAAAATCTAAGTTATCTACAACTATTTACATGACTTACATTATACTGTATATTATATACAAAATTTGAATGACGCGCGTGCGCCGAAAAAGTTCTTATGTTGGCAGATAGAGTGCGCGCATGCGCAGAAGCGTCTGTGTAACTACGGCACTGCCGTTATTTCGTAAATTTAGATCACGCGGCACAGTATTGCAGTTCATATTGTTCGTGTGCGCGCGCATTTCTTAGTCGTTGCACAAAGAAAATATTCCACCAAGATTACATATGAAGACTACATTCTATGACAGGTAACTTAGTTTTAAAATTACAATATTTGTTATAATACAATACAACTTTAGATTGTTGAATGTTCTTAGTTACATAGCATTGCAATGAAATGCTTCAACGAAAAATGTTCTGTTGTTTCAGGTGCGTTGACCTATACACATGGTGTCGTTATCACAGTTCATATTCATCTGCTGCACAATAATGTTTTACAGGTTAGTATCGTCGTGGTAAAGTTTTTTGATCACAGTAACATCGTTGTATAACAACGTGATTAATACATAAGCGTGTCCATTTCCTATTTCCATTATAGTCGTTGTGATGCAGTTCGTTGTGACAAAAAGCATTGTTTATTACAGATCAGACGTGACCCGTCGAGTAATTGGTCCACGTGCAGTTCGTTTTTTTTTACATTCCGTGGAAGCTTGGTTGCAGAACCTCGGACGGCACATAACTGGCATCGATCCTTGGACAGTCCAGGTAAGCGTGTCCGTCACATTTCGAGAACATTTCATTCCCTGAAGTTCCAACCAAAACTCTTCCACCCGTCGTGTTGTTTTCTGGACAGGCACTTTGTGTCCATTTAATCCAGTTAACATCTTGAAGTTGGGTACTGTAGTAATGTCACTAGACGATGCACGAATTATTCACTTCACATTTTCAGTTTTTTGCTGAATATAGCTCACCTAAATGTTCGTTAATGTCCGTGAACAGAAGTTCACTATGCAATGTCTTTTTGGCACTCGTTTTGTTCAAATTTTTACATGATACATCAGTTAAAAAAATAAGTAATTATACATACACACGTCACATATTTTCTTAGCATAAACATAATACAGTTGCACATAAACATGTTTACATCATCATTACATAGCTATAGGTTATTACATTGTGTCACATTTGATTACATGAATTGCATCCTCTTTAGCGGTTTTGCTGGGATATTATCGATGTTTTTTGTGATGTCATCTGAAATTAAGATAGGTTAGACACAACATTCATTACATCAGTAGGCAAGACCAGGCGTTTTCACTACTCAATAAATATTCAAAATAGTAAGAGAGAGAAAATGTTCGATTCCTCGCGTTTGTGCGTGTGTGTAGAGTGTCTGTGTGGCCTTGACTACTGATAGATGCTTTTCGTGTTGAGAGATGTGCGTCTAATCTATTTCTCAAAGTAAAAGATCGCTTCACAGATGACGTCTGTCAGTTCGTCAGGTGTCATATCAAGTCAGTGGTACCTACAATAACAAATGTTCCGTGAAAAATTATCATGTCATTCACTGCTACGTAATCATAAATTTTACTTTAATATTTAGTCTTCTCGGTGGAGCCGCGGCGTTGAAAGAAAAGTTCTTCTGTCTTCAACTGCGACTCTGGAACGCTGAAATGAAAATTTCTATACTACTTATTATCTGTGTTGTAGCAACAGAGTTTTTCGAGTTGCTTAGCAATATTTTGATGGGTATGACTTTTACATTATTCAGCATGAAATGCTCTAAGATCTCGGTGTGCGTATAGCCCAATAATTTTGTTAGTTCTACGATGTGGTAACAGATACGCACCAGGGTGCGGTATGTTAACAATTATACAAGGTCCTTCATATAGCAGACGCCACTTAGCGTTGCGTCGTTTGAGTGCAACAGATTTATGATGAGTACGAAGTAGTACAAGCATTCCTACCTCGAATTTTTGTTTTCTTTTTATTATGTTTCTGTGATGTTTGTTTCGTATTTGTGCGTGATGTGTCAATGTAGTCAATACTTCTTTTATTTTCTGTTCAGGTGTGATTTCCTTGTCTGACAACTTAGGTAATGGTTCTATCCACTGATCGTTCTGTTTGCAATTGAACATGATCTCGTTAGGTGTGTAATTTGTATCGTAAATATTTAAGTTATTGTGTACGTCTTCGAAAAGACTTAGGTAGGACACCCAATTAGTATGTTTTGATGAAATATAGGTCCTCATGAAACGGTTTAATTCTCGGAAAAGTCTCTCAGTCGCGTTACATTGTGGACTAAACCTCGAAATAAATATACTCTTAATGTTATCGTCCTTCAAGAAATTTCTCCATTTGTACCCAGAGTAGTATGCTGCATTATCTGATAGAATTGCTTTAGGTTTTCCCACGTGCGTCAGGTAATCACTTGAGAATCTTCGTATTATAGCATTTGCAGTGGCGGATTTTAAAGCATAAAGTTTTACATGTTTAGAAAATATATCGTAAAAAGCTAAGATATATTTGACGCCTCCAGAGCTTGCTGGATGCGGTCCACTAATGTCAGTACACAGAATTTCCAGGGGTTTACTAGGTAAAATAGAATGTAAATCTGTTTTTGTGGATAAATTCTGAGGTTTTGATTTTTGCATATGACACATGTTTTTAGTTCCCTGTAAATTTTTCTTCTCATATTGCTAAAATAACAGTATGTACTGAGCTTTGCCAAACACTTTTTTGTCCCATAATGACCCCATACTAAGTGTGTGTGCCAAATTAGATTACGTTCGGACTCCTTGGGAATGCATACGCACCAGTTAGTAGCATTTGGATGTCGGCGGTAAAATAGCACATCATTGTGTAACTTGTAATACTTAGTCAAAGGATGATTGTGTTTTTCTACCAGTAATGTTATTATTTTATACCAGTGAGGATCAGATTTTTGTAATTCAGCCATGTTTCTGCACATATCAATATAATATTGGTGATACTGCTTGTCTTGCATTAAGAGAATCCTGTAGTCATTTATATTTTCTAAGTCACTGTTGGTATCATTCATACCTTGTGGAAGTCTAGACAAAGTGTCTGCAATGGTATTGTCCTTACCTCTTATGTACTTAATTTCAAAAGAGTAGTTCTGAAGTGTAACTGCCCATCGTGATAGTCTAGGATGTACAAGTTTACAAGTTAACAAAAATGTCAGGGCCTGGTGATCGGTGTAAATTACCGTATGTTTTCCAAATAAATAATAATTGAATTTCTTGAATGCCCATACTATGGAAAGTGTTTCTAACTCAGTAGTGGAGTATGTACGCTCACATTCAGTTAGAGTGCGACTCGCAAACCCAATAATTCTTATCTGTTCCTCCTCTTTATTCTTTACAACTTGAAATAAGCAACAGCCCAAGCCAGTACGTGAAGCGTCACAAGTCATACAAAAATCTAAATTGAAATCTGGATGGCTCAAAATGTTAGCATTCACTAAAGCATGTTTAATTGTATTAAAGTCATTCTGGCACTGTTCCGACCAGATCCAAACTTGATTCCTTCTGAGTAGATTTAGCAGATGTTTACTGTTCAAAAGTGGTTGTGGCAAAAAACGTCTGAAAAATGAACATAGCCCAAGGAATGATTTTAACTGCTTTTTAGTTCGAGGGCTAGGAAAGTTTCTGATAGCATCTAATTTACTGGGATCCGGACGTATGCCCTGTGAATTAATGATATGTCCTAAATACTTTATCTCACTGCAACCAAATTTTGATTTTCTTAGGTTGGCTGTGACTCCAGCTTGTGCAAATTTTTCTAAAATTCTTTGAAGTGTGTCAACGTGTTCATTCCAGGATTGTGTAGCTATCAGTATGTCATCTACATAGTGTGTGACTGTCTCAGCTAAATCGTCGCCAAGCACGGTATCCAGGGCTGTAATGAATACCCCAGAGCTGACATTCAGTCCGAAGGGTAGAACACAAAACTGATAGGTTCGCCCCCCGAACATAAATGCAGTATATTTCCGAGAATCAGGAGTGATACCCACCTGCCAAAACGAATTAGCGAGATCTATTGTGGAAAAATATTTTGCATCTAGAAATTTCTGTAATTGCTCTTCTAAATTTTCAGGTTTTGTGTGAACCGGTAAAATTATTTCATTAATAGCTCGTGCGTCTAACACTAACCTAATGCTTCCATTTGATTTTTTGACAACAAGTAGAGGACTACAATAAGGTGAGGTGGATGGTTCAATGACCTTCCAGTCTAACATTTGTTTTAATTCTTGCCACACAGCAGGTCGTTGAGATAACGGTACGTTATATGTCTTATGGTAGAAGATCTTGTGAGGCTTAACTTCAATCTTGTACACATATGTGTTGATAACACCTAATCGTTTGGTAAAAACTTGTAAATATTTGGATAACACTTCCTGTAGTTTTATACGTTCATGTACACTGAGAGCTGTAGCTTCACTTATCTTATGATCAAGCAATGTTTTCAAGTCCATTAGCTCTGTGTCAGATGAGTGTGTTTGCATGTCTTGAATGTCTTTGTCAAGTACTAACTGAACCTTGTACCCTGTACAGAGTTTGTCATGCTTTAGAGTTCTCCTGTCCAAATCAATAATAATTACCCTGCTTTTATCATTTAAAATACATTTACCTTTGGAGAAGTCTATAATGCAGTCCTTCTCGCTCATAATATCTATTCCTAATATGCAATTAGTCACAAGGTTTTGTACAACCAGGAATGGCCATTGTACGGTTCCATTACCTATTTTAACGTTTACAAAAACTTGCTTCGTAACCCTACATGACTTATTACCTAGTGCAGTAGTTATTTTACAGTTTTGGGCAGGAAACTCAGGCACAGGTTCCAATTCACACATCTTTTTATAAAAATTAAAAGATAAAACGCTCACAGCTGCACCTGTATCTAGGATAATAGTAGTTGGAATCCCACCTACTACACCAGTAGTAGATGCTAAAACAATTTCATTTGTGTTTGAACGACATTGTGTACTGTCTTGCAAAAGTTCATCTGATATATTGTCATTGTGGTTGTATCTTATAAATAAAACAGGTAGTTTTTGTTTAGAATTACTCGGCATATCATTATTCTGTTGTTCAAGTGTGGTGTCAAATAACTGATTAACATTGAA
Source organism: Schistocerca serialis cubense (assembly GCF_023864345.2). Taxonomy (NCBI): domain Eukaryota; kingdom Metazoa; phylum Arthropoda; class Insecta; order Orthoptera; family Acrididae; genus Schistocerca; species Schistocerca serialis. Next base: position 607,831,823 of record NC_064642.1, read on the forward strand.
GCCGCCCCCCAAGGATTCTTCAGCCACGACCTGGGGCAAAGTAGTGACTGTTTCTAGTTTGTTGGATTAGCATTTGTACTAGGTACTGACACAGATTGAGGTTGTGCATCAGGTGTCATTTCTATTATATTCACATTCGGATATTGCCTATTATGATCTCCAAACTTTTGCGGTTGTTGTTGCTGTTGCGCATTATAACTTACCTGTCGGTCGTAAGGTATGCTCCAATTTTGACCTGGTGGCTGCTGTGGTAAAGCAGAGTTTGAATGAAAGTACTGATCGTTACGAGTCCAACCTTGATGCTGTCTTGGCTCGTAGTTATTATTATTTCTATTTCTGTTTGTGTTTTTGTTATTACCTTTGTATCCGTTGTTACCGTTGTAGTTATTACCGCGGTGCCTTTTGTATGGATTGCCGCATGAAATGTTATTACTGTTGTAACTATTGTTCGTATTGGAATACGCGTGTTGATTTTGATTTCCGTACTGAGACGGCATGTGAGTTTGCTGTTTTCGTTGTACCGCGTATCCAACTGTGGGCGCGCCAGAATTGTGTTGGCAAGCCTGCATGTTTTGCATACCACTAGTGTAAACATTGTGGCTGCTGTTTTGCCGCGCGAAGCGCTGATCTTCAAGTAACATGTCAACCGAATCTAAAGCTGTTAAAAAATAATCTGAATCGTCATCCGGGATATGTAGAAGTTTTTCCTTAATATTGAAAGGCAATTTGGCCTTCAACGCTCGGAGTATATCTCGCGTTGCGACTGGTTCGTCTAAAAAATGTCCCATGTTCAAGTATTTTTCAAAATATCTGCGTAAGTTACCATTTTTACTGTTAAAAGTTTCAGGTTCTAAGATTTGTCTTCTGAATCGCTCCTGGACGGATTGCGACCAGAATTTGTTCAGAAAAGCACGCTCAAACTCACTGTACGTGGTACATACGTCAGCTTGACTGTATGCCCAGACAGCTGCATCGCCTTGGATGTAACCGACAATATATGAAATCTTTTTCCGGTCACTCCAAGTGCGTGGAAATGCGTTACTAAAAGATTTGAGAAAAATCACCGGATGAATGGTTCGTTTTTCTGGGATAAAAATCTGAAATTGCCTGTGTTTCATTAAGCTTTCTTCTTCCTTTGCATTATGATATGGATTTGTACCACTGTAATTACTGCAATGCTCAGCTGGCGAGTAATTACGATAATGTTGCTGTGGTTTACCACGATAATACCTTGTGTTTGTGTTTGCACGTTGTGGTATGTGTTGTCGTCGTGGTGTGTTTTGTTCTTGTGTGTATGTTGTGTGCGGTATGTGTGCGTCATACTCGAATGTATATTGATTTCTGAACTGTACATTTTGACTGATATTTTCGTTACATTCAGACTGTGGTTGATCGGTGAATTGTCTCATGGGTGCAGTGACGGATTGTACTGCGTCACTAATCAGCTGTTTGTTATTAGTGATGTATTCCGCTACGGAGTCGTGCACAATTGTTGGTAAATTTTCACGTATGCATCTATCAAAATGTTTGTCTTTGTTCTCTACCCAATCATGAAATTCTTTATTAATATTTTGAAAATGAGCTGTGGCATCAGATTGTAAGATGTCAGTCAGGTGTTGTTCAACATCGTCAAATTTATTCTGCACGTCAGTAATTCGTTTTTCAAGGTTGTCGTGTACTGAAGGATATGTTTGAATTTGTTCAGTAAGAGCTTCACACGTGACATTAAGGTTTTTTAATTGTGTCTGTAAAAGTGCTACGTCATTTGTAGTCTTTTCTTGTCTCGTATTAAGCTTGGAAAATTTCGTACTGAGTTCAGTCATCTGTTTGGTCAGTGTGGCGTCTATAAGTTCCACACGCTTACATAAAGTGTCATTACCTGTCTTGAGTGCTATGAGATCAGATTTAATTTCGTCATTTTGTGTCTTTAACTGTTCATTTTGCGTCTGTAAGGTTGCCATGTTTTCGGCGTTTTGCTTCATTAGCATTTGTAACATGTCGGCAATGTTTACCGTTTGCAAGGTCTCTGCCCCCGCCGCGTCATTAGACGTGACGTCATGCATTAACATGGGCTCTGATTGAGACTTTGAAATTTTTGTGGTGGAAGGCCTATTGTCAAAATTTTCGTCAACACTCGCGTCAATGTTTGATGAATCGTCACTACCGGTTGCTGTCGTAAAGTCATTTTCTAACATTTGTCTCTCGTCCGAGTCGGATTGCGTCTGAATAGTACGTCTTTGCTGTTCCATTTTTGCGTATTGTTTTCTAGTTATTACCATGCCACACGTGATATATGTTTCAAGAAAATATCTGACACTGATTTTAAAATAAAATACAGTTGAGTATGAATCGGTCGTAGCAACAATGGCTGTCTGTTAATTTAAAAATATAAACTGAATTTGAGATTATTGGTAATGGCTGCTGGCCATGTTACATGATATCGTACAGAAGTCGGCCATATTGTACACTCGTGTATTGGTATTGTTGCATACGTTATTGTTTAAGGAAAAATACTGAGAATGGAATTTATCACTGAAACTGTTATGCGGAAAAGAAACACTACAGAATTTTACTGAAAAGCTAATACACTGAATTATACGTCTGGTCAAGCCTGCTAATGCAAAGATGCTGCGTCTTACCTTATTTTGCTGGAAGCTTCTTTGCGTCTTCCCGCAAAATTTTATAATTGGCAAATATCTTCTGATTTTTTTTTATTTCTCATATAGTCAAGTCCAGGACCAGAAGGTTGATTTTTCACATGAAACAAAGAGAACAATGTAACAAATGACAAAATAACAAGTCCGACACGCAGTCGCCAATATAAAATAAATAAAATAAAATAAAATATTAATTATTTTTATCTGTGTGATTGGCTCTCCTATGAGTCGTCAGGTTTTGATTATTCGGTATCAGACGCTTGACAATGGCTTTTTCGTAAAGGCAATGTTACTCGTACTTGACCGTGAAATAAAACTGAAATAATCGGACTTCGTAATTAAATCGATTCCAAAGACTGCTGCGGTAGGTGCGGACTCATAAACTAAATCTCAATATTACAATAATTTGCCAGCCATGCCAACACGTCGTACAGAGGTGATTGTCTACTAAACAAAAAAATTACACAGTTAGTTAAATCAGATATATTCAATGAATAAGCCTACAGTTCATAATCCTACTTACTTTTATAAATATAAATTCTTTACAGAATCGAGTGCCTAGTATGGTTGCAACTCGCAGTAATTTTCTATATCATGAAATATGGCGGTGTGCCAGACAATAAACTAAAATACGTGCTTCTCGCACCACTTCAACGAGAGCTCTCTTTTCTTAATCAAACATACGAGTAACGTAATTCTGTTTTTGTTTTATCAGCGACACAGCGCTGCAGTTCTGTGCCATAGGCTTTATTTATTTCTCACAGATTAATTATTTAATTAAGATTTCGCGTTTCCGAGGAAACTCACGCACGGCATGCAAATGTGCCTTTATAGGTGTCATCGTTGAGTAACTGAAGGAGGATACAAGATGACTTGGACAGGATTTGTGATTGGTGTAAAGAATGGCAGCTAACACTAAATATAGATAAATGTAAATTAATGCAGGTGAATAGGAAAAAGAATCCCGTAATGTTTGAATACTCCATTAGTAGTGCAGAGCTTGACAAAGTCACGTCGATTAAATATTTGGGCGTAACATTGCAGAGCGATATGAACTGGGACAAGCATGTAATGGCAGTTGTGGGGAAGGCGGATAGTCGTCTTCGGTTCATTGGTAGAATTTTGGGAAAATGTGGTTCATCTGTAAAGGAGACCGCTTATAAAACGCTAATACGACCTATTCTTGGGTACTGCTCGAGCGTTTGGGATCCCTATCAGGTCGGATTGAGTGAGGACATAGAAGCAATTCAGAGGCGGGCTAATTGATTTGTTACTGGTAGTTTTGATCATCATGCGAGTGTTACGGAAATGCTTCAGGAACTCGGGTGGGAGTCTCTCGAGGAAAGGAGGCGTTCTTTTCGTGAATCGCTACTGAGGAAATTTAGAGAACCAGCATTTGAGGCTGACTGCAGTACAATTTTACTGCCGCCAACTTATATTTCGCGGAAAGACCACAAAGATAAGAGAGAGATTAGGGCTCGTACAGAGGCATACAGGCAGTCATTTTTCCCTCATTCTGTTTGGGAGTGGAACAGGGAGAGAAGATGCTAGTTGTGATACGAGGTACCCTCTGCCACGCACCGTATGGTGGATTGCGGAGTATGTATGTAGATGTAGATGTAGACCAGGCTGAGCTCGGCGTGTGGTATCGTGCATTGTCAAGAAGGATGATGGGATGCAGTACTAGAAAGAAACACTTTTGTGAGCTCCGACCTCATACTAGATCAGTCTTGCCCCCACTAGCTGCTCGTGTTTCCCAAACATACTGCTAAGGTGGTTGAACTGGCCTCTCGCACTTTCAAGCATTACGCAGCAACTGACTCGACACAGCCGTCCCCACTCACTGCAATACTTCAACTGACGTTCTGGTATCAGCTACAGACAGCGGGCATGCCATGTGACGCACATCCTTCGTGTCACGTCAGTGTTGTCACTACTTTTTACCCATCCCACGTATTATCAGGCACATTACGGGACCAACTGAGACAGTTGGATGGATTACTGAGCCGTCTGTCGGCTCTCAACATATATCGCGCTGTAAAGATTCTTCTGAGTCCTTCCATTCCATCGTTAATTGATTCTTTCATGTTTATCGTTATGCTGCGTACGATTCTCTTGAGATTCCCCTCTGGCGGCGCGTCTGGTCTTTCCGATCTTCGAGTCGTTGCTTCCTGTTAGCCTTGTGTAAGGGAATAAGATCTTTGGGGGGATGGCCGGTTGGTTGCCTATCGGTGACGAGTCGGTCGGTCGGTTTTTAAAATCGGGAATTAGAGAATGCCATACGATGAGACCGCGGCGTGACGTGGCGGTGGAGACTTGGCTGCTGTTCCGAGAAGCCGCGTGGTCTATCCTGGCGGTGCGAGACGACTGGGACGGGTTGACAGGACAAGGCTGTAAGTTTTTGCTGTGAGCACCCGGCGGCCACGGCTGTGGTTCCGAGTCACTACTTGGTGGGAGCGGGAACGGATGTCTTTAACTTTAACGTCTGGAGGCGGGAATGATTGACTAGTAACTCGCCTAACCCGAGGAGTGGTATTTCGCCGCCGTGGGTGCAGAGAAGACGAAGGCTCCGGTGGCAGAGCGCGTGGCTGCCTGACTGTGCCCAGTTGGGTACGCTGGCGACGTGGACACGGTCGGGTGTGAGGAACCTTTGCATCGGAGTTCATCTGCTGCTTCTCGGATAAACTGCAAGTTAAGTTGGTTAAAGGTTTACATGTTAATTGAAGAATTTTGGTTTGTGCAACCAGCGTCTTTTCTGCCTGGTGGCCTCCTGCGTTCGGGTTTCCTGTCCCTGTCGCCGGTGTGATTATAGACAGTGATCTTTTGACTTCTTATTAGTACTGCCTGGGAGGAAGTGTATTTTTGGGCAGGGATTATGGTTCCTGATTTGATTCCTCCTCCTCCTCCTCCTCCTCCCTGGCCTCGCGTGAGGTCGATGTGATTGCTGAATGTGAGGCGTTGTGGGTCTGTTAGTCCGCTTCTAGCCTGAGCATCCTTCGGGAGACAATTGTGGCCGCCCTTACACCCGGTCGATTAATTATTTCCATCCCAGGACATTTTGGTGGTAGGACATGGTATTAAAGTTGTTAGTTTTTGTAAAATGTTAAATGGTTGTATTTTACTCTGATTGTTTTTGGCCACTGTTTAAAAAGTTTAAGTTTGCCTTTCATTGGTGGGTTTTTAAAATTACGTGGCTTTAAAATTGTTAGTTATTGTAAAAGCTGAATGACTGTATCTTTACTTTGATTGTTTTAATCTACTTGGCATCCTTTGAAAACGCTAGTTCTGCCTCACTGTTAGCCAGCCCTTGTCATTTAATATCTTGTTGTGCCAAAGTTTAAAAGAAGTTGGCTCCCTACATGTTCGGTAGGAAACTGTATGCAAATTGGTGTTTTTTTTTGTTTCATTACTTGGAAAGTTTTAATTTTGTTAGTAAAAGCTTTATCAAAGTCTGTTTTAAGTAAAATGGCTTGGCTATTACCGGTAAAGTAAAGTTTTAATTTCATTACTTGGAAAATTTTGATTTGTTATCAAATGTTTTATCGAAGTCGTTAACTGTAAAGTAAATTGTTTTGAAAAGGCACTCATGCCTACTAGTTTTTTTTGGATCTGTTCCTGGTCAAGTGATAAAGAAATGACTCTTAATGGTTGAAGTAATCAATAAAGAAATTGTAAACTGCAGCTCGACAGTAACCAGCTACTTTTGGCCCCGATTCCCAATTGGGGGTTTTCCTTGATTAATCGAAACACCCGTTTCAACTCCTTACGCACTCGGCTATGCTAGCGGATGACATTACGAAACTTTAGGGAGTGCATAAAATGTATTGCTGGGAAAATAGGACGCGACTGGGGGCGTAATGAAGCGCCTGCCAATAGCAGGGTCGGACAGCCGGCGGTGGCGGCGACAGCCGCAGTGCGCTGCCTACGTCACGCCGCTGCTGCGGCTGCCACGGCTCGCTCCTCGTCACAGACGGCCAGATTTAGTCCCCGCAAACAGCCCGTGCGGATGTCACCGATCACTAGGTGCTGTACAGCTTACTGCCTCGCCTTTCACAACAACGGACTACTGCGAAGGAGGTGGTGTTTAAGGCAGGCTTTTGATACCGTGCCTCACAAGGGGCACCTAAGCAAATTGCATGTCTACTTGTGCAGATCGATTCTCGATTTCCTGTCAGAAAGGTCACAGTTCGTAGTAACTGACGCACTGTAGTCGAATAAAACAGAGGTGATATCTGGCGTTCCTCGAGGAAGTGTTATAGGCCCTCTGTTCTTTATATTCTATATAAATACACTACTGGCCATTAAAATTGCTACACCACGAAGATGACGTGCTACAGACGAGAAATTTAACCTACAGGAAGAAGATACTGTGATATGCAAATGATTAGCTTTTCAGAGCATTCACACAAGGTTGGCGCATGTGCCGACACCTACAACGTGCTGACGTAAGGAAAGCTGCCAACCGATTTCTCATACACAAACAGCAGCTCACCGGCGTTGCCTGGTGAAAAGTTGATGTGATGCCACGTGTAAGGAGGAGAAATGCGAACCATCACGTTTCCGACTTTGATAAAGGTCGGATTGTACCCTATCACGATTGCGGTTTATCGTATCGCGACACTGCTGCTCGCGTTGGTCGAGATCCACTGACTGTTGGCAGAATATGGAATCGGTGGGTTCAGGAGGCTATTACGGCGGAACGCCGTGCTGGATCCCAACGGCCTCGTACCACTAGTAGTCGAGATGACAGGCATCTTATCCGCATGGCTGTAACGGATCGTGCAGCCACGTCTCGATCCCTGAGTCAACAGATTGGGACGTATACAAGACAACAACCATCTGCACGAACAGTTCGACGACGTTTGCAGCAGCATGAACTATCAGCTCGGAGACCATGGCTATGGTTACCCTTGACGCTGCATCACAGACAGGAGCGCCTGCGATGGTGTACTCAACGACGAACCTGTGTGCACGAATGGCAAAAGTCATTTTTTCGGATGAATCCAGCTTCTGTTTACAGCGCCATCATGGTCGCATCCGTGTTTGGCGACATCGTGCTGAACGCACATTGGAAACGTGTATTCGTCATCGCCATACTGACGTACCACCCGGCGTGATGGTATGGGGTGCCATTGGTTACACGTCTCGGTCACCTCTTGTTCGCATTCACGGCACTTTGAACAGTGGACTTCACATTTCAGATGTGTTACACCCGTGGCTCTACCCTTCATTCGATCCCTGCGAAAACCTACATTTCAACAGGATAATGCACGACCGTATGTTGCAGGTCCTGTACGGGCCTTTCTGGATACAGAAAATGTTCGACTGCTGCCCTGGCCAGCACATTCTCCAGATCTCTCACCAATTGAAAATGTCTGGTCAATGGTGGCCGAGCAACTGGCTCGTCACAATACGCCAGTCACTACTCTTGATGAACTGTGGTATCGTGCTGAAGCTGCATGGGCAGCTGAACCTGTACACGCCATCCAAGCTCTGTTTGACTCTAATCCCAGGCGTTTCAAGGCCGTTATTACGGCCAGAGGTGGTTGTTCTGGGTACTGATTTCTCAAGATCTGTCCAATGAATACCCTTTATCGTCTGCATTTCTTCTTGTTGCAGCAATTTTAATGGCCAGTAGTATAATTTAGAACACAAGCTGAGCAGCCATCGTAGGTTTTTTGCAGATGATGCTGTCATTTGCCGTCTAATAAAGTCATCAGAAGATCAAAACCAATTGCAAAATGACTTAGACGACATATCTTCATTATGTGAAAAGTGGCAGGTGACTCTTAATTATGACTAGTGTCAGGTCATCCATATGAGTATTAAAAGAACCCGTTAAATTTCGGTTACCCAATGAATCACATAAATCTAGAGGCTATCATTTCAACTAAGCACTTATGGATACAATAACGAATAATTTAAAATGGAACGATCACATAGATAATGTAGTCCGCAAGGCAAACGAAAGAATGGCTTTTATTGGCACAGCAGTTAGAAGATGCAACAGGTCTAATAAAGAGACTGCATACACTATGCTTGTCCGTCTTCTGCTAGAGTACTGCTCTGCAGTACGGGATCCTTATACGATTGACAGAGGATGTCGAAAAGTTCAAAGAAGCGAGCTCGTTTTGTATTATCTCGAAATAGGGGAGAGAGTGTCATAGATGTTATACGCTGGTGGCAATCATTAAAACCAAGGCGTTTTTAGTTGCGGCGAGATCTTCTCGCGAAATTTCAATATCCAACGTTCTCCTATGAACACAGCAATATTTTGCTGACACCCACCTACATAGGAAGAAATGATCATTGTAATAAAACAAACCAGCGCTCGCCCTTCAGTGTGAGAGTGGAACAGTACAGAAATAGTGTGAAATCGTTCGATGAACCCTCTGCCAGACACTGAAAGTATATGAGGGATTGGGGTGAGAAAGATGGGAGGAAGAGAGATAGACTGGTGTTGCCCAGCGAATCAGGGCTCCTACCTATTTGATTTTTATGAAACCGTTCCTCCTCAGGACTCCAAGCGATATAGAGTGCTCCTCTGACACTTCTGTTTTTTATTTTCTGAATAAAAACATGTAACTCAGATTAAGGAAAGCGAAACAACGAATGAATCAATCCAATGGGGAAAGTAAAAGAGATTATCAGTTTTGTTTTCCACTGGTTCTTGAAGGAATTTCCCAGACTGATTGCTCATTATGTGTGAAGTGAGACTTTAGCGATCCGAACGATTCAAAATGCCGACCGGAGCAGCTCTCAGTCTCCGCTCTCAGCCATATAACATACTCACAGCGCGTACGGCATGTTACGTACGAGGCGCACATCGACTGCGCGCAAAATAACATGGTCGGTGCCCACACAGACAGAGTGGTAGGTGAGGGGACGACGGCAGTGGTGGGGGTTCCGCTGCGTCCGGCCACGGCGCAGCATAGCAGGTGCAGATCAAGAGCTGAAGCTTACTCACAAGCAGACCTAAGTTACAACTAGTGAGCACACAAACAATCGTATTAACAACTTATGCCATTATGACCTGTAATTCAACAACTCATCAGCATGTAAAAAAAACCCTCTAGTTTTTAAATGTAGAGAAGCGCTAAAAAATATGTTCATTAATGTTAACACCAATCATATATACGTATCCCGTAAACTAACTCATTCCACATCATTTCAATAAATCGTGCATATGCTCTGTGGAACAAGTAACTAACTGGCTGTAATACCAAAAAAATCTTTGGAACAAAGGAGTGGACTCGCCAAGCAATGAGGACGAGAATTCAGTTCTGTGCATTTTCGAATTTATTTTGTGTCAGCTCCCATCACAGGTGTTGTTGTTGTTGTGGTCTTCAGTCCTGAGACTGGTTTGATGCAGCTCTCCATGCTACTCTATCCTGTGCAAGCTTTTTCATCTCCCAGTACCTACTGCAACCTACATCCTTCTGAATCTGCTTAGTGTATTCATCTCTTGGTCTCCCTCTACGATTTTTACCCTCCACGCTGCCCTCCAATACTAAATTGGTGATCCCTTCATGCCTCAGAACATGTCCTACCAACCGATCCCTTCTTCTGGTCAAGTTGTGCCACAAACTTCTCTTCTCCCCAATCCTATTCAATACTTCCTCATTAGTTACGTGATCTACCCATCTAATCTTCAGCATTCTTCTGTAGCACCACATTTCGAAAGCTTCTATTCTCTTCTTGTCCAAACTATTTATCGTCCATGTTTCACTTCCATACATGGCTACACTCCATACGAATACTTTCAGAAATGACTTCCTGGCACTTAAATCAATACTGGATGTTAACAAATTTCTCTTCTTCAGAAACGCTTTCCTTGCCATTGCCAGCCTACATTTTATATCCTCTCTACTTCGACCATCATCAGTTATTTTGCTCCCCAAATAGCAAAACTCCTTTACTACTTTAAGTGCCTCATTTCCTAATCTAATTCCCTCAGCATCACCCGACTTAATTAGACTACATTCCATTATCCTTGTTTTGCTTTTGTTGATGTTCATCTTATATCCTCCTTTCAAGACACTGTCCATTCCATTCAACTGCTCTTCCAAGTCCTTTGCTGTCTCTGACAGAATTACAATGTCATCGGCGAACCTCAAGGTTTTTATTTCTTCTCCATGAATTTTAATACCTACTCCGAATTTTTCTTTTGTTTCCTTTACTGCTTGCTCAATATACAGATTGAACAACATCGGGGAGAGGCTACAACCCTGTCTTACTCCCTTCCCAACCACTGCTTCCCTTTCATGTCCCTCGACTCTTATAACTGCCATCTGGTTTCTGTACAAATTGTAAATAGCCTTTCGCTCCCTGTATTTTACCCCTGCCACCTTTAGAATTTGAAAGAGAGTATTCCAGTCAACATTGTCAAAAGCTTTCTCTAAGTCTACAAATGCTAGAAACGTAGGTTTGCCTTTCCTTAATCTTTCTTCTAAGATAAGTCGTAAGGTCAGTATTGCCTCACGTGTTCCAGTGTTTCTACGGAATCCAAACTGATCTTCCCCGAGGTTGGCTTCTACTAGTTTTTCCATTCGTCTGTAAAGAATTCGTGTTAGTATTTTGCAGCTGTGACTTATTAAACTGATAGTTCGGTAATTTTCACATCTGTCAACACCTGCTTTCTTTGGGATTGGAATTATTATATTCTTCTTGAAGTCTGAGGGTATTTCGCCTGTTTCATACATCTTGCTCACCAGATGGTAGAGTTTTGTCAGGACTGGCTCTCCCACGGCCGTCAGTAGTTGCAATGGAATGTTGTCTACTCCGGGGGCTTTGTTTCGACGCAGGTCCTTCAGTGCTCTGTCAAACTCTTCACGCAGTATCGTATCTCCCATTTCATCTTCATCTACATCCTCTTCCATTTCCATAATATTGTCCTCAAGTGCATCGCCCTTGTATAGACCCTCTATATACTCCTTCCACCTTTCTGCTTTCCCTTCTTTGCTTAGCACTGGGTTTCCATCTGAGCTCTTGATATTCATACAAGTCGTTCTCTTATCTCCAAAGGTCTCTTTAATTTTCCTGTAGGCAGTGTCTATCTTACCCATAGTGAGATAAGCCTCTACATCCTTACATTTGTCCTCTAGCCATCCCTGCTTAGCCATTTTGCACTTCCTGTCGATCTCATTTTTGAGACGTTTGTATTCCTTTTCGCCTGCTTCATTTACTGCATTTTTATATTTTCTCCTTTCATCAATTAAATTCAATATTTCTTCTGTTACCCAAGAATTTCTACTAGCCCTCGTCTTTTTACCTACTTGATCCTCTGCTGCCTTCACTACTTCATCCCTCAAAGCTACCCATTCTTCTTCTACTGTATTTATTTCCCCCATTCCTCTCAATTGCTCCCTTATGCTCTCCCTGAATCTCTGTACAACCTCTGGTTCTTTTAGTTTATCCAGGTCCCATCTCCTTAAATTCCCACCTTTTTGCAGTTTCTTCAGTTTTAATCTACAGGTCATAACCAATAGATTGTGGTCAGAGTCCACATCTGCCCCTGGAAATGTCTTACAATTTAAAACCTGGTTCCTAAATCTCTGTCTTACCATTATATAATCTGTCTGATACCTTTTAGTATCTCCAGGGTTCTTCCATGTATACAACCTTCTTTCATGATTCTTAAACCAAGTGTTAGTTATGATTATGTTGTGCTCTGTGCAAAATTCTACCAGGCGGCTTCCTCTTTCATTTCTGTCCCCCAATCCATATTCACCTACTATGTTTCCTTCTCTCCCTTTTCCTACACTCGAATTCCAGTCACCCATGACTATTAAATTTTCGTCTCCCTTCACAATCTGAATAATTTCTTTTATTTCATCATACATTTCTTCAATTTCTTCGTCATCTGCAGAGCTAGTTGGCATATAAACTTGTACTACTGTAGTAGGCGTGGACTTCGTATCTATCTTGGCCACAATAATGCGTTCACTATGCTGTTTGTAGTAGCTTACCCGCATTCCTATTTTCCTATTCATTATTAAACCTACTCCTGCATTCCCCCTATTTGATTTTGTGTTTATAACCCTGTAGTCACCTGACCAGAAGTCTTGTTCCTCCTGCCACCGAACTTCACTAATTCCCACTATATCTAACTTCAACCTATCCATTTCCCTTTTTAAATTTTCTAACCTACCTGCCCGATTAAGGGATCTGACATTCCACGCTCCGATCCGTAGAACGCCAGTTTTCTTTCTCCTGATAACGACATCCTCTTGAGTAGTCCCCACCTGGAGATCCGAATGGGGGACTATTTTACCTCCGGAATATTTTACCCAAGAGGACGCCATCATCATGTAATCATACAGTAAAGCTGCATGCCCTCGGGAAAAATTACGGCTGTAGTTTCCCCTTGCTTTCAGCCGTTCGCAGTACCAGCACAGCAAGGCCGTTTTGGTTATTGTTACAAGGCCAGATCAGTCCATCATCCAGACTGTTGCCCTTGCAACTACTGAAAAGGCTGCTGCCCCTCTTCAGGAACCACACGTTTGTCTGGCCTCTCAACAGATACCCCTCCGTTGTGGTTGCACCTACGGTACGGCTATCTGTATCGCTGAGGCACGCAAGCCTCCCCACCAACGGCAAGGTCCATGGTTCATGGGGGGGCCATCACAGGTGGCAGCTACAAATCGTAACTTACATTTACACTGAGGTGGAGAAGTCATGGGATAGGTATATGTGCACATACAGATTACAGTAGTATCGCGTACACAAGCTCTAAAAGGGCAATATATTGGTGGAATTGTCATTTGTACTCAGATGATACAAGTGAAAAGTTTTCCGACGTGGTAATGTCTACACGATGGAAATTAACACTCTTTGAATGCGGAATGGTAGTTGGAGCTAGATGCATAATACATTTCATTTCGGAAATCGTTAGAGAATTCAATATGCCGAGATCCACAGCACCGAGATTTTGGAGAGAATACCAAATTTCAGGCATTGCCTCTCACACAGCCTTCATTCAAAGACTGAGAGCAGCGGCGTCTGCGTAGAGTTGTCAGACAAGCAGGCTGAAATGACCGCAGAAATCAGCGTGGGACGTACGACGAACATGTCTGTAAGGGCAGTGTGGTGAAATGTGTCGTTTTGGGGTATGGCAGCAGACAATCGACGCGAATGCTTTTGCTAACAGCACGACATCGCCTGCAGCGCCTCTCCTCGGCTCGGGACCATGTCGGTTACATCCGAGACGAATGGAAAAATGTGGCCTGCTCAGATGAGTCCCGATTTCAGTTGGTAAGAGCTGAAGGTAGGGTTGGAGTGCGGCGCAGACCCCACGAAGTCATGGATCCAAGTTGCCAACAAGGCACTGTGCAAGCTTGTGGCTTCATAATGGTGTGGGCTGGGTTCACATCTAATGCACTGGGTCCTCTGGTCCAACTCAACAAAACACTGACTGCAAATGGTTAGGTTCGGTTAGCTGGAGACCATTTGCAGCCATTCGTGGACTTCATGCTCCCAAACGACGATGGAATTGTCAGTGGGCCACAATTGTTCATGACTGGTTTGGAGATCATTCTGGACAATTCGAGGGAATGATTTGGCCACTCAGATAGCTCGATGTGTTTCCCATCGAACATTTATGGGACATAACATCCTGCACCGGCATACTTTCGCAATTATGGACGCCTATAGAGGCAGCATGGCTCAATATTTCTCCAGGGGAATTCCAACGACTTGTTGAGTCGATGCCACGTCGATTTGTTGCACTACACCGAGCAAAAAAAGGCCTGACAGGATATTACGAGGTATCCCATGGCTTTTGTCACCTGTTTCTAAGAAAATGTACCCCTCACTCTTCTCTCTAGCGCTTATTTTCTAACATTTTAATTTCCGGAACGCAAGTCTTCATCCATTCATCCCCCCCCCCCTCTCCCTCCTGCATGTCTGTTAACACTGACAACTACACGCAAACGTCGCTGCTCTCGGTCGTTACCTGAAATATGGTATTTTCGGCAGACTCATGACACTGTGGATCTCGGTATATTTAGTTTCCCAACCATTTCCGAAACGTAATGTCCCACGCGTCTAGCTCCAACCACTAAAAATTCCCGTCGTGCAGCCATTATCACGACGGACACCTTTTCATTTGAATCACCTAACAAGGGAACCTCCCCATCGCACCCCCCCCCCCCCCCCCCACAGATTTAGTTATAAGTTGGCACAGTGGATAGGTCTTGAAAAACTGAACACAGATCAATCGAGAAAACAGGAAGAAGTTGTGGGGAACTATGAAAAAAATAAGCAAAATATTCAAACTGAGTAGTCCATGCGCAAGATAGCCAACATCAAGGATAATGTGAGCTTAGGAGCGCCCTGGTCTCGTGGTTAGTGTGAGCAGCTGCGGAAGTAGAGGTCCTTAGTTCAAGTCTTCCCTCGACTGAAAAGTCTACTTTCTTTATTTTCGCAAAGTTATGATCTGTCCGTTCGTTCACTGACGTCTCTGTTCACTGTAATAAGTTTAGTGTCTGTGTTTTGCGACCGCACCGCAAAACAGTGCGATTAGTAGACGAAAGGACGTGCCTCTCCAATAGGAACCGAAAACATTTGATCGCAAGGTCATAGGTCAAACGATTCCTCCACAGGAAAACACGTCTGATATATTCTATATGACACTGGTGACGGCATGTGCGTCACATGACAGAAATATGTTGTCGACCCACCTAACTTGCACACTTGGCGAATGGGTAAAAAGACTCTTCTACCTTGCCTGATTTAGGTTTTCTTGTGGATGTGATAATCACTCCCAAAAAAGTGATGAAAACATAAGAGTTTGTCACATAAACTGCAAAAAATGAATGCAACAGTTTCACAGTCGCACAGTTTTCCCTGTGCTCTGTCAAAACATGTTTTTTACGTTTTCAAATGTTTCCATGTGTAGACTGTCAAATCCTGCATATGTCCAAGCAAATCTGAACATGTCCTGGAATTTTGGAGAGCGAAGTTGATTATGTGTGTGTCCGAACTTTGATAATTATCTGAAAGTAAAAAATTGAACTTTTCACTCGAGGGAAGACTTGAACCAAGGACCTCTCGATCCGCAGCTGCTGACGCTAACGACGAGACCACGGCGCTCCTCAACTCACATGATGTTGCCTACCATGCGCATGGACTACTCAGTTTGTATATTTTGCTTATTTTTATTTCATAGGTCCACACAACTTCTTCCTGTTTTCTCGATTGATCTGTGCTCAGTTTCTCAAGACCTATCCACTGTGCCAACTTATAACTAAATCTGAGGGGGGTGCGATGGGGAGGTTCCCTTGTAAGTAGAAATGACAGCTCAGCCAAGGTACTGTCCTTTTATGCCTTGTGTACGCGGTACTAACGCTATTTGCATATGTGCATATCGCCATCCCATGACTTTTGTTACCTCAGTGCAGATCGCTCCTAGTACTGTCTTATGGGTCGCAGTCGGCCAGACAGAACAGGCCCAAGGCCTAATCCGTGAATGGTAGTGGTGGAGAACACATATGTGGACGACTGTACACTCTGGAAAGGAACATTGCAACCAGAAGGTAGAGCGGAAGCTGTTTAGCAGACAGCTGGAGCACGCCGGTGGTACGGGGCCAAGCAGGGGGCTGACGGCGTGCTCGTTAATGGCAGACTCGTTATTTCTGTTCTGCTGCCAGTGAATAATGAGCGCCCGGGGTGACGATCACCCCAGAGCAGCTGATTGGCCGGTATTCCCTGCCCGTGTAATGCCCCAATTATGCCGAGTAAAAGAAGGCGAACGGGGAAACGCCGCGTTATAAAAAAAAAATAATAATAAGAAAAGGACACAGCAGCTCCCTTTGCCAGAGCTGGCGGGAGGGGTGAAGGGGAAGGGTGGAGAGAGGATCGGATCGACTGTCAAAAGGGAAGCCTCTGAGAGAGAGATCGCGACCTGGCAGACGTGTGTGTATTTCCAGCAGCCGCCGAGGCGGCCAAATCCGCCGCAACGACCGCGTAACTATAATGCCACAGCGGGCTCACCGCCGCGGCTAATGGAGGAACGTGACTCGACGGGGCGTGTTCGCCTCCTCTTGGTGAGGAGCGCCGTTTTTTTCGGGTACACGCGCCACGTGACTACCTGAGGTCGCCCGTAAGCCACCACAGCAGATGTGCCACACGGCGCGTCGGGGCAATGCGGCAAGTGGGGCCGTCTGAAGATTGCCGTCCTAGTCAGAACATCTCTGATACCGCCACGTCAGCGGCATCGACTGGGCTCAGGACACGGGTACTAACTATCTGCAGGATAATGGCTATCAGTGTTCTTTTTCAGGCACGCTGAAGCTGGCAATTCTTTGCCTGTCGTAAAGCTTTACGGCATACGATTCCCAAAGACTTTACTGTTCTGCAACCATTTTCGACAATATGTCATCACCTGCCAGACTTCAGAATTTTAAATTATAGAGTAAGATTAAGATTCAGTTTGCTTCCGATTCTTTTTTACTATTTGTATTGTATTGGATGTTGACCGGGGACCTAGAAACGACGGAGAGGCTCCGTCCCCGCCGCACCTGCAGTGGTCCAGAACCCCACAACGACTACCGCAGTCCACTTCATCCCTCCGCCGCCCCACACCGAACCCAGGGCTATTGTGCGGTTCGGCCCCCGGTGGACACCCCCCCCCCCTCCTCCCCCTAGGAATGTCTCACACCAGACGAGTGTAACCCTTATGTTTGCGTGGTAGAGTAACGGTGGTGTACGCGTACGGGGAGAACTTGTTTTTCGCAGCAATCGCCGACATAGCGTAACTGAGGCGAAATAAGGGGAACCAGCCCGCATTCGCCGAGGCAGATGGAAAACCGCCTAAAAACCATCCGCAGACTGGCCGGTTCACCGGACCTCGACACAAATCTGCCGGGCGGATTCGTGCCGGGGACCAGGCGCTCCTTCCCGCCCGGAAAGCCGTGCGTTAGACCGCACGGCCAACCGGGCGGGCTTTTTACTATTTACAATGAGAACATGCTAGGGCAGTTAAGTACGGTAAGCCGGCCGCGGTGCCCGAGCGGTTCTAGGCGCCTCAGTCCGGAACCGCGCGATTTCTACGGTCGCAGGTTCGAATCCTGCCTCGGGCATGGATGTGTGTGATGTCGTTAGCTTACTTAGGTTTAAGTAGTTCTAAGTTCTAGGAGACTTGTGACATCGGATGTTAGGTCCCATAGTGCTCAGAGCCATTTGAACCATTTTTTGAAGTACAGTAAGTTAATTAAAGAAAGGAATGACTCTTACTGACTTTCCTGTTTGTTGATCATAAACCTGTGATTGCTCATGGCAAGAACACCCTCCAAAAAGATTCCCATATTTTATTCAAAATGCTAAGTTATATAATCTGTCATCTTCAAAGAAAGCAAATTATGGTTTTCAGAGGTCCAGCAGTCAATTCGCAACTTCGTACAAAATAGAATCACATTCTTGACAAACGGACGGAAGCAGAAAGATTTAATCACATTAGTACAACAACCTATAGAATCCTCACAGCTAAAGTAAAAAAGCAAACTCCAAGTTGTACAAAACGAGGTCAGTACCAAACGTAACACAGGGGAGTTATGGAAATTAAAATATATCAGTAGAGAATATAAGCATCGAAGTTGAGATTCCTATGAAGAATAGCTGGGTACACACTATGTGATAGGAGGAACGCTGATAGCACAGAAGAACTAGGAGTTAAAAGCTCAGATTAGTAGATAAGGAGTACTACAACAAATGGAAAACGGGACAGTACCAAAATTAGTGATGAATTATCAGAAAGCGGACAAAAGATCTTTAGGAAGACCGAGGAAAAGGTGGAAAGCCCGCTAATTTCAATCAAGAGGGCGTAACAGGCGAATGCCTCTTACATGCCAAACTAGGAAGAAAAAATTGTCTTCTGGGCTAGATGATAGCGTGCCGTGCTCCAGTTCCACTTGACTCCAGGTCACTAAACATATACATTACATGCGATGGTGTGTAAAACTTGCCGTCCGCTGTGGCCGAGCGGTTCTAGACGCTTCAGTTCAGAACCGCGCTGCTGCAACGGTCGCAGGTTCGAATCCCGCCTCCGGCATGGACGTGTGTCATGTCCTTTGGTTGTTCTAAGTCTAGGGGACTGATGACCTCAGATGTTAAGTCCCGTAGTGCCCACAGCCATTTGAACCACTTGTGAGAAACTTAAGGACGAAAGTAACTTTCGGATAATGTGTCGCTTACAAGTAACATAGCTTGATAAAACTTGAGCCGTACATAGAAGGAACTCTCAGAGCATGGTACAGAAGCTAACTGAAAGAAATACGCAATGAGACGAAGAGCAATGAGATTTTTATTCAGAGAAAACAAAATTTCTTAAGTCACCACGATTCATGATGGTCCGTTGAACATTACAAAACGCAGGCCCTGGTTCCTAATAACGTGTGTGATCGCCACAGAGGGCAATGCATGCTCTGTAGCGCGCTCCCGTGCAGGCCAAAACGTTGGTAGGCCGTTCTATTCCTCCATCAGAGTGGTTGACAACTGGTGGATGGCCGTCGGTAAATGTGGAATAGCTGCAATACGTATACCCAATGCATCCCACACGTGCTCGATGGGATTTAAGTGGGGAAAACGGGCAGACCAGTCCACCCGTCGCATATCCTCTCGTTCCAGCAGCTCCTCTACCTGAGCAGTTCGATGCGGCCACGCATTGTCATCCGTCAAAGTGAAATCAGGGACGAATGCACATCAGAAAAGACGAACATGGGGAAGGAGTGCAGTGTTACAATAAGGTTGACTGGTAAGCCTACCAAGTTCAAAGATTTGGATGTCAGTACGCCCATGTGATGCATTGACTCTCCACACCATAACTCCTGGACCACAAAAACGACCAAGTTTCGACGGTGGTGGACGTACCCTCATATGGCGAGAGGTGTAAACACGCAATGCACCCAGGAACATTGGTCCAGGTGTTATGGTGTATGAGAGGCATAGCGCTGCCTGGGTGTACCGACTCCTAATATTAGAACACCCGTGGGCCAATGGTGCACCCCTTCCCCATGTTCGTCTTTTCACGAATGCTTTAGGGCACTGGCCAGCGGCCTTGCCGCAGTGGTGACATCGGTTTCCGTCAGATCACCGAAGTTAACAGCTGTCGGGGGGCTTCACTACCACTTGGATGGGTCACCGTCCGAATCTGTCGAGTGCTGTTGGGAAGTGGCGTGCACGCAGCCCTTGTGAGGCCAAGTGAGGAGCTACTTGACTGAGAAGTATATCTACATCTACATACATACTCCGCAATCCACCATACGGTGCGTGCCCAACTAGCATCTTCTCTCCCTGTTCCACTCCCAATCAGAACGAGGGAAAAATGACTGCCTATATGCCTCTGTACGAGCCCTAATCTCTCTAATCTTATCTTTGTGGTCTTTCCGCGAAATATAAGTTGGCGGCAGTAAAATTGTACTGCAGTCAGCCTCAAATGCTGGTTCTCTAAATTTCCTCAGTAGCGATTCACGAAAAGAACGCCTCATTTCCTCGAGAGACTCCCACCCGAGTTCCTGAAGCATCTCCGCAACACTCGCGTGATGATCAAACCTACCAGTAACAAATCTAGCAGCCCTCCTCTGAATTGCTTCTATGCCCTCCCTCAATCCGACCTGATAAAGATCCCAAATGCTCGAGCAGTACTCAAGAATAGGTCGTATTAGTGTTTTATAAGCGGTCTCCATTACAGATGAACCACATCTTCCCAAAATTCTACCAATGAAACGAAGACGACTATCCGCCTTCCCCAGAACTGCCATTACATGCTTGTCCCACTTCATATCGCTCTGCAATGTTACGCCCAAATATTTAATCGACGTGACTGTGTCAAGCGCTACACTACTAATGGAGTATTCAAACATTACGGGATTTTTTTTCCTATTCATCTGCATTAATTTACATTTATCTATATTTAGAGTTAGCTGCCATTCTTTACACCAATCACAAATCAAGTCCAAGTCATCTTGTATCCTCCTACAGTCACTCAACGACGACAACTTCCCGTACACCACAGCATCATCAGCAAACAGCCGCACATTGCTATCCACCCTATCCAAAAGATCATTTATGTAGATAGAAAACAACAGCGGACCTACCACACTTCCCTGGGGCACTCCAGACGATACCCTCACCTCCGACGAACACTCACCATCGAGGACAAAGTACTGGGTTCTATTGCTTAAGAAGTCTTCGAGCCAGTCACATATTTGGGAACCAATCCCATATGCTCGTACCTTAGTTAGGAGTCAGTAGTGGGGCTCAAAATGGCTCTGAGCACTATGGGACTTAACATCTGTGGTCATCAGTCCCCCAGAAGTTAGAACTACTTAAACCTAACTAACCTAAGGACATCACATACATCCATGCCCGAGGCAGGATTCGAACCTGCGACCGTAGCGGTCACGCGGTTCCAGACTGAAGCGCCTAGAACCACACGGCCACACTGGCCGGCTCTGCAGTGGGGAACCCAGTCAAACGCTTTCCGGAAGTCAAGGAATATGGCATCCGTCTGATACCCTTCATCCGCGGTTCGCAAGCTATCATGTGAAAAAAGGGTGAGTTGCGTTTCGCAGGAGCGATGCTTTCTAAAGTCGTCCTGATGCATGGACAGCAACTTCTCTGTCTCAAGGAAATTCATTATATTCGAACAGAGAATATGTTCGAGAATCCTGCAACAAACCGATGTTAAGGATATTGGTCTGTAATTTTGAGGATCCGTCCTTGTACCCTTCTTAGATACAGGCGACACCTGCGCTTTTTTACTGTCGCTCGGGACTTTACGTTGGGCAAGAGATTCGCGATAAATGCAAGCTAAGTAAGGAGTCAGTGCAGTAGAGTACTCTCTGTAAAACCGAATTGGAATCCCATCTGGACCTGGCGATTTATTTATTTTCAACCCATTCAGCTGCTTCACAACCCCAGGGATGTCTATCACTATGTCCTCCATAAGGGAATCTGTACGAGACTCAAACGGCGGCATGTTTGTACGATCGTCCTGCGAATCACGGCACCGATCATCAAAACTGACAGCGGCCGGGAGAGCGGTGTGCTGATCACATGCCTCTCCGTCTCCGCATGCGATGACGCCTAAGCGCTAAGGATGACACGGCGGCCGATCGATACCGTTGGGTCTTCACTTTTACGGATGACAATGCATGACTGCATCGAACTGTGCATGTGTAGGAGCTATTGGAACGATAGGATATTCGGCGAAGGGACTCACTTCCCCGTTCTCTCGACTTAAAACCCATCGAGCGCTTGTGGGAAGCGTTGGGGACACGTACTGTAGACGTCCCCATACATCGAAGACCGTTCAACAGTTGTCAACCACGCCGGTGGAGGAATGGAGCGCCCTACCACAAGAAATCCTCATCAACCTTGTGGCCAACATGGGACCACGGTGCTGAGCGTGCATTGCCGTCCGTGGTTTAGAGATGGGGGATCCGCTCCTGAACTAATTCATAGAGTTGAATCTTTCAAAGGAGTGAACAATCAGTGATTCAGAAAAAAAGAACGGTAGCTCCAAACGTTTCCCACAGCAGAGAGAGAGAGAGAGAGAGAGAGAGAGAGAGAGTTGGAGCAGACCAGTGGGGCTTCTGCTGGTCAGAGCACACTGCACGCCACACAACACAGCCAGCGCCGGCCTCTACCCTGCTTCTGCCTTGGCTGCCTACATTGTGCAGTGCCCCATTGGATTTTCTGTTTCACATATGCCGTGCCCTCTCTGTGCTTCCTCTGTCGCGTGCAGTGTCTGGCGCACCTTAGCATAGCACTCCGTCGGCGATCGTTTCAGTCGCATGTCCTGCCCTCTGGGTAGTTGATGCGAGCAACAGGACAGAGAGCCTCCTAGCGGAGAACATAAGAACTACTTGCAACAACCTGCTCGCAAGAGAACGGACGATTTGTCTCCGAGCGGGTGAGTGGTGGCAGTTCACCGCTCCCCCCACCCTCGGAACTCGCCCGCTCAACGCTCACCCCACCGTTCTCGACTCTAGCCAGAGCGTTGAGCAAAGCAAGTCAGGTGTCACTCTGGTCTCTGCGGTCTTAGCTCACACAGTAATACAGCTCGCGTCTCGACCTGCTTGACTCAGCGCCTCTGCATCGGAGTTCGTCTCTACTGGATATTGTTCTTCGTAGTAATACCGTTATGTATATTACATAATTATATTATGTATACATCATTTGTTTTTATTTTATTTTTATTTGTTTAAACTGATCAGATTAGGTTCCTGACGGCTCCTCTTACTATATGATTTTTTATTATGGTCACTCGAATTTACACTTTAATTACGAGCGAACCCAATAAATGTATAGCAAAAGTGATACACTAAGATTTTCCTTGTTTTATTCTGCGGAAGGCTATATGCAGCACTTTGGTCTTACAGTCAAATTTATATATTTTTTCTTATTTTAGTACGGATTTTGCGATTTTAGGCGTCTTCGGAAGGAAATGTTCACTTTAAAAATATATGGCTTGCGATGTATTTGTACGAGGTTAATGAAATTTTAATACATTATAAGCAAAGATATTGTTAATGTAAATCTCAAGTTACAACATTTTCCGATCACCCAAAAAACCACGATAGTGCAAAATAAATCAATAATCAAAAACTTTGTCATATCGTGGAAATTTCAATAAACAATACAAAATTCTTACTCATTATCTGTGTTACTTCAAAATAGGATCAAATAAGATCAAAATACAGGTATAGTACTGGAATAAACCAAGTTTAAAGGGCAGTGTGCCTTCCATTTATTTTCTGTTGTGAATGAGTGGTGAGTCATGAAAAAGAGCTAGTTCATTTCAGGGAGTGAACAGTTCTGATCCGATCTCTGAAAAGAACAGTTTTGCCCATCTCTACCGTGGTTATAACAAAATGCATTAACAACCACGTCCCGCTTATAGTAATGTCATTTCTGTTAGCCCCATTCCGCACTCCCCACAGTTAGCTTCTTTACTATGCTGTACCAGTTCTTCCTAAGTATGGTCCAAGTTTCATCGAGTTATGTTAATAGACAGTGACACCGTGCGAAAGTTACTTTTGTCCTTAAGCCTTGCATAAAGTGTATTTTAAGATTGAGGATACATAGTATAAACCAAATCCACATAAATTGATTCTAACGAGAAGAGTAGCAGGACAATAAATAATTTTCTGCCTTATTACGGTTATTTTAGTAACATCTTTTACGAAAGCTGTTGGCACAATTTAAAGAAGAATTCAGTGAACTACACAAGAAAGCGGGAACAGATAGGTGTAATATTACCGGATCATGAGTTTATTAGTAAGTCATGAAATGCAAAATATTACCGTGGATTATTTATGGAATAATGTAAAAACTGGTGGAAACTTTACTCGAGGAAAACCAGTTTCGGTGCCGGAGATACGTAGGTATACGCGAGGCTGCACTGACCCTACGAGTTATCTTAGAAGACAGGTTGAAGAAAACCAAACCTACATTCATAGCTTTTGCAGATTTAGATAAAGCTTTTGTAATGTTGACTAGACTATGCTATTTGAAATTCTGATGGTAGGTAGCATGGATAAAACAGAGGGAGCGAAAAGTTGCTTACAACTTCTGCGGAAACAAGACTGCCGCTAAAACAGCTGAATGACACGAAGGGGAAGCAATAATTGTTTTCGAATTACTCTCTTTTGGCTCTCTACCATGCAGCCATCTCAGGAATGGAGAGTGTGTTTGAGGCGATTTCCGTGTCAGTAACGACGATACTGATGTTAGGACAAACCAACACCCAGTCTCCGAGCGGAGGAAATCTCCGATCCGGCAGTGAAGGCAGCAATAGTCGATAAGGGACTGAGAAAACATTGTAGCCTACCCTTGATGATATTCAGTCTGTATACTAAGGATGTAGTAAAGAAAACCAAAGTGAAATGTGGATAGAGAATTAAAGTGGAGGGAGCATAAAAAAAATCTTTGAGATTTGTCAAAGACATTGTAATTCTGCCTGATACACCGGACTATTTGGAAGAGATGTTGAACGGAATGGATAGCGTCTTGAAACGAGATTATAACATGCACTTATACCCGCCAGTCCCTCGGTTCCAACAGCGACCAACACTATCATAAAAAGTTATTTACTTCAGTCTGCAGACGCAATTTTTTATTTTGTCATAGCGCAACTACTTGTGTAAGCGAGCTTGACTCCTGCACGTCAGAGGATGGCCTGGTGATGGTAGTTCGTATCGAAAACAGTAGCCAGTTGATAAAATTTTTAAAAATGTGATTATAGGCTGAAGCAAATAAATTGTTAAATGGAAAACAGGACAGCAGTTAGTCACAGATTCTGTAATTTATTGCAGATACAGATTTCGACTGTAACATAGTGATCATCACTGCATTACCGGAAGAGTCATACAGGCGTAACCATATCAGAGTTTCAACAAGCGACCACTGACGCTAGCATCTACATAACAGAAATAGTTTTGCTACTGAGATATAAATGCTAGCGTCAATTAACACACGTATATGCTTTGACATGGTTATGCTTATATGACGCTTCTGGTATTGCAGCGATGATGACTATGCTATTATCGAAATCCGGATCTGCAATAAATTACGGATTCTATGACTGCTAGCCTCCTTTACATTTGTTATATCCTAGCCAGTAATGCCACCCGAGCCCGCTGCCAAAAGGTTGGCAGCATCAAAGTCCGGACGCCGTCCGCATAAGCAGCGCCAGCGAGACAGGAAATCGCCGCAAGTCTGGGCGCGCCACCGCTGGCTTCTGGTTTCTTAAGCGCTGGAGTCGCGAGCGCTAGGACAGTTCTGTATTCGCCGCTCAGTTGTATACTCGCCACCGAATTGTGTACTTGCTAGTCAGTTGTGTGTTCATCGCAGCAGAGTTGTTGTTTGTCGTCAGCCGACGTTGACCTAGCCGCTCCGACTCGAACTAGACAGATTTCTGTAGACACGGAGTTCACTACTGTGTTTCTGTATCTTCGTTAATAAAGATAAGTACCGACTTTTATTTAATCAGAGTGTTTGGGTTTTCACCTTTCTGTTCACTGCTCCAGCGGACCGGTCGGCCCGCTGTTGAAAGTGTGGCGGTGACTTCGTAAGCCGTTTCTACAGCGAATTGTTTGTCGCTACGAACGCCACCACAAAACTGGCGACGAGGGCTTCCGAACTCGTGTGCAGGGCTGGTTCAACTTGTTTCTGGTTATACTAATTATAGCGATAAAATTTTGGGGGCTGGTTTAATTTGTGTTCACTATGTCTGCCGAATTACAACAGTTGATCTTGTTACAGAGTCAGCAAATACAAAGTCTGGTGGAAGCAATCGCCAAACAAGCGGCTAATCCTCCAACACAAAAGGAACAAGCACAGGCAGCACCACCTTTCCGTGCTTTTGATGCATCAAGAGAAGAATGGCGAGAATATTTCGCGCAGTTGCAGGCGCACATGACAGTCTACAAAATCACGGGTACTGAGCGGCAGCTTTATTTAATTTCCACTGCAGGCGTGGAAGTCTATCGACTACTTTGTAAGTTGTTCCCGGAATCCAAGCCAGAAGCTTTAGACTATGACGTTGTTGTTAACAAGCTTGCTGAGTATTTAAGAGTCGCGAGTTCATGTGGCAGCAGCCAGATTCAAGTTCTTCAGATTAAAGAAACTGCCACATCAATCTAATAAACAGTGGTTAACAGATTTACGGGGCCTCACCCGTCAGTGCCGATTTAATTGTGTGTGTGGAGCTTCCTACAGTGATGTCATGTTACGAGACGCTATTACTCAAAACATTGCAGATTCTCGTATTCGTGCTGCTAACTTAAAGTTGCCTGACCCGTCATTAGAGACTGTGATGAACATCATTGAAGCCCAAGATACTTTTGACTATGCTGAGTGTGAGTTAGATCAGCCATGTATTTCTCAAATTGCCTGTGCTAAGCAAGTTATGTCACGCCCGCGGCCCCACCGGCAGAGTCAGACTGTAAACACTAGCCGGCCGCGTCATGTTAAACACATTCGTCAGCCGCGTGTGCAAAATGATAGAGTTAAGTCTTGCTCTAAGTGTGTTCTTGCTCATCCTCGTGAACGTTGCCCGTTAAGAAACGCGGTTTGTCACTTTTGTCAAAGGAAAGGACACATCCAGACTGTTTGTTTGCGTAAACGCAAGAACAATTCTAGTGCTGCCCAGCCCATGGATATTCATGTTCTTCAAAGCCAGCCCGCCCAGAAGGTCGCGTTTAAAGACTCTTCCACGGTTCGTGTGGGTAATAAACTTGTTCGCAATAAGCCACCCGCCCAGCCCTCTGCTATGCGACCCAAGCGTAATTCAAACGCTGTAAAACGTAATGTACAGACTGCAAGTGAAGCGGGAGTTGTTCCACCCGCCCAACCCACGAGTTGTCGTAAGCAGCGAACACGCGCTAAACGCGCTGATTTTGTGTCTTCCGCCTCCACTGCACCGATCCAGAGATAGTGTAATAAACTATTTGTGAAGCTACGCATCCAGGATAAGACCTTCAATTTTCAATTAGACGCTGGTGCGTCTGTGACTCTCATAAATAGTGCTACGTATGCGGCTATCGGCCGCCCTAAACTTTCAGCGGAAAAACATTCTTTGGCTACTTATAGTGGAGAACAAATTCCTGTGTTAGGTGTATGTAGCGTGCCAGCCACATTCCGTGGCAATACAAAAACAGTTTCATTCACAGTGCTCCGCGCTACAGACAGTGTAAACATTTTCGGATTAGACTGTTTTGACTTGTTTGGCCTGTCTATCCAAGACAATGTGTTGCAAATTAATTCTGTTGTTGTTCCTCAAGACAGCATAACAGATTTGTGTAAACAATACAGTGACATATTTAAAGACGAACTAGGTTGTGCTGCGAACTTTGCCGCTCATATTACGTTAAAAGATAATGCTCAGCCTCGATTTTTTTCGTGCTCGTCCAGTGCCTCACGCCCTCCGGGCACCTGTAGCAGATGAACTTCGTCGTTGGCAAAACAACGGTGTTATTCAACCCGTTTCAGCGAGCCAGTGGGCTTCTCCCTTAGTTATTATAAAGAAACGGTCTGGCAAGTTACGTTTGTGTGCTGATTTTAAGTCGACAGTTAATCCTCAGACTGTCATTGATTCTTTTCCTTTGCCTAGACCGGACGAGCTGATGGATAAGTTAGGGGAGGCTCGTTTCTTTTCCAAAATTGATCTCCGTGAAGCATATTTGCAATTGCCCCTCGACGAGCAATCACAACAGTATTTTGTCATAAACACGTCGTTGGGGTTGTTCCGTTTTCTGCGTTTGCCTTTTGGTTGTGCGTCAGCTCCAGCTGTTTTTCAGAGTTTTTTGTCACAACTTCTGGCTAATGTGCCATCGTGTTGCAACTATTTAGACGATATTGTTGTGTCCGGTCGGACGCCTGCTGAACATTTCCGTAATTTGGAGTGTTTGTTTACAGTGTTGTCTCAGGCAGGCCTACGTTGCAACATCGATAAATGTTCATTTTTCCTTACGGAGATGGAGTATCTGGGACATGTTATTAATGCTCAAGGCATTCATCCCTCCCAGTCACAGTTAGCAGCTATTCGTGATTTGCCCGCCCCTCGCAATCTGCATGAATTGCAAGCAGTTCTTGGCAAATTGACATATTATATTAGGTTTATACCTAATGCATCACAGATTGCTGCACCGTTGCATTGTCTCCGCCGTAAGAATGTTCCGTTTGTGTGGTCAGCTGATTGCCAATCAGCCTTTCAGCAGCTTAAAGAGGCTTTATTGAATGATCGTTGTCTGGTCCATTACGACCCTAACAAGCCTCTGGTGTTAGCTTGTGATGCCTCTTCTTTCGGCCTCGGTGCTGTGTTGTCTCACCGAGTCGGTAACACCGAACGTCCTATTGCGTTCGCATCTAAATTGCTAAACAAAGCTCAGTGTAATTATAGCCAATTGGACAAGGAAGCGTTGGCTATTGTGTTCGGTGTCACAAAATTCCATCACTACCTCTATGGTAGACCATTCTATTTAGTAACAGATCACAAGCCCCTGACGTCACTGTTTCATCCGTCTAAACCAGTTCCTCAGCGGACAGCTCAGAGACTACAACGTTGGGCTCTTTTGTTATCACAATACCAGTATGAGATACTGTATCGCCCTACAGCTCAGCATGCAAACGCTGACGCGCTTTCTAGATTGCCGATTGCTGCGGATGATGTCTTCGATTCCTCTGACGACTCTTGCCATCAGATTGACGCCGATGAGCATCAATCCCTCCGGGATTTTCCGATTGATTATCGTCAGGTGGCACGTGAGACAGCTACGGATCCTCATCTGAGTTTACTATTACGTTTTGTTCAACGTGGTTGGCCGTCCAAGGCAAAGGACATATCGGATCCTGTGGTTCGTCGCTATTATCCGCAACGTCATCTGTTGTCTGTTTCGCACGGAGTTTTGCTGTTACGCACCGAGAATGACCAGCTTCGTGTAGTGGTTCCCCAAGTGCTCCAATCCAAGGTCCTCGACTTGTTGCATCAAGGTCATTGGGGAGTGGTCCGCACCAAGCAGCTTGCCCGCCGTCATTGTACATGGATCGGCATTGATAAGCAGATTACGCAGACGTCTACAGATTGTTCGACGTGTGCCGAACACCAAGCTGCTCCGCCTCAACGCTATTTTGAGTGGGCACGCCCTGCCGGTCCCTGGCAGCGAGTACATATTGATTTCGCTGGTCCATATTGGAATTCTCGTTGGCTCATCGTGATAGATGCATTTAGTAATTTTCCGTTTGTTGTGCCCATGCAGTCTACAACGTCTGCACAAACTATACAGGCGTTGACTTCAATTTTTTGTATTGAGGGTCTTCCAGAAGTTTTAGTGTCTGACAATGGTCCACAATTTACCTCTGCTGAATTTGAAAGTTTTTGTTCTGCCAATGGCATTCGCCATGTTCTTACTCCGCCGTTCCACCCTCAATCGAATGGTGCAGCGGAACGTTTTGTACGCACATTCAAGGATCATATGGACCGCCTTCGTGCTACGCACTCTCGTCAGCAGGCCCTCATCACGTTCCTGTCGTCGTACCGGACCACGCCACGCGACGGCCCTTCGCCTGCGGAGCTTCTCCACGGCCGTCGTCATCGTACCCTACTACGGTTGTTGCACCCCCCGGATCGACCCGCCGCTTCTGAGCATCGCACGCGTTTTCAGCGCAACGACGCCGTTTTTTTCAGAGTTTATCACGGTCGCCGTCGTTGGGAACGTGGTACCGTGATAAGTGTCCAGGGTCGCGGTTTTTATACTGTTCAAGGTGCTACTGGGGTGCACAGAAGGCATCAGAACCAGTTGCGCCGCGCTGGCCGCCCGGATTCTGCCGCTCGTTCTTTGTCCACAGATTTGGTCCGCGGCGGGTTCCAGCCGGGCCTTCCGACTTCGCTGCCGCCCCCAGGGCAGCAGCAGCAGCCGTCGCCGCTACCACGCCGACAGCCCGTCCCGTTGATGCCTCCCGCGCAGCTTCATCCGGGAGCGCCCCAGGTGGTCACTCCGGCGCCTGCGGTCCCTCTTCAGTCGCCACCGCCTTCGGAGCTGATGGACGTCGACCCCTCAGCCGGGCCGCCTTCCCAAGCGGTGGCTGTGCGGCCTGTCCTGCAGCCGCTTTCCTTGGGCACCCCCAAGGAGTCTGACACCGCAGCGCCTTGTCCGGCGCCCACTCAGCAGCCGTCGACGCAGCGTCAGGAGACGCTGCCTCTCTTCGTTGGTCCCGACGCCCCGTCGCGTCCAGTACCAGAAGCTGCGCCCGTGGTCACAGGCGTGCACCCTGACCTCGGTTTTCAGTCGGTGTTTCCCGAGGCCCCGCGCAGCCAATGCTGGGGTGCGGACCGGGGACTGCCACCGACAACAGTCTCCGTCCCGGTCTCTTCTGCTACGCCTGCGGCCAGACCCCTCCCCCGCCATCGACGATCGCCACGTCATTATTCAACGACGGTGCGGCGATTTGGGGGGGAGGAGTGTTATATCCTAGCCAGTAATGCCACCCGAGCCCGCTGCCAAAAGGTTGGCAGCATCAAAGTCCGGACGCCGTCCGCATAAGCAGCGCCAGCGAGACAGGAAATCGCCGCAAGTCTGCGCGCGCCACCGCTGGCTTCTGGTTTCTTAAGCGCTGGAGTCGCGAGCGCTAGGACAGTTCTGTATTCGCCGCTCAGTTGTATACTCGCCACCGAATTGTGTACTTGCTAGTCAGTTGTGTGTTCATCGCAGCAGAGTTGTTGTTTGTCGTCAGCCGACGTTGACCTAGCCGCTCCGACTCGAACTAGACAGATTTCTGTAGACACGGAGTTCACTACTGTGTTTCTGTATCTTCGTTAATAAAGATAAGTACCGACTTTTATTTAATCAGAGTGTTTGGGTTTTCACCTTTCTGTTCACTGTTCCAGCGGACCGGTCGGCCCGCTATTAAAAGTGTGGCGGTGACTTCGTAAGCCGTTTCTACAGCGAATTGTTTGTCGCTACGAACGCCGCCACAAAAACATTTAAATATTCAACGGTCACTTTGCACGACCGCCTTCAGTGGATTCCAATTTAGTTACAATTTTTTTTTCTTTTTGTTAGGTGGAGGTCATCAAAAGTAAAACAAGGATTACTTTTGAATGCATTACGGGAACAGCAGTGATCAATGTCTTATAAATAATTACTATTAAAAACAGTCTTGATCACGATTTATTTAACAAGGTGACCGGTTTCGACCACTACTGTGGTCATCTTCAGACCATTGAGTAGGAACCTCTTTCTGTTGGAGAATCACTACTCAGTAGTTCTAAGTTCTACGGGACTGATGGCCTCAGATGTTAAGTTCCATAGTGCTCAGAGCCATTTGAACCATTTTTTTCAGCGTAGCTTGGAGTAACGTGTAGGCTTTATTTCATTAAAATCGGTTAACGAAAAAAATCTTAATTTAGAGTTTTAAGAGTCTATTCAGCTTACTAGCTCCAATGTGTACGTCAGAGACACGATCATCATGGCTTAGGACACCAAGGATCCAGAAGATGGCGCTATTACTTTCGTAGTGCATCAAAGAACCAATAAGTGGCGCTGTTAGTTTCTTTACCTCAGTGACAGAAGTGTTTTCGGAAATTTACGTCAGTCACAGAATTAAGTGCTCCAATCATATCTTTACTAATACAAACTAACTTTGAGTTTACTTCGCTGGGTGTAAGGATTTACTGATTTCTCATCGTGTATTAATAGCTTAACGAAATTGCTTTGCTTCTTTCGATAGGTTTTATTTATATTTGACTTCTTGACTAAGAAAAGCAAATTTATTCAGTTTGATTTGTGAATTGCGTGCCTGCTTACTACATTTTAATTTTGTTTTGTGTACGAATCAAAATGTCTAAATAATGTCGGAGTCTTTCTCAATACACCAGAACAGCTAAATGAGTTTTAGGTGGTCTCAAGGCTCCGTACAGTGGCCGGATGCCCTTCCTGTCGCCAACCCCTGCCCCATGGGACGGAATTAGTGTACCCCAGCTGTCTGCGTCTAGTGTAAGCCATGGATTAGTGCGAAGGTGTTCAGATGTCTGCGAGTAGTCTGAGTCGGGACGTGCGGTCCACCCCGTGGATTCACCTAGTGGGATGTGGAAAACCGCCTAAAAACCACATGCCGGTTGGCCGGCACATCGACCTTCGCCGGTAATGCACCAGGTGGATTCGATCCGGGGCCAGCGCGCCTTCCCAATTCCAGGAACCAGCGCATTAGCGCTCGCGGCTAACCTGGCGGCTTTGCTGAGGCTCAAATATCAGGCTTTAACTCGCTCTTTGGAAACTCCTTCGGAAGGCGCGGCACGATGTAGCTCTGATCGTGAGCGTCATGCATTATCTCGCTCCTCCATATTATAAACAAATTTAATATCAGCGCACACTCCGCTGCAGAGTGAAAATCTCATTCTGGAAACATTCCCCAGGCTGTGTCTTAAGCCATGTCTCCGCAATATCCTTTCTTTCAGAAGTGCTGGTTCCGCAAGGTTCGCAGGAGAGCTTCTGTAAAGTTTGGAAGGTAGGAGACGAGGTACTGGCAGAAGTAAAGCTGTGAGGACGGGGCGTGAGTCGTGCTTGGGTAGCTCAATTGGTAGAGCACTTGCCGAGAAAGGCAAAGGCCCCCAGTTCGAGTCTCGGTCCAGCACACAGTTTTAATCTGCCAGGAAGTTTCAAATTTTAGCGCCGTAGAGACCCAATTAGTGCTACCCGTGAAAAGCTGGGTCTGGCACTAGTCATGTAATACGCCTACTGCATATTTGTTAGATTAATAGCACAGTGAAACATCCGGACTGATTAACACTGCCTTAACTGGGCCATGTTCTTACCGAAAGGCAAGGTTTCAGGGTCGTCTCACTGATCAGTAGTCAGTTTCGACCCGTCTAGAAGTTCAAAACAATGCGCACGCCAGTGAGAAATAGAAGATTCATTCTGGAAGCAATATGTTTGTTTGTGGCGCACTTGAAAATGTAATGTAGTGTTTCGAAACCGTTTAGCTAAATAAATAAATTTTGTCAATAGTCGCTGAGGGGGTAGATATTCCTATCTACTTTCTAGTTAAGCAATGTCTGAGAACCAGCAAGAATCGTGCAGATGCACAAAGGTCTCCGGCGATCTAGCAGTTACAAACATGCAACTATTTTTATTATTTATATCTGCATCACACCATATGTCACCAATACATTATTATATACTTGTTTTTTTCTCTAATTTCATTTAATGCCAGAAGACTTTTCACATTTATTGTTTTCTTACGTATTTCATTGCGTATGGCCCTACATGGACAACTACATAATTATTTAGTACATTCACAAGCCACATAATTAGATGCTACGTTTACAACGTGTTTCCGATTCATCGTTCTCAGTGTTATTAACTACAAATCTTCGTTCCCAAACGGCGTACCCCCTACTACATGGGATGAACACTACAGGAAAAAGAAAGATCTTTGATATTAAGTAAAGCTGACAAACTTTGAATAACATGTTAGATTAGTGTCCAAAGGTTGATTTCCGGACATAAAAATTTACGTGATTTATCTCCTTCTGCGGTGGCGCACTTCATCATCCGAGACTACGACGTTGCTGACAGATCATAATTGCAAATACAGAACTGGGCCACCCTAGAAAGTGTTTATAAATCTGAAGCAAAAGAAGTCTTTTCCACATAATGAAATGGACAACTGCAGAGGATGATAGAACGACCAACGTGATGTCTATGCCCCAATATGTGCGAAGTATCAAACTGTCAGACACGCGTAACAGTTGTCTCTCAAGAATTGCAGTTATAGCGTTTCCATTGTTCTGTCCCCAGTGAGTGGAAATTACGTTGAGTACCTGTGGTCCTTCATTTTGCCGTCGGGTAACGGAGAACAGGTGATCTTCGAGGCCAGGAGATTTTACTGTCCCTGCTGACCCTCATGAACTCATGCCAAGGTTGCGTGTACGGTACACCCTGCAAACCACCGAGACTTCTTTCTGCAAACACCAATGCTGTCGCTCGCCTTCTGCTAGTTGAGCCACAGATGGACTAAACAGACTCCTGACATACCACTCATCTTACACAGTTCTGCACAGTTGTATTTCGACCATCCCACAGAAACATCACTGTAAAGTCACATTTATAGTGATCGTATGAATGAAGTATAGCTTCCATTAACCGTCTATCATAAGTATAGAAGTAAGGGAGTAGAGATGACTTAGTTAGCCCTTCCCGTATCTGTCAAATAATTTTCTCGAGATTCTTTTTCTAAGCGTTTCTCAAAATACTTATTTCCATTCGTACACATATTTCTTACCTATTCTCCAACATTATTTGCTTAGACAGTCAGTTGACTTATTCCAGCAATGCTGGCGACCATTGCTCAAGTAATTACTCTTTCGCTGATATAGCTGAACGTCGTCGTAGTGATTTGTGTAGCGCATTTTATTTTGCCCTTGTCTCACAAGAAACGCTAAAGGCTGGTGTTTCTTCCAAAGGGATCGTCACTGGCAATAAATGAAAATGAAAAATATCCCTTCTCCGTACAAGCAAACGGCAAATAAGATTTCAGAACTAAAATTTATTACATCAACGATCGCTTAGAAATATAAGAAAATATGCACGTTACTGGTTTTGGCATATATTTGTTATTTTTATATATACTGAATCCACTAAAAAGCTTTGTGCAGATGCACAAATATGGCTATCATTTCAATGAACATTCACTACATCACCACTTTTCTCTCTTTCATTATGTGACAATATGATGTATATTCACTGAAATGATAGATACCTGTATGTTGTTCACAGTGCCAAACTATATTTGTTAATCTGTATGAAGCTTTTTAGTGGATTAAGCACTTCTGAAAATGGCAACAACTTGCCGAAACGGATAATGTGAATTTTTCATATATTTCTAAACAACTGTTGGTGTAATAAATTCTTATACAAACATTACAAAGGCCGCTTACTTCCAGTTGGCAAATAAGCATGTCGGAATGGCATTGTCACTGTCTCATTATCTGACAGACGAATTATGAATCAGTGGGACAGTAAACAAACGGCGGTCACTCAAATCGACCACACGGGCATGACGGACTTCATTCCAACCGTACCTAGTGTTGCTCACCGCACTGCGCAGAGGGCATAGCCCTTTAACACATGGTTTCCTCCACCACATTGAGACTTTGTGGCGCAGCTCTTTCGGCTCAGCACGTTTTGGCTACGTGTATCTTGTGCGGCGCTCTCTCCCCTATTTCGCGATAATACAAAACGAGCTCCCCTTCTCTGAAAGCTTTCGGTTCCTTCCGTCAAGCCTAACTGATGCGAATCCAATACTCCATAGCAATACTCCAGAAGAGGGGGACAAGCGTAGTGTAAGCAGTCTCTTTAGTAAACCTGTTACAGTTCTGCCAATAAATCGCAGTCTTTGGCTCGCTTTCTTCACAACATTATCTATATGACCATTCCAATGCAAGTTATTCGTAATTGTAATAACTAAATATTTAGCTGAGTTTACAGCCTTCAGGTGTGTGTGATTTATCGATTAACTGAAATTTACCAGATTCTTTTTAGTGTTCATGTGGATGACTTCACACTTTTTAAGATTTAAATGCCACTTTTTGCACCATACAGATATCTTGTCTGACGCATTTTGCAACTCGTCTTATTCGTCTTCAGACAATCAGCGGAGGCTGTTCTGTTTGTCTCCTAAATCGTTTATGCAGATAACAAACAACAGAGGGCCTGTAACATTTCCTTGGGGAACGACAGGTATTACTTCTGTTTTACTGTATTACCGTCAATTATTACTACGATCTGTGATCTTTCTGACCGGAAATCAGGGATACAGTCACGTAATTGAGACGACACTCCATAGGCGCGCAATTTAATTAGAAGTTGACTGTGAGGAACTGTGTCAAAAGCCTTCCGGAAATCTAAAGATATAGAGTCAATTTCACGTTCGCTGTCGATAGGAGTCTCTACTTCCTGAGAATAAAGAGCTAGCTGTGTTTTCCAAGAACGATATTTTCTGTGTTAGCCATTTGTCAATAATTTGTTTTCTGCGAGGTGAATCATAATGTTCGAGCACAGTATATGTTCCAAAATCCTACGATCGACTTTAGTGATATGGGTCTGTAACTCAGCAGACTGCTTCTATTTCCTTTCTTTGGTATTGGTGTGACTTGTGCAACTTTGCAGTCTCTAGCCACAGATCTGTCTACAAGCGAGCGGTGGTATGATTGCTACACATACTCTGAAAGCAACCTCACGGGTATACGGTCTGGTGCAGAAGCCTTGCCTTTCTTAAGTGTTTTGAGCTGCTACGCTACAGCAACGATATCTGCTTCTAAGTTGCTCATGTTGGCATTTGGTATTGATTCGAACTCTGGAAAATTTACTTCGTCTTCTTTTGTGAAGAAATGTCGGAAAATCGTGTTTAGTAGCTCAGTGCAGCCATGAATAACATCACTACTGTTATCTCACAATGAAAGTATTGACTGCAGCTTGTCACTGATGTACTTTACATACGACCAGAATCTCCCTCACTGCTAGAGAGGGAAGGCGGACCAAGCTGTTAGTGGATCATCATCCAGTTGGCAGCACATTAGTTTTGAGAAACTCGGAGAAGAAAATGTGATGCACACCCTTTAATGAGCACAATGGTCGGAAGGCT
Source organism: Schistocerca serialis cubense (assembly GCF_023864345.2). NCBI lineage: Eukaryota > Metazoa > Arthropoda > Insecta > Orthoptera > Acrididae > Schistocerca > Schistocerca serialis. The sequence goes on from NC_064642.1 coordinate 607,868,623, forward strand.
GCAAAACCAACGCAAACTGTGTAGGCTACCTACCACGAATGGTGTACCACACGCATCCAACCAACACAGCATAAGAACGGTGGTCATTATGTCCTAACAGACTCCAGGTGCTAGTGTCACGCTCTGTCAGTTTCAAACTCGACAAGAAATGCTGCCGTCGGTGAATGGAGATGTAACCAAACCAGTTTCCGAGCCAACATTGCACACGTACTTCTCAAAAGGCCATTGATGACGGAGGCACGTAAATTTGCATGTCCTGATGGACCAAACAACACAGAAAACTGCCAGCAGCTGGTCAGAACCTCCAAGTGGAGTGATGAGTCGGATTTTGCCTCTTTTCGAAGGATGCAAGTCGTCGAGTGCAACGCCGGCCCAACGAGGCGCTTACCCAACACAAGTAGGAGGGTTCAGACGTTTCGAGGGCGTTTTTCGTGCCACAACTACGGCCTCCGCATTCAGATTACTGGGAACGTGAACTATGTTGTGGATTTAAACATTTTCGGTGGCCCAGTGTTGCCCTTTCTTCTACATCACCACGACGAGCACAATGTGGAACTTTCCCACCTTCGAAGAGCACAACAAGCACGTTCAAAGGACTGCAAGCGTATGTCCCAGATTTGACGAAGTCACGAAAACCGTATCGCACCACTATTGGCCCGCTAAATCAACCAATGTCAAACCTCATAGATACGTCCGCAACTATTAGAAACATCCAGAGAATGTACAGGGTGTTTCAAAAATGACCGGTATATTTGAAACGGCAATAAAAACTAAACGAGCAGCGATAGAAATACACCGTTTGTTGCAGTATGCTTGGGACAACAGTACATTTTCAGGCAGACAAACTTTCGAAATTACAGTAGTTACAATTTTCAACAACAGATGGCGCTGCGGTCTGGGAAACTCTATAGTACGATATTTTCCACATATCCACCATGCGTAGCAATAATATGGCGTAGTCTCTGAATGAAATTACCCGAAACCTTTGACAACGTGTCTGGCGGAATGGCTTCACATGCAGATGAGATGTACTGCTTCAGCTGTTCAATTGTTTCTGGATTCTGGCGGTACACCTGGTCTTTCAAGTGTCCCCACAGAAAGAAGTCACAGGGGTTCATGTCTGGCGAATAGGGAGGCCAATCCACGCCGCCTCCTGTATGTTTCGGATAGCCCAAAGCAATCACACGATCATCGAAATATTCATTCAGGAGATTAAAGACGTCGGCCGTGCGATGTGGCCGGGCACCATCTTGCATAAACCACATGTTCGCAGTGTCGTCTAAGGCAGTTTGTACCGCCACAAATTCACGAAGAATGTCCAGACAGCGTGATGCAGTAATCGTTTCGGATCTGAAAAATGGGCCAATGATTCCTTTGGAAGAAATGGCGGCCCAGACCAGTACTTTTTGAGGATGCAGGGACGATGGGACTGCAACATGGGGCTTTTCGGTTCCCCATATGTGCCAGTTCTGTTTATTGACGAAGCCGTCCAGGTAAAAATAAGCTTCGTCAGTAAACCAAATGCTGCCCACATGCATATCGCCGTCATCAATCCTGTGCACTATATCGTTAGCGAATGTCTCTCGTGCAGCAATGGTAGCGGCGCTGAGTGGTTGCCACGTTCGAATTTTGTATGGATAGAGGTGTAAACTCTGGCGCATGAGACGATACGTGGACGTTGGCGTCATTTGGACCGCAGCTGCAACACGGCGAACGGAAACCCGAGGCCGCTGTTGGATCACCTGCTGCACTAGCTGCGCGTTGCCCTCTGTGGTTGCCGTACGCGGTCGCCCTACCTTTCCAGCACGTTCATCCGTCACGTTCCCAGTCCGTTGAAATTTTTCAAACAGATCCTTTATTGTATCGCTTTTCGGTCCTTTGGTTACATTAAACCTCCGTTGAAAACTTCGTCTTGTTGCAACAACACTGTGTTCTAGGCGGTGGAATTCCAACACCAGAAAAATCCTCTGTTCTAAGGAATAAACCATGTTGTCTACAGCACACTTGCACGTTGTGAACAGCACATGCTTACAGCAGAAAGACGACGTACAGAATGGCGCACCCACAGACTGCGTTGTCTTCTATATCTTTCACATCACTTGCAGCGCCATCTGTCGTTGAGAATTGTAACTACTGTAATTTCGAAAGTTTGTCCGCCTGAAAATGTACTGTTGTCCCAAGCATATTGCAACAAACGGTGTATTTCTATCGCTGCTCGTTTAGTTTTTATTGCCGTTTCAAATATACCGGTCATTTTTGAAACACCCTGTATCAATCAACCAACAATTTGACAGGTTTAAAAAGTGTGAAGCAAAAAAGAAAGGGAAAAAAAATGGACAAGTGCGCGTAGGACTCGCGTTCGGAGGGTTCAGTATAAGCTTAATTATGTATATAGATAATTGATCCGTCCTGGGAATCGACAATCTCGACTATTTTTGCCTTTTATCAATTTTTTTTCCTTTATTGTCATTTAACTCCCCAAAAAGGGGCGGGCTGGCAGCGGTACAATACACCACTCTTCAGCCAAGAGAGTTACAGCGAAAACATACGCAAATGAGAAAATAACACGTAACATAGAATGGTCTAAAATCATGAATTCACAAGAACAAAAACAGATGAGTAGAAATGGTAGATTTAAAAACAACATAGGCTAGAGCCATACACACATGCGGAGAACGAACACTGTGAGTCGACACGAAAACAAAGAAACACCACAATGGGAACACAAGTGAATGACGCTGGCGACACTGCTGGTGCTGGTGGAACGTAGCACTGCACACGGCACTGGAGTAACACTGACACCACGAAACGTTACAGATGCCGTACCTGCCTTTACTGCCTCGAAATGTATCTATGTAGAATCTAAAGGACCGGCGACGCTAGCGCCAGTGTGGCGTGGTAGTCTAGCCGTCTTACGCCAATCACCACCAGATGGCAAAGGCATCGTTTTCACAGCGGCAGGGTACTTCATTTTACAGCCAATTAACGCGAAATATTTGTGAATTATACACACAAACTTTCCTCGTAAACCACTCTACCTGCTACTCAAAAACAAATCAAGATCCGTACAGTAGTTACCGAAATTTTTGACGGATTATGAGTGCAATGTAAGTTAGTAATGGCAAAGAAGTATTCTTATGTGCTGTAATTACAAATTAAAAATTTTCGGATTTTTTCGTTTTCCTGTACAATGGAACCTTGCCTCTTGCCAAAATTCATGATTTTTAGGTCAACGGGACGTATCCTGTAGATGTTGCTTGAGTTGGCAAAATCAACAAATGGCGGTTTTTATTGCCTTGAATTAAATGCTTAAATTTTTTACACCGACAACAAACCGTAGATTTTAGCATGTGACATAAACATCAACTTGATATCCCTACACGTGCCTGAGAAAGAAGGATTTTAACAGACAGACAGACAGATGGACGGTCGAACGAAAAAGTGGCCCTGTAAGGGTTCTGTTGTTACCGATTAAGGTAATGAATCGTAAAAAAGAAGATGATTTTACGCAAGCAGTCTTTCCTGAAAGCATCCCCCTCCTTTTAAAGCAGAACCTTTCTCGAGAAACGCCATCGTTATGAATCTCGTGCATATTTAATTAGTAGCTGTAGTATAGTTATTTATTCCACCACTTTTGAATGTTTATCCAGTTGTAATGCCAATGTTTACTTTTTGCGCAACGGTTATAAGTTTGAATCAACTAATCTGATTGCGAACGTAAATATTAGTGAAACAGACTGTGACATGTAATTTTTATATTTGAGCACAGACTCCCATAGTCTTTATTTTAAACATGTGTCGTTATCCGTCACCTATATTTCAGAACATAGATTCTAGAGCATACCAATACAGTGCTTTGTTTTATCTTCAAGATACTAGGGAGCCCTGTTTCAGTATATCACTGCTTGCATGGAGAAGTTTTGTGGAAAAATGATTAAACGAAAGAAGAAACCCACAGTTACTCGTTTTCAACCGCAGATAACTACTTTTCATTTAGTTTTTCGGCACCAGTTCCTTATACACAAAACTAGTATGGATTGCACCAATTTGGTTAACCATGTCATACACTGTCAAATGTGATTTCTTCACTATTTTACTTTCAATGCTCGCGTCTTTCTCACACCGTCAATATTCTGTCACAAATGTTAATTTTTCAATGTTTCCGAGTACACTACCGCGCCATCTTCCGTCGATCCCTTCACTGCTACCGTCCGTCCCAAACTGAACTGGCGTCGCTTCCCTCGCGTGCGTTCACCTGCGTCGCACACTGCAATCAAAGGAACAATGCCGTAATCAGGCGAACAGTCCACAGTGGTTGACAGCAACACATCAATAAAACACGCACCTTTCACGAAAGCGTAAGAGGAACGTAAAACTTCCTGGACAAAATTTAGCCAGTCATTTAAACGTATAATCATACGTGCATTAATAAAAATGACGTGACATCTGAGGTCTTCGAGAGTATGGCCACCTTACTGACCCGTGCGTGGCCCGTGTTCGTGCCATATCTCAATTGACATCCTGTTTTTACTGTACTACCACCTCGTTATGTTAATTTCAATTACTGGTGTCACTGAGTTGCCGCCTTGCCTGCCTGTGAGCGGCAGCAGCAGCGCTTATCGATATAAGCCCTGGCGTATTATCTTTGCTGACTGCTATTATTTCCCGGTTGTCGTGTGTTGGGAGTTAGTTCGGATCTGCCAATGAGTTGGGAGGCGCTAGCAGTGCAGTTCGGACCTGGCAGTGTTTGACTTCGGACGCGGCAGAAGTTCAGTTGGGGCGCGGCTGCAGTGAGGTCTGGACATCCGTGACTCGACCGACGGTTGCCGATACATATCACTTGAGTGCGAACCACCTTGGTTGGTCGTCGGTCGGTCGTCTTGTCGGACGACGTGTAAGTTGGCCGGCGATCGCTTATGGGTTGCCTGCGTGTGCCCACTCGTGATTCGTCCTTGTTATTGCACAGTCGTTGCCTTTAGTATTGTCTAGTCCTTTGTACAAGTGTTCGTGAAACTGTGTGTAGCTTGTGATGTCCATTGCTCAGTTATTTTAGCGCCGTTTCCTTGCTGACGTGTGGCAGTCGGTCGGTTGGCGTGGAACAGCCAGGAAATCTCCGCGCGGTGCAGTGGGCCGGACCCGCTGGCGGTCTCTACGCAGTGTCTGTGTGTGGGAGCTGTTCCGATTGCTACGAGGTTCGTGGCTCACCGACCCAGGACATCAAAGTTGAGTGGTGATTTAATTACCGAAGCCAGTCTGTTCACAACGTGCCGCTGGTTTTCATGGTTGGCTGTTGGGGATATTCCCGTGAGCAACAGCAAGCGTTCGAGTTGGCGAAAGTTTGGCCACCATCCGGTGGAGTTTAACTGTAATTTGGTTATTTGAAGTCCAAGTGCACTAGCGGAATTTTCTGCCTTGTGGCCGTTAGCGTTCCGGTTCCTGCCCCGGCAGCTGACGTGAAATTCAGGCAGTGTCAGTTCCTCCCCGTGTGGTCGCTGTCCAACACGTGTGTGTGTGTGTGTGTGTGTGTGTGTGTGTGTGTGTGTGTAGTTTTGACAGCTTATGCCTACTTGGTTGTGGGCGGTTACGCATTTTACGTTTTGGCTTTGGAGTTTCTTGGGTACTGGTCGGGTGGAAAGCATGTCGTTTTGTCGGTGAGTCCTCCCCTAAGCGAACGTTAATATTTAAAGTGCAGACCGACCCCCGGAAACTTCTGAGCGCCGCTGGCTATACTGCCTTTTCTTATTGGTGTTTGATTGTGTATTTTAATGGCTCAGAGCCGATGGTTTGAATTTGTACGCTTTTAGTTGGGTTTTAAATAATGGGCCTTCAGCTTTTTTAAAATTGAAAGTTCCTTTCTTGTTAAGTCTTGGATTGTTTGGGCCTTCAGCCTCCTTTCTAAATGTTATTTGAGGATACGGCTTTGGGCCTTCTGCCTTTTAAAAATTTGTTGTAGTTGTGTTTCAAATCATGGGCCTTCAGCCGTTTTAAAAATTAAGAGGTTGTGCCCCTAAGCCATAAGATTGTGTGACATATTCAGTCGATAGTTAAGCTCGGAAATTTGCGCTGTAATGTTTGGGCAACTAAATAAAATTATGTGTTAGAGTGTAACTGACAGCCGCTCATTTTTGTCCCCTTTCCACGATTACACCTACCTGTTCTGTCCCGCGGATTTAACCAGTCGTTTCACTTACATTATGTACGAGCTTAAAACATGCTCTCGGATCTTACAACAAATAGACGTCAAAATCTAAGATTTTTGGAAATCAAGAAACACATCAAACTGGCCATGGCTGTGAACTGCCTTAAGAAACACATGTGCGGAATGAGGAAGCTGGGTTTGGTAAGGTCGTTTCTTATGGGATCGATGTTGGTTCTACGGAGTCGTTCGATCTCCAAAAAATTCATCAAACCCGATCATAAATATTTTCCATAATTATACAACAAATTATGAGTGGAAAAGGTCTAATTTTACGCATCTCTCATCACACAAATCTTAAAGACTGGACAGTCCTGCGCCACTCTTTACTTCTTTCGTACGTTTGACACACGAGAATATAGAGGGCACCCCTTGGCATTTCCTCTCTCGAGCGTTTATAGCTGGTTTTCAATTCTGCTCTACCTTATTTATACAGCGTGTTCATAAACAGTCTGAAAAGTTAGTAAGGGTGTTGCAAGATACATTGTGCTGAGAAATAATTGTTGAGAAATAAATTCTGAACATTGAACCGCTTCCGATTCAATCAGCGTTAAAGTTAGCCAATCAAGCCGTAGCGCGCGCAAATTCAAGCGTACCACCAGATACAATTAGCGTCAGACGTTCTCATAGCGTAGGTTGAAGCCTTATTACCATCCCATGACCAGTTCATGTATCGCTCGGATTTAGGAGCCAAACCTTTGGTGACACCGTCTCTGCCGAGCCGCTTGAATTTGCGCGAGCAACGGCCTGACTGGCTAACTTTAATGATAATTAATTCGGAGAGGGCGCAACGCATCTAATTTTTTCGTAACGATTATTTCTCGGCATAACCTACGCTGTACAGAGTTACTAACCTTTTAGACCGTTTATGAACATCCTGTATACCTGTTCTGCGTCGATGGGACGTTCACATGTAGGAACTGTGTTATCGTTTTCAAAGCAGCTGTTTTTTAACGGCAGAATTTAGTACTTCAGATTTCAGTTTGCCGACAGTTTCGATTTCGTCAAGACCAGTGAGCATCTGGACAAAGGACTATGAGCTATTGATTTACTGTAGCAAGGACCTAAGGACCTAATCAGTGCGTAGAATCATATTTTGCAATTCGTCGGAAACTTTTTGCACTGATGACCTTAAACTTGTTTTGACTACACAGCTTTTATTCATTTACTAGGTTTCATCTTTGTTTGCAGTTACTAGAAAAACCACGCAATCACTTATCCACTTTTATATTACTTAGAACTTTACTTTATTGATCATATTTTAGAAGGAAATAAAAAGCCAGCAGTCACTATTTTGCATACTTAATCTTTAATTAACGCTATAAACGGTTTTAGGCGTAATGACCATACTCAGATAGCTGCACCCGCATGTTAAGCCCTACATGTAGTTTCTTGTTGCAGTCTATTTCGGAAATTCACGATGGTTAGCATGATATTTGATGTGAAAAACTGCTGGGTCGTAAAATACGAGTTTTCAGCGGGACTCAACAACAGAATCGTTCTCAAGATGGCGGACTTATCTATGGCTAAAATATCCATTCATGTTGATTTTAGGGTCCAGTAGCAAACCCAAGGAGATTCTCAAGCGTATAATGATTTCACATCGTCGGACATGTGTTGCACAAGCGGTTAATCAGTGAACTGTCTTAAAACTGGGAATGAATCATTGCAGTCTCACGCGAAAGAGCCAAATAGCGCGTGAGGAATGGATCATTACGTATATACTACTTGACAGAAATTCTTCATATCATATATCGTGCAGCCCAACAAGAAAACAGCAGACTACGTGGTGCGAATAGGCTCTAGAGCTTAGTATCTAAAAGCAGCCTTCTTCCGATGCGTACATACATATGCCTGAAACAGATTGTGACTTGAATAATAGTGAACTTTCATAAATCAGAGAATGCTGGTTTCTCTCTCTCTCTCTCTCTCTCTCATATAATCTCGAACTAGGCTGTTCGGACGGGTGTTTGAGCCCTACTCTTGCCCAGTGCTACCCCACGACCTTAATTAAAGCGAAATGTCGCTCTGAACGCGTATTTCACTTTGGCTCAAACTGGATCATTAAAACAACGAATTTATCAAGATCGACTGTCTAATAAAAGTTTAATTCTGATTCGCTGGACGCATTCAAACTACTTATCAACAATTCCCTTCATGTTGGTCAGAACCAGAGGACCTTCTAACCTCGTACATACTTCATAAGTGGTAGCGAGCATACCACATTACGTCTTCTCATGTATAATGAACGCTATTGTATTCAGTCCTAGCCCGTCTTTACTGCTACTTGAGATTTCCCCGTAGCTTTGACATTTACGCGTCCCGAGGCCGCTAAATCGTGATTTCCCGTTGGCACTCGCCTGAAGGTTAGCCGGTTCGAATCCCACTGACATAGGGCATTGCATCATCGGTGTATGACCGGGATCGTCGGACAGAAAGGATGTGCAAGTTCTAATTAAGAGAGGATGTGCTAACACTACTAAATAACACACCTCTCCAGAATGCGTTCAACAGGAAAGACGTAATATTTATTTGTGGTTTCTCGCCATCTACTCACGAATATCACTCTAATCATTTGAAATTATCCGACAAGATCAGACAATAACCGTACCCCCAACTGCACTTTACGTTCGTGCCATCTTCATTGACAGCACATAAACAAAGCGCTATTTCTTGTAACATCGATTCAGTCTACGTCAGTTAGTAGACTGCAGAGTACATACATTAACGTTAGACCTTCCATTAGACTTCATAAGGACAGTGAAAAATGCAGACGTGAAAGACGATGACGAAAGATGTTTCCGCATCTTTAAAACCAACCTCGCCACAGTCAGAGTTTTCAGTTTCCTATACTAAGTAAACGAAGAAATACTGGGTGTTAATGAAACATTCACGAATCACCTTCCTTTTTATGACGGCTTTCTATCGTTTGCGTCTAGTGAACACAAATTTAAACAATGGAAGGAAGCTTTTCCTCAAAGTTTGATCAAAGGACTTAAAATGAATTGCAATAAGACTAAAATAATACATAACCAGTCTGTCTAAAAGAAAATAGTACAAATTAATAATGGAATCACAAAATGATTTGATGAGTTTTTGTATATAAGATAGTTCCGAACGATTCGATGTACAGGAAGAGAAATACACAAAACGGGGAAAAGAGCCGTGAGTGTTTCTGGCAAACCGAATAGATTTTTCAAAACCAAGCTTGCAATGTGCTTGAAACGAAAGGCTTACCACTTTTTACTGGAAGCTTTCAGTACCACTAGGATGTGTATGTTCGACGATAAGTTGTCAGAGAACCAATGAGAATTTGCTGCTATGTATCAACGTGCCACTAGTAAAGAGAAACTTGATAACGGTTTGCAGAATTCTTGTTTAATTATAACTTGCAGCTGTAGGTTGTGCTGTCTCCAAGTTTTATTGTTAACCCACTGCTCCGCTCCACTCCGTATTGTTGCGTCGAGTTAGTTCGTCCCTGCAGATAGGCAACCTAACGAACAGGTTTGCAAAGCAGGATGCCGTCGTGTCTTCCAGGATTTTTTGTGTCAATGAGTTGCATGTATTTATTGACGTTCGCCACGTCGCAGATGGTGCCGTTACTGAGCACCTGTAACGTAAGTTAAAAACTTGCAGAAATGTTCCAGCCGCTGATGTGTATGTGCTTTCTGTCTTTTAGTTTTTACAGTCACCTTGGGAAGCCCTGGAGAAAATACTTAACGATTAATCCTGTATGTCCCATTCCGCTGCGTTGGAAAATGAAATGCCGTATTGCTAGCTCTGCAACAAGAGTAATTAAAATAGCCATACAATAATCTCTTCAAAAAGAAAATTGATAATGAAATGGATGAAGCAGAAAGATGTTTTGATGAGTAAAGTGACAAAAAGCTTACGGTTATTCAGTGTGCAAGTGGGGCAGTGCTTGTTCAAAATGACTGGGAGAGGCAGAAAAGGAAACAAGTTGAAAATGGAACAGAGTTCAGCAGAAGACGTACTATGTCCGTACCGAAAAGTAAATGGGGTGGCGAATGTGTGACAAATGGACCACTGAAGTTCTCCCCTGGATTCCAAACCGTAATAGAAAGACCGATGCCACGACATAACGCGCTTAACGGATCTAACTAGAGAATATGAAGGAGCAATACAGACGCATAGACCGTCCTGTAATGTTTCTGACACTAAGCTTCAAAGGGAAGTGATCGTGTTTATTTCTCTAAAATGAGAGCCCAACGCCAGCACAGTATGTTGGGCCACACACATTTCTGTGCGCGTATTACAGACATAGGTTAGGTCGGTATTACACTATAAAATTTCTTTGTCAAATATCTTGGTCAAAGAAATTTGATGGTGTAATAGGGAACTTTGTCGAATCTCGTCTGTCGTCAAATTTGATCAAATCTAAGGCCTCGCCGTAGATTTGATCAAAGAAGTCGCTTGTCTTCTGTTCACTGCTATGTGACATGTTACCACGTGGACTAGCATCGCTGCAGCGTTCTGTCATTTGTAGTGTGTTTATAAACAGGGCCGGTAAATACAATTGGTGTGTACCGACAACAACAAAATTAATAGAGATGTATGAAGCTGATGAGGCGCTTTACAACGTGAGGCACCCTGAATACAAAAATATATTAATAAGATTGGAGACCTGACCTAACCTAACCTAACTCTCTCCTGTAGCAAGGAATCGGAGTGTTACAGTGAGCCTGTCTTCTGTAGATATAGCAGTTTTTAAGTGAGTTGTTCAAATGTGTGTGAAATGTTATGGGACTTGACTGCTAAGGTCATCAGTCCCAAAGCTTACACACTACTTAACCTAAATTATCCTAAGGACAAACACACACACCCATGCCCGAGAGAGGACTCGTACCTCCGCCGGGACCAGCTGCACAGTCCATGACTGCAGCGCCTCAAACCGCTCGGCTAATCCCGCGCGGCTTTGAAGTGAGTATTGTGCTTTGTGATATGAGGAGACACTGCACTGAGTACGTACTGAAATGTATGCTCATCCATTCTTAAGTAATTGATGTACGACTCGACGTCCTCCACAATAAGCTCACGTAAAAAGTTTTGTTGAATGCTTTTATCGTGTCGTCGCAAAACCTACGGCTTCACCCAGGTACGTTTTCTTTTCTTCCCCCGCTTCTCTTCCGAATGTGCACACAGTGCAATTGTGGTACATGCAACTGCTGAGGCTAATAACAAGTTGTTATTGTCAGCCATCTTGAACTTTGACGAAAAATATGATGGCAGTGAAATACCCCTTTTTTTAGCGCCAAGTCAAAGATCTTTGTCAAATATATTTGACGAATATTTGATGACATCTTTGACAAAGAAATTTTATAGTGTAATACCGGCCTTCCAGAGGATATGCAGTGGAGAAAGTTTTGAGCAAGAACCGGAGGCAGAAAGGGGCTGAACCATCGACGTGAGGGTGACAGGTGTCTCGTCTTAGATAACTCTCCGTCCCAGCAACAGGTGCACCAGCACTCGGTGTAATGGGTCGCCAGTAGAGAGAACATCTTCATTTATACTCCGCAAGATACCTTGAGGTGTGTGCCTCACCATTTCCTCCCTCTTTTCCCTCACACTTAAATGGCATTATGGAACTACGACTGTTGATAAATCCGTGTCCCGAGATGTACAACGCTGTATCCTGCCTACTCGTCGAATATGAGGTGCCTAGGAAATCTGCTTTTTCGGATCGCTAGACAACAATTCAAGCAAATCGTATTAATGAAGTTAGTACAAAAGGAAATGATTACAATACTTAACTTTATGAAATACAGATGTGTCGCGAGCAAACGGCGACAGACAAACGAGAAATCTCTTCAGTGTATACAATTCGTAATACAAGAAAAGTAATACAGTGAGTGCTTTTATCCAGGTCGTTCTGTAGAACTCGCAGAGCTGGGCCGCGGCCAGGTGGCGCGGCGCCCAAGTCCTCATGCAGAGGGCGCTGCCGTCGCCGTTGTCATCCTGGAAAGTGGTCGGTCAGCGTGCAATTGGCAACGTCGTTTCACAGCCCTCTCTGCTCTAACGTTCCCGCCTGACATCTACATCTACATGGATACTCTGCAAATCACATTTAAGTGCTTGGCAGAGGGTTCATCGAACCACCTTCACAATTCTCTATTATTCCAATCTCGTATAGCGCGCGGAAAGAATGAACACCTACATCTTTCCGTACGAGCTCAGATTTCCCTTATTTTATCGTGGTGATCGTTCCTCCCTATGTAGGTAGGTGTAAACAAAATATTTTCGCATTCGGAGGAGAAAGTTGGGGATTGGAATTTCGTGAGAAGATTCCGTCGCAACGAAAAACGCCTTTCTTTTAATGATGTCCAGCCCATATCCTGTATCATTTCTGAGACACTATCTCCCATATTTCGCGATAATACAAAATGTGCTGCATTTCTTTGAACGTTTTCGATGTACTTCGTCAGTCCTATCAGGTAAGGATCCCACACCGCGAAGCAGTATTCTAAAAGAGGGCGGACAAGCGTAGTGTAGGCAGTCTCCTCAGCAGGTCTGTTAAATTTTCTAAGTGTCCTGCCAATAAAACGCAGCCTTTGGTTAGCCTTCCCCACAACATTTTCTGTGTGTTCTTTCCAATTTAAGTTCGTAATTGTAATACCTAGGTATTTAGTTGAATTTTCGGCTCTTAGATAAGACTGATTTATCGTGTAACCGAACGAGCTCCTTTTAGCACTCATGTGGATGACCTCACACTTTCCATTATTTAGGGTCAACTGCCACTTTTCGTACCATTCAGATATTTTTTCTAAATCATTTTGCAGTTTGTTTTGATCTTCTGATGACTTTATTAGTCGATAAACGACAGCGTCATCTGCAAACTACCTAAGACGGCTGCTCAGATTGTCTCCCAAATCGTTTATATAGATAAGGAACAACAAAGGACCTTTAACACTACCTTGGGGAACGCCTGTTCATGCCAGAGCTTGACTTTACGCCGCAAATTACAAATATGTAGGCGGCAAGAAATCTGTTGTTCAATGAATGTGCTCTCTTCAAATTTCAACAGTAAATTCATTGATTAGCCGAGCGGTCTAAGGCGCTGCAGTCATGGACTGTGCGGCTGGTCCCGGCGGAGGTTCGAGTCCTTCCTCGGGCATGGGTGTGTGTGTGTTTGTCCTTAGGATAATTTAGGTTAAGTAGTGTGTATGACCTTAGCATTTAAGTCCCATAGGATTTCACACACATTTGAACATTTTTAAATTCACTGGCTGTACACAACGCATGTAGCACGGAGAAAAATATGGAAAAACGAAAAACAGAACACATTGCCATGACTAATACGGTGTATGATACCCGTTGGCATTCAAAACAGCTTCCAGTCGTCTCGGAATGAATAAACACAGTTCATGTATCGTTTTTTTAAGGTAATCTTATACAATTCTTCTTGCAAAATATTGGCGAGTTCAGGTAACGATGTCGGCTAACGATCACGCACTCCTCTCAAAGTAGACCGGACAGGGTCAATAATATTGAAATCCGGTGACAGTGATCGCCGGGTGGATGCGACTGTGCATCTACGTGCTCAGGAAATGATCCTGGACAATGCGAATTGTGTGAACAGGTGCGCTGTCTTCTGGGAACACAGCATATCCATTGGTGAAGAAATATTGTCACGGAACAGGCATGATCAGCCAAAGTGGTAACACAGTGTTTGGTAGTATTGCGACCTTGCAGAGTAACCATGGGTATCATGGAATGCCTCGTTACGCCTGCCCAAATCATAACCCAACTTCCGCCCTGTTTAACTCTTGGCAGCAAGCAGTCTGTGTCGTAGGCTTGGTATGGTGTACAACTGCCGTAAACTCGGCCAGAAGTTGGAAACGGTGAGAAATAAGACTAATCTGACCTAATGACTTCCTTCCATAGCTCCATAGTCCAGGTTTTATGGCTTCGACGCCAGGTTTTCCTGTTACAGGGGGCGGCCACTGTGGTCGAGCTGTTCTAGGCGCTTCAGTCCGGAACCACGCGGCTGCTACGGTCGCAGGTTCAAATCCTGCCTCGGGCATGGATGTGTGTGATGTCCTTAGGTTAGTTAGGCTTAGGTATTTCTAGGGGACTAATGACCTCAGATGTTAAGTCCATAGTACTTAGAGCCATTTGAACCATTTGAACCTGTTACGGGGATTTTCATCACTGTTGAGTAATTTTGGAATTCCAGCTCGCCATGAAATTTCTAGCTTATGAAGCTCACCTTCGGTACCAAGGGAGCAGTGCAACATTCACTTCTGCAGTGGCATTTGCAGCGGTCTTCGTCTCACTTTTCGTCACAATCCTCTTCAATGACCGTCCGTCACGATCACTCTATACACACTTTGGTCTGCTTTGTGACTTAGCGGATTATCTCTCTCCGCTTTCCCTGTATACTGTATAAATCTTCAATAGAGTGCCTCTTGAAACGCCAGACACGACGCCTACCCTGGGTGTAGAAGCTCCCACCATATGAGTACCAACAATTTTCCCACTTTCGAAGTCACTTAGCTTCGACATAATGCAATCACAACCGCAAAGAACACTTTTATGACCACGACTGACCCTCGCAACTTAGTGATGGCACTGCACGGGTGCCGTTCGTGGTCAAATACAAAAGCGCCACCTGAAAACTTGGCTATCATCTGTATTTATGTTGAGAGATGCATTTCTCTCGGTATTTTCACATTTTTGTCCAACCCTTGTCCACTGAACTGGGATACAGTAGACCTCTAACAATAAGAAAAGTAATGAGACTTATTTCTTAAATGTATAACAAAGTTAAATTATTTCACACGTCACCACAAGGCGCTGGCAGTTTCTTGTAGGAAGTTGCAATTGCAGCACATCACGCTCTGGGGCGTCAGCAGCGGAATACGCGGGCAACATACCTGAAAGAAGGAAAACATAATGTACAAAGTGTAGATAACCCTCTAAACACTGAAACACAAAATACTTTGTAAGAAAGCCGCTACGCCTCTTATTTCGTTTTTAGATAACTTGTCAATGCCCTAAGCAAGTGACCCTTCCGATTACTACAATTAAGACCCACTTAGTCATGGTACTGTTAACACAGATCATAAAATTTCTAGAAAGGCTGTTATCTAGTTCAATTTCTAAAAATGAATATCTTTTTCAGATTTAGAGAGACATGAAGCATACGTTCTATGCCTGGATTACGGATGACGGCGAATGACAGTAAACTGCATCCTTTAGAATCTCTTATTTTGACCTGTTGAAAATTTTATATATATAATAGATTTGCATGATTCATCAAAGATATTCTTTTCAAATATTTCCACAGCCGTTTAAGATTCCGTATTTCTATATTCACTCAGACGAACTGTAAACATCTTATCACTATTAATTGCAGAGGTTAATATCTGCATTTACAAAGAAGCGCCCAAGCAACTGGTACAGGCAGCCTTATTTAAATAGATATGTAAACAGACAGAATACCGCGCTCCGGTCGGCAACGCCTTTATAAGGCAACAAGTGTCTGGCGCAGTTGCAAGATCAGTTACTGCTGCTACAATGGCAGGTTATTAACATTTCAGTTTGAACGTGGTGTTATAGTCGGCTCACGAGCGATGGGGCACAGCATCTCCGAGGTAGCGATGAAGTGGGGATTCTGCCGTACGACCATTCCACGTGTACCGTGAATATCAAGAATCCGGTAAAATATCAAATCTCCGACATCGCTGCCGTCGGAAAAAGATTGTGCAAGAACGGTACCAACGACGGGCGAAGAGAATCGTTCAACGTGACAGAAGTGCAACCCTTCCGCAAATTGCTTCAGATTTCAATGCTGGCTCATCAACAAGAGCCAGCGTAGAAACCAATCAACGAAACATCATCCATATGGACTTTCGGAGCCGAAGGCCCACTCATGTATCCTTGCTGACTGCACGACGCACATCTTTAGGCCTCGCCTGGACTCGTCAACACGGACATTTGACTGTTGATAACTGGAAACATGTCGCCTGGTCGGACGAGTCTCGTTTCAAATTGTATCGAACTGATAGACGTGTACGGGCATGGAGACAACCTCCTGAATCCAAGACCCTGCATGTCAGCAGGGGACTGTTCAAGCTGGTGGAGGCTCTGTAATGGTGTGTGTCGTGTGCAGTTGGAGTGATATGGGACCCCTGATACGTCTAGATACGACTCTGACAGGTAACACGTACGTAAGCATCCTGTCTGATCACCTACAGCCATTCATGTTCACTTTGCATTCCGACGGACTTCGACAATTCCAGCAGGACAATGCGACACCCCACACGTCCAGGATTGCTACGTAGTGGCTCCAGGAACACTCATCTGCGTTTAAATACTTCCACTAGCCACCAGACTCCACAGACGTGAACATTATTAAGCATATCTGAGATGCCTTGCAACGTGCTGTTCAGAAGAGATCTCCAACCCCCCCCCCCCCCCTCCGTACTCTTACGGATTTATGGACAGCCCTGTAGGATTCATGGTTCCAGTTCCCTCCAGCACTACTTCAAGCATTAGAAGAGTCCATGCCACGTCGCTTTGCGGCACTTCTGCGTGGTCACAGGTGCCCTACACGATACTAGGCAGGTGCACCAGTTTCTTTGGCTCTTCAGTGTATATTCAAGCACGCATTTCACGCAGAGTTTCTATACTTCTGTCGAGCCACTCTACAGGTTCATTTACTCCATCAGCTCAAAAATTTTCGAGACCGCATTAATAAGAAATAGAAAAAGTTAAGACGGCTATTTTAATCCTCCTGGTGCTCTGCATAGTCTCCCCCCCCCCCCCCCCCCCGACACACACACACACACGCACACACACACACACACACACACACACACACACACACACACACACACACACACCTCCCTTGATTACATGATGTTCTTCAAATCGCGCTTGAATGTTGGTTATGTCGTCGAAGTGTTGAGCCACCATTTGAATTTCTACAGTTCCTAGTTTTGTGGTGGATCCGTATTTAGGAAACCAAGTCTTAACACCCGTGATGATCTTTTCCAGAACACAAATGTGCCGCGTCCTGCATTTCAGTCAATCGCGGCAGGCGTCCACTAGTCGTTTTTGTTAGGGAGTCAAGTTGTGTGGGACGAACTTGATACAGCACAACCTCCTGAGGGCCTTTTGCGTCGATTCTGATAGGAGATGCGTGTGAAATGTTTTCTAGGCCGCCTATACGAAAACCGCGTGGTTTTAAAGCTGGGTGTCATGGTTCTAACCTCCATCGCAGAGGCGTCACAAAAAGAAGTGAAACGTGGGTAATAAGCTATATGACGCATTTCCCATCGTGTGACATGTCTACGGTAGTGTGCAGAATTGTGATCAATTTATGACATCAGTAGCCACCTTGCAGCTCACATGAACTTCTGAGCTGTGATCTTTTTCGCATGTGTCTACGACACCTTGTTGTTCGAAGCGTTGACGAGCCCGAGGCTGACGTCCCAGGAGGCCAGGACTTTACCACTACAGAGGAGGGTTGTAGATACTTTGAGCCAAATTTCAAACTATGCATCGCATTGGAAGACTGTTAGGGGGTCTCGAAAAGGTGTTCCTTCGTGTTGCATACTGTATATATTTTCTCGAACAAAGAAATGTATTTTAGCTATTTGGACGACACGTTTCCTATTATTTCAGTTCTCAGGAGAGTCCGGAGTCCTTTTCCTTCTTTTCTTTCTTTTGCTTGTGCCTTTTTCCCGTAATGACGCAGGGTCGGCATGGTTAATCAGATTTGGCAAGGTTAATTGAAGGGGTGACCGGATTCCCTTCCTGCCGCCACCCCGTACCCCCCCCCCCCCCTCCCGGGATGGAATTAGTGTACCCCTAACTGTCTGTGTCTAGTGTAATCCATGGAATTGTGCAAATGTGTTTAGATGTCTGCGAGCTGTGTAACTGAGGCGGGACGTGGGGACCAGCCCGGTATTCACCTAGTGGGATGTGGAAAACCGCTTAAAACCCACATCCAGGCTGGCCAGCACACTGGCCTCCGTCGTTAAGCCGCCAGGCGGATTCGATCTGGGGCCGACGTGCCTATCCGAGTCCAGGAAGCAGCGCATTAGAGCTCTCGGCTAACCTGGCGGGTTGTGGAGAGTCGGGAGTACTCACTATAAATTACTTCTTTAGTTTTAATAATATGTATTATCATTGCTTGTTCCGACATTTTGTTGGTAAAAGGTAATGCTGAAAAGTAATGCCTTCAAATTATTTATGTGAAAACTCTCAAAGTTCTTAAATAAAACAAACATTATTAGCATTCTGCATCTTTACTCTTCATGTGTACATTTGCGGCCCTCTGCTGCTAGAGGTCAACGAATTACAGCGTGTGACATTACAGCGTGTATCGTAACTATACCGGCCCCTGAGAAGCCGCGTGCTATAATCGAGTTTTGAATTTGAAGAGTTCGTGTATTCGTCCACACATGGAGCAGCCTCTCCTTCAGCATGACAATGCTTGACCACACGCGAGCGCTGCGACGTCTGCAACAATCAGACGCTACGAGCTCACTGTCATCGATCACCCTCCTTACAGTCCCGACTTGGCCCAGTCCTATTTTCATCTGATTCTGAAACGTAAAGAACACCTTTAAGGACTTCACTTTGATAGTGATGAAGCGGTGGAAGCACAGGTGAGGTTGTGGCTCCTTCAAACATTCCCCAGTGGCACCAAACTGGTCTCTCGTTGGGAGAAACGTGTTTGTCGCTAGGATGATTATGTTGAGAAATAAATACGTAGACATAAAGAATAAACATGTAGAATGTTAATTATGTTTGTTTTATTTAAATCGCTGCAAGAGTTTTCACATAAAAAATTCGGAGGCATTACCTTTCAGCACGCCCTCGTATATTTCGATTTTTTCGTATACACGACAGCCCCTGATAACCCAGTTTCGCCGTTCAGATGCCAAACTGCGCAGTACACAGCTGTCATAACACACGATTTTGGCGTTAACGTACAAACGGAAATGATCGCAGCACGTGAAGGATGACTATTTAAATGCCTCTGAGTGAGTTGTACATAATTAGTCTAATCCGGTACAAACGATCTATAAGACAGCGATACACAGGGCGCTGTAGAACTCGTATATTCCTAGGTGCCTCAATTAATACTGGTTCTGGAAACCTTGTATGTAGGCTTGCGATTTGAAGTGTCTGCCAGTTCAAGTTTCTCAGCGTATTCATAAAAAAAGAAATCACCTGTGACCATTCGTGCTGACTTTCAAACATATGTTCAGCATCCTCTTTGAGTTCCTCCTTCAGCTTCTGCTATTCGAACCGTCGACTGTAGGGCAATAAATGTGGAGATTCTCAGTACAATCACGGACGAAACAAATTTGTGGAAAGCTCCACCTAGAAGAACGGACAAGACGATAAGACAGATGTTGGGACACTGGGGAATACTGGCCATGCCACTGGACGGAGACATAGAGGGCTAGAGTTGTGGAAAAAGACACAGGTAGCAATGCGGTAACATAAAGAACAAATAATTACGTCTTCATTTAGTCTGAGATGAAACGATTGAAAAACTGATGACAAGAAAGAGGCGCTTCATAAGACCCAGCGACTTGCTCCGTAGTTCCGATTAGTGCTGGATCCATTTTAAGGGAATGTCCAGTTTATTCACTATAGCAGAATATCAAGAAGTGTGCGTGGAATATTAATCAGCAGTGCCGCAAATTACACTACTGGCCATTGAAATTGCTACACCGCGAAGATGACTTGCTACAGACGCGAAATTTAACCGACAGGAAGAAGATGTTGTGATATGCAAATGATTAGCTTTTCAGAGCATTCACACAAGGTTGGCGCCGGTGGCGACACCTACAACGTGCTGACATCAGGAAAGTTCCCAACCGATTTCTCATACACAAACAGCAGTTGACCAGCGTTGCCTGGTGAAACGTTGTTGTGATGCCTCGTGTAAGGAGGAGAAATGCGTACCATCACTTTTCCGAGTTTGATAAAGGTCGGATTGTAGCCTATCGCGATTGCGGTTTATCGTATCGCGACATTGCTCCTCCCGTTGGTCGAGATCCAATGACTGTTAGCAGAATATGGAATCGGTGGGTTCAGGAGGGTAATACGGAACGCCGTGCTGGATCCCAACGTCCTCGTATCACTAGCAGTCGAGATGATAGGCACCTTATTCGCATGGCTGTAACGGATCGTGCAGCCACGTCTCGATCCCTGAGTCAACAGATGGGGCCGTTTGCAAGACAACGACTATCTGCACGAACAGTTAGACGAAGTTTGCAGCAGCTCGGAGACCATGGCTGCGGTTACCCTTGACGATGCATCAGACAGGAGCGCCTGCGATGGTGTACTCAACGACGAACCTGGGTGCACGAATGGCAAAACGTAATTTTTTTTTTCGGATGAATCCAGGTTCTGTTTACAGCATCATGATAGTCGCATCCGTGTTTGGCGACATCACGGTGAACGCACATTGGATGCGTGTATTCGTCATAGCCATACTGGCGTATCACACGGCGTGATGGTATGGGGTGCCATTGATTACACTCTCGGTCACCTCTTGTTCGCATTGGCGGCACTTTGAACAGTAGGCGTTACATTTCGGATGTGTTACGACCCATGGCTCTACCCTTCATTCGATCCCTGCGAAACCCTACATTTAAGCAGGATAGTGCACGACCGAATGTTGCAGGTTCTGTACGGGCCTTTCTGGATACAGAAAATGTTCGACTGCTCCCCTGGCCAGCACATTCTCCAGATCTCCCACCAATTGAAAACGTCTGGTCAATGGTGGCCGAGCAACTGGCTCGTCACAATACGCCAGTCACTAATCTTGATGAACTGTGGTATCGTGTTGAAGCTGCATGGGTAGCTGTACCTGTACACGCCATCCAAGCTCTGTTTGACTCAATGCCCAGGAGTATCAAGGCCGTTATTACGGCTAGAGGTGAGTGTTCTGGGTACTGATTTCTCAGGATCTATGCACCCGAATTGCGTGAAAGTGTAATCACGTGTCAGTTATAGTATAATATATTTGTCCAACGAATACCCGTTTATCATCTGCATTTCTTCTTGGTGTAGCAATTTTAATGGCCAGTAGCATATTTGAGAAAAGACAGTTGCCTTACGATGCGGGCAGGGAGTAGTCTGGTGACTTAGTCACAGCTCGACTTAGTAGTGACTGGTCCTAAAGGGGAAGTATGCTGTCAATAATTGGGTGCAACAGACCATTTCAGACTGGGACAAGTGCTGAGATGTGGCTGTCAGCGAGCAACATGTACGCTTCGCTCAACCGCGCGTGTTCCGCGAAGCGCGCGCCGTGTGTGCGCTAGCACTGCGGATGCCGCGCAGCTGCCAAGCGCAGCGCTGTTGCGTAAAAGGTGCGCAGCGCCAATCGATGGTGACATAACGCACTCCTTATGCGCCCACTGACCTCTGCACGCGCAGCGTCCCACTCACGGGCGCACGCTGTGACCGTTCCCGGCATCGACGCCTCATCATTATCTGGATAGTCCTCTCCAGACGTGGCTCGTAGTTAAAAGGTTCTGTAGCAGAGGGGCGTTCAATAAGTGATGCAACGTACTTGTTTCTTTTCTCGGGCAATTTCGGTTGGAAAAATTACGGAATTTGCTGTCACACATCGAGGAATACTGCCGCTTCTGCCCTCACAGTTTCATGAAGTTCAGGTGGTGGCGCTATACGTGGCCTTCAAAATATCGTCTGCAACGGAGATGCGTCCCAAGCAGAGAGCTGTCACTGAGTTTCTTTTGGCGGAAAACCTGAGCATTGCAGACATTCAAAGGCGCTTGAACAATGTCTACGGAGACCTGGCAGTAAATAGAAGCACGATGAGTTGTATGGGGAGGCGTCTGTCACCATTGCAACAAAGTCGCGTAAACTCTTACGATATTCTGCGTGCCGGCCGGCCGACGTAGCTGTCGCTTCTGCAAAGTTGGAACGTGCAGACACTCTCACTCGAGGTGATCGACGGTCAAGTCGCTGCTCAACTGGACGTCTCTGTTGGCAGGGCTGGCACACCAGTGCACCAGTTGGGGTAATGCATGTATTGTATTATATTGTATGCTAACCGGGGACCTAGAAACGACAGAGAGGCTCCGTCCCCGCCGCAACCGCAGTGGTCCACAACCCCACTACGGCTACCGCAGTCCACTTCACCCCTCCGCCGCCCCAAACCGAACCCAGGGTTATTGTGCGGTTCGGCCCCCGGTGGACCCCCCAGGGAACGTCTCACACTAGACGAGTGTAACCCCTATGTTTCCGTGGTAGAGTAATGGTTATGTACGCGTACGTGGAGAACTTGTTTGCGCAGCAATCGCCGACATAGTGTAACTGAGGCGGAATAAGGGGAACCAGCCCGCATTCGCCGAGGCAGATGGAAAACCGCCTAAAAAACATTCACCGGGCGGATTCGTGCGGGGGACCAGGTGCTCCTTCCCGCCAGTGCGTTAGACCGCACGGTCAACCGGGCGGGCGCCAGTTGGGGTACTCAAAGGTGTACGTCCGCTGGGTTCCTCGCCGCCTAACAGGATACCATAAACAGCAATGAAGGATCATCTCTGAGGAACTGAGGCCAAAATGGTTTCTCGTTGGCAGAAATGTGTCCGTCGCCAGCGTGGCTATGTTGAGAAATAAACATATAGACATAAAGAATAAAGATGTAGCATGTTAATAGCGTTTGTTTTACCGTATTTAAAACGCATTAAGAGTTTTTACATAAATAATCTGCAGGTATTACTTTTAAGTACGCCTTCTTCATCACTTCGAACCGGATACAAAACGGCAACGCATGGAGTGGTGTCGTTCAACCTCTCCTCCGAAGGAAAAGTTCAAAGCCGCGCCCACAGCCTGCAAAGTCATGGAGACTGCCTTCTGGGATTCTCAAGGGATTATTCTGTTTGATGTCCTCCCTCAGGATGCTACGATCGACTCTGAGGCGTATTGTACAGCCCTACGGAAATTGTAGAAACGACTTCACCGTATTCGTCGCCACAAAAATGCAAACGAACTACTCCTTCTCCACTGCGCACCCGAGAGAACGTTAGAAAACTTCATGCACTGCTCTTCCTCATCCACCCTCCAGCCTGGGTCTCATACCTTCCATCCGTTTGCCCCAATGAAGGATGCACTCCGCGGGGCGCACTACATGTGTGATGGGGAGATTGTTCACGCAGCAAGACGTTGGCTCCAAGATCGAGCAGCAGAATAGTAGTACCATGCTGACGTACAGGCCGCCCAGTAATGTGGCGTCAGGCCGTCGCATTGACCGGAGAGTATGTTGACAAACACGATAGTGGGAAATAATACGGTGTATTGATATGTTGAATAAAACTAACCCACTTTCACAAAAAAAGCAGCTGTTGATACCGAGACATGTTACTCTCTTTGTCTCTACGGAAAAATTAAATTTTATTCAATTGCTGGATTTACGATCAACTTATCTGGATGACACTTAACAAACAGAATGTAAAATGTTGTATTGAACAATTCAAAGAATGTTGTACGGAGGGAGAATTTTGGTGGCTGCGAAGAAATCACGAAAGGAGTCCCGCAGGATTCAATTTTGCGTCTACTCCTATTCCTTACGCGCGACCGCTACGGTCGCAGGTTCGAATCCTGCCTCGGGCATGGATGTGTGTGATGCCCTTAGGTTAGTTAGGTTTACGTAGTTCTAAGTTCTAGGGGACTGATGGCCTCAGATGTTAAGTCCCATAGTGCTCAGAGCCATTTGAACCATTTTGCCAATTCCTTACCTACGTGAATGACCTACTTACCATTTCCAAGCAGAATTGGTACTTTTTGCAGACGATACTAGCGTTATAATAACTCCAGTCAGAGACAAAGTATCAGAAGAAACTGCTATTTTTCTATGAATTATTAAGTGGTTGCCTAAAAATGGACCCTACATTAATTTTGAGTAAACGCAACATATCCAGTACAACAAACTGGGTCATACCAGCAATTCCTTTATCATATCAACATCTCATTTAGCACATGAACAGGAGACGAATAATAGCCAGTCTCCAGTAGCGACATCATCATTCTGGCCCGCGTGACTGCTACTGTTGCTGGAGTACTGGCTACTCTTCGTTTTACTGTTCCTGTCCATAACGATGAAAGGAATATAGCGTTGCTCTGATTTAGAACTGCTCCAACGAATGGACATGTAAAATTCCGCTTTAGAAACAATTTTGTTTGTAGCGGGCAACAAACCCACACTTTCCGCCGATACTTCACGCTGCATAAAAGCCGTGATGAGCGGTATTTGTTTAGGCCGACTTATTGCAGAAACGAAATTACAAATATGTGCCGAAACACGATAGAACATGAGCATGACGATTCTGAGGAGGGACACCTGGTGTGTGTGTGTGTGTGTGTGTGTGTGTGTGTGTGTGTGATGCTAATACCTATAACATCAGAAGAAAAATGATCTTTATTAGCCGTTATTAAAGATGTCAGTAGATCAGAAAGGAGTTCAATATTCATCAACAAAATTTTTTTACCGTTTGTCCAATAACAAACTGTCTGACAGATACTAAAGCAAGTTTTAAATGTAAACTACAACCATTTAATCTTAACGGCTACTATTAAAGAGACAAATTTTTATTTAAAAATATGGTAGCCTGCAAAAAACAGCTTAAAGTGTAATTATATTAGTAGGATTGAAAAATATGTTCATTAATGTTACATTTAGGTCAGTGTGCCACTTATGAGCTATAAACTGGCTACACTGAAACCAATGATGTACACATATCTTGTAAAAAGGCTTCTTTGCTACGGGTATTGACAACCGCGACAGTTTCCTTTCCGACATGGTACTGCAGACTAGACCAGAAGCGACCCGATTTCATTTCTTAGTAACTGGCACAATTTGGCTGCAACAACAACAATAATTTATGCAACACAATTTCTAACAAATCTTTGATTACATATACTTGTACAGCTATAACTGTCGGTGTTTATGACGATATTTTTAACTAAGAATAAGAATGATTATGAAAATTCTGCAAGTAAAAATGACGTTTTCCTTCAATTTCATAATGGTTTTCCAGAATTTGCTCATCGTATCATTAGCTGTACGTATCAAACAGTGAGTGGCATTCGTCCACGAGGATTCATCAGGAATGGCTAATTTTCTCCCACAGTGTAGATAATGTTCATTTCCAGTATTGCTCATGTTATACTATCATATGTTACAGAAAGAAGCTGTGTTGCTTTATAAAGCCTGAAATTTTTTTTTTAGCTCTTGTAGTGGGACGAAATTAAGCGTCACCCATCCACCAATGTCAGCCCAGTTTGCAGGTGACTATAAGTTTAATTTAGTTTTGTTTATGTATTTTTCTTATTATTTGTAATAGATGTGAATTATCTAAAAGTTTTGTATTTTTTTATGTGTTTCATGTACGGAGAGGGCGGCGCAACGAACGGAGACAGCATCTTCGTTGCCGCGACCAGAGAGGAAATTGCTGGCCGCTATACGTCGCGGGTCGACAGCCAAGGAGCAACAGAAGATCCTGGAACCGAGTTGTTGCGTCGTGCTTCTAAAAATTAAAAATGAATTTTTGTACTCTTTTTGTACAACAATGACGTCATATAGAGCTTAATCTTATTGAAAAGTCAGTCACTGTCTCTCAACGGTCAAGTTCACATCTGTATGTGTAGGAAGCTAATAAAATAGTGTATGCTACTAAAGTTGAAACACGTGTTCTGAGGATTTATTTATGAAGAATTATGTGAACGGATTAAGAATATATTTGACAAGATTAGTGATTCTTACAGCTTTCACCGAAACTTTGAATCTCAAAAGTTTATTTAATGTGTGATTCTGATATCGATTAGATCAAGATAACGTGTGTCAATATAATTTCTGAGGAGAAACAAACGAAATTTAAAATCGAAAAAGTTACAAAAACCAATTGGCCCAAGTGATGTAATTCCTTGCATACGACTCAACTGATGTTTTACAGTTTCGTTCAGGAACCCTTCTATGACAATTTGAAAAGAATATAAATCATTTTGAAGTGGGTTGTAACTGACGTAGGTGACGAAGTCTGCACATGGTCATACATCAAACGAAAATTGGTTATAAAAAACTTACGTCGTTACGCTACACTCTCTCACTTAGAAAGGAAACGAGAACAGCTTTTAGTCACCAATACTGGTTTCTCACATTTTGGTATAAGGTGCAACAAGGATAACAGCTTTGTGTATTGCAAAGAAGGCGCACTGTGTACCTCAGCAGGCTTAATTCAAGTCGCGTGCGGAGAGTTGCAGACAGCTCACAGCAGACGAACGACTGTGCACGCGTTAACTCCGCAGCTCAACAGGTGTCGAGCCTGACAGCCCACAGTCGAGGGCTTAATTAACGCCTACTGCCCAGTCTTCCTTCTTTTACTCCTGTACTACGATTCCATCTTCCTCTATAGTCGCGAGTAAATTCAAATTTTACTTCATTATCCATTTCTGAACAGAGGAAGCAGCAACTTTAGACATTTTAATCGCAATAATAAAATTATAATTCGTTATCCTCGGCTGAGGACATTATGCGCTGTTATTAAATTTAGGGAATGTAGGTACAAGGAAGACAAATGCGGAGAATCCGCGGATAACAGATGAAATATTTCCAGAATGAAATTTTCACTCTGCAGCGGAGTGTGCACTGATAGGAAACTTCCTGGGAGATTAAAACTGTGTGCCGGACCGATACTCGAACTCGGAACCTTTGATTTTTGCCGTTCGCGGGGAAGTCCTCTACCATCTTTTGAATTTTTGTTTTAGTGATCTAATTTTGTCCGTTATTGTTCGTTGTCTCTGTTTGCGGCCGACGTCCCATGACATCATCGTTGATCCGTTCACTCAGTTTTATTACAGAGGGCACCTAACCCTCTGACCGAACACGCTGATCTACCGTGCCGGCACCATCTGAGCTACGCAAGCACGACTGATGCCCCCACCTCACAGCTTTGCACTTGCCCGCGAAAGCCAAAGGTTCCGAGTTCGAGTCTCGGTCCGGCACATAGTTTTAATCTGCAAGGGAGTTTCTTAACATATGACATACTTAGGATGATCGATGAAAGGAGGAGTACAAAAATGTTCAAGGAATTAAAAATATTTAGGGAAATTCAGGAATACAGAAATACAAGTAACTCAGGAACGAAATAAACAGGACGTGCAGGGAAGGTAAGGCGAAATTGCTGCATGGAAAATGTGAAGAAATCGAAAAAGAAATGGTTATCGGAAGGACGGTTTTAGTATACACGTAAGTCAGAATAACCTTCGATGAAATTAAAAGCAAGGGCGGTAACATTAACAGTGCAATGGAAATTCCACTCTTAAATGCAGAGGAGATAGCGGATGTTAGATAACAATCAGTTTGGCTTCAAGGAAGATAAAGACACTAGAGGCATTGCAAATGATAAAGAAAGCTGCAATGAAGAAAAATCAAGACACGTTCATAGGATTTGTTGAACTGGAAAAAGCGTTCGACAATATGTTCGAAATACCCTGAAAATAGGGGCAAGCTATAGGTAAAGGCGGGTAATATACAATATCTGCAAGAACCAAGAGGGAACAAAGAAACTGCAACACCAAGAAGGAAGCGCTTGTATTAAAAAGGGTGTAAGACAGGGATGCAGTCTTTCACCCCTACTTTTCAGTCTATTCATCGAAGAAACAATGAGGGAAATTAAAGAAACGTTCTAGAGTAGGATTAAAATTCAGGTGAAAGGATATCAATGATAAGATTGATTCTTGAAGTTATGCCGGAGTACTGAATATTCGATGAGGTTTCGGGATTCCAGCCGGATTCAACTAAGTACCTGGGTGTTAAAATTACGAAAAACTTCAGTTGGAAAGACCACATAGATAATATTGTGGGGAAAGCGAGTCAAAGGTTGCGTTTCATTGGCAGGACACTTAGAAGATGCAACAAGTCCACTAAAGAGACAGCTTACACTACACTCGTTCGTCCTCTGTTAGAATATTGCTGCGCGGTGTGGGATCCTTACCAGGTGGAATTGACAGATGACATCGAAAGGGTGCAAAAAAGGGCAGCTCGTTTTGTATTATCACATAATATGGGAGAGAGTGTGGCAGATATGATACGCGAGTTGGGATTGAAGTCATTAAACCAAAGACGTTTTTCGTCGCGGCGAGATCTATTTACGAAATTTCAGTCACCAACTTTCTCTTCGGAATGCGAAAATATTTTGTTGACCCCAACCTACATAGGTAGGAATGATCATCAAAATAAAATAAGAGAAATCAGAGCTCGAACAGAAAGGTTTAGGTGTTCGTTTTTCCCGCGCGCTGTTCGGGAGTGGAATGGTAGAGAGATAGTATGATTGTGGTTCGATGAACCCTCTGCCAAGCACTTAAATGTGGATTGCAGAGTAATCATGTAGATGTAGATGTGAATCATATTGTTGCAAGAAGTCAACATGATCCGGCTGCAATCCCGAAACCTCATCGAATGACAAGATTCTCTGATAAAACTGCTATCCTCAGTGAAAGTGAAGGATTACAGGATGTGCTGAATGGAACAGTCTAATGCTTACAGAATATGGACTGAGAGTAAATAGAAGAAAGAAGAAAGTAATGAGAATTTGAAGAAATAAGAACAGCGAGAAATTTAACATTGCAGTTGGGGATCACGAAATAGACTAATTTAAGGAATTCCGCTCCTAAACAGCAAAATAACCTATGACGGGCGGGGCAAGGTAGACGTAAAAAGCCGAATAGCACTGGCGAAAAGAGCATTCCTGGCCAAGAGAAGTCGTCTGGTATCAAACACTGGTCTCAACTTGAGGAAGAAATTTCTGAGAACTTACGTCTGCAGCACAGCACTGTATGGTAGTGAGACATGGAGTGTGGGAAAACCAGAACAGAAGAGAATCGAAGCCTGAGATTTCGTACAATAGACGAACGTTAAAAATTAGGTGGACTGATAAATTAAGAAATGAAGTTCTCTGCAGAATCGGCGAGGAACGGAGTATGTGGAAAACTCACAAGAAGAAGACACAATGATACGCCATCTGTTAAGGCATCAGGGTATCAGTTGGTGGTACTAGAAGGAGCTGTAGAGGGTAGAAACCGTGTTGGAAGACAGAGACTGGAATACATCCAGCAAATAATTGACGGCGATGGGTGCAATTGCTACTCTGAGTACTCTCAGGTGAAAAGGCCGGCACAGGAGAGGAATTCGTGCCGGCCCCCATCAAACCAATAACAACACTGATGACTCAAAAAAGGCATTTGATCCGTGAGAAGCAGAAATACGCGAAGACCAAATAACGGTCACCAGTTTATTGGCAAATAAAGGTTAGAATAACATGAGCGTTACGCCATCCTGCCATCACTATGTCTGTCGCACTAGGTCGAATATTTATGAGTTTATCGAGACTCGCCAGTGTGAGTCGAGAAAATCTGACACCTCTGATTGTCGTCTTGCTTTTCCGCTGACGGTTTAGCAGGCGCAGGTGGCCAGCGACTCAGCTCCGAAGGTATTCTGCGGCGGGCGTGCAAGTGTGGTGACGCAAGCGTTTCCGAGATGGACGTGCGTGCGTACATATCGCTGCGTGCGTGCCTTTACCCCTTATAAAGAATGAAAACAACAACACAATCACTTTTTTCTCTTCTACACTAAGTGTTAGCATTGTGATGTATTATTCGCTCTGAAAAGTAATGCGTCCGAATTTCTTATACGAAAACTTAAAGCTTTTTAAATAAAACAAACGTTATTAACATTCTACATCATTAACCTTCACGCCTACACGCTGTAGCGGTCCTGAGCGTTAGTTACCGTTGAGGTTAGATGTGGTGAGTTGGTTAGTCAAGAATGCCTTTAAAGCGACAAAGACGCCTTTATGAGCACCTCACTGAGTTTGAACGAGGTCGTGTAATAGAGCTACGAGAAGCTGACTGTTCCTTCTGTATACTGCAGAAATACCTGGCAGGACTGTAGTCCCTGTACACGATTGCTGGCAGTGGTTGTCACAAAATGTAGGGTTGCAAGAAGACTGAGCTTCGGACGGTCACGTGGCATTACCGGGAGGGAAGACCATCTGTTCGGAGTATGGCAATATCGCATCGTATTGCGTCTGCAGCAGCAGTCTGAGCAGCAGTTGCTATCAATGTAACACAACAAAAATAGTTTACTTAAAGGACAACTCTGTGCCAGACGCCCTTTACCATCCATTCCACTGACCCCAAACCACCGTCATTTGCGATTTCAGTTGTGTCAAGCGGAAGTTCATTTCAGGGTAGGGTGGAGGTCTGTTGGGATTTCTGATGAGATCTGGTTCTCCATCGGTGCCAGTGATGCCCGTGTGTTGGTTAGAAAAGGACAGTTGAAGGCCTGCAGCCAACTCGCTAGACACACTGGACCTACACCTGGAGTTGTGCTCTGGGGGTGCGATTTCGTATGACAGCAGGAGCACCCACGCACCCTGACTGCAAATCTGTGCGTAAATTTGGTGATTCGACGTGTGCCATCGTTCAGTATTCAATGGGTGTTTTCCAACAAGATAAAGCTCGCCAATATATCGCTAATGTAACCCAACATGCTGCACATGGTGTCGACATGTTGCCTTGGCCTTCAGTTGAGTACAGAAGGGACATCATCAGATGACAACTCCAGCGTCGTCCATAATTAGCATTAACCGTCCCTGTACTGGCCTACCAAGTGCAACAGGCATGGAATTCCAGCCCACAAACTGACATTCGGCACCTGTACGACCCAAAGCATGCACGTTTGCATGCTTGCATGTAACATTTTGGAGGTTATGCCTGTTATTAATGTACCGGCAGTTCATACTTTGAGTGGCTTTCCTCGCGCTTATATTAACCTGCAATCCGGCAATTTTAAACACTTAAATATGTTACCTAGACAAATGTATTCGCGAAATTTCTTTGCTCTACATTAATTATTTTTTTGATGTCGTGATTTTTTTCGTGAGTGTATATAATTAAAGAAAATTTGCCAAATACTGTACAAGCGAACCCCGTATTAGACGGTATAAACGCTAGGGAAGAGATTATGTTTCGACAGACTTGAAGATAAATATCGCTCTTATAATCAGCATAGCACGAATCACGTTCAAATCTCCGACCAGCCTTAAGTTTCTCGTGGTTTCCCTAATCCGCTCAAGGAAAATGCTGAGATATTTCTTTAAAAAAGGGCATTTTCATTTTATTTGAACACCAAGAGCAAAGTGGTTGGATTAAAAGGGCGAAAGCAGAAATGTAGTGACTTCTACTGTCCAATCTATAAATCGAAGCAATGACGAAAGAAAAGAAAATTTTCAGAGTGAGCTTAAAATTCAGCGTGAAAAGATATCAATGAGATGATTTACTGATAATGTTATCCTCAGTGAAACTGAAGACGAATTACAGGACGAGCTGAATGGAATGAACGGTCTAACGAGTACAGAATGTAAATTGAGAGTCGTGTGACACTTAACATCAGGTGATCACGTACTAGACGAAAGTAAGAAATTCCGTTTCCTTAGAACCAAAGTAACACATGCGTGACGAAGCAAAGAGGACGTAGAAAGCAGACTAGCGCAGGCAAAGAAGGCGTTACCTGGGCAAAAGAAGTCGTCTGGAATAAAAAATATAGGTGTTAATTACAGGAAGAAATTTCTGAGAATGTACATTTGGAGCAGAATATTCTATGGTTGTCAATCATGGACTGTGGTAAAACAGGAAAAGAAGAGAATAGGAGCGTCTGATATGTGATGATATAGAAGACTATTGAAAATTAGGTGATAATGAACGAAGAGATTTTCCACAGACTCGGCGAAAAAAGGAACTTATGGAAAACACCGATAAAAGGAAGGGACTGTTAAGACCAGTGGGAAAAACTGTGAGGCAAGACAGAGATCGGAATACGTACAACACATAATTTAGGACCTAGGGTGCAAGTGCTACTCTGAGATAAAGAGGCTGGCGCTGGAGACAGATTGAACAAAAAAAAAAAATTAAAAAAAATTTAAAAAATTGAGAAGATAAACTATAAGAGCCCCTTTCTTATTATATATTTTAACCGTGGATCACTCAAGTAGTATCAAGACCCATTTTGACATTTAGTATTACACCCTCAAATGATACGTTTAAAAACGAAATACTAGGAAAATAAATTACATCTAGATCTACGTCTACATCTGTACTCCGCAAGCCACCGTGCGATGTGTAACGGAGGGTAATTTCTGTACCACTGACACTCCCCCACCTTACCTCTTCCAGTCTCGAATGGTTCGCGGAAATAACGACCGCAGAAAAGTCTCCGTGTGGGTCCTAATCTGATTTTATGTTCATGGTGTTTCGTGAGTTACACGTCCGAGGAAGCAGTACATTTGTTGACCCTTCTAGGAACGTATGCTCTCGGAAGTTTAACAGTAAGCCACACCGTCAAGCAGAGCGCCTCTCTTGCATCATCTGCCACTGAAGTTCGTTGATAACCTCCGTGACGTTTTCGTGTCTGGTAAATGAACCTGTAACGAAACGTGCTGCTCTTCCTTGAATATTGTCCGTTTCCTCTATCAATCCTACCTGGTGCGGATCCCATAATGACGGCAATATTCAAGTATTTGTCGAACGATGGTTTTTTAAGTTCCCTCCTTTTTTGATGGACTACACTTCCTGAGGGTTCTTCCAATGACTATCAGTCTGGCATCTGCCTTTCCTGCCATTACTTTAAATCGCTGTGTACGCATACTCTTAGATGTGTTATGGAAATAACTGATTCCAGTGATTGTTCGGCAATGGTATACTCGTACAGTATTAGGTCTTCCTGTCTATGTATACGCAGAACGTTACACTAGTTTGTTGAAGGTCGCTTGCCGCTCCCTGTACCAAGCGTCGATACTCTAGAGTGTTGGAAGTGAAGGCAGCAGTTAACTGCGTAATAATATCAAGTTCGTAAATTAAGGATAAAATATGCCAATGTAAAGTGATTGTGATATAAAAGCTTCTCGAAGTGAAAAATAGTAGAAACTGCCGAATTGCACGTTGCACGTGTAGATTTTTCACGATTCTTCATTTTGAGAAGGCTGTCTCTTACATTCACTTTTATATTGCTAATATTTTTATCTTAACTTTTCGATTTAAGAGTTATCAACTTCATAATATTACGCAGTTAACTGGCCTTCAGTTCCAACAACCAGAACACGGATATATTTACACTGTGGGCCTATCCCTGGGCCTGTTCACTTGACGTGTTACTACTTAATGGTTGCAAATACGTATAAGTAGTTGCATACGGATGTTGTTTCGATTTGTAACTCACCCATGACTCTTTCCTTTTCAAACATCAGATGATGAACATACCACTTTATATGCTGGGCAACCACAGCCAAAATATTCCATGATTTGAATAAACAAGGCCGCTGCGACTGTTAGAATTCTTTACTGGAGAACACGATCGGTTTCGCAAATTAAATTTGCATCTTCAGGTGCTTCAAGTCAAGAGTTACTATTTAAACCGGACAAAGCCATTTCCAACATTTATGTCCAGGTATTAAAACTTCTAACTCACGAATGTGCAAGCGTCTATAATAAAATGTACTGAGGGCTAAAGCCATCCCCAACTAACCGCTGTAGTTACCAGTTTGACGGCGCTGGCAACAGCAACGCTTCCTCCCCAGGCTGTCTATAATGGAGATTGGATGGCGTTAGCCCCCAATACATTTTATTAAAGACGCTCGCACATTCGTGAGTCAGAAGTTTTAATACCTGGATATAAATGTCAGGAAAGGCTTTATCCAGTTTAAATGAAACCTTTACTCCTCTGACCTGAAGCACCTGAAGGTGTAAATTTAATTTCCGAAACCGGTCTCCAACAAAGAATTCTGACAGTCGAAGCGGCCTTGTTTATTCATATCATCTGACGATGACTTATCAAGTAATCTAAACTGATTATAACAACGTGTGTGTAACCTCTGGCTGAAACGCATTGCACGACAAAAAACAGTGACGCACGGAGATGACATGGCTGAATGAATGTCCGTATAACTTCATAGACGTAAACGCCATCGGAGGGTATGTAAATGATTACAGGTGCAGTTCTCTGTGACAGGTAGAATGGCGGTTACCACGGACCTCGTAGGATATATAAGGGGTGTGTTTTGTGTGGCTCTGCTCCTGTAACTGAATGGTAGGCCGAATGTAGGAAGCGAGTAGGAGCAGGTGAAGTAGAACACTTGGTACTGCAAATAAAAGTGGTTTTACTACGTACGTAACTTTGGCTGAGATGAGCACGTAGGTGCGAAGCTATACATCAAGTTACGAAGATAAAATCTGTAGTGCCTCGCCCACTATGAAATAGAAACAATGTTGCTTGGTCGTCTACTCCGAATCAAATGGGCTGAATTGAATCCGGAGTAGTCCGCATCTCGTGGTCGTGCGGTAGCGTTCTCGCTTCCCACGCCCGGGTTCCCGGGTTCGATTCCCGGCGGGGTCAGGGATTTTCTCTGCCTCGTGATGGCTGGGTGTTGTGTGCTGTCCTTAGGTTAGTTCGGTTTAAGTAGTTCTAAGTTCTAGGGGACTTATGACCACAGCAGTTGAGTCCCATAGTGCTCAGAGCCATTTGAACCATTTTGAATCCGGAGTGGCACTCGCAGAGCTGCAAGGCGCCGGCTAGAGGGCGGTGTCGGTGTCGTAGTGCCAACCTAGCAGAGCGCACCTACGTTGTGGCATCGTAGCTATCGATATCACAGTGTGAACAGTTTCAGATGTTGACTGATCACTGTAATGCATACGGACGTGTATACTCGCAGGTTTCTATGTGGCTGGCTGGTCAAATTCTGAAATATGTAGATTTCTGGGACTTAGGAATATGACAGTGGCTTGATGTTGGACTGCATGGGAACGTTAGGAACAGCCGCACTCGCCGTCTAGGTTCCGGTCGACCACGTCTGACTATCACAAGGGAGCACCGCCGTTTCGTGCACCGAGAATATGGTAACTTCTTCACGTTTGCGCATGCCATCCGAGAACAAATAATAGACTCTCTGCAACATTCTGTGTCATTCCACACACTTGGTCGGAAACTAGCAGCAGCCGTACTAGGGAGTTAACACCATCTCATGCTTAGGCTGCCGTTAGAACACCACAGCTGAAACGGCTGCGTCTGGAGTGTTGCCGTGACCGGTTAGCACTGACTGCTGATGAACCGGCGATGAATCACGGTTCTATACTTCAGCAGATTACCATCATCGGCGAGTATGGCAGCGACTTGGTTCAAATGGCTCTAAGCACTGTGGGACTTAACATCTGAGGTCATCATTCCCCTAGACTTAAAACTAACCTAAGGACATCACACACATCCATGCCCGACGCAGGATTCGAACCTACAACCGTAGCAGCCGCGTGGTTCCGGACTGAAGTGCCTAGAACCGCTCGGCCACAGCGGCCGGCTAGATGTTAAGTCCCATTGTGCTTAGAGCCATTTGAACCATTTTTAGAGGTCCCATTCTCCCGATGTTTTGGAGAAGCACAGCGGTGTTACCCCCGGCGTCTTATTGTGACGAAGCGCCGAGTAGACTTCAGGTTACGGCTAACGCTGACTGAGGAAAGTCTCCGACCGCAACGGTACGTCATGGACATCCTAAATCATTGTGTTACCTCCCATGCGGCAGTAGAGTAGCGCTATTTCTATATTATTTATGCTCTTTCAGACGGTGTATCGCCAGACTCATGCGTTCTACACACCAACGTCAATAGTCATTTTGTTGCCACTTCCTCCAATTATTTTAGAAATTCTGATAAATTCCACCGGAATTTCTAAAATCATCGAGGGAAGTGGAAACAAAATGACTATTGACGTTGGTGTGTAGAATGTAAGAGTCTGGCGACATACCATCTGGTTTTCGAAAAAAAAACATCCACACAGTTCCGAAGACTGCAAGAGCGACAAGTGCGAGAATTATCGCGCAATCAACTTAACAGCTCATCTATGTTGCTGACAAGAATTATATACAGAAGAATGGAAAAGAAAATTGAGGATCTGTTTGGCTTTAGGAAAGGTAAAGCAGAGAAGCAATTCTGACATTACGGTTGATAATGGAAGCAATCCTAAAGGAACAGGCTTTGACATACAATTTGTCGACTTAGAAGAAGCGTTCGACAATGTAAAATGGTGCAAAATGTTCGAAATTCAGAAGAAAAAAGGGGTAAGCTATAGGGAGACACGGGTAGTATACAACATGTACAACAGCCAAGAGGGAATAATAAGAGTGGAAAACCAAGAACGAAGTGTTCGGATTACAAAGAGTGTAAGACAGAGATGTAGTCTCCCCGCCGCAACTGTTCAAAATTTATCGAAGAACTAATGATGGAAATAAAAGAAAGATTAAAGAGTGGAATTAAAATTCAAGGTGAAAGGATATCAATGATAAGATTCACTGACATTCCTATCGTCAGTGAAAGTGAGGAAGAATTAGATGACTTGCTGAATGGAATGAACAGTGGATTGGGAGAAAATCGAAGGATCTCATTATGGTGAACAGTACTGAAGAATCGAACAAGTGCCTAGAAAGTTACATCCTTTGTGGATGAGTTACATTTCCTTAAGATTCTTTCTATGAATCTGAGTCTGGCAACTGATTTTCCCACTACTTATTTTATGGCACCATTCCGCTTAAGGTCGCTCTGGATAGTTACTTCTAGATATTTTACGGTAGATATTGTTCCCAGCCGTACTTACCATCAGTAGTGCAGCTCTGCAGTAGTCGATTTCTTTTCCTGTGTACACGCAGTATGTTAAATTTATTTACGTTCACGGCCAACTGCCAGAACCATTTATCAGTCCCCTGCAGGCCATTCTGCAAATCGACGCTGTCATCTGGTGTTACTACTTTCTGATAGACGACCGCATCATCTTGAATCAGTAAAAGAGCATTCGACGCTTTCTCCTAGAGCCTTTCAAGATGAAAACTCTGACCAACACACAACACGTGTCTCTACGAACTGTTTGTGTGATGTTGAGGTACTCCTGCGGGAACCAAGATCGCCAGATCTGTCCCCGATATCCGCGACCAGGTGGGATGTCAACTCCAGCCCAGTGGCGGTATGCGGACTATCAAGGATAAGTTACAAGAGTTGTGGGCAGCTCGCCTCAGGAGAGGATTACAATTGCTTTGACACCTGTGCATCCAGACCACACGGAGCGCAACGTCATATTGGTAAGTGCGCGAATACTGTCAAGTTCTGTAAATTTGTTTTTGTAATCGCTGAATACCATCACAAACGCCCTCAACCCTTGAAGTTTTATTTCGGTTCCTCCTCACCTTCTGCGTACTTTACTGTTTTTGACAGGGAGTGTATATAATAATTTTCTTTTTTAAAAGACGGTCGCTGTGTTTCCTTACGAGACTATGCCTACTGTGTGTATAATATTCACTCCTTTTCGTTTTCTAGGTCTATGTTTGAAGATACATACTCAGTACTTGATTTTGGCGTGAATCATGCACATTCTCAAAATGTTTTCACTCGTCCGGGTTGTAGTAACTTAAAATAACACGATTTTTTTTTAGGATTCCGTACCTCAGTTGGTGAAAACAAGGAACCCTTATAGAATCACTTTGTTGTCCGTCTTTCTGTCTGCCCAACTGTTGAACGCCCTTTTTATCAAGAATGGGTAGACGAATCAAGCTGAAATCTATGTCAAATTTTTTTTTGTTGCGTTTGTTATCTTACTGTATGCCTGTCTATGCGTCTGTTTAGACCAATTTTTCTCATGAATGGGTAGACGTATCAAGTTGAAAATTCCACTACTGGCCATTACAATTGCTACACCACGAAAATGACGTGCTACAGACGCGAAATTTAACCGACAGGAAGAAGATGCTGTAATATGCAAATGATCAGCTTCTCAGAGCATTCACACGAGGTTGGCGCCGGTGGCGACACCTACAACGTGCTGACATGAGGAAAGTTTCCAACCGATTTCTCATACACAAACAGCAGTTGACCGGCTTTACCTGGTGAAACGTTGTTGTGATGCCTCGTGTAAGGAGGAGAAATGCGTACCATCACGTTTCGGACTTTGACAAAGGTCGGATTGTAGCCTATCGCGATTGCGGTTTATCGTATCGCGACATTGCTGCTTGCATTGGTCGAAATCCAATGACTGCAAGCAGAATATGGAATCCGTGGGTTCAGGAGGGTAATACGGAACGCCGTGCTGGATCCCAACGGCCTCGTATCACTAGCAGTCGAGATGACAGGCATCTTATCCGCACGGCTGTAACGGATCGTGCAGCCACATCTCGATCCCTGAGTCAACAGATGGGGACGTTTGCAAGACAACCATCTGCACGAACAGTTCGACGACGTTAGCAGCAGCATGGACTATCAGCTCGGAGACCATGGCTGCGGTTACCCTTGACGCTGCATCACAGACAGGAGCATTCAGTGGTGTACTCAACGACGAACCTGGGTGCACGAATGGCAAAACGTCATTTTTTCGGATGAAACCAGGTTCTGTTTACAGCATTATGATGGTTGCATCCGTGGTTGGCGACATCAGGGTAAACACACATTGGAAGCATGTATTAGTCATCGCCATACTGGCGTATCACCCGGCGTGATGGTATGGGGTGCCATTGGTTACACGTCTCGGTCACCTCTTGTTCGCATTGACGGCACTTTGAACAGTGGACGTTACATTTCAGATGTGTTACGACCCGTGGCTCTACCCTTCATTCGATCCCTGCGAAACCCTACATTTCGGCAGAATAATGCACGACCGCATGTTGCAGGTCCCGTACGGACCTTTCTGGATACAGAACATGTTCGACTGCTGCCCTGGCCAGCACATTCTCCAGATCTGTCACCAATTGAAAACGTCTGGTCAATGGTGGCCGAGCAACTGACTCGTCACATTACGCCAGTTACTAATCTTGATGAACTGTGGCATCGTGTTGAAGCTGCATGGGCAGCTGTACCTGTACACGCCATCCAAGCTCTGTTTGACTCAATGCCCAGGAGTATGAAGGCCGTTATTACGGCCAGA
Source organism: Schistocerca serialis cubense (assembly GCF_023864345.2). Classification (NCBI taxonomy): domain Eukaryota; kingdom Metazoa; phylum Arthropoda; class Insecta; order Orthoptera; family Acrididae; genus Schistocerca; species Schistocerca serialis. Next base: position 607,907,832 of record NC_064642.1, read on the forward strand.
GGTGGTTGTTCTGGGTACTGATTTCTCACGATCAATGCACCCAAATTGCGTGAAAATGTAATCACATGCCAGTTCTAGTATAATATATTTGTCCAATGGATACCCGTTTATCATCTGCATTTTTAATGGCGATAGTGTATGTCACATAACGTTTATGATTACTTGGTGTTGTAAAAACCTTAAGCTTCTAAACCAGAACAATCAAAAGATACAGCCTTTTATTTCGCATATTTTGATACTCGTAAACTCATTCATCACAACGTATAGGGTATTTCTCGTTGGCCAAGAATCATGAAATTTGGCAAGAAGGGAGGTTTAATAGTAGAGTTAATGGAAAAAATCTGAAAACTGTTAATATGTAATTATATCACACCAAAAACTATTTCTTTCCTCATTTGTTATCCCACCTAAAACCTAAAATTAAAACACCTTCGCGGTCTTGGAATTTCCAGGAGACGCAAATTGCCAGTGTCAATATCGATAACAAGCAAACACTCAAAGCGCCAGTACTACTCGCAACTGGCCAATTTTTCTCGCCAGCGAACTCTGTTTTCATTAATATAAACTGATAATTTTAATGGCCTTCCCCCATGAACCATAGACCTTGCTGTTGGTGGGGAGGCTTGCGTGCCTCAACGATACAGGTAGCCATACCGTAGGTGCAACCACAACGGAGGGGTATCTGTTGAGAGGCCTGACAAACATGTGGTTCCTGAAGAGGGGCAGCAGCCTTTTCAGTAGTTGCAGGGGCAACAGTCTCGATGATTGACTGATCTGGCCTTGTAACACTAACCAAAACGGCCTTGCTGTGCTGGTACTGCGAACGGCTGAAAGCAAGGGGAAACTACGGCCGTAATTTTTCCCGAGGGCCGGCAGCTTTACTGTATGGTTAAATGATGATGGCGTCCTCTTGGGTAAAATATTCCGGAGGTAAAATAGTCCCCCATTCGGATCTCCGGGCGGAGACTACTCAAGAGGACGTCGTTATCAGGAGAAAGAAAACTGGCATTCTACGGATCGGAGCGTGGAATGTCAGATCCCTTAATCGGGCAGGTAGGTTAGAAGATTTAAAAAGGGAAATGGATAGGTTCAAGTTAGATATAGTGGGAATTAGTGAAGTTCGCTAGCATGAGGAACAAGACTTTTGGTCAGGCGAATACAGGGTTATAAATACAAAATCAAATAGGGGTAATGCAGGATTAGGTTTAATAATGAATAAAAAAATAGGAGTGCGGGTAAGCTACTACAAACAGCATAGTGAACGGATTATTGTGGCCAAGATAGACACGAACCCCACACCTACTACAGTAGTACAAGTTTATATGCCAACTAGCTCTGCAGACGACGAAGAAATTGAAGAAATGTATGATGAGATAAAAGAAATTATTCAAGTAGTGAAGGGAGACGAAAATTTAATAGTCATGGGTGACTGGAATTCGACAGCAGGAAAAGGGAGAGAAGGAAACGTAGTTGGTGAATATGGTTTGGGGCTAAGAAATGAAAGAGGAAGCCGCCTGGTGGAGTTCTGCACAGAGCACAACATAATCATAGCTAACACTTGGTTTAAGAATCATGAAAGAAGGTTGTATACATGGAAGAAGCCTGGAGATACTGACAGATTTCAGATAGATTATATAATGGTCAGACAGAGATTTAGGAACCAGGTTTTAAATTGTAGGACATTTCCAGGGGCAGATGTGGACTCTGACCACAATCTATTGGTTATGAACTGTAGATTAAAACTGAAGAAATTGCAAAAAGGTGGGAATATAAGGAGATGGGACCTGGATAAACTGACTAAACCAGAGGTTGTACAGAGTTTCAGGGAGAGCATTAGGGAACAATTGACAGGAATGGGGGAAAGAAATACAGTAGAAGACGAATGGGTAGCTCTTAGGGATGAAGTAGTGAAGGCAGCAGAGGATCAAGTAGGTAAAAAGACGAGGGCTAGTAGAAATCCTTGGGTAACAGAAGAAATATTGAATTTAATTGATGAAAGGAGAAAATATAAAAATGCAGTAAATGAAGCAGGCAAAAAGGAATACAAACGTCTCAAAAATGAGATCGACAGGAAGTTCAAAATGGCTAAGCAGGGATGGCTAGAGGACAAATGTAAGGATGTAGAGGCTTATCTCACTAGGGGTAAGATAGATACAGTCTACAGGAAAATTAAAGAGACATTAGGAGAAAAGAGAGGCACTTGTATGAATATCAAGAGCTCAGATGGAAACCCAGTTCTAAGCAAAGAGGGGAAAGCAGAAAGGTGGAAGGAGTATATAGAGGGTCTGTACAAGGGCGATGTACTTGAGGACAATATTATGGAAATGGAAGAGGATGTAGATGAAGATAAAATGGGAGATACGACACTGCGTGAAGAGTTTGACAGAGCACTGAAAGACCTAAGTCGAAACAAGGCCCCCGGAGTAGACAACATTCCATTAGAACTACTGACGGCCTTGGGAGAGCCAGTCGTGACAAAGCTCTACCATCTGGTGAGCAAGATGTACGAGACAGGCGAAATACTCTCAGACTTCAAGAAGAATATAATAATTCCAATCCCAAAGAAAGCAGGTGTTGACAGATGGGAAAATTACCCAACTATCAGTTTAATAAGTCACAGCTGTAAAATAGTAACACTAATTATTTACAGACGAATGGAAAAACTGGTAGAAGCCGACCTCGGGGATTCCGTAGAAATGTTGGAACACGTGAGGCAATACTGACCTTACGACTTATCTTAGAAGAAAGATTAAGGAAAGGCAAACCTACGTTTCTAGCATTGTAGACTTAGAGAAAGCTTTTGACAATGTTGACTGGAACACACTTTTTCAAATTCTAAAGGTGGCAGGGGTAAAATACAGGGAGCGAAAGGCTATTTACAATTTGTACAGAAACCAGATGGCAGTTATAAGAGTCGAGGGGCATGAAAGGGAAGCAGTTGTTGGGAAGGGAGTGAGACAGGGTTGTAGCCTCTCCCCGATGTTATTCAATCTGTATATTGAGCAAGCAGTAAAGGAAACAAAAGAGAAATTCGGAGTAGGTATTAAAATCCGGGGAGAAGAAATAAAAACTTTGAGGTTCGCCGATGACATTGTAATTCTATCAGAGACAGCAAAGGACTTGGAAGAGCTGTTGAATGGAATGGACAGTGTCTTGAAAGGAGGATGTAAGATGAACATCAACAAAAGCAAAACAAGGATAATGGAATGTAGTCGAATTAAATCGGGTGATGCTGAGGGGAATTAGATTAGGAAATGAGAGACTTTTGCTATTTGGGGAGCAAAATAAGCGATAATGGTCGAAGTAGAGAGGATATAAAATGTAGACTGGCAATGGCAAGGAAAGCGTTTCTGAAGAGAAATTTGTTAACATCGAGTATAGATTTAAGTGTCAGGAGGACGTTTCTGAAAGTATTTGTATAGAGTGTAGCCATGTATGGAAGTGAAACATGGACAGTAAATAGTTTGGACAAGAAGAGAATAGAAGCTATCGAAATGTTGTGCTACAGAAGAATGTTGAAGATTAGGTGGGTAGACCACGTAACTAATGAGGAGGTAGTGAATAGGATTGGGGAGAAGAGAAGTTTGTGGCACAACTTGACTAGAAGAAGGGATCGGTTTGTACGACATGTCCTGAGGGATCAAGGGATCACAAATTTAGCATTGGAGGGCAGCCTGGAGGGTGAAAATCGTAGAGGGAGACCAAGAGATGAATACACTAAACAGAAGGATATAGATTGCAGTGGGTACTGGGAGATGGAGCTTGCACAGGATAGATTAGCATGGAGAGCTGCATCAAACCAGTCTCAGGACTGAAGACCACAGCAACAACAACAATTTTAATGGAAAATATGTTTACAATGGATGTTTTTTCCCTGGTCTTGTTACATCGGCATTAGCCTCAGCAAGGACGAGGTAGCTGGCATAGCATCCGACACGTGGCGATTTTCCGTGTGCAGCTAAACGAGGTTCGTTTTCGCAGAGTCGCCTGCGCCAGCTCGGGCAGCCATTGTGTCGCAGCGCTGGCGTCTGGGCGCGCTAGCCTTGCGGTCGTCAGCGGGCGCGGCAGACAAGGCCACGTAATGCGCGAGCCGCCGGCACTGACCGCGGCATGGCCGCTCTCCCGGCTTTCCGTATTTACATGCGCCTCATTAATATGTGATTAATAGCAGCCTCTCAGCAATTAACTCTGTTGCGTCACCAACATGCGTGGCTGAGTCGCAGCGGTCGCTAAACCGCTGTGACGCGCTGGTATTCGACCCCGAGGAGGCAGATTACAGATTAACGTCGCCTCCATCTGGCATCCATTAGATAGCGTGCGCACGAGGATGGACAAAGAAACCGACTGCAGCCTTTAAACCGGTAGTTGTTTTAAGCCTTGAGAGGGCACGATCGTATAATTCTACAATTATCTTATTACGGTCTTAAGCTACATATTAAAACTAAAAATAAACCTTGTCTTCCGAATTTGTGTGTCTCCGCGAGGCGAGTGTGCCACGGAAATTACTTCATATTATTCAAAATGGTTCAAATGGCTCTGAGCACTATGGGGTCATCAGTCCCTTAGAACTTACTACTTAACCCTAACTAACCTAAGGACATCACACACATCCATGCCCGAGGCAGGATTCGAACCTGCGACCGTAGCGGTCCCGCGGTTCCAGAGTGTAGCGCCTAGAACCGCTCGGCCACTCCGGCCGGCCTATATATTATTCCATCTGTACAATGGTAACTTGTCCGTCCCCGGTAGCTGAGTGATGCCGGCACGGTAGCTCAGCGTGTTCGGTCAGAGGGTTAGCTGCCCTCTGTAATAAAAAAAAAAGAGGTAATGGATCAATAACGAACTTAAACGGACGTCCGACCAGAAAAGATGCAGCGAACGAAAAACGAACAAAATGAGATGATCAACTGGTCAGCGCGACACAATGTCAATCCTAAGGACCTGGCTTCGATTCCCGGGTGGGTCGGAGATTTTCTCCGCTCAGGGACTGAGTGTTGTATTGTCCTAATCATCACCATTTCATTCCCATCGACGCGCAAGTCGCCGAAGTGGCGTCAAATCGAGAGACTTGCACTCGGCGAACGGTCTACCCGACGGGAGGCCCTAGTCACACGACATTTACATTTTACATTTTAGTGGTAACAGTGGGCTAGTACAGTTTGTCTGTTCGTTTGCTTTTGCGCAGGCGGTCAGCGTTGCCGAACTGTGAAACTACATTTTTTTATAAAAATTCGTGTGTGTGTGTGTGTGTGTGTGTGTGTGTGTGTGTGTGTGTGTTTGTTCGTTTTAGTGTAAATTTCTTATATGTTTGGCAGACATGCACACATGTGAGAGGACATGTCAGTAGGGGGACGGGCGCGGGCATGGATGGTGATTATATGACATAGCCTGGGAGGAGACGTTCATGGTGCCTGAGGTTATATATGTATATTTAATGTTATATTGAGTGATCAGTCAGTGTAAAGCGTGTGCAGAGAAATATTCATAACTTCGGTTCGATTTACAAAGGTGAAATCTAAATAACGCTAATAATACAGCGCAAGAAATACTGTAGAATGGCGAAAACTGCCAAGTGCATACGTCAAACGAAGTCTTTCCACGTCAACCGCTGCTGGCAAGGAGGGAAGAGGCAATAGTCTGCAGAATGCGTAAAGAAACACCGTAAGTAATTTTCCCTCCAATTTTATTAACAAAACGCTATTTTTAGTCTAAAACAACCAAAAATGTACAAACATATGTATCCAGTTTGTAGGATAACCACGGAAGATGCTTTACAAATAAAAGCGAAACGCGTCTGGTGCAAAATTCTCTTTCATCAAATTGCAGTGAGCTCAAAACGGAAAACCAATAATAACTGTAATTGTTGGTGGTCACCCGGATAGTGGTGAAGTTCCTCGGTTGCAGGAGGACATCAGCCGCGCAAGGAGGTCGTTTGCGGTTGGAAGAGCAACTCCACAGAGCTCATCAGACGTGACTGGTAAGACAGACATGGCATTTCGTAGACACGGTTGTTCAGGATGACCGTAGAAAATAGTGGCTACGCTCACAGTCTTGGTGTTTTCCTGTTGGGACGGACTTTTAAACCGGACCCAGCAGCATCACACAGCCTCACTTTTGCCGATGTTCAGTAGTAGTCAGCACGCAGCTTCCGGGTACATCACAGAGGACCCTGTGGACAACCACCGGCCACCACCGGCACAACAAGGCGAGGTGCTACAGCCTACATACCGGGTGACGCGCCACGCGCTCCACTGTTACTCTTCATTGCAAGAAATTCGTTCTTCTCAACCTTATAGGGGCTTCATTGTTTACATTTTTGTAACTTTTATTTTAACTGATGCTTGAGAACATATGTACTTCATATTGAACATTAGTGCACTGTTTTCTTACGATTTCAGTGAGTTATCGTTTCCTGTTGCTTTTGTTGTTGTTGTGGTCTTCAGCCCTGAGACTGGTTTGATGCAGCACCCCATGCTACTCTATCCTGTGCAAGCTCCTTCATCTCCCAGTACCTACTGCAGCCTACATCCTTCTGAATCTGTTTAGTGTATTCATCTCTTGGTCTCCCTCTACGAATTTTACCCGTCACGCTGCCCTACAATACTAAATTGGTGATCCCTTGATGCCTCAGAACATGTCCTACCAACCGACCCCTTCTTCTAGTCAGGTTGTGCCACAAACTTCTCTTCTCCCCAATCCTATTCAATAACCGCCTCATCAGTTATGTGATCTACCCATATAATCTTCAGCATTCTTCTGTAGCACCACATTTCGAAAGCTTCTATTCTCTCCTTGTCTAAACTATTTATCGTTCACGTTTCACTTCCATACATGGCTACGCTCCATACAAATACTTTCACAAACGACTTCCTGACACTTAAATCTATACTCGATGATAACAAGTTTCTCTTCTTCAGAAACTCTTTCCTTGCCATTGCCAGTCTACATTTGATATCCTCTCTATTTCGACCATCATCAGTTATTTTGCTCCCTAAATAGCAAAACTCCTTTACTACTTTAAGTGTCTCATTTCCTAATCTAATTCCCTCAGCATCACCCGACTTAATTTGACTACATTCCATTATCCTCGTTTTGCTATTGTTGATGTTCATCTTACATTCTCCTTTCAAGACACCGTCCATTCCGTTCAACTGCTCTTCCAAGTCCTTTGCTGTCTCTGACAGAATTACAATGTCATCGGCGAACCTCAAAGTTTTTATTTCTTCTCTATGGATTTTAATACCTACTCCGAATTTTTCTTTTGTTTCCTTTACTGCTTGCTCAATATACAGATTGAATAACATCAGGGATAGGTAACAACCCTGTCTCACTCCCTTCCCAACCACTGCTTCCCTTTCATACCCCTCGACTCTTATAACTGCCATCTGCTTTCAGTACAAATTGTAAATAGCATTTCGCTCCCTGTATTTTACCCCTGCCACCTTCAGAATTTGAAAGAGAGTATTCCAGTCAACATTGTCAAAAGCTTTCTCTAGGTCTACAAATGCTAGAAACGTAGGTTTGCCTTTCCTTAATCTTTCTTCTAAGATAAGTCGTAGGGTCAGTATTGCCTCACGTGTTCCAACATTTCTACGGAATCCAAACTGATCTTCCCCGAGGTCGGCTTCTACCAGTTTTTCCATTCGTCTGTAAAGATTTCGCGTTAGTATTTTGGATCCGTGACTTACTAAACTAACCGTTCGGTAATTTTCACATCTGTCAGCACATGCTTTCTTTGGGATTGGAATTACTATATTCTTCTTGAAGTCTGAGGGTATTTCGCCTGTCTCGTACATCTTGCTCACCAGATGGTAGAGCTTTGTCACGACTGGCTCTCCCAAGGCCGTCAGTAGTTCTAATGGAATGTTGTCTGCTCCCGGGGCCTTGTTTCGACTTAGGTCTTTCAGTGCTCTGTCAAACTCTTCACGCAGTATCATACCACCCATTGCATCTTCATCTACATCCTCTTCCATTTCCATAATATTGTCCTCAAGTACATCGCCCTTGTATAGACCCTCTATATACTCCTTCCACCTTTCTGCTTTCCCCTCTTTGCTTAGAACTGGGTTTCCATCTGAGCTCTTGATATTCATACAAGTGGTTCGCTTTTCTCCAAAGGTCTCTGATTTTCCTGTATACAGTATTTATCTTACCCCTAGTGAGATAAGCCTCTACATGCTTACATTTGTCCTCTAGCCATCCGTGCTTAGCCATTTTGAACTTCCTGTCGATCTCATTTTTGAGACGTTTGTATTCCTTTTTGCCTGCTTCATTTACTGCATTTTTATATTTTTTCCTTTCATCAGTTAAATTCAATATTTCTTCTGTTACCCAAGGATTTCTACTAGCCCTCGTCTTTTTACCTACTTGATCCTCTGCTGCCTTCACTACTTCATCCCTCAGAGCTACCCATTCGTCTTCTACTGTATTTCTTTCCCCCATTCCTGTCAATTGTTCCCTAATGCTCTCCCTGAAACTCTGTACAACCTCTGGTTTAGTCAGTTTATCCAGGTCCCATCTCCTTAAATTCCCACCTTTTTGCAGTTTCTTTAGCCATGATCAAATTATGCTCTGTGCAAAATTCTACCAGGCGGCTTCCTCTTTCATTTCTTAGCCCCAATCCATATTCACCTACTACGTTTCCTTCTCTCCCTTTTCCTACTACCGAATTATAGTCCCCCATGACCATTAAATTTTCGTCTCCCTTCACTATCTGAATAATTTCTTTTATTTCATCATGCATTTCTTCGTCATCTGCAGAGCTAGGTGGCATATAAACTTGTACTACTGTAGTAGGCGTGGGCTTCGTGTCTATCTTGGCCACAATAATGCGTTCACTATGCTGTTTGTAGTAGCTTACCCGCACTCCTATTTTTTTTATTCATTATTAAACCGACTCCTGCATTACCCCTATTTGATTTTGTATTTATAACCCTGTATTCGCCTGGCCAAAAGTCTTGTTTCTCCTGCCACCGAACTTCATTAATTACCACTATATCTAACTTTAACCTATCCATTTCCCTTTTTAAATTTTCTAACCTCCCTGCTCGATTAAGGGATCTGACATTCCACGCTCCGATCCGTAGAACGCCAGTTTTCTTTCTCCTGATAACGACGTCCTCCTGAGTAGTCCCCGCCCGGAGATCCGAATGGGGGACTATTTTACCTCCGGAATATTTTACCCAGGAGGACGCCATCATCATTAACCATACAGTAAAGCTGCATGCCCTCGGGAAAAATTACGGCTGTAGTTTCCCCTTGCTTTCAGCCGTTCGCAGTACCATCACAGCAAGGCCGTTTTGGTTAGTGTTACAAGGCCAGATCAGTCAATCATCGAGACTGTTGCCCCTGCAACTACTGAAAAGACTGCTGCCCCTCTTCAGGAACCACACGTTTGTTTGGCTTCTCAACAGATACCCCTCCGTTGTGGTTGCACCTACGGTACGGCTATCTGTATCGCTGAGGCACGCAAGCCTCCCCACCAACGGCAAGGTCCAAGGTTCTTGGGAGGGGGAGGGGGGGGGGGCTGTTGCTTTATGAAGCTAGAATGCAATCAAAGAGTAGAATTTTAACTCTCCCCATTGTTATGATTGTGGTACTGCTATTCCTATTCACTACCATCCCCATGACTAGCATTAACCAATTTTCAGAGTGACTGGTTGATTCACACCTGCACGTAGGATCGAGCCAGATGCTCCCCAAGGCCGTCACCTTCACTGGGTGCCACTTGCTGGGGGGAGCGGCGGGCAGGCGAGGTGTAACACACAATCGCTGCTGCTCATCTAGTGCTGCTGCGCTTGAGCAGGACTCGAACTGCTCGAACAGTTTACGTCACAGCTCGTGAAATCTCCGATTCTGCTCGAGCTTTCGACTGCTCCACACTCCAGCGACTTCTGTTGGTACTACCTCTACCATACGGCCCGCGACTAAATTCCTCTCTTGTGCCAACCTCTTTACCTCAGGGCAACACTTGCACCTTACGTCCTCACTTATTTCCATGACGTATTCCAAGCTCTGTCTTCACCAACAGTTTATACCCTCCTCTCCAGTACCAGAGAAGTTATTCCCTGGTGTCTTAGCACTTGTCCTATCATCCACCTCTCCTTCTTGTCAGATTTACATATGTCCGTTTCTTCGCCGATTTTGTGGCGAATCTCCACCTAATTTTCAGTTGTATAGTACTTAATCAACGGCCTGGCAAAAGCACGGTAAACACTCAGTGCAAGCAACATAGCGTGCTATATACACAGACAGTAGGATGATGCAGTGTTTATGTGAACGACATGTTCAACACTTTGACATTAATGTCACGCAAGATAACTAGAATTCTTAAATCACGGTATTAGGACAAATCTGTACGGATTTTTTGTGACGACTGTTGAAACTGTAACCTGATGTTCTTTCGAATGAAACCGGACGTGACTTAATAGATATGTATCAATACAACTGTGGTGGTTTCTTATTTATATTAACACAGGGTGTGGAGAGTCTTCTCCTGCTGCTAGATGTGTGAGTATGGTAGTTTCAATGACAGTACTTCGCATAACTTTAATCTGCTAACGGGTAGGAATACAACTTTAGCCATGAATGCAACTTTCCTGTTGTCTGTTACAACTGGCTGCGAGGAAGAAAACAACACAGCACATTCTTGTGCATACAATTTCTGTGTAAAATTATATATAAGGAGAATGAACGTGTTTGGGAGGAGCAATTTGTCTACTAGTTTAAACGCCGTTGTATCGTAGTTAAAACTGACTGCGGGATAGCTTACCATTCTCTCTCGCCGTCGTTTCGAAAGAAGACCTACATATTTTAGAATGTCGTGCAAAATTTTGAAATAAATTCTGTCTGCGTTTGACCTGAAGCAGTTACTCCATTGCGTCGAGGAGATAGGTTCATAATCGAAATGTATGGCATGCTATCAATGGCTTTTGAATATCCACTGGCACATGAGACCCTCACGTCCGAGCTGCGAGGGTACGACAGGCCAGTATTTCATAACTTCCGATTGGAAACGCCATTCGTTTGTTATATTCCTCCGACATATCGAACAGGGGACCACTCGACACGCCACCGCGGCCGTGTAGTGAACTAAGACATATCTTAACGGACACTACACTGCGACCGGAGCTCACGTATCGTGCAGCCATAGAACTGATAGCAGCTTTCAACATTACAATACTTGTGCAGTGTTTATTGCCTGCACTCCTGCCTATCATCTGGAGAACAGACGTGCAAGTGGACGATGAATGTTGCCATCAGAGAAGAAAAGATTGAAATGGTTCTGAATTGCGGAGAACAATGTAGGAGAAATGTTGAGGCTGCTATTGCTTTGTATGCCCAGCGTTTTCCAGAGGAAGCTTGCTCTCGTTCATTCTTTTACAAGGTTGTGAACGCCTTTGTATCTGACGGCAGCGTACAGAACAGCAAAAGGAAACGAAACACTCGTGTTACAGAAGAAGCTAATGAAACAGCTAAATTAGTGGCAGTGCACCACAACCAACAGATAAAGGCCAGGGAATTACACCGCCTTTCCGTTATGTTCGTAGGTAATATTGTCACAATACTGAATCGTCGTAAGCATCATCCATACCACGTGTCATCGCATCAAGAACTTCATGGCGCCTATTTCCATAAGCGGATAGTGTGCGAATGGGCACATCAAAAAATGCAAACGGCCCCACGTTCTTTGCCGAGGTACTATTTTTCCATAAATCTATATTCACAAACCTTGGTAGTGTTAAACAGCATAATATGCATTACTGGAGTGCTGACAATACCTTCTGCTTATGGAAAGTTGACCATCAATGTCCTTGGTCGGTTAACGTATGATGTGGCACCATGGGGAACAAACTCATTGATCCGTATTTTATCGACAGTATGTTGAATAGACGCAAATATCTAACGTTTTTGGAACAGCGATTATCGGTAAATAAATGTAAATGTGTGAGTTGGGCCTCCCGTCGGGTAGACCGTTCGCTGTGTGCAAGTCTCGATTTGACGCCACTTTGGCGACTTGCGAGTTGATGGGGATGAAATCATGATGATTAGGACAATGCAACACCCAGTCCCTGAGCGGAGAAAATCTCCGACCCAGCCGGAAATCGAACTCGGGCCCTTAGGATTGACATCTGTCGCGCTGACCTCTCACCTACCGGGGGCGAACACGGATTACCTCTCCTACTACATGACGTTTGTTATTCTGGATGTTCGACAACGTACGTGGTTTCGGCGTGCAAGTTGACCAGCGCATTACGCAACTGAAGCATTTCTTGCTTGGGAATATTTAAAAGATAATATGTACCAGCAAATGCCAACAGGCCGTGAAGACATGATCGACCGCATCAGAGTGCTGACATTCCCGCAAATATGCTTCTGTCCTGCGTACAGTCATTTTAAGAGCGCATCACTAAGTGTATTGAAGTTGACTGTACAACGATCGAACACTTACTCTAATTGGAAAAGTAGAGTAGCGTTCGCCTCGAGCCACGACCACAGTGGCGCATCGAATAGTCCCCTGTTCGATATGTCGGAAGAGTACAACGTTGCGAATGGCGTTTCCAATCGGAAGTTACGGAATATACTGGCCTACTCTCGTCGCACGGAGGTGGGGTCCTAAGCGCCATTGAGCCCCGCGGGATTAGCCGAGCTGTCTAAGGCGCTGCAGTCATGAACTGTGCGGCTGGTCCCGGCGGATGTTAGTCCTCCCTCGGGCATGTGTGTGTGTGTGTGTGTGTGTGTGTGTGTGTGTGTGTGTGTGTGTGTGTGTGTGTGTTTCCTTAGGATAACTTAGGTTAAGTAGTGTGTAAGCTTAAGCACTGATGACGTTAGCAGTTAAGTCCCATAGGATTTGACACAAATTTGAACGTTTTAAGCCCCATTGGATATTCAAGGTCCGTTGAGTACAAGTCGTAATTTACGACTGTGTACCCATTTCTACAAATCAGATTACAGCGCCATCTGTGAAGAAACGAGGAAAATGCTTCAGGCAAAACGTATGCAGATTTTGCCGTAGAATAGTAATCTCCACTAAAAAGGGGTTCCCATTACAGATTTCAAAGTTATCCTCCCCCTGTCTCCGCCACACACGAACGGTGTGGGGAGGGGGGTGGGGGGGTGGGGGGGTGGGGGTGGAATGTGGTGTCATTGGACGTCTTCCTCCGAGACAAACAAGTGGGACTTATAACTTTTTTTGACTCGATGTGTAGCTTTCGAGATATTTCAATGTCTCCGGTTAAAATGAACATCCAGTATATTTAAATATCATATGTACCAAAAAATGCAGCCGATGACCTTCCAAACTTTTATTGGAGTATAGGAGCAAAATAACTGATGATGGACAAAGTAGAGAGGATATAAACTGTAGACTGGTAATGGCAAGGAAAGCGTTTCTGAAGAAGGGAAATTTGTTAACATCGAGTATAGATTTAAGTGTCAGGAAGTCGTTTCTGAAAGTATTTGTATGGAGTGTAGCCATGTATGGAAGTGCAACGTGGACGATAAATAGTTTAGACAAGAAGAGAATAGAAGCTTTCGAAATTTGGTGCTACAGAAGAATGCTGAAGATGGGCAGATCACATAACTAATGTGGAGGTACTGAATAGAATTGGGGAGAAGAGAAATTTGTGGCACAACTTGACTAGAAGAAGGGATCGCTTGGTAGGACATATTCTGAGGCATCAAGGGATCACCAATTTAGTATTGGAGGTCAGCATGGAGGGTAAAAATAGTAGAGGGAGACCAATAGATGAATACGCTAAAGAGATTCAGAAGGATGTAGGTTGCAGTAGGTACTAGGAGATGAAGAAGCTTGCACAGGATAGAGTAGCATGGAGAGCAGCATCAAACCATTCTCTGGGCTGAAGACCACAACAACAACAACAGAGTAAAAGCTTGCCGGTCGGTGTGGCCGAGCGGCTCTAGGCGCTTCAGTCTGGAACAGCGCGACCGCTACGGTCGCAGGTTCGAATCCTGTCTCGGGCATGGATGTGTGTGATGTCCTTAGATTAGTTAGGTTTAAGTAGTTCTAAGTTCTAGGGGACTGATGACCTCAGCTGTTCTCAGGGCCATTTGAACCATTTTTTGGAAACATTTGGGGTGAATCGGAAAAGGACTGTTTGACATTTTTGCTACCAACAAGTTGTCTTTGAGTATAGATAATCGGTTGAGGAGTGCAAAATTATCAAGATTATTTTTTCATCTATAATTCTTTCTGTATTTGGCACCAGTGACGTCACAAGCGGAGTCATCAGCAACTAAGGACGAACGACCCAGTCTCGTGCCTTTAATGGCTGCCAGTTGGATAGTTGATAAACATACTGTTAAGACGCGTCGACGAGAGCGCATTACTTAGTACGGGATATAGAACAGAATTTAAATGACCAAGGTATGGGCAATTAAACACCGCGGAACGCAGTGAAAGTCGCAGTGACATTTAATAATATAGCACTGCGACCTGCCGGTGTAACGGTTGCGTACAGAAAGTGTTGTCCTCTGAGGACAAGGGTAGTTGGCCTCGTGACTAGTACTGGCAGCGAGCCAAAGCCGACGTAATGGGAGGCAGAAATAATTTTCCCATCGCACCGATGCAGTGCGTCCAAGCCGAGAGTACATTAGTTAGGACATTTAACAGGCATTCTCATGACTTCAGCGAGCTAATCGCGTCATTCGCCGACCTAAAGTCCGCGATCCGCCTCGCCATTATGCAATGACGCCGGCCCGCAAGGCCGCGCAGCAAAGTGCAGAGGCCGCCCACGTCGCCTGGAGCCGGCACAGCTCACGCTGCTAACTGCCTCCGCAGCCCAGGTCGCTAACGCACGCCCGCCCAGTTGCCACTGGCTAGCACTGGAAGTAATTTTCACCGACACTATTTAGCCGACAAAAGGAGCACAGGTAATGACGTACGGCTCTTGATCACCAAACTCTGCGCCAATGTGCTGGGTTATACTGATGTGACAAGAGTTATGGGATAGCGAAATGCACATATACAGACAGCGGTTCTCACTTCTTTTGGGTCATCAGTTTTCTGACTGGTCTGATGCAGCCCGGCACGACTTCATCTCATATGCTAACCTACATCTTGGATTATTAGCTGTATGTATTTCAGTCTCTGTCTTCCTCTAAAGTTTTTGCCATTGACAACTCTAGTACCATGAAACTCATTCACTGATGTCTTAACAGATATCCTATCATTCTGTCCCATCTCCCTGTCGGTGTTTTCCAGATATTCCTTTCCTCTCCGATTCTGCGCAGAACAAAATGGCTCTGAGTACTATGGGACTTAACTTCATCGGTCATCAGTCCCCTAGAACTTAGAACTACTTAAACCTAACTAACCTAAGGACGTCACACACATCCATGCCCGAGGCAGGATTCGAACCTGTGACCGTAGCGGTCGCACGGTTCCAGACTGTAGCGACTAGAACCGCTCGGCCACCCCGGCCGGCTGCGCAGAACATCCTCATTCCTTATCAGTCGACCCAATTTTTAAAAAAATGGTTCAAATGGCTCTAAGCACTATGGGACTTAACATCTGAGGTCATCAGTTCCCTAGACTTAGAACTACTTAAAACTAGATGCGAACCTGCGACCGCAACAGCAACGCAGTTCCAGACTGACCCAATTTTCAACATTCGTCTGTAGTGCCACATCTCAAATGCTTCGATTCTCTTCTGTTACGGTTTTCCCACAGTCCATGTTTCATTACCATACAGTGCTGTGGTCCAGACGTACATTCTCAGAAACTTCTTCCTCAGATTAATTGGCCATAAGTGCCCTTTTTTGCAGGGCTATTCTGGTTTTGATGTCCTCTTTGCTCCGTCCGTGATTGGTTATTTTGCTGCCTATGTAGCAGAATTCCCTAACTTCATCTACTTCGTGACCATCGGTCCTGATGCTAAGTTTCTCGCTGTTCTCATTTCTACTACTCCTCATTACTTTTGTCTTTCTTCGATTTATTCTCAATCCATATACTCATTACGTTGTACACTCCATTGAGCAGATCATGTGATTATTCTCGACTTTCACTCAGGACAGCAATACCATCAGCGAATCGTATCATTGATATTCTTTCATCTTGAATTTTAATTCCACTCCTGAAGCCGTCTTTTATATCCATCATTGCTTCTTCCATGTACAGACTGGACAGTATGGGCGAAAAACTAGATCCCTGTCTTACACCCTTTTTAATCAGAGCACATCGTTCTTCGCCGTCCACTCTTATTATTCCTTCTTGGCTCTTGTACATATTGTATATTACCCGTCTCTCCCTATAGCGCACCCCTATTTTTCTCAGAATTTTGAACATCTTGCACCATTTACAATGTCGCGTGCACGACGTATAAAGTGGCGGTGTGTTGGCGGAGCTGTTACTTGTAGTCAGGTGATTGATGTGAAAAGCTTTCCGATATTGCCACGGCCGCACTACGGGAATTTACTGTCACTGGATGCGGAATCGTAGTTGGAGCTACACGCATGGGTCATTCCATTTCTGATATCATTACGTAATTCAATATTCCGAGATCCACAGTGTCAAGAGCGCGCCGAGAATACCGAATTTTAGGCATTACCTCTCACCCTGGACAAAACAATGGCCGACGGCCATCATTAAAGACCGAGAGCAGCGGCGTTTGCATAAACTTGTCAGTACTAACAGACAAGCAACACTGCGTCAAATAACCGCAGAAATTAAGGTGCGACGTACGACGAACATATCTGTTAAGTCAGTGCGTCGAAATTTCGCGTTAATGACCTATAGCAGCAGACGACCGACGCGAGTGCCTTCCCTAACAGCAAGACGTCGTCTGCAGTGCCTTTCCTGGGTTCATGACAGTATCGGCTGGACACTAGACGCCTGGAAAACCTGGTCAGATGAGCCCCGATTTCAAGTGGTAAGAGCTGATGGTAGGGACCGAGTATGGCGCACACCGTACAGACCCATGGACTGGAGTTATTAACAAGGCACTGTGCAAGCTTGTGGTGGCTCCGTAATTGTGTGGGCAATGTTTACGTGGAATGGACTGGGTCCACAGGTCCAACTGAACAACTCATTGACTGGAAATGATAATCCAACCATTCATGGACTTTATGTTCCCAGACAACGATAACGCCCTGTCACTTGGCCACAGCTGTTCACAACCGATTTGGAGACCATTCTGGACAATTCGAGTGAAAGGAATCCCATCAAAAATTTATGCGACATAATCGTGGGGTCAGTTCGTGCATAAAATCATGCACCAACAACACTTTCACAATTATGGACGGCTATAGAGGCAGCATGGCTCAATATTTCTGCAGGGGACTTCCAAAGACTTACTGAGTCCATCACTTGTTGTGTTGCTGTACTGCGCCGGGCAGTAGGAGGTCCGACAAGATATTAGAAGGTATCCCATGACTTTCGACACGTCACCGTAAATTCTAAGCTCATTCGCATTGCCTTACAAACTCAGGATATGTGACACTGTTGACGAGCATTCGTCGGTCGGATAGGGACGTTAAGCCCGGTTGTCCCCATGGAATATTCGGGAGGAGTAACCCGTGTACCAGTAACGGGTTTCATCCTCTCCCTTCTCTAGGCATCATAATAGCACAAACATGATACCACACTGCATACAGTAATTTGTTTAGCAACAAAACCTTCCTATTACCGACCACGTCAGGAACGTTATTACGTAAGATTGAAGGAAGTTTCCTTGATGGCAAGTATGTACACTATGTGGTCAAAAGAATCGGGACATTGCATTGATAATGGCTAGGCACTAGCAGAAATCTGGATATGCGTAATAAAACCTACAAAAAAAGGACGACTGATGGCTGCGCTCTATAACTTATAAATATAAAAATACTTCTGTTAGTGATAAATCAGATATATGTAGAGTATTTAACGATCATTTTCTGAGCATTTCCCGTGAATTAAATAAAAATTTAGTTTCTACAGGGATGCCTTTCCGAAATTGATGTCTGAAATACTTCTCTGTGATACAGACAAGAGGGAGATTGAGTCAATAATTAAATCACTAAAGACTCTCATGGTTATGATGAAGTGCCTAGCGGAATATTAAAGTACGGTGCTGCACATGTTAGCCCTGTACTTAGTCATATTTGTAATTTTTCCTTCAGGAATGGTCAGTTTCCTGAGCGATTAAAGTACTCGGTAGTAAAGCCACTTTGTAAAAAGGGAGAAAGGGATAATGTAGATAACTTTAGACCTATTTTTATGCCATCAGTTTTTGCAAAAGTTATTGAAAAGACTGTATATGTAAGGATAATTTATCACTTTATATAAAATAATTTGCTATAAAATGTACAGTTCGGCTTTAGAAGTCGTTTAACAACTGAAAATGCTACATTCTCTTTTCTCTGTGTGGTACTGGATGGGTTAAATAAAAGGTTTCGAACGCTAAGCATTTTTTTTTTATTTAACTAATGCATTTGATTGTGTTGATCACAAAATATTGCTCCAGAAGTTGGACCATTACGGAATAGGGGGAGTAGCTCACAATTGGATCACCTCTTACTTTAGCAACAGACAGCAAAAGGTCATTATTTGCGATGTTGAGAATGGCTGTGATGTGGGGTCTGAGTCGGGTACAGTCAAGTGGGGTGGGGTGCCCCATGTATCAGTGTTGGGGCCGCCCCTGTTCCTTATTCATATAAATGATATGCCCTCTAGTATTACAGGTAACTCTAAAATATTTCTGTTTGCTGATGACACTAGCTTGGTAGTAAAGGATGTTGTGTGCAACATTGTCTCGGTTGCAAATAGTGCAGTTCATGACCTACGTTCATGGCTTGTAGAATGTAAACTAACGCTCAACACAGTAAGACTCAGTTTTTACAGTTTCTAATACACAATTCAACAAAACCTGACGTTTTAATTTCACAGAATGGGCATATGATTAGTGAGACTGAACGGTTCAATTTTCTAGGTGTTCAGATAGTAAGCTGTCGTGGAAAGCCCACGTTCAGCATCTTATTCAAAGACTTAATGCTGCCATTTTTACTATTCGAACGGTATCTGAAATGAGTAATCATTTGACACGAAAATTAGGCTAATTTGCTTATTTTCATTCAAATGGCTCTGAGCACTATGGGACTCAACTGCTTTGGTTATCAGTCCCCTAGAACTTAGAACTACTTAAACCTAACTAACCTAAGGACATCACACACATCCATGCCCGAGGCAGGATTCGAACCTGCGACCGTAGCAGTCGCACGGTTCCGGACTGCGCGCCTAGAACCGCGAGACCACCGCGGCCGGCTATTTTCATTCGCTTATGTCGTATAGTATTATATTTTGGGGTAACTCTTCTCATTCTACAAGGATATATTTGGTTCAGAAACGGGCGGTTCGGGCAGTAAGTGGTGTAAGTTAACGAACCACTTGTCGACCCCTGTTCACGAGTCTGAGTATTTTGACATCGGCCTCTCAAAAAAAAATTATATATATATATATATATATATATATATATATATATATATATATACGAGTCTGGATATTTTGACATTGGCCTCTCAATATATATATAATATTCCTCACTGTCATTTCTTGTTAACAATATTAACTTATTCCCAAGAATAAGCAGCTTTCACTCAGTTAATACTCGGCAGAAATCGAAGCTGCATTTGGATCGGACTTTCTTAACTCTTGTGCAGAAAGGTGTGCAGTATACTGTTGCATCCATTTTCAATAAGCTACCACTCGAATTCAAAAATTTTAACAGTAATCCATGCGCTTTCAAATCGAAACTGAAGAGTTTCCTCATGGGTCACTCCTGTTCTGTTGAGGAGTTCCTTGGAAAAATTAAGCTGATTCTTGTTGCATTGTGATTGCGTTTACTTAAACTTATGGACTGACTTTTTTGGGTTCATAAACATTTATTTTTATCTGTTATCACCTTTATTTTGTAATTTGATGTGCTGACACGTTCCATGACTTTGGAGATTTGCTCCTCAACTTGGTCCTATGGAAATTGACGTGTAATTAAAAAATAAATAAATAATACTTGCAGTGTCTCCCGATGCAGTTTGAAATTCCTGTGAGATGATCTGGATAGATGTCTGCCTATTACACATTATGACCCTCTTCAACTGTCGGCGGTCTCTGTTAGTCAACAGAGGAGGTCGGCCTGTACGCTTTTGTGCTGTAGGGTCCGTTCACGTTTCGACTTCACTATCACATCGGAAACTGTGGACCTAGGGATGTTTAGGAGTGTGGAAATCTCGCATACAGACGTATGACACAGACACCCAATCACCTGACCACGTTAGAAGTCCGTGAGTTCCGCGAAGCGCCCTGTTCTGGTCTCTCGCGATGTCTAATTGCTACTGAGGTCGCCGATATCGAGTACCTGGCAGTAGGTGGAAGCAGAATAACGTATGTTTTGGCGGTGTCCGGATATTTTTGATCACATAGTGTATGTGCATATTGAGGAGTTTGTAGTGTTAGTGTCTCATTTTTCACGGTCAACGGAGATCTGTCTATGCACCCTCGGCTTTGACTCCGCACTCAGTAACTGTGCCGAGTGTAAAGGCGATTGCTTCATTCTAGGGTGCAACTACGACCCTCGACGAGTACGTACTCGTGTTGGATAACTTCAGCTATTGCCACGGGGTCACTCTGGAGGCCTGTGGGTAACTGCATGGACGTACGACGGACAGTCGCACATGTTGGACACGAAGTATCGATGATGTGTCGCTGCTTTCAAGCAGTGGTTTGTCTAATATTCCCACTCCCATATACTAGGTTCTGACATCCGCGTAGTCCAGACACACATTAAGATCGACGTTTTGTGCGAGCAGCAGTGGCCGACTGAACATCATCCAGGGAGAAATACGGGCACATGTTACACCTCCAATGTCATCAGGAACCATTAGGAACTGCCCGCTTGATGATGGGTTAAGATCACGTGCGCCTCTGGCTAGGCTACCACTTAACCCGACATCATCAACTACGGCTACTCTGGTGTCGCGAAAGAGTTGATTGGAAAGTGGAAAGGCGGTCCGTTGTTTTCAGAGATGAGAGTAGGTTGTATACGAGTGGTGAACGTATATGTGTATGGCGCTGAGCTGATGAGCTGCCTGTACCAGAGTGCACTCGTCCACGAGACACAGGTCCCATCCGAAACTTCATAATGTGGGGCACATCAGTTACAACTCGCTGTCACATCTGGCGTTTCTGCAGGGTAAAGAGTAACCAGTGGCTGCTACATTGCACACTCTGTTAATCCGGGGAACTGCCATTTGATCGTGAGAAAGTTGGGTGCTTTTTCAGCAGGACAGTGCAAGTCCACGTACGGCTACTGAGGTGCAACGTGCTCTTTGTGGTGTACAACAACTGTTCTGGTCAGCAACTAGATCTCTCGTCCGTTCTGCAGAGCCTACAAGAACCATTGTCTAACTGCAACAAAAGGCGCAAGGTACTTGGTACAGTCTATTGCAGAATTTCATTCGGCACCGTTAACATCGTTTTCATGCGAGAATACACGCCTGCGTTGCCACCAGATTGGACCACATTGTGTATGGCGCTGAGCTGATGAGCTATCTATAAGAGAGTGCGCCCGTTACTGTGTTTTACTTTGTCTGGAAATGTTATCATATACTCCTACAATGATGAACTACTTGTCACCTCACCTGTCATTAAAATGACTCTGTCCTTAGTGTGTTGCAATTTCTTATGGCAGTATACAGGGTGATTCAAAAAGAATACCACAACTTTAAAAATGTGTATTTAATGAAAGAAACATAATATAACCTTCTGTTATACATCATTACAAAGAGTATTTAAAAAGGTTTTTTTTTCACTCAAAAACAAGTTCAGAGATGTTCAATATGGCCCCCTCCAGACACTCGAGCAATATCAACCCGATACTCCAACTCGTTCCACACTCTCTGTAGCATATCAGGTGTAACAGTTTGGATAGCTGCTGTTATTTCTCGTTTCAAATCATCAATGGTGTCTGGGAGAGGTGGCCGAAACACCATATCCTTAACATACCCCCATAAGAAAAATTCGCAGGGGGTAAGATCAGGGTTTCAAAATGGTTCAAATGGCTCTGAGCACTATGGGACTCAACTGCTGTGGTCATAAGTCCCCTAGAACTTAGAACTACTTAAACCTAACTAACCTAAGGACCGCACACAACACCCAGCCATCAAGAGGCAGAGAAAATCCCTGACCCCGCCGGGAATCGAACCCGGGAACCCGGGCGCGGGAAGCGAGAACGCTACCGCACGACCACGAGATGCGGGCAAGATCAGGGCTTCTTGGAGGCCAGTGATGAAGTGCTCTGTCACGGGCAGCCTGGCGGCCGATCCATCGCCTCGGGTAGTTGACGTCCAGGTAGTTACGGACAGATACCTTTTTCGTAGGACTCTCCATACAGTTGATTGTGGAATTTGCAGCTCTCTGCTAGCTCTGCGAGTCGATTTTCCTGGGCTGCGAACAAATGCTTGCTGGATGCGTGCTACATTTTCATCACTCGTTCTCTGCCGTCCAGAACTTTTCCCTTTGCACAAACACCCATTCTCTGTAAACTGTTTATACCAACGTTTAATACACCACCTATCAGGAGGTTTAACACCATACTTCGTTCGAAATGCACGCTGAACAACTGTCGTCGATTCACTTCTGCCGTACTCAATAACACAAAAAGCTTTCTGTTGAGCGGTCGCCATCTTAGCATCAACTGACGCTGACGCTTAGTCAACAGCGCCTCAAGCGAACAAATGTACAACTAAATGAAACTTTATAGCTCCCTTAATTCGCCGACAGGTAGTGCTTAGCTCTGCCTTTTGTCGTTGCAGAGTTTTAAATTGCTAAAGTTGTGGTATTCTTTTTGAATCACCCTGTATATGACACCTGGCCCGCGTCCGTAGGCTAGTACAGGTCGTTATTGTGAATGCCGGCGTCGGTTTCCTGGTTCCAGTGGCAGGACAACTCTCCAGACAGGAGAAGACGGTGCTGTCTTCCCTTGGGTTAAATGGGTGTCGGTCTGAACACACCATGCTGTTTAGAAAGTAGAGTGGTTTTCACAGGTTGGCCGTTATTTCCTAACACCTTTCGGAAAAGAAATTTCTGAGTGGATTGGCTTGAAACAGTACACCAAGTACAATGAGTGTTAGCTGAAAATGGCCAACTGAAGTGCCCACATTCTTCCCTGGAGGCTGACTTGTCGAAAGGTATGCATGCTAAAATAATGTCGTGGTGCCCTTCTATAGTCCGCGAGATCTGGAGTCAGGCGGCAGCCATCGCGAAGGCATTACTAGAGTCACGCACCTTGTGCGTTTATGAACTCGGGAGTGAGCGGTCCTCAGCGAGCAGTTGATTACTCCGTTTTTGAGAGAACGGGAGCGACTTCGTGAGTGAGCATTTGTTAGCTGGATAGAGGTTCATACTGCAACGTGGAGACATCAGCTGGATGGAGGTAAAGATAGATAACGAGACAGACGTGGCGAATCCTCGTAAGAGACAATAAATTCCATTAGTTCCGGTGGAAACTTGTGGCGTTTTTGCGTGGGCACTTTCTCTTTTAACTTCAGATTGTTATCCTGTTTTATATTTGCAGGAGATAGTACGGGGTATTCTAAAAGTCTCTCCGCAGTGCCATATGATTGTTAGCCGCGCGTGCCGTATGCCGCAGTGAATATACCGAAATGAAACCCAGTGAAATACAAGTTATTAATTTATTGAATATTCATTTTTACTTACAAGTGTCCCGCGTGTTGTTGAATACACAATTCAATTCGTCTAATCATGTTTCCAAACACAATCTGTAACATTTCATTCTTTCAGAATCATTGAAAGTGGATTTTGCAGTTTTCAATTCATCGATGGATTTTGGACGCTTTTTATAGACAGTTGCTTTCGCTGCACGCCAGAAGAAAAAAAGTCAGATGGTGTTAGGTCTGGCGATCGTGGAGGCCGAACTCCCTGTGAAATTATGCGATCACCAAAACATCAGCAAGCAGTGACATTGAAACGCGAGCTGTATGCGCGGTTGCGCCATCTTGCTGGAAATAACTGTTCAGTATTTCACTCAACAGAAGTTCTCCTATGAATGGGTACAAAATATCACTGCAGTATCTTTGTGACCCACAGTCCGACACCTAGAAATTGCAATCCAACTCCTATTTTTTCACAGAATGAAATGGTTCCTCATGAATACACAATGGATTTGCAGTACTCCACATACGAGAATTTTGCGAATTCATGTACCCGGATACATGAAGCCACGCCTCATCGGTGAAAAACGTTTCATTAAGAATGTCCCATTTTGTTGAACGAAATTTTTGAACCATTGACAATAATGCAGTCTCTGCCATGATCAGTATTTTTCAGTTCTTGCACGACTGCCACTTTGTATGGGAAAAGTTCTAATTTTTTCCTTACAGCTGTGTGGGCCGTTCCGACACTAACATCGATTTCCTAGGCGAATTTTCTTACTGTCTTGTTCGGACTCATGGACATTTTATCGGAAATATCGAGTAGTTTATCCTCAGACAAAACGCTAAGACGACCACTTCTCGGTGCCTCTGTCACTGAACCCGTACTTCGAAATTTGTTAACCAAATCTCGCGCAGTATTGCGATGTGGGAGTGTTGCTTCTGGAAAAACTGAATTAAACTGTGACTAACTGAAACTATGTATTTACCGACAGCTTTGAACACTTGTTCGACTGAAAACACACGTTCTTCAATGGTTAGCATTTTAACAGTGACAAAAACGAAACAAACGAACAAAGGAACTAAACTTAAACGTTCACGTCAACACGTAACGACACACACCAACGATACTAGTGACGCTGGCTGAGATAAACGAAACAGTGGAATGTTGGGAGAGTCCACTTGAAGAGAAGTAACCCAGGCAGGCGAACAATCATACGGCACTGCGGAGAGACTTTTTGAAAACCCCGTATAAACCGTTTCGAGACAGTATGCTAGTTGCCCAGTCCAGTGGCTGGATTTAGGAGTCTTTTGACAGTAATTGGATCGCTACAGGACTCTGATCATTGGTGTACTGATCACTGGTTTAGAAGTGACTAGCCTACTTGAATTGTGGGTGAAAGCTAGGCAGACGATCCTTATTTAGCATCGTAGTTTGTGTAGCAGTACGCAGAAATAATCTGAGTCCGACAATGAAGAAAAGGTGTCAGCAGAGCAATATGTCGCCTGATTTGTGTCCGCACCATTAGGCACGCCAGTGGTGGTTCATGCTCAAACGAGCTGGCGCGTCACACTAAACTTGCTTCTCATCATGGCTGGCGACTGCAGCGGTCTCTAGCGGCAGTTGTCAGCAGCATCTGCGTAACAAATGACACAGTTTGTTTACGAAAATGGGAGGGCGTCAAATTCATATGGTAGCCTTATAAATATGCACGTTTCCTCTCCCTTTACTATATGTTATTCTGTCTGACAGTGATGAATACTGCGATCTTGCAGTTCGTTGGTCCGTGTTCCCCGGCATGCTCAAAAAATCGGCCAAACTCACTCATGATGGTGAGTGTTCTTATATATACATTATATCGAATATTACAGAACATACTTGTATCAGAGCCCCAGACACTTTTAGAAACTGCAAGGTTGAACAAAAAGAAAATGTCTGAATATACCAGAATACTAACCAACTGCACGTGATATCGAAACTCCGCGTCTCTAACCACTACACTACGCTAAACTCGTGGAACGAGCGACCATATATTTTATGTTGCGATCTCATGAAGGTTTTAATCGTCAGTATGTTACTGACATTTAACTGTAACAAATCGTGTCAAGAACATGCCTTTTTTACAAATCTCCAGTGTGTCGTTGTTTTGAACCAGCATACTACAATTAAACACAAGTTGTAATAAAAAAAATCCAATTGTATACCATTACGAAGCACTCCGTAGACTCTTTACAAGTAATAGTGCCAATAACGACACGTTTTCAAGAGATCCTCAATGTACTGGTTCTTTGAAACAGCGTATATTCGTAGGACATAAGTTATTGTGTAAAACAAATCAAATATAGGCTTCAACTGAAAACGACAAAATCCACTTTGGCATCTCCCAAGTTCTCGCTGTAACGCATAAAGCGATCTTGCATGTCGCTGGCGACGTTACACTCCATGTAGCAAAAATCTGACTTTTCTTATTCAGTCTTCCTCGCTAGGGAATGCTGTGGAACGTGAAAATCAATGCTGTGACGTCACAAAACTCGAGGAGCACCTCCTCGTCCACGAATACTTTCTCGTCCCGTGTGAGGACGACTTAAATAATACGTGACTTCGGCCCGATACGGCGGAAGCTCCGAGACGACAGTCGGGGAGGAACGCTCAACGAGATCCTGACAAAAGTTTCAGAACGTATCCGTCCATATACTGGGTGATGCCAAAAGGAAGAACAGATTTCAGTTATTTAATACAGAGAAACCATGAAAGATAGATGGTTCAAATGCTTCTGAGCACTATGGGACTTAACTTCTGAGGTGATCAGTCCCCTAGAACTTAGGACTACTTAAACCTAACTAACCTAAGGACATCACACACATCCATGCCCGAGGCAGGATTCGAACCTGCGACCGTAGCGGTCACGCAGTTCCAGACTGTAGCGCCTAGAACCGCACGGCCACTCCGGCCGGCATGATAGATAGAAACGCATCGCGCATGTCAATCTATAAACTAAGGTTCGAAGCTTTTATGTTCGCACAACACGATCACAATGTGTTGGTCAAGAAACAGCGAAACGGTAATCCATTTCACTCCACACACGAATCATTAGGTCCCTGTTTACCGAATCGACAGCTTCAACAATTCGATTTCTCATCTCTTGAACAGCAGATGCCATAGGTGGGAGAAGGACTCTCTTTTATGTATCCTCGCAGAAAAAAACCGCAAGGTGCGAGGTCTGGTGACGTTGGGGCCACAAGCAATGAACAAGGTCTTGTTGTCCGCCTGTTCCAGTCACACGTTGGAAGAGCTGTTGTGAAGATTACGCCGCACCTCATGGTGAAAGTGAAGCGAGGCTCCGTCATGCATCCATGTGAAACACTGGGATCTTCGTGAAGTTGAGCAAACAATTTTGCACTATTTCCAGATACAACATTCCTGTCACATTTTTTCCGCAAAAAAGGTCCATAAACTTTGTGAACAGAAGCGGCGTCAAACACACATAGTTTCGCTGAATCTCGTTCACGATAGACGACAACGCCATGATTTTGCGACCGCTAAATTCTTACATTACGGCGGTTTCCTTTACACGATGCATGAAAAGTCGTTTCGTCCGAGCAGCTGAGTCGTTCCGAAAAAAAGTCTTCTCCATCATCCTGGAGGACTGAAATAAATAATTCGTACCTCTTGCAATGCAACTTGTAAGGTTTCACATGTTGTTGTTGTTGTTGTTGTTGTGGTCTTCAGTCCTGAGACTGGTTTGATGCAGCTCTCCATGCTACTCTATCCTGTGCAAGCTTCTTCATCTCCCAGTACCTACTGCAACCTACATCCTTCTGAATCTGCTTAGTGTATTCATCTCTTGGTCTCCCCCTATGATTTTTTCCCTCCACGCTGCCCTCCAATACTAAATTGGTGATCCCTTGATGCCTCAGAACATGTCCTACCAACCGATCCCTTCTTCTGGTCAAGTTGTGCCACAAACTTCTCTTCTCCCCAATCCTATTCAATACTTCCTCATTAGTTATGTGATCTACCCATCTAATCTTCAGCATTCTTCTGTAGCACCACATTTCAAAAGCTTCTATTCTCTTCTTGTCCAAACTATTTACCGTCCATGTTTCACTTCCATACATGGCTACACTCCATACAAATACTTTCAGAAATAACTTCCTGACATTTAAATCTATACTCGATGTTAACAAATTTCTCTTCTTCAGAAACGCTTTCCTTGCCATTGCCAGTCTACATTTTATAACCTCTCTACTTCGTCCATCATCAGTTATTTTGCTTCCCAAATAACAAAACTCCTTTACTACTTTAAGTGTCTCATTTCCTAATCTAATACCCTCAGCATCACCCGACTTAACTCGACTACATTCCATTATCCTCGTTTTGCTTTTGTTGATGTTCATCTTATATCCTCCCTTCAAGACACCATCCATTCCGTTCAACTGCTCTTCCAAGTCCTTTGCTGTCTCTGACAGAATTACAATGTCATCGGCGAACCTCAAAGTTTTTATTTCTTCTCCATGGATTTTAATACCTACTCCGAATTTTTCTTTTGTTTCCTTTACTGCTTGCTCAATATAGAGATTGAATAACATCGGGGAGAGGCTACAACCCTGTCTTACTCCCTTCCCAACCACTGCTTCCCTTTCATGTCCCTCAACTCTTATAACTGCCATCTGGTTTCTGTACAAGTTGTAAATAGCCTTTCGCTCCCTGTATTTTACCCCTGCCACCTTCAGAATTTGAAAGAGAGTATTCCAGCCAACATTGTCAAAAGCTTTCTCTAAGTCTACAAATGCTAGAAACGTAGGTTTGCCTTTCCTTAATCTTTCTTCTAAGATAAGTCGTAAGGTCGGTATTGCCTCACGTGTTCCAGTATTTCTACGGAATCCAAACTGATCTTCCCCGAGGTCGGCTTCTACTAGTTTTTCCATTCGTCTGTAAAGAATTCGTGTTAGTACTTTGCAGCTGTGGCTTATTAAACTGATTGTTCGGTAATTTTCACATCTGTCAACACCTGCTTTCTTTGGGATTGGAATTATTTCACATGAGGGCGTCGTTTTAGAACACGCCATACCGTTGTTTGAGGGAGCTGAAGTTCCTGGCCTGTCCATCTTGTGGATTCCCCAGGGCTGTGTGCGAACACATCTCCGAAGCGCTCCGCTTTCACCAGAAGCACGTGGCCGACCAGTGCTCTTCCCTTTACATGTGCAACAAACTTATGTACTTTTTATACCAGTCATAAATCTGCTTGCGCAGAGGCGGCTTCTTGGTGAATAGACGGCGAAATGTACGTTGCACTAAAACAATGGACTGACTCGGTGCGAATTCCAGCACGCAAAATGATTTCTCTGGTGGTCAAGTCACCATGTTGCTACAAACAACAGCGCAGCTGTGTCAAAACTTTGAAGCTTCCTCTATCCAGTGATATGCGCCATGTGTTTTTTTACCTCTTGTCTGTAATAATCAATTTGAAACTGTTCTTTCTTTTTGGATCACCAGATACTCTGAATTACGTGGTACCCACAGAGAAATAACGGTGTTCGCCGAATCCCTTCCCCTGGTCCTCCTCGACAGGTGGGCTGGGCCGGTCTGGTGTCAAATTACGGGACGGCCTTGCCAACTGGCTGCTACTGACTCGCGATAGGCAAAAACTGGCCTCCACTACGCAGGCGTCTGCCAATTATGGACCAATCAATATGCTTATACCTCTTCTTGTACAGCCTTTTTCTTTTTGCTCTTCTGCTGACGCTGGAATAAAAAATAACCACTTGTTGTATCGAAAGAACGCTTTCACTCTACAAGTCGAGCAGTTCACTGCTAATCAGTTGAAAGCCACGTTACTGTTGTAGTAGCAATCACCGTCTCGTAATATACGAGTAGTCAGAAACAGTCTGAAAAGCTTGAAAGGGTGTTGCGGGGTCGGTCGTGCAGAGAAATAATTGTCAAGAAAAAAATTCAATATGTAGCGCCGTTACAGAGTTTAGCATTGAAATTAGCCACCCAGGCCGTTGCGCGCTTACCCAGGGTGGCGCACGAAATGTGTTACCCATTGTTTCTTTCACAATTTACGACGCGCATTAGATATCCCGCTGGGATCTCTACAGGAGTACCAGCAGGGCTTGGAAAAAAAAAATGAGTTACGAAATGGCATGTAATTCACGATACTGCCACTAGGAGACTAGTAAGCAGCAATGGCTGACAATGGAAGACTGACGACACAGCAACGATCGGCAATTGTGTTACTTTTTCATGAAACGAAAAGCCTTGTTGTGGCTCAGAGGCATTTTCGACAACAGTTTAACACACGACGGGTCGCTTGCAAGAAGACCATCCACAGGTTGTACGATAAATTTGTACAGGAAGGAACAGTATTGGAAGCGAAGCGACCTCGGCCTAAGCCTGTTTGTTCGCCGGACAATATTGAAGCGGTACCAGTTGCTGTACAGAGAAGTCCCGGGAAATCGTGTAGAAAGGCAGCAGTGCAACTGGGAATATCCAGACGCTCCGTTCAACGCATTCTTAAAAGTGACATCCATATGTACCCATACAAGATGACACGTGCGCAGAAGCTCACTGAAGAACACAAGCAGCAGAGACTACTGTTTGCTCAGTGGGCGGAGGATAGGGAAGAAACTCTCAACAACGTTTGGTTTTCAAATGGCTCTGAGCACTATGGGACTCAACTGCTGAGGTCATTAGTCCCCTAGAACTTAGAACTAGTTAAACCTAACTAACCTAAGGACATCACAAACATCCATGCCCGAGGCAGGATTCGAACCTGCGACCGTAGCGGTCCTGCGGTTCCAGACTGCAGTGCCTTTAACCGCACGGCCACTTCGGCCGGCGTTTGGTTTTCAGACGAGGCGCAATTTCATTTAGGCGGCGTGGTTAACAAACAAAATGTACGCTTTTGGGCCACTGAAAACCCACAAGTGCTTCATGAAGGACAACATTATGCTCCGAGGATTACAGCGTGAGCAGCAATTTCCAGTCACGGACTTATTGGACTCTTTTCCTTTGAAGAAACTGTGAACAGTGAGCGTTATTTCAGCATGCTTCGCAATAGCTTCATTGCACAGCTTCTTGCTACTGCCTTGGCCTTCAACACGCAGTGGTTCATGCAAGATGGAGGAAGGCCACATTCTGCAATCACTGTGTTGGAGTTTTTACACGAGCATTTCGACATGCGGATCATTTCACTCAGGTTTCCAGGTCGCCTCAATGACGGACAAAATTGGCTCCCCAATAGTCCAGGCCTCAGTCCATGTGACTTTTCTTTGGGGGTACCTAAAGGAAAAAAATTTCCCGAAACGTCCACGTGATTTAATGGAGCTCAGAAGACTTATTCTTCAAGCTTGCAGTGAAATTACGGAAGACATATGCCAAAGGGTAATCACTAACTTCAGTGTTCGTTTGAAGGAAGTTAGGAAACGAAATGGTGGACATATTGAGCATGTGCTGAGTTAGAACAAATCTCCATGGACGGCTCTTTATTGTAGTACATGTTCCTTTCAGATTGTATTGACAATAAAGTTTATATTAAAAAACAAAATGGTAGCACACTTCGTGCGCCACCCTGTACTTGCACAGCCATGCGGTAATGCACAGACATCTGTGGGTCTGTGAGTTACCACTCGTTGAAATACTCTTTATTAGTTCAAATGAGCCATTTTCGGAACCTAGGTGAGCAAAAGCTACATTTTTTCGGTTTGAGGAAACCAAAAGAAGAACATGTTCGGCGACACCGCTGAACCGCTTTGCGGCTCGATCAGATTTTTTTTTTGTCATCAGTCTACTGACTGGTTTGATGCGGCCCGCCACGAATTCCTTTCCTGTGCTAACCTCATCATCTCGGAGTAGCACTTGCAACCTACGTCCTCACTACAGCTCCCTCTAGTGCCATGGAAGTCATTCCCTCATGGCTTAGCAGATGTCCTATCATCCTGTCCCTTCTCCTTATCAGTGTTTTCCACATATTCCTTTCCTCTCCGATTCTGCGTAGAACCTCCTCATTCCTTACCTTATTAGTCCACCTAATTTTCAACATTCGTCTATAGCACCACATCTCAAATGCTTCGATTCTCTTCTGTTCCGGTTCTCCCACAGTCCATGTTTCACTACCATAAAATGCTGTACTCCATACGCACAACCTCAGAAATTTCTTCCTCAAATTAAGGTCGGTATTTGATATTAGTAGACTTCTCTTGGCCAGAAATGCCTTTTTTGCCATAGCGAGTCTGCTTTTGATGTCCTCCTTGCTCCGTCCGTCATTGGTTATTTTACTGCCTAGGTAGCAGAATTCCTTAACTTCATTGACTTCGTGACCATCAATCCTGATGTTTAGTTTCTCGCTGTTCTCATTTCTACTATTTCTCATTACCTTCGTCTTTGTCCGATTTACTCTCAAACCATACTGTGTACTCATTACACTGTTCATTCGGTTCAGCAGATCATTTAATTCTTCTTCACTTTTACTCAGGATAGCAATGTCATCAGCGAATCGTATCATTGATATCCTTTCATCTTGTATTTTAATTCCACTCCTGAACCTTTCTTTTATTTCCATCATTGCTTCCTCGATGTACAGATTGAAGAGTAGAGGCGAAAGGCTACAGCCTTGTCTTACACCCTTCTTAATACGAGCACTTCGTTCTTGATCGTCCACTCTTATTATTCCCTCTTGGTTGTTGTACATATTGTATATGACCCGTCTCTCCCTATAGCTTACCCCTACTTTTTTCAGAATCTTGAACAGCTTGCACCATTTTATATTGTCGAACGCTTTTTCCGGGTCGACAAATCCTATGAAAGTGTCTTGATTTTTCTTTAGCCTTGCTTCCATTATTAGCCGTAACGTCAGAATTGCCTCTCTCGTCCCTTTACTTTTCCTAAAGCCAAACTGATCGTCACCTAGCGCATTCTCGATTTTCTTTTCCATTCTTCTGTATATTATTCTTGTAAGCAGCTTCGATGTATGAGCTGTTAAGCTGATTGTGCGATAATTCTCGCACTTGTCAGCTCTTGCCGTCTTCGGAATTGTGTGGATGATGCTTTTCCGAAAGTCAGTGGTATATCGCCAGACTCATATATTCTACACACCAACGTGAATAGTCGTTTTGTTGCCACTTCCCCCAATGATTTTAGAAATTCTGATGGAATGTTATCTATCCCTTCTGCCTTATTTGACCGTAAGTGCTCCAAAGCTCTTTTAAATTCCGATTCTAATACTGGATCCCCTATCTCTTTTAAATCGACTCCTGTTTCTTCTTCTATCACATCAGACAAATCTCCACCCTCATAGCGGCTTTCAATGTATTCTTTCCACCTATCTGCTCTCTCCTCTGCATTTAACAGTAGAATTCCTGTTGTACTCTTAATGTTACCACCGTTGCTTTCAATGTCACCAAAGGTTGTATGGCTTTCCTGTATGCTGAGTCTGTCCTTCTGACAATCATATCTTTTTCGATGTCTTCCCATTTTTCCTGCAGCCATTTCGTCTTAGCTTCCCTGCACTTCCTATTTATTTCATTCCTCAGCGACTTGTATTTCTGTATTCCTGATTTTCCCGGAACATGTTTGTACTTCCTCCTTTCATCAATCAACTGAAGTATTTCTTCTGTTACCCATGGTTTTTCGCAGCTACCTTCTTTGTACCTATGTTTTCCTTCCCAACTTCTGTGATGGCCCTTTTTAGAGATGTCCATTCCTCTTCAACTGTACTGCCTACTGCGCTATTCCTTATTGCTGTATCTATAGCGTTAGAGAACTTCAAACGTATCTCGTCATTCCTTAGTACCTCCGTATCCCACTTCTTTGCGTATTGATTCTTCCTGACTAATGTCTTGAACTTCAGTCTACTCTTCATCACTACTATATTGTGATCTGAGTCTATATATGCTCCTGGATACGCCTTACAATCCAGTATCTGATTTCGGAATCTCTGTCTGACCATGATGTAATCTAATTGAAATCTTCCCGTATCTCCCGGCCTTTTCCAAGTATACCTCCTCCTCTTGTGATTCTTGAACAGGGTATTCGCTATTACTAGCTGAAACTTGTTACAGAACTCAATTAGTCTTTCTCCTCTTTCATTCCTTGTCCCAAGCCCATATTCTCCTGTAACCTTTTCTTCTACTCCTTCCCCTACAACTGCATTCCAGTCGCCCATGACTATTAGATTTTCGTCCCCCTTTACATACTGCATTACCCTTTCAATATCCTCATACACTTTCTCTATCTGTTCATCTTCAGCTTGCGACGTCGGCATGTATACCTGAACTATCGTTGTCGGTGTTGGTCCGCTGTCGATTCTGATTAGAACAACCCAGTCACTGAACTGTTCACAGTAACACACCCTCTGCCCTACCTTCCTATTCATAACGAATCCTACACCTGTTATACCATTTTCTGCTGCTGTTGATATTACCCGATACGCATCTGACCAGAAATCCTTGTCTTCCTTCCACTTCACTTCACTGACCCCTACTATATCTAGATTGAGCCTTTGCATTTCCCTTTTCAGATTATCTAGTTTCCCTACCACGTTCAAGCTTCTGACATTCCACGCCCCGACTCGTAGAACGTTATCCTTTCGTTGATTATTCAATCTTTTTCTCATGGTAACCTCCCCCTTGGCAGCCCCCTCCCGGAGATCCGAATGGGGGACTATTCCGGAATCTTTTGCCAATGGAGAGATCATCATGACACTTCTTCAATTACAGGCCACATGTCCTGTGGATACACTTACTTGTCTTTAATGCAGTGGTTTCCATTGCCTTCTGCATCCTCATGTCGTTGATCATTACTGATTCTTCAGCCTTTAGGGGCAATTTCCCACCACTAGGACAAGAGAGTGCCCTGAACCTCTATCCGCTCCTCCGCCCTCTTTGACAAGGCCGTTGGTAGAATGAGGCTTACTTCTTATGCCGGAAGTCTTCGGCCGCCAATGCTGATTATTTATCAAAATTTAGGCAGTGGCGGTGATCGAACCCGGGACCGAAGACGATTTGATTATGAATCAAAGACGCTACCCCTAGACCACGGGTACATTTTCTATTTCTTCATTTTGTAGGGTTCCTACTAGAGGGTCCTTACATCCAACTACATCACATTTCGTGTACCTACTACATCACATTTCGTGTACCTAGCAGGACATGACTGTAATGGGGCAAAACATGTGCCATACAGGCAATAAAACTGCTACAACATGACAAAATACTGACGGCCTTAGACTATGGTTTCAACTTTTGCGTTACAAGGGTTACGTCATTAGCAACTACAAATGATGGAAGATTTACAAATAATCTTATACGTAACTAGTGAAGAACATACACTGAAGCGTGAAAGAAACTGGTATAGACATGCGTATTCAAATACAGAGGTATGTAAACAAGAAGAATAGCTGCGGTCGGCAACGCCTATAAAAGACAAGTGTCTGGCGCCGTTGTTAGATCTGTTACTGCCGCTACAATGGCAGTTTCTCAAGATTTCAGTGAGTTTGAAAGCGGTGTTATAGTTGGCGCACGAGCGATGGGACACAGCATCTCTGAGGTAGCGATGAAGTGAGGATTTTCCCGTACGACCATTCCACGAGTGTGACGTCAATATCAGGAATCTGCTAAAACATCAAATCTCCGACATCGCCGCGGCCGGAAAAAGATCCTGCAAGAACGGGACCAATGACGACTCAAGAGAACCGTTCAACGTGATAGAAGTGTAACCCTCCCTCAAATAGCTGCAGATTTCAATCCTGGGCCATCAAAAAGTGTCAGCGTACAAACCATTCAACGAAACAACATCGATATGGGCTTTCGGAGCCGAAGGTCCACTCGTGTATCCTTGATGACTGCATGACACAAAGCTTTACGCCTCGCCTGGGCCCGTCAACACCGACATTGAACTGTTGATGACTGGAAACATGTCGCCTGGTCGGACGAGTCTCGTTTCAAATTGTATCGAGCGGATGGACGTGTACGGGTATGGAGACAACCTCATGAACCAATGACCCTGCATGTCAGCAGGTGACTGTTCAAGCTGGTGGAGTCTCTGTAATGGTTGGGGCGTATGTAGTTGGAGTGATATTGGACCCCTGATACGTCTACATACGACTCCGACAGGTGACACGTACGTAAGTACCCTGTCTTATCACCTGCATCGATTCATGTTCATTGTGCATTCCGACGGACTTGGCCAATTCCAGCACGACAATGCCACACCCCGCACGTCCAGAGTTGCTCCAGTGTGGCTCCAGGGACACTCTTCTGAGTTTAAACACTTCCGCTGGGCAGCAAACTCCCCAGACATGAACATTATTGAGCATATCTGGGATGCATTACAACGTGCTGTTCACAACAGATTTTCACGCCCTCGTTCTCTTACAGATTTATGGACAGCCCTGCAGGTTTCATGGTGTCATTTCCCTCCAGCGCTACTTCAGACATTAGTCGAGTCCATGCCACGTCGTTTTGCGACACCTCACGATACTAGGCACGTGTACCAGTTTCTTTGGATCTTCAGTGTAGATTGTGTAATGAAAGAGCAAAACATAATCTACAATGCACAAAAATAGAAGTAGAACATTGATTGACAATATTATAAAACATTGTTTACGATCATGTGTTAGCGGCACAAAGATAAATGTCTGAGATCAATGGCTGGGACATCGCATGCCGTATGTCAGCCTCATTCTGTATTATGGACGCGGTATCAGCACCAGTGAAGGACGCTTATGTTTGTGTTGGCCACTGAGATCATACGTAGGTAATTGACGAATAGTGAGTTTGTGGATGAATGAATTTTGGCATAAAAGATTTCATATATGAATCGCTTCTCCTCTGGAACACTCTGTATTTGTAAGTGATTGTGAATCGTGGTATTCCTAACGAACCATGTAGTTCAAATGGCTCGGAGCGCTATGGGACTTAACTTCTGAGGTCATCAGTCCCCTAGAACTTAGAACTACTTAAACCTAACTAAAACTAAGGACATCACACACATCCAAGCCCGAGGCAGGATTCGAACCTGCGACCGTAGCGGTCGCGCGGGTCCAGACTGTAGCGCCTAGAACCATGTAGTGTTTGATATGATGGTCAATACCTTGTTTCGTACAACCTAAAGTTTGTGGAGATGCATAGATGCGGCATGTCGTGATATGCGACAGGCATATAACTTGACCGGTCGTATTATCGATTTATAAAGCAGCAGACTGTGCTTCCAGTTTAGAGAAGATCTGTTTATGAAGGGATAGAAGGCAGCTAATACACCGCGTGCTTTGTTCGCGACGTCGGTTATGATTTGATTCTGACTTCGATCAGAGATAATTGGTGTCATTGCTGCACGTATGTTTTTCCCGGTCGCCGTGTTGGTTCCGGGGCCGTGACAGTTAAGTGTGTACTTAGCTCTGGCCGCGCCTGCACGAAGAGTATCGGCCCCTTCCCGTTTACGACAACGAGGCTGTAGCTGGTGGTTGGAAACACGGATGGACAGCAACACGCGGCTAGCAGCGCCACTTCCTCGATACGGGAAGAAATATTTGCTCGGCCGACTAAATGGGAGTTGTCGGCCCAAGTTGTTACTGACAAGGGAGACTCCCTACCGCAACTCCCTCCGATTAAGTGGTAAAGTGGCCCAGTGGACATCCCGTCAAATCGAACACAGCTCAAGCGTCAAAACAGGAAGAAGGTTTACTGAACCATGAAAAAAGAAGCTAAATAGAGACAGTGAACTGTCCTAGCTTAATATGTGCAACATCGAACGAACTGCAAGAATCACGGCGTCGTGGTTGCGTGGTCACAGTGTTCGATTGCAAAGGGTGAGATCCGTGTTCAAATTTCCACCATGCCCCTTTTCTTCACAAAAATGTGAATTTTTGTCCGGTCATTGACGTGTCTGTTCTCCTTCCGTAGTCTTGGCAATTGTCATACTATACTCTGGTTATAGAATATGAGCCATGTGGTAAGAATACATTACGGTCGCAAGTAAATGTGATGAATAGTGAGAGCAGGCGAGATGCCCCGTACACCTCTCACAGAAATGAAAACAAATAAACGGATGAGAACAAAGTTACAAAAAAGGAATTCATGAGTGAAAACTTCCGAAACGGAACGCACGAGTCATAACAAGTGGTACTTGCTTAGAGCAAATAGGAGGTACGTACATCTGGAGTTCCCTCCCTTACACCTCGCTGTTACAAACGGACGTTACACGGCGAGACACAAAAAAATTTAAATACAGTGAATAGACACGTCAGTGACCAGACGGGCAGTTAATAATTTTGTTACAAAGAAAATAATGAGCAGGAGGCAGATTTGGACAGGAATCTCCCACTTCCTACTCCAACACTGTGACGACACAACCACGACGCCGTCGCTACTCAAATTCGCTCGATGCTGCACATCTTGAACTTGAACCATTCAATGTTTTGATTTTGCTTCCTTTTTCACGGTTCAGTACATTTTCTCCCTGCTCTCATTGTCAATCTGTGTGCAGTTTTTGACGGGCTATCTACTGAGCCATCTTACCACTAAATCTGAGGGAGATGCGGTGGGGAGTATACTGCACGTTACGTGAATGCTCATCCATAATCGCTGCCAAGAGTTTGCTTCGTACTATTCCACGCTGGATTTGTGACGCTGTAAATTAAACTGATGAGCATCTGTCTCTGGGGAAATCTTGTGACTGTGTACAGACCGGCCGTTCTTGTAATTCCCCCGGCCGTGCTCTACCATTTATTACTTCCATGGTGGTCTGCTTCCCCAGCCAAATAATGTACACATTCGAAGGCTGGAAAACAATTAGTTGTTACCTTTATTTGACTATTTTATGGCAGTACCTCCAGCAGTCAGTTAATTCATAATACATAAGCATAAAATGCGTTGTACTGAAAACAGAATGACGTCAGCTGCGTACATCAGAGTTGTGGTTACACGGATCTATCTGATGACCTATCTTGAATCAGAACTGAGCTTTTCTCCGATCGCTTAGCACGGTCAGTTCCTCAAACGACCTACGATGAACTGTTTGCGGAAGGGGATCAAGTTGTTGTTGTTGCGGTCTTCAGTCCAGAGACTGTTTTGGTGCAGCTCTCCATGCTACTCTCTCCTGTGCATGCATCTTCATCTGCCAGTACCTACTGCAACCTACATCCTTCTGAATCTGTTTAGTGTATTCATCTCTTGGTCTCCTTCTAGGATTTTTACCCTCCACGCTGCCCTCCAATACTAAATTGGTGATCCCTTGATGCTTCAGAATATGCCCTACCAACCGATCCCTTCTTCTAGTAACGTTGTGCCACAAATTCCTCTTCTCTCCAATTCTATTCAATACCTCCTCATTAGTTATGTGATCTACCCAGCTGATCTTCAGCATTCTTCTGTAGCATCCCATTTCGAAAGCTTCTATTTTCTTCTTGTCTAAACTATTTATAGTCCACGTTTCACTTCCATACATGGCTACACTCCACACAAATACATTCAGAAACGACTTTCTGACACGTGAATCTATACTCGATATTAACAAATTTCTCTTCTTCAGAAACGCTTTCCTTGCCATTGCCGGTCTACATTTTATATCCTCTCTACTTCGACCATCATCAGTTATTTTGCTCCCCAAATAGAAAAACTCATTTACTACTTTAAGCGTCTCATTTCCTAATCTAATACCCTCAGCATCACCCGATTTAATTCGATTACATTCCATTATCCTCGTTTTGCTTTTGTTGATGTTCATCTTATATCCTCCTTTCAAGACACTGTCCATTCCGTTCAGCTGCTCTTCCAGGTCCTTTGCTGTCTCTGACAGAATTACAATGTCATCGGCGAACCTCAGTTCTTATTTCTTCTCCATGGACTTTAATTCCTATCCGAATGGGGGACTGATGACCTTCGCTGTTTAGTCCCCCTTAAACATCCCAACAACCACCATCCTATCCGAATTTTTCTTTTCTTTCCTTTACTGCTTGCTCAATATACAGATTCAATAACATCGGGGATAGGCTACAACCCTGTCCCACTCCCTTACCAACAACTGCTTCCCTTTCATGCCCCTCGACTCTTATAACTGCCATCTGCTTTCTATACAAATTGTAAATAGCCTTTCGCTCCCTGTATTTTACCCCTGCCACCTTCAGAATTTGAAAGAGAGTATTCCAGTCAACATTGTCAAAAGCTTTCTCTAAGTCTACAAACGCTATAAACGTAGGTTTGCCTTTCCTTAATCTATTTTCTAAGATAAGTCGTAGGGTCCGTATTGCCTCACATGTTCCAACATTTCTATGGAATCCAAACTGATCTCCCCCGAGGTCGGCTTCTACCAGTTTTTCCATTCGTCTGTAAAGAATTCGTGTTAGTATTTTGCAGCCGTGGCTTATTAAACTGATAGTTCGGTAATTTTCGCATCTGTCAACATCTGCTTTGTTTGGGATTGGAATTATTATATTCTTCTTGACGTCTGAGGGTATTTCGCCTGTCTCATACATCTTGGTCACTAGATGGTAGGTTTTTGGGGATCTTGTACCAATGCAAAATATATATCGTATCGAACAGGTTTCCTGTGGCGAGGGCAGGTCTTAGTTATTTCCTGAAACAGCAACCTGTGGTTCGCACAGTCGATGTTATTAGCACACAGAGGACAGGTGATTATAAGAAAAAACATCAGCCGCCAGACAGCCAGACTGACCGATGTCGGTGCAGATAAGCAGGTCTCCTCTTAAACGTCAGGCAGCAGCTGCGCTCGCGTCAGCGCTGACGTGAGTAGGAACGTGCGGCCTTCACGTGTCCATTCCTTCTTCTGTTTCGCTCTGTTAAGAAGTTCACCAAATCGCTGTTCGCGGGGGTGACCAACCTTCCGTGGGTATGTGTAACTGTATCTCCAGTTGTTTGTCAACCACATTCTGCAAGACTCAGACTTAACTACGGCATCTACTTAAATTTCACACCACTCTCCTATCCTCAAACTTAGTGCATAACGCCTAGTTTTGCTCGCTGATTAAACTCAATGCTGGTCAAGAGAGAGAGAGAGGTCTGACTTATCATATACTAATTGTTCCACGAAATCGTCTTTCACTACTTCGCAGAAAATGATTTTCACCTCTGAGCGACTTCGTGCATTCGTTCTTGTCGTAAATGGCTACTGTGCAGTAAGGTAAATATGAGAAAAGTGGCCCCAATCTCCAATTGACGCATCATTCTGCCACTGATCTCTACATTCTGAAACGACGTACACTGCATCCACTGCATCAGGCTGACGACCTATGAAGAAAACGTCTCTATATCGCTACCTTCATTGATTAATAAATTAAATAACGACAAAGCGCATAATAAATTAAAAGAAATATTTTTATTTATTTAAATGTGAACAGAGATTTTTTATAAAAATTTAAATTTTATATAATATATTCGTTTGCCCTTAGCGGTAAACTGCACAGACAGAAATGCTTATATGACGCACTGGTCTTGGCATTAGGTTCTTCACGTGTGCAGTGCAGTGCACGTGGGAACATCGACA
The DNA here is from genome assembly GCF_023864345.2 of Schistocerca serialis cubense. Lineage (NCBI taxonomy): Eukaryota > Metazoa > Arthropoda > Insecta > Orthoptera > Acrididae > Schistocerca > Schistocerca serialis. The sequence goes on from NC_064642.1 coordinate 607,948,993, forward strand.
GACAGCTTCGCGCAGGAACAGTGTCGGTCACACGACAAAAGTAAAGCCGGCCGAGGTGGCCAAGCGGTTCTAGGCGCTACAATCTGGAACCGCGAGACCGCTAAGGTCGCAGGTTCGAACCCTGCCTCGGGCATGGATGTGTGTGATGTCCTTAGGTTAGTTAGGTTTAAGTAGTTCTCAGTTCTAGGGGACTGATGACCTTAGAAGTCAAGTCCCATAGTGCTCAGAGCCAATTGAATTGAACAAAAGTAAGGTGTAATATATTTTTTGCGTCACTCCTCAGCTGAGTGGTTGGACTCGCTCATAAAAATTCTGTAACAGCTCAATTCGGGTGAGCATTGCCAAACCGAAATTTTCACAATCGTAAATTTCCCATACAACGTAAAATAATAAATGTCGAAATTCGTAACAAGAGATGAGCTTAAGTTACAAAATAAATGGGACAGTGGCCGATTGTTCTAAAGAATGTTACCGGTGGCCAATAAAGAATGCTACCGGCATCTGGAGTAACGCTAATATGAGCCAACCGATATGAAGTTGTGGAAACCACACTGTGAATTTGTATTAGGTGTGATATTTGAAACAATGCTGAAGTACTCTTTTAATGAGTTATAATCGAAAATGAGTTCACACGGACAAATACGGCTGGGAAAAAAAATCGATGATAATCATGACATTTATTTACACTGACGGAAAAAAATTGCAACACCAAAAAATAATTACTGCATAGTAACGAAATTTCGGGAATACATCTGTTAGGTAACATATTTAAGTAATTAACATTGCAAGATCACAGGTTAATGTAAGCGCGGGTTAATCCATCGCAAATTTGATATGCTGCTACATTAATAACCGATGTAACCACCAGACTGTTGAATGCAAGCGTACAAACGTGAATGCATTGTGTTGTACAGATGTCGGATGTCAGTTTGTGGGATGGAATTCGATGCCTGTTGCACTTGGTCGATCAATACACAGGCGCATAATTTGTAAATAACAGATTTCAGCTATCGGTAGCCCTTTGGAATTTTTATTGGCAGATCTAGATTTCAGCTAGAAACTAGCCATTTTCAATGCACTTTCATTATTGGTCAATGCATGTAATGCCTGTTAGTCGGCCTTTGTTCACAGCTCATTGAATCTGTAGCCAACCTGTCTGCGTTATAGAGATACTGGGCATACACCGCGAGTTATGACTGATAGCTGAAATCTATTATTTACAAATCAAAATAACGGTCGCTGCGTGGAACAGCCTCTGAATGGAGGGTAACCTGACAGACGCATAAAGCTGCTTGTGGATGACGCTGTAGTTGTCGTCCGATTACGTCCCGCATGTGCTCGATTGGAGACAGATATGGTGATCCACCAGGCCAAGGCAACATGCCGACACTCTGTAGAGAATGTTCGGTTACAACGGCAGTATGTGGGCTAGCGTTATCCAGTTGGAAAACACCCGCTGCGATGCTGTTCATGAATGGCACCACGACAGGTCGAATCAACAAATTGACGTACAGTTTTGCTCTCAGGGTGCGCTGGATAAACACGAGAGTGCTCCTATCTCATACGAAATCGCACCCCAAATCACAACTCGCGGTGTATGCCCAGTGTGTCTATAACGCAGACAGGTTGGCTGCAGATCCTCAACTGTTCTCTTTCTAACCAACACAGGGCCATCATTGGTACCAACTCAGAACCATCATTTGCCAGAAAACATAACAGACCTCCACCTTGCTCTCCAAAGAGATCTGGCTTTGACACCTCTGAAGTCACAAATGGCTGTGGTTTGGGGTCGGTGGAATGCACGCTACAGGGCGTCTGACTCGGAGCTGTCCTTAAAGTAACCGATTTGTAACAGTTCATTGTTTCACTGTGGTGTCAACTGCTGCTCAAATTGCTGCAGCAGATGCAGTACGATGCGCCAGAGCTGTACGCCGAACACGATGGACTTCCCTCTCGGTAGTGCCACGTGACCATTTGGAGACGGTCTTCTTACGTTTGTACATTCTCGTAACCACCACTGCCAGCAACTATGCACACTGACTACATCCTACCCAGCATAAGGATCAGCCAGCTTCTCGTAGCCCTATTACATGACTTCGTTCAAGCTCTGTGACGTGTTGATAATGGTGTCTTTGACGCCTTAAAAGCAATCATGATTAACTTCAACTGAGCACGTCCATCTGCGTTACATCTTCAAAGTTGCGCTGCTACCGCCACTCCTTTGAGACTCGTGCGAAATGCGATCAGACATCACCTTTCAGCTGCAGAGGCACGGGCACTAACTTTCGTTTATGTCGCACAACTCCATTTTGATGGTGCGATGTTTCTTCCGTCAGTGTATTTACGTGCCCAGGACTTAGATAACAGAAAATAATAAAAGTTATTCTACCACGCGCTGCTGATTTTCTGTTAGATGGTCCATAAGCTCCAGAATTCTGCTGTATTGACGGCGTTATCACTGGCTGCATATAGATCCTCTGTAGTGCAAGGGCCAGGCACGTATCTACTGACTCAGGAGATGTTTCCTGTCTTGCAGAGCGCATCTTCAGACATGAAGACCCACTTCTTGAAGTTCGTCTTGCATCGTGACACTCCTGTCCTGCCGGCCGCGGTGGTCTAGCGGTTCTAGGCGCTCAGTCCGGGACCGCGCGACTGCTACGGTCGCAGGTTCGAATCCTGCCTCGGGCATGGATGTGTGTGATGTCCTTAGGTTAGTTAGGTTTAAGTAGTTCTAAGTTCTAGGGGACTGATAACCACAGATGTTAAGTCCCATAGTGCTCAGAGCCACTCCTGTCCTAAACCGGTTTATGGCTTCCACGTCACATAAAGCAGCAGATGAAAGCTCTCAGCAGGTTCCTTTTTTGATGTTCTCCCCAACCCATTCTGTTAATGAATTTCGCCTTAGCGCTGTTCGAGCTCCAGGTGCTGATGGCATTGCCGATGTTCGCATGAAGTTCCTCCTTGACCTCAACATGTTGTAAGTAGGCTATTTAGGTTTTTATGTTGGTAACGCCACGTAGCGCTCTGTATGAAAATCACTGACTGTGCTGTGTGCAGTCTTTGGCTGGTTGGCATTGTTGGAATACTCGCCATTGTAGTGTTGGACAGTTGGATGTGAACAGCGCGTAGCGTTGCGCAGTTGGAGGTGAGCCGCCAGCAGTGGTGGATGTGGGGAGAGAGATGGCAGAATTTTAAGAGCGGACGATCTGGACGTGTGTCCGCCAGAAAGAGTAAATTTGTAACACTGGATATCATGAAGTGAGATATATATATATATATATATATATATATATATATATATATATATATTATGACTTTTGAACACTATTAAGGTAAATACATTGTTTGTTCTCTGTCAAAATCTTTCATTTGCTAAGTATGCCTATGAGTAGTTAGTGCCTTCAGTAGTTAGAATCTTTTATTTAGCTGGCAGTATTGGCGCTCGCTGTATTGCAATAGTCGAGTAATGAAGATTTTTGTGAGGTAAGTGATTCATGAAAGTTATAGGTTATTGTCAGTCAGGGCCATTCTTTTGTAGGGATTTTTGAAAGTCAGATTGCGTTGCGCTAAAAATATTGTGTGTCAGTTTAGTGTTGATCAGAATAGGTAAAGAGCGAAATGTCTGAGTACGTTCAGGTCTGTTCAGCTGTTTGAAAATCAAAATAATGTAAGAGGTTTATCAGCACATCATTCATAAGTTTTTTCTTATGGGACGTTTCAATGTGTTTGTGTGGTTCACACCCAAACAGGGGATGTCTGGGATCAATTTCTTGCTTCTTTTTCTCCATTTCAGCGACTGTTCTTCTCTGGATGGTGACAGATATGATAATGACGATGACGACATAGACGATGATGTAATAAATACTATAATGTAACAAATTAGTGATGAAAGAGAGAAGTTTTTAAAATAAATGCCTCTTCACTAAAACACAATTAAACTCTTCTTGTTTTTTATTTAGTTTTAGCCGTCTGGGGAGAATCCCCAGGCTGAGAATGCCTGTCCAAGGCGAATGTGTTCACAACCTTCTGCCTAATTACATCCAGAATATTTAAGATTTTTGTAAGCTTTTAATCTACGAAAAAATGGGGATAACAATGATGATATAGTAATAGGTGGCACAGGAAGGAAAATGGCGAATCGTTGAGCGAACGGAAGACTACAGGAGAAGGTCATTCGCGAACCTCTAAAACTAGAGAAAACGCTGAAATGACGACTCAACTTGGATGGGAAAATATGATTAAGCATCTGGAGTCTGTGCCAAGTACTACGCAGTATCGTAAGGTACGGCGCCTGACGCATCCTTGAAGGCCGTGCTAACTAACAGTCCCTCCACAGCAAATCCTAAGCAGCAATTTTTCATTGCTGCTGACAGAAAAAGGAATGCAAGAAGCAAGCAGCGCCCCGTCCCTGCCGACCGGCTGTCCTCGCGTAGGCTATCTTGTGTAATGTCTCGCAGTTACCGGAAACCTTGGAGGAGCGCGCTCTCCCGTAGGCAAACGCGAGGACCGCCGCCTGCAGAACTTAGAGAACCTCTGGTGACGCTATGGGGCTGTCGCCGGCGCTCGGCCCATGACCACGGTACCGTGCTCAAGATCCACAGAGATCAGCATTGCATTCGAAATGTGTCATTGGCCGTACCATGAAGGCGTTCACAACGGAATGTCTTAGCTGCCGGTGAGTCTTCGCGTCATTTCATCGAAATGATGTTCTCCTACTTCTCATCAGCTCCAGTGGGGTGAGCAAGTTGACAGCGTCGTAATGAGTAACCCACTGGGTCCTGTAATAGCTAATTTCTATAAGGAAAAATTTAAACAATCAGCTCTAGAAAAAACGGTTAGTCGGGGACAAAAAAAAAGTTCAAATATGTGTGAATTCTTATGGCACTTAACTGCTAAAGTCATCAGTCCCTAAGCTTACACACTACTTAACCTAAATTATCCTAAGGACACACACACACACACACACACACACACACACACACACACACACACACACACACCCATGCCCGAGGGAGGACTCGAACCTCCGCCGGGACCAGCCGCACAGTCCATGACTGTAGCGCCTTAGATCGCTCGGCTAATACCTCGCGACAGTCGGGGACACATTTATAGTCTGCTCACATGATAAAAAAGCTTCAGAAGAACTCTTTTGTTGTCTAAATACTATAATTAAAAAATCCAGCTAACTATGGAAATCGGAAATGGCATCGGAATGTCCTCCTTGGGTGTTTTAGTTACGCGACAGGTTGATGGAAGACTGGAACATAAAAGTTTTTCGACATGTCACACATGTGGACAGATATTTGCCGAAGAATTCCAAAAACAACAAGAGGAGCGACTTTTCATTAAAAGTATTGTCGACAAAATCAAAAATATTTGCACGCTGGAACTTCTGGACGACCAATTCAGATATCTGAATCAGGCTTTCGAGGAACATAGCTTTTCAGGATAAAAACACAACGATGTAAAAACGCGGCTTCTCTCCGTTTTATGAAAAAAGTAACAGATCAGATCGGAAAGATTTTACACGAATGTAACAACAGACCGATTTTTAGACTAACAAAGAAAATATATCAAGCATTCCGATGTGTAAAGGGTAAACGCTCTCCTCTGTCGGCGGGGGGGTCTATAAAATCCCATGTACGTAAGGTTAAAGATCTACACTGGAAGTACCAAGAGAATAAAAGACTGAAGAAACATAAAAGTCCTTGCCGACAACTCACGGCAGAAAAAGTAACTATAGCAGAGCATGCTCTTGAAACAGAAAACCATGAACTGATGTTCCCGAAATCAAAATTTTATCTACAATGACGAAGCACTGTCCACGGCTATATAGAGAAGTCATCAAAATACATAAACGTGACGATAATTTTAACAGAAAAGATGCTATGAAACTTAGCGACACATGGACAGTAGCTCTACAGAATCGATAGAGAGATTAATCTTTTACAGATGATAATCGACAGATACGTTTAATATCCGACAAAGATAATCCCTAAAGGTCACGCCTCTTTTCTACGGTACTTATGTCGCTCTCCGATGTACGTCTCGACAGTCAGCAAGACTCTGCGGAACAAGGAGCACCTCTGGAGATGTTCAGGGCAGCTCTGGGCTATACGTCAGGAACGGAAAAGTTTTAAGGAACGCGACCATTCAACCCGGAAGATTTACCACGAGATGTCTTTTTGGCGTTCATACCGAAAGTAACACGGGGCAGAGATGGAAAAAACAGCTGCTTTATATTTCCGGAGAAGAAGCGCAAATGATTACATCTCTGGGCTGTAAAGAATTCATTTTCGAGTCTGGATATCCTCATTTAGGTTTTCAGTGTCCTCCCTTAATAACCGCAGCCAATGAGTCGACGAGCAAAGCTACAGATAGTGGCGTCCTCTGGTGTTACCATTCGAAACACGTGTTCCGCCATTAGCGATGCACCTACCGCAAAGACGCTGTCCGTAACACCAACCCTCCATAATAGATGGAGACTAGGTACTCATATCCAGAATTATGGATGAGTTCCCACATAGACTATCTCAAACTTTCGGGGTCTCAATAGTGCAGATTATGGAGGATCATAAATGAGTATTTGCAGGTAAGGAACTAATATACGCAAATATACATTTGCAGCTGTACTCTGCATACAAAGTTGCAGTGTGAGGTGGAGAGTTCGTCTGCGATCTGTACCAGTTCCCCCGTTCCGCAATACATGGTGCATGTGAAGAATGACTGTCGCGGATTCTCCGAACGTGACAGCGTGCTTCAAAACATTGTCACAAGCTTTCGGTGCCCTGTGGTCGATGAACGGATTTGGTGTTATTGTTCCGCCGGCCGTGGTGGCCGAGCGGTTCTAGGCACTTCAGTCCGGAACCGCGCGACTGCTACGGTCGCAGGTTCGAATCCTGCCTCGGGCATGGATGTGTGTGACGTCCGTAGGTTAGTTAGGTTTAAGTAGTTCTAAGTTCTAGGGGACTGATGACCTCAGATGTTGAGTCCCATAGTGCTCAGGGCCATTTGAACCATTTTGTTATTGTTCCGACCGGTCATGCGTGGTTATTTTTTCTTTCGTGTTCGATATGGAATTTACAGAACGTAATATATATCTGCTCCTACCTATGCAACCGGCCAACCATTCCACGGTACGAATATGTGGCGGTCGGTACTTCGGACAGCACAAATACAGTAGACCATCGATTATCTGAACGTTGGTCAATCAAACGTCAGTTCGCCGAATTGTTACGCGCAACCGTGTACACCCCCCCACCCCCCCTCCCCATCGACTCTGTAGCAATGCCGAAATGCCGACAATATTTGCGCTCTTTTACAATCACTTGTCAAGGCTGCCGCATAATGTAAATTTGCGACATAAAATATCTAAATGTAAACGAGGAAAGTGAATCTGCAACCAAGTTATCTAATAAGTACAAGGTCGATTAAGTCCACAATAACGGATATAAAAATCAAAAGACAAGCATCGTAAATTTTATATCTAAACTTGATTCTACCGATGGATCGACAAGACGCAGAACTATGAAGCTCGCCACGAACACGGATCTAGATGATGCTGTTTACAAATGGTTTACGCAAACGAGATCACGCAAAGAATCTTTCTCTGGTCCCCTTTTATGGGAAAAAGACAATTCAATTTAATGAAAGTCTTGGAGATTCGTCGAATTTTAAAGCAAGCATTGGCTTCTTAAAAAACCTTTTAAGACAAGGCACGGCATTCGTGAGCTACAACTACGAGGAGTAAAACTATCTGCTGATTCTCAGCAGCTGATTCTTTCACATTCAAACTAAGAGACGTATTCAGGGAAGGCTATTATGCTATCGAAAACGTTTAAAATGCTGACGAAACTTGGCTCAACTGAAAGCTTTACTAAGAAAAACTTATGCTTCAGGTTGTGGTTTAGTAGCACTGGTCCTAAAATAAGCAAGGATCATATTATTGGTTCAGGTTGTGCTAAGGCGACAGTTGAAGTTCATTGTTGGTCCATTGACTCATTTTTTTTATTATTATTACATAGGGCAGCAAACCCTGTGATCGAAATAAATCATAAAAATAGCCATTTTAAAGGTATGTTCTACTAATATATGATAGGAACAGCATAGGGTCGTGTAAAGGAACAGGATTTGAAAACAGCCTGGAATAAATTTTGGGGTATGACAGAAGGTTCTCAAAATGTAATTGAAAATGACGAGCAAAATATGTCTAAAATGCTCGATATGATAAAAGAACTCAATGGCCACGCATTTGAAGGGGTAGCTCAACAATGAATGAACATCGCCGAAGCAGACCCAGGGCACCAAGTCACGTAGTACGGCGACGTTGTTAACCTCGTCACCGATGTGGCTGACGCCACCAGCATTTCGTCTAGTAGTGGTCCAGAAAATGAAGCTGAAAATATACCGTCTGTTTCTGAAGCATTTACATGTTTAGATACTGTCTCGCTATGTTTTGAACCTCCAGATGAAAGCGACCCGAACCATACATCTGTCCCCAAAATAGTGCGTGACTTAGCTGCTCGTAAGCGGGTAGGCTTTCTTAGACAGACCAAAATTAAGGATTTTTAAGCGTTAATTGTATACATACGTACTGTACATGGTTATTCTGCAATTCACACTTTAGTGTCTGGCAGAGGGTTCATCGAAACATTTTCATGCTACTTCTCTACCATTCCACTCTCGAATGGCGCGTGGGAAAAAGGAACACCTAAATCTTTCCTTTCGAGCTCTGATTTCTCTTATTTTATTGTGATGATCATTTCTCCCTACGTAGGTGGGTGTCAACAAAATATTTTCGCATTCGGAAGAGTAAGTTGGTGACTGAAATTTCGTAAATAGATCTCGCAGCAAAGAAGACCGCCTTTGTTTCAGTGACTGCTACCAAAACTCGCATATCATATCAGTGACACTCTCACCCCTATTGCGCGATAACACGAAACGAGCTGCCCTTCTTTTCACTTTTTCAATGTCGTCCTTCAGTCCTACCTGTAAGGATCCCACACCGGACAGCAATATTCCAGCAGACGAATATACACGTACTGTACATACAAATGCATATCTATTACCTTTTTTTTTTTTTGCCAGGCTGTACTATACATGTTGCTGCGGTATTTGCCTTTATAAGAACATAAGACATTAATGTTATTTTAAACATATGGACTTTTTATTGATAAATAAAAGTATACATTCTATCATCGGAGTTAACGAGTTTGCCGAACGCCCGTGTCCCCCAATTAGTTCGGATAATTGACGCTCTACTATACCTCATTTCCTGTCACATTCGCGAATGGTGAGCGGGAAGAAAGATGTCGACAACCCTGCATGAGCTCCGGTTTTCCCTTCGTGATCGTACTGCAACATGCAATATCGCGAAAAATAATATGATGCTTGTCTCTTCTTGGAACATACGTTACAGGAATTTTGACAGTAAACCTTCTCGTGATGCAGAACGCTTTCGTCGTGGCGTCTACCGCTGAAGTACAAAGAGCACGGCAGTAACGCTCTCACGCTTACTGACCCGAACAAGTGAAGAGCCGAGCTGCTTTTCTTTGGATCTTCTCTATCTCCTCCATTAACACTACCTGGTGAGGGTCTCAGACTGACGGACAATTCAAAAGAATCGATCACAAGAGTGTTTTACAAGCCACTTCTTTGTGGGTAATTCCATTTCCTCTGGATTCATCGAATGAATCTCAGACTAGCATCTGCTTTTCCTAAAAATAAGTAAATGTGATCAAATGGTCGCCGGCGCGGTAGTTCAGCGTGTTCGGTAAGAGGGTTCGCTGTCCTCTGTAATAAAAAAAATAAATAATGAAAACAAAATAAGCGAATGGCTCAGCTATGAACTTGAACGGATGTCATGGGACGTCCGCCCCGAACTATTGCAATGAACAATTACGAACAAAATGAGATGATGAAAAAAAATGAAATGGTTAGCGTTCACGCTGCGCAAGAATATCTTAGACGAGACTACGGTTCGAATCCCACTAACACACGTTTCTCATCTATAATTTTTCATCACTGGTCACATTATTTAATGTATATGACATTTGAGAGGCAATAAAGTGAAAAAAAGCACGTGCATTTTCACGAAGTTGTAGTTAAGTCCATATATTATTTGACTATTTACTATTTGTAATTAAATTTTCAAGAACGAGGGACAGGCCTGTAAAGCCCGAATCAAATCTCGATCAACAATGACGCGAATAACGTTATTTGTATATTAAGTCACAATGTGCCAGACCACAAGAGTAATGTACAATTATTCGTCGGAGCTGCTTTCGACATTACATGTTGCAGGACGGTATTTGTCACACAGACATGGAAAACATAAACAGAAACTTCGTGCAAATACAAGTGTTTTTTTTTCTTTATATTACCTCTCAAAATTAAATATTATGACCAGTGATGAAAAAAATTGATTAATAAATTAAGTTTGAACGGGTGTCGAAACGTCGCCTCATACAAGTTCGTCTTACGAACGCTAGTCACTAAAACCACCATGCGCAATAATGTCCTACATCTGCGCACAGATACATCATCCACATAATAGAAGCAAAAAAACTTCTCTTGTGGTTTCCTCGGAATTGCCACGTAGTGCACCTTACTACTTGCCCATTGCGTTGTTTTAGTGGCCTACTAAAGGTGTACAAAGTTTGAAGTAAATCTGTGATTCCAACGTCGTGGGCTCCCCTTGGGAGTCACAGTTCTACCGAGTGTGAGTGTACCTGTATAGTCATCTTAAACTGACATATCTTCGGTTCCCACGATACAAGATTTTGGTGTGTCTGGGAGAGATAAGAAGCGCCACTTTCTTACATGATAAAACTTGGCACAGGTGCACCGTTTCGCCTCTAGGAGCCATGAAGGTTTTGACTCTAGTGATCTTCAGAGATGCCCGTCATATGAATGTTGTTCGAGAGATGTTGCTGAGAAGTTACCTTTCTACATTAATGCACGACTGGCATCTGTGCCCTAATGATTGTCTAACACACCCAAAACAGCCAGGCGCTTCACGAACAATGGTTGTAGCCTCAGCCAAACGGGCAGCCAGCTCTTCTGGATTGTCTATCGGTGTGTCGTTCACCAAACACTTCATCTCCCCCAGCAAAAAGATATCCGTGTAAGTGAGGTAGGGAAAACATTATGGCCATGGTGCGGGCCCAACATTCCCATTCCAACAAATGGGGAAAACATTGTCTAAATGTTGTCATGCTGGAATTATAATCGTTGCCTGACTGCTAGCAGGTCATTCTCCAACATTTCTGGTAGTTTTTCACGGAGAAAGATACGGTAAATTTCTCGATCGATCGTGTTAGACAGAAGATACGGCCCAATCAGATGGTTGTGACCAATACCAGCCCACACACTTACGGTAAATCTCTGTTGGTGGTGCAACACGAGAGTTGCCTTGGGATTTTCCAACCCAGTCATGACTATTGTGCTTGTTGAATATTCCTTCCACTGTGAAGGCAGCCTCGTCAGGGATATCAGGGATGTTTACATCGTGGTGTAGATACAACTGGCAGAATTCCACGCGCTGAGGAAAGTCACCAGCTGATAGGTCTTGTACCTTCTGATATTTGAGTGGATGCATGCCCGTCTAGTGTAGGATGTTCCACATATTTTCGTTACAGGTATTTAGTTTCTTGGCTAAAGATCGTGTATTCGTGCTAGTGTTGTCAATTCGCTGCAACACGGCTTCCTTAAACTGTACAGTTGGCACACGTATATAAGATAAAAGTCAGCTAATTCGGTTACACTGTAACGAGCTATCAAGACCCTGTAAACACTAATAACTTTCGTGTAAGCACAACACATACAATAATAATAATACAATTGTTTATCCAGGACGTGGACAAGCTAGAAGTAATGTAAACTTATTCTTTCTAGAAATAAGATGTAACTGCGTTTGAAACAAGATTCCATTGTCAACGTGTAGCTTACGAAACAGTGAACGCTGTCCTAAGGGAAGTCCAGCATCAAACCGTTCAAGGACCCCTAGCGAGTAGATGGTGCCACCTGTGACACATAACAAAAGTGTTCCTCTAATAACTCTACAAATTGGCATACGTTGCTTATATAAGGAGCGTCTAAAACGTTCGGTGAGTGGTCTCAGAAAATAAAGAAGGCAAGAGTTATAAACACTTCAAAGTAATCACCATTATCTGCAAGACACTTCTACATTGGCTATAAAGTGTTGGAAATCAGCAAACGCTTCATGTGGAATCCCTCGAATCATCTTGGCCACTTGTTCTTGGATATCCGCATCATTAAAGGATATGAGACCTGGTGCTACCAGTACGACACGGAGACCAAGTGACTGTCAGTGGCACGGTGTTCATAGTCTTCCCCCGCTCGCTCGAGTAGAAATTCACGATGGAGCAACACCATACTGTCGCAAAAAGGCGATCAACATAGTCTTAATCTTGTATTTTGTGGGCCGACACGTACAGGGACGCGGGGAAGACGATAAACACCATGCCACTGACTGTCGTTTGGTCTCCGAATCGTACTGGTAGAACCAGGCCTCATCTCGTGTAATGATGCGGTTATCCAACAATGCGTGACCAAGGTCCACGGTGGTTCGAGCGATTCCACAAGACGCGTTTGCTGACAGTTTGCAACAACTTTATAACAGATGTCAAAAGTGTGTTGTAGCTGACGGTGATTACTTTGAAGGCCAACACAGGTATTTTGTTTATAATTCTCGTTTTCCTTATTTTCGGATACCATTCACTGAATTTTCAGACGTACTTTATATACAGTCCGTCACACAGGAAAGGTAACTGATACGAAATACAAGACATTGGTTATTTGTAGTGCACACACCTTTTTTATTCAAAATAGTCTCCTTGTGAGTCAGTACACAAAAGCAAGCCCTGGAGAAAATGTTCAAAAAAATTCTGATGGTCAATAATTGGAATTGCCTTCAGGACCGTTGTTGTAGGCATCTGGATATGGAAAACCGTGTCGAAACGCTGTCCTTTCATCTCCATTTTCGGTTTGGGAAATAGCGAGAAGACCCACGGAACCAAATCCGGCGAATAAGGTGAGCGGTCCAGAGCAACGATATCTTTTTGAGGCAAGAAATGGCGTACGATCTTGCTGTTGTGCGCCTGAGCACTGTCGTGCAACAAAGACGGTGATCCTTGGTTGCGGTATTCGGATCTCACCTGAACAATTCTCGCCCGTAAACGAGTTAGAACGCTCAAGTAATAATGTGCAGTCACCATTTGATCTTCTGGAGCGAATTCTATGTGGATAATTCCCTTGGAATCAAAGAAAACTTTGCGAAGTGTCTTGATACGATTTTCTGCATTCTGCATTCCTAGACCTTTCCAATCCGAGCTGTGGCGCTTTGTAAGTGGTCATGTTTAATCACCTGTTACGGTGGATGACAAAAAGCCTGGGTCCCCATTGGCCGATTGTTTCATGACTCTGTGTTGGCCGGCCGTTGTGGCCAGGCGGTTCTAGGCGCTTCGGTCCGGAACCGCGCTGGTGCTACGGTCGCAGGTTCGAATCCTGCCTCCTGATGACCTCAGATGATAAGTCCCATAGTGTTTAGAGCCATTTGAACCATCTCTGTGTTGTCTCACGCTGCACTGTTTTTGATCGTCCATGAGTGAGTGGGGCCCAGAGCGATAACAGATCTTCTTTTTGCTCAAATTTTCAGTTACAATGCGAGGCACAGTTGTTAAAGGAATTCCAGTGAGCTCCTCAGTTAACCTGGCAGATGTACAACGATCATTTCGAAGAATTTCAGTCACTTTTGTACCATTTTCTTCAACTCTAACTGTCGCTGATGCTCCTGGACGTCGATCGTCCAATGCTCTCTCTGCCATCATCAAATCTTGCATACCATTTACAAACGTTTTCGGGGCTCATTGCTCACTACCGTAAATACATCGTATCATTTCAACAGAAATTTTTGTTTACTATGAACAGTTTGTGACGTCAGCCTTCTTCCTTTTAAAACGGCAGTTAGTCGAAACATGACATTACTTATTTGTTCGCGTCCGGCCATTCTGATTTAGGTTTTTGTGATTTCCCTAAATCGCTCGAGGCAAATGCCGGGATGGTTCCTTTGAAAGGGCACGGCCGATTTCCTTCCCTACTCCGATGAGACCAATGACCTCGGTGTTTAGTCTCTTCCCCCAAACAACCCAACCCCAACTTGTTTTGTAAATAAAAACCGCTTTTTCTTGCTGCACTGTAATTCATTTCTCCCAGAAGCGTTTTGCCTTTTGTTCCTCTGAGGCATCTTCAGTGGGATCTAAAACGATATAGTTTTGTTTTGATATGTGTTATTTTTTTATTATCAAACAGTTCACATAGGTTTTTTATTTTTATTTTTTTATTTTTTTTAAATAAGTAATTACTTATAGTTTGTTGGCATCTGCGCTTCCTCCCATCTGGTTTGGAGGTCGCATTACCACTTCTTTTCTGACCTCCAGGCCGGATGAAAGGAAACGCAGGTGCTAACAAACTGTAAGTCATTACTTATTTACATAAAAACGCGACGTGAACTGCTTGATAATCTAAAAATAACACATATAAAAACAAAACTGTATCGTTCTAGATCCCACTGAAGATGCCTTAAGTAAAAAAATGCGAAACACGTATGGGAGAAATAAATTACAGTGCAGCAAGAGAGGGCGGTTTTTATTTACAGAACAAATATTTCTGTGCTTGCTGCGGAAGATGGCCACGCTAACTCCTTAATTCCTGCAACAGATCACAGATGGCAGTAGTGGTTCCGCAAATATGAAACGGTCACCTTTTCTGTGGGATGGACTGTGTATGTATCTGGTGTTTGCAAGTCTTTGCATCAGACGTTTGTAGGTGATAGATCGCGTCATGGGGAACGATTTTTGTTACAGGCAAAATGTTCACTACGCTTTCCAGCGACGCTAGTCTTTGCCGACTCTGGGACGAGGAGATTTCACCTAACTAATACGGTCTATCAACGAAGCATGCTTCATACTACCTACCTCAGTAAATTGATAGTGATCTTCACCAACCAAAAGTAAGAAATGAGTGTCTCTAGGCAGATAAATATATATTAGAAGCGAATAAGGAGCTTTTAATTTTTCTGTGCCTGCTTCATTTTCATACGCAGCAGATGACTAGATTATAGGTAACACACAGACATGCGCACGCCGCAGAGAGCCTACGGCTCGCCGCCTCTGGGGGAAGGGGGGGGGGGGGGGGAAATTTTGTTTTTTTGAGTCATCAGTCTTCTGACTGGTTTCATGCGGCACACATCTTCATCTCAGAGTAGCACTTACAACCTACATCCTCAAATTATCTGCTGGATGTATTCAAACCTCTATCTTCCCGTACAGTTTGTGCCCTCTACAGCTCCCTCTAGTACCACGGAAGTCGGTCTGTGATGTCTTAACAGATATCCTATCAAATCACGTAATTCTTCTTCACTTTCACTCAGTACAGCAATGTCATCAGCGAATCGTATCATTAATACCCTTTCACCTTGAATTTTAATTCCACTCCTGAGCCTTTCTTTTATTTCCATCATTGCTTCTTCGATGTACAGTTTGCACAGGGGAATAACCATGCAAAAGGATGCCTAGAGCCGGTGGGAACCGCTAACAAACATTTTGTCCCTAAAAGAGGTTGTTCCCCAAGACGTTATCTATATTTGATGCAAAGACTTTGGAGTTGGAGGGGCGGGGGAGAGAGGGAGTGGGGAAGAGAGAGAGAGAGAGAGAGAGAGAGAGAGAGAGAGAGAGAGAGAGAGAGAGACCATGTGTTTTTGTGTGTTAGTATCTCAACGTGAAGCAGCTACGACAGGCCACCATACACCATAGCATAGGTTTTGCTAAGTTACAGCTTACAATGAGGATAATTTTCCTACGCGCGGAAGTAATTTCTTAGGTTGATAGTTGCTAAATTGTGGTACCAACATTTTTAACGACAGTATAGTCTTAGAAGAGGGCTTCAAGGCACAATATGAATGTATTTGACCAAATAGGAAGAAAATAACAGTGCTGCAAACATTGTTCATCGTAAAACCCCAACTACCTTTGCTGACAGTGCTGCGAAGTACTCATGAAACCATCAAAGCTGAGTGTAGCCACTGCAGTCTTTTGAGGCTTTGTTTCCAGAGGACAGTTGGCAGTATCGGGCGCAGCGGCTTCCGACAGTTTATCTGTCAGCTGAGCACTAATGGAGCCCGTAACGAGCTTGCGTCTTGCGACGCCGTGGCTTGCCCTTACGACACAAATCTTACGCAATCATTTAGCCTCCCGCCAGTCACTCGGAAGCTGCTACAGCTCTGGAACACAAGAATATACTGGTTCCCTAGTGGCGACCCACTCTTTATGACAACAGACAAAAACCAAGAAAAACGCCAAACTCTGATGGTCCCCCCCACCGTAACGTCTATCAGACTTTACCCGATGTTACCGTTATCGCAAATTGTTGCTCAGTAAAGACAGTTCCGTGAGACGAAATTAAACATTAAATCCATGCAGTTAAATTTTACTACATTCGTAAACAAATCTTTAGTACTGGCTTACAAATCTGGTAAGGTGACAGAACAACCTAGTGCAAAAAAGGTAATCAGAGTGCCACTTCAGACGAACCAGCCTTGCATTCGCCTGATGCAGTTGTAGCGAAGAATTTGGGTGGAGTGGGGTTCCGCTGCCCTAGTGCAGGCGGTACTCAGTTTAAGAACTAATTTAATAAATTAGTATATTCTTGACAAAAGAACGATAGCAATTAAACAAAATTCCATTTGCAGCCCAACATAGTTCTTGCAAGCAAGGCTCAAACAAGAGAAAAACAATTAAAATGCCTTTAACAAAAAGAAACAGAATTCAGTTAAGCAGAATCAAAATCAACTTTGCTCCAGCACACAGAATCGGGAAACACCATAAATAGTTACATGTACAGGGTGTATCAAAGAGAATCAACCGATCTGGCACGTCTATATTTCTGAAACTAATAAACATGTACAATGAAGTTTGTTTTTTGAAGAACGGAAAACCCAAAATGTTTTCGTCATAACTTTTGATAGGTGTTCAATATGCTCCCTTTGAGATCCATGACATATGTCAAAGTGGTATTCAAATTGTTCCCAGACTGCAGCGAGCGTGTCTTGAGTTACAGCTTCCACAGCTGCTGTTATTGCAATGTCTCAGTTCATTCATTGTTGCTGGTAAAAGAGGCACATAAACTGAGGCTTTCATAAACCTCCACAAGACATAATCACATACAGTCAGGTAAGGTGACCTTGGAGGCCAGTAACGTAAGGCTGAATCATTTGTCCACTGCGACCGATCCATCGTTCAGTAATCCTTTGACTTAAAAATTCCCGCACTTCCAAATGCCAGTGTGTCGATGCCCCATCCTGTCGGTATATGAAGTCGTTCGAATCAGTCTCCAACTGAGGGAAAATAAAGTTCTCAAGCATATCAGAGATATGTGCTTCCTGTAACAGTGTTCTCGGCAAAGAAAAATGGATCAGAGACCTCTTCCTGTGAAACTGCACAAAACTCATTAAATTTTCGAAAGTCCCTCGCATATTGTACAACTTCATGTGGTTGTTCCGTACCCCACATTCTCTTTACGACGGTTCACATTTCCGTTTACATGGAGTGTTGCCTCGTCACTAGACACTAAGCGTGGAAGAAAACTTCAAAAATGTTCGAATGTGTCTGAATTCGTAAGGGAGCAAACTGCTGAAGTCATCGGTTCCTAGACTTACACACTACTTAAACTGACTTATGCTAAGAACAACACACACACACCCACGCCCGAGGCAGGACTCGAACCTACAGCGGGAGAGGCCGCGCAATCCGTGACATGGCGCCTCAAACAGTGCGGCCTCTTTGCGCGGCAAGAACACTGTCAGCCTCTATCCTGCCAAGAACGAAACTACAGAACTCCAAACGTTGTTGTTTATCACTTCAAGAAGAGCTTCCAGCAGCTGAATTTTGTATGGTTTCGTGTGTAAACGTCGACGCAACACACGCCAGACGGACATCAGGGGCATGTTAGCTGTCGAGCTGCACGGCGAACGGATTTCTGCAGACTCCTTGTGAAACTATGGCGGATGCTTTCGACGTCTGTGCCAGACACTCGGGGACGGCCTTGCGATTTGCCTTTACACAAACAACCTGTTTCTCGGAATTGCTTATGCCATCATCTAATGCTCTGTGTTGGAGGAAGATCCACGCTATACTTAGTACGGAAGCCACGCTGATTAGTTATTACTGACTCGCACTGCGCAAAATGTAAAACACGCAACACTTTCCGTTGTCCCGACACACCTTTTTACTAGAAGAGAAGTGGACGTACACTGCAGCTACCTAGCGGGAGCCATGTAAAACTCGAGAGTTTGCTCTTTCCAATAACACGTTGTTCAAGCACATATCTCAAATAACCTGATAGTTATGATTTTTTAAAATCGGATGATTCTTTTTGATACACCCTGTACAATGCCACAGATAGGAAATGACAATTCCGCAGTTAACCCTAAGGAACTAAGACAACTCTCCGGCTTAATTTAGATCATCTACACAGCACGCAGCTAAACATCGTTCTACAAATCCTCTCATTATCAACTAGTCGCTATGACAAGCTTCTATCAACTGTCTACAGGACTAGCTGCGCATATACTTGTAACTCAATATATATTATGTACAACAAAACATATAAATGAAACACACTCACAGAGCAAAATAACAAGGTAACGTTCTTTGCACAAACGCTACAAATCAAACCAGTCACGCCCACACCGTGTAACTAATAAAATCAAAATGGCTTTCGCCTTTAGAGAACACATTTGCAAGACCAGCGTGCCATCATGCAATAACGAAAACACGCCACACCGTAATCACAGACTTTCCGTATACAACATTAAAGAAATAGGTCAAATGGCTCTAAGTACTATGGGACTTAACATCGGAGGTCATCAGTCCATAGACTTAGAACTACTTACACCTAACTAACCTAAGGACATCACACATATCCGTGCCCGAGGCAGGATTCGAACCTGTGACCGTAGCAGCAGCGCGGTTTCGGACTGAAGCGCCTAGAGCCGCTCGACCACAGCGGCCGGCTGTACACAACATTAGTTGTTAAGCAATAAACTCAATGCACCGCTTGTATTCTGTACTGTACACTATATTGTTGCTTCTAAGCAACGAAAGTAGAGTTCCTCTTGAAAAATAGAAGCCCCCTTTCTCTGTTTGCACTGGGATCGCCATCCTGTGGCTCCGTGAAAGACACCAACTGTTCCGATGGGTTGTTTCTGCCCACACAGCGCCTACACCCCACGTTGACTATTAACAATGTCCTGTAGACTGCCTCTTGGCCTACCATCTTGAAGATAGTTTCCTGTTCTCAGCCGTGTACCAACTGACCTGCACTCGTCTGTCACTGTTCCATCCCAACCCAGCAGTACTTGCGGCAATCCCGTCTGTGAGCTCCATGGCTCTCACGACGCCGGCGCACCAAGCCACCAAGCATGACTCTGGCCACCAGCAAGACAAACGTGCCACTGGACAAAGCACAGTCTCCTGCCACTCCCCGCAAAACTCCTGCCTCCTTCCCTGCCAGCAGACAGAAGGTGGTACCACAATTGTAATACAATCACTTAATAAAAGCAAGTCTTCCGGTCCAGACAGTATACCAATTAGGTTCCTTTCAGAGTACGCTGATGCAATAGCTCCATACTTAACAACCCAATACAACCCCTCGCTCTACGAAAGAACCGTACCCAAAGAATGGAAAGTTGCACAGGCCACACCAATATTTAAGGAAGGCAATACGAGTAATGTATTAAATTACAAGCTCATACCATTAACGTCGACATGCAGGAAGATTTTGGAACATATATTGTGTTCTGACATTATGAATTATCTCGAAGAGAACGGTCCATTGACACACAGTCAACAGGGATTTAGAAAGCATCGTTCTTGTGAAACACAACTAAGTGTTTAGTGCTACTGACAAGGGATTTCAAATTGATTCCGTATTTCTAGATTTTCAGAAGGCTTTTGAGACAAGCGGTTCAAATGGCTCTGAGCACTATGGGACTTGACATCGGAGGTCATCAATCCCCTAGAACTTAGAACTACTTAAACCTAACTAACCTAAGGACATCACACACATCCATGCCCGAGGCAGGATTCGAACCTGCGACCGTAGCAGTCGCGCGGCTCCGGACTGAGCGCCTAGAACCGCTAGGCCACCGCGGCCGGCAGCTCTAGTCGACCCCAGTTTTGTCCTTCTCCTAACGACCACGGTGGACTTTTTTAACGGCAAATGTTCTATATACAGGGTGGTCCATTGATCGTGACCGGGCCAAATATCTAAGAAAATAAGCGTGAACGAGAAAACTACAAAGAACGAAACTTGTCTAGCTTGAAGGGGGACACCAGATGGTGCTATGATTGGCCCGCGAGATGGCGCTGCCATAGGTCAAACGGATATCGACTGCGTTTTTTAAAATACGAACCCCCATTTTTTATGACATATTCGTGTAGTACGTAAAGAAATATGAATGTTTTAGTTGGACCACATTTTTCACTTTGTGATAGATGGCTCTGTAATAGTCACAAACATATGGCTCATAATTTTAGACGAACAGTGGTAACAGGTAGGTCTTTCAAATTAAAATACAGCACGTAGGTACGTTTGAACATTCTATTTCGGTTGTTCCAATGTGAACATATCATTTCTGAGAACGCATGCTGTTACAGCGAGATTACTTGTAAATACCACATTAATGCAATAAATGCTCAAAATTATGTCCGTCAACCTCAATACATTTGGCAATACGTGTAACGACATTCCTCTCAACAGCGAGTAGTTCGCCTTCCGTAATGTTCGCACATGCATTGACAATGCGCTGACGCATGTTGTCAGGCGTTGTCGGTGGATCACGATAGCAAATATCCTTCAACTTTCCCCACAGATAGACGTCAGATCCGGTGAACGTGCTGGCCATGGTATGGTGCTTCGACGACCAATCCACCTGTCACGAAATATGCTATTCAATACCGCTTCAACCGCACGCGAGCTACGTGCCGGACATCCATCGTGTTGGAAGTACATCGCCATTCCGTCATGCAGTGAAACATCTTGCACCATTTAGATTGCCATCGATAAACTGGGGACCAATTATCCTTCCTCCCTTAATGCCGCACCATACATTAACCCGCCAAGGTCGCTGATGTTCCACTTGCCGCAGCCATCGTGGATTTTCCGTTGCCCAATAGTGCATATTATGCCTGTTTACGTTACCGCTGTTGGTGAATGACTCTTCGTCGCTAAATAGAACGCGTGCAAAAGATCTGTCATCGTCCCATAATTTCTCTTGTGCCCAGTGGCAGAACTGTGCGCGACGTTCAAAGTCGTCGCCATGCAATTCCTGGTGCAAGGAAATAAGGTATGGATGCAATCGATGCTGATGTAGTATTCTCAACACCGACGTTTTTGAGATTCCCGATTCTCGCGCAATTTGTCTGTTACTGATGTGCGGGTCAGCCGAGACCGCAGCTAAAACACCTACTTGGGCATCATCATTTGTTGCAGGTCGTGGTTGACGTTTCATATGTGGCTGAACACTTCCTGTTTCCTTAAATAATGTAACTATCCGCCGAACAGTCCGGACACTTGGATGATGTCGTCCAGGATACCGAGCAGCATACCATACGTATCACACGCCCGTTGGGCATTTTGATCACAATAGCCATACATAAACATGATATCGACCTTTTCTGCAATTGGTAAACGGTCCATTTTAATACGGGTAATGTATCACGAAGCAAATACCGACCGCACTGACCGAATGTTATGTGATACCACGTACTTATACGTTTGTGACTATTACAGCGCCATCTATCACAAAGCGAAAAAAGTGGTCCAACTCAAACATTCATATTTCTTTACGTACTACACGAATATGTAATAAAAAATGGGAGTTCTTATTTAAAAAACGCAGTTGATATCCATTTGACCTATGGCAGCACCATCAAGCGGGCCGACCATAGCGCCATATGGTTTCCCCGTTCAAGCTAGACGAGTTTCGTTCCTTGTAGTTTTTTCGTTTGACGCTTATTTCGTGTGATATTTGGCCCGGTCAGTATCAATGGACCACGCTGTATAATTGTCCTCCAAGCCTAAAATGCTGTGAAATGTAAACATAGATACCATTTCCTTGTTCCAGCATGACAAAAACGAACACTTCAGTCTATAATTTTGTATAATCGTAACTTAATTTCACTATTGTAAGTGCTTAATAAATGCGAATTTAGACTTCTAAGAAGTTTCATTATGAGTAAATAGCAGCTTTAAAAAAATATCAACTTTCACACTCAACGTCAATGACGTAAACAAGCCTACAGCTCCGAATATGTACCTCTGGAGCGAAAGTGTAAACTTACCTAGGCATTAGGTGTATGGTGTAATAGGGCTAACGAAAATGTTGGCAGTTCCAGACTTTGACGTTTGTTCCGCTGATGCAGACTTGTTTGTATACGACAGGTGTGTCGTGTCATACGGCTTAACATACCGTGCGCGATAACCCAGGCTATATTCATCCAGCATTTGAGACTGGCCCGCGCAAAGGATGAAAGGAATCAAGTGTACTGCTTACTACATTTAAAAAAGTAAAACTACTGAATCTGGGATATCGTTTTAATTCAAAAATGTTCAAATGTGTGTGAAATCTTATGGGACTTAACTTCTAAGGTTATCAGTCCCTAAGCTTACACACCAACTAACCTAAATTATCTTAAGGACAAACACACACACCCATGCCCGAGGGAGGACTCGAACCTCCGCCGGGACCAGCCGCACAGTCCATCACTGCAGGGCCTCAGACCGCTCGGCTAATCCCGCGCGGCTGACGTTTTAATTTATCATTTCTTTACTGCTACCTCTACTCGCAACAGATTTTGCAGGCAGTATCCACATCGAGGCCCACGAGAAAGAGAGGCCGCGGCGCGTACGTCACGAAGGTAGTCCTGAACTCGCTCGCTCGCTCGCTCGCTCGCTCAGCTCAGCAGACGAAATGCGTTTCTAAACCTGTTAACTCGTAGCTGGGCGTGTAAGTACTAATGAGAATTGTATCTTCCACTGGAATCTGCTGTTATGAAGTCTTACTGATTAACAGTACTACAGCAAAATTTAATCTAAGATGAGTACCCGATATAAATGGAATAAGGGCTTGTTTATAGCATTTAGTCTCTTCTGCTTAACAGTACTCATTACATGCTGGAAGTGGTGCCTTACGCAACTGGTAATCATTTTAGCATGATTTTATTTTATTGTACGCCAGTACAGCCGTAACAAATTATAAGTGGGACCATGGACTCCCCATCATTATAGGACTAGTAACAGTAAGAGCCCATGATAGCGGATTCCAGTAGAAGATTCAGTTTTCGTTTGTACGGACACGCCTAGTTAAGAGTTAACAGGTGTAGAAACTTAGTTTGACTGCTGATTTGAGCGAGCGAGAGGGCGCAGGACTACGTTCGTGACGTACGCGCCGCGGCCTGTCTTTCTCGTAGGCCTCGATCCACATATACCACTGAATGTAGCAGCAATATTATATATCACGACTTTACGACACTTGGTTCAGAGCATACGACGTCCCAAATATTGTATTGCGTAAAAAGCTAGCTTTCACTTAAAACGGAGCGTAATTTACCCAGACTATATTTATCCAGTGTTTGATACTGAGAACACTTAGCGACTTACAACAACCTCTTAGCATATTTTCAACATGTTCGTAAACTTTTCTTTGCTTACATGCTTAAAGTCATCATCCTGTTTTATTCATGGGAGTTCGATTTTTTGAAGAATCCGGGATTTACTGGTACTTGCGAATTCGTGTACTCGCTGCCCCTTCTACGCGGGTAGAGTCCACTTGTATCGACAAAAGACTCAAGCGACGAGTTTTCAGTTAAATGGGCAGCGGCAGAGGCTCGAGAGTCCAATCTCCGATTGTACGGAGACGAGTTGTTCGGTGGTGACGTCATAAGACCAGCCGGCGAGTTGAAAGTACACAGAGCTCATTTCAGATCTCTCGTGCTTAGTGTTTACTGGAACCCTTGCACATAATTTTGAAAGACGTATACCGGAGATGAAAAAGAAAATTGACGATGGAGACTGAAGAAACATGGAAGCACTGTGGCAGGGGGAAACAATTTTATTTAAGAAGATGGTGCATTTAGCGGACAGCGTCATCGGTGGAGGTAGGCGGCTGTGGGCGTCGCCAGCTCTTACTGATGGCAGAGTAGCGAGCCAGCCAGTGGCGGGGGGGACTGAGGACTCTGCACTTTGGCACCTCGGGTCATCTGCCCAGATAAAGCCGTGCGTCGCTCCCCGTGACCTCAGCGATTCTACTGTCTACACGCGGCGCCCAGTCGTGAACCTGAAACTGTCTGACACAAGCCTTGTCGGACGTCTCGCCAGCACGTATGCGTCAGTTAAGATCGCCGTATAGACACTAATTGTGTGGATATTTACACTCCACTAAACCTACTGACACTGCGATGAATAAAAGTCACATTTGTGTTGTCAACGGAAGAACTTCCTGTTAACGTCTTCTGTAACAAAAATTCTGTACGGGAACGTACGGACACATAACGTTATCCCATGCATAAACGTACAGATTACAGCAACGGTACTAGTAGAAGGAATGTAATAATAGACTAAGGTGACCAGTCATGGGATAGCGATATGCACATATAAGGATGGCGGTAGTATCGTGTTCACAAGCTATGAAAGGGCAGCGCAATGGCGGAGCCGTCATTTGTGTGAAATCTTATGGGACTTAACTACTAAGGTTATCAGTCCCTAAGCTTACACTCTACTTAAACTAAATTATACTAAGGACAAACACACACACCCATGCCCGAGGGAGGACTCGAACCTCCGCCGGGACCAGCCGCACAGTCCATGACTGCAGCGCCTAAGACCGCTCGGCTAATCGCGCGCGGCATACTCAGGCGATTCACGTGAAAAGGTTTCCGACGCGATTATGGCGGCACGACGGAAATCAACAGACTTTGAACGCGAAATGGTAGACGGAGCTAGACGCGCGGTACATTGAATTTCGGCAAGCATTAGGGAACTCAATATTCCAAGAGCCACCGTGTCAGACGAGTGCCAAGAATATCAAATTTCAGGCATTACCTCTCACCACGCACAACGCAGGGGCCGACCGCCTTCACTTAACGACCGAGAGCAGCGGCGTTTGCGTAGAATTGTCTGTGTTAACAAACGGTCTGGAACCGCGCGACCACTACGGTCGCAGGTTGGAATCCTGCCTCGGGCATGGATGTGTGTGATGTCCTTAGGTTAGTTAGGTTTAAGTAGTTCTAAGTTCTAGGGGACTGATGACCTGAGATGTTAAGTCCCATAGTGCTCAGAACCATTTTTTTTTTTTTTAACATACGATACTGAGTGAAATAACCGCATAAATTAGTGTGGAACGTACGACGAACGTATCCGTTAGGCCAGTGTGGCGAAATCTGGCGACAAAGGGCTATGGCAGCAGACGACCGACGCGAGAGCCTTTGCTAACAGCACATGGCCCGCAGCGCCTCTTCTGGGATTCCTGGGATCGTGACCATACCGGCTGGACCCTAGACGACTGGAAAACCGTGACGTGGTCAGACGAGTCCCGATGTCAGCTGGTAAGAGCTGATCGTAGGGCTCGACAGTGGCGTAGACCCCACGCAGCCATGGGCCCAAGTTGTCACCAACACACTGTGCAAGTTGGTGGTTCCTCCATAAGGTTGTGGGCTGTGTTTACATAGATTGGACTGGGTCCTCTGGTCCAACTCAACAGATCATTAGCTGGAGTAGTCCGTTTGCAGCCATTTATGGAAATCATGTTCCCAAACATGAATGGAATTTTTATGGATGACAATGCGCCGTGTCACTGGGCCACAGTAGTTCGCGATTGGTTTGAAGGACATTTTGCGCAATTCTAGCAAATGATTTGGCCACCCAGATCGCCCGACATGAATCCCATCCAACACTTCAATGGGATATAATTGAAAGGTCAGTCTGTGCACAAAATCCTGCACTGGCAACACTTTCGCAGTTACGAATGGCCACAGAGGCAGCATGGTTCAAGACTGCTGGAGGGGACTTCCAACGACTTCCAACGACATGTTGAGTCTATGCCACATCGAGTGGCTGCACTATGCCGAGCAAAAGGAGGTCCGACACGATATTAGGAGATATCCCATGACTTTTGTCAACTCAGTGTAATTCACACAGATGTTTCTGCACGAGTACCACCAAACATAACAGAAGCATAGTATTGTGGATTTCAGTTGCCTGCCATTTTCACACTCCTTGGTTTACTTGAAATCTTTTCTGAATGTACAGATTGTATAACATCGGAGACAGGCTACAACTGTGTCTCGCTCCCTCTTCAACCACTGCTTCCGTTTCATTTCCTTTGACTCTACAACTACTGTCTGCTTCCTGGCATGCCAAGATGTATACAGCCTTTCACTTCCTGTCTTTTAACTCCGCTACCTTCAAAACTCCAGAGACTGTATTTCATTCAGTATTGTCGAAAGCTTCATCTAAGTCTACAAGTGCTATAAACGTATAATTTTTAACCTATCTTCTAACATAACTCGTAGGGTTCGTATTGCCTCTAGCGTTCAAACCTTTCTCTGGAAACTAAACTGATATATCAGTTTTTCCATTCTTTTGTCAATAGCTCGTGCTAGATTTTGCAATCAAGACTCATTAAACTGATTGTTTGGTAATATTTGCACCTGTCAGCATCTGCTTTGTTTGGAACGTTGCCTTCTGACGTCTACTCCAGGGGCCATGATTCGACTAAGGTCATTCAGTGCTCTGTCAAACTCTTCTCGCACCATCATACCTCCCATGTCATCTTCATGTAATTTCTGTTTCTGTTCTATGATATTGTCTTCGAGTTTATTTCCCTTGTAGATCCCGTCTATATGTTCTTTCCCTCTTTCAATTCTCCCTTCCTTACTCAGCATTGGCTTGGTATCTGAGCTCTCGATATTCATACATTTGCTTCTATTTTCTCCAAATCCCTCTATAATTTCATTGTAAGCGGTATCCCTCTGTCCCCTAGTTACACGTGCTTCTATGGACTTGCATTTGTCTTCCAGCCATTCCCGCCTAGCCATTTTGCACTTTGTCAGTCTCATTTTTTAGGAATCTGTTTTCCTTTTCGCCTGGTTCATCTGCTGCATTTTTATATTTTCTCTTTTCATGTCCTGTGGAAAGGATTGTATGTAAACCCTGCATTAGCTTAATTTCTCGAATTTTCTCGTTGTGGTCATTTCGCGAGACGATACGTGGAATTAATAATATGTTATCCGACTATGACTGGAAAGTACTCTCTTGAAAATTCAGTAGTAAACCTTCCGTGATGCACAATACCTGTCTTGTACAGCGTCTACCACTGGTGTTTTTTGAGCATCTCTTTAACGCCCTCACACCAACGATCTTGGGACGAAACGCGCCGGTCTTCCTTGGATCTTGCCTAGCTCTTCTACCAGTCCTACCTGATAAAGGCCCTTGGATGATGAACAATACTCAAGAATCGGTCGAAGAAGCGCCTTGTGGGCCACTTCCTTAGTGAATGAATTTCATTTCGTTACATTCTTGCTATGATTATGTCACACTTTCTTTTCTCCTACTACTTGTTTTATTTGGCCCTTCCACTCAGGGTCACTCAGAATGGATACATCTAGATATGTTACACTGATTACTATTTCCAGCAATTTATCATCGATAGTGTAGTTGGACCCACACACTCAGGCGGTCTGATTGACGCATCGAACAACGTGATTAAGAGACAGATTGCGCTTCAAGCTTTCAAAGAATTCCAACTAGATAAAGGGACGAAATACCAATAGACCCTTCTCGAATATTTTTGCAAAAATAGTTCAAATGGCTCTGAGCACTATGGGACTGCTGTCGTCATCAGTCCCCTAGAACTTAGAACTACTTAAACCTAACTAACCTAAGGACATCACACACACCCATGCCCGAGGCAGGATTCGAACCTGCAACCGTAGCAGCAGCGCGGGTCCGGACTGGAGCGCCTAGAACCGCGCGGCCACCGAGGCCTGTAATATTTTTGCATGTCCTTCGCATGCCCCCCCCCCCCCCCAGGTGTGTGTGTATGTGTATATTGAAACAGGGACCTAGAAACGACGGTGAGGCTTTGTCCCCGCTGTAGCCCTCAGTTGTTCACAACCCCACAAGAGACTACAGCAATCCACTCCACAGTGGTGCTACAGAAGAATGTTGAAGATTAGATGGGTGAATCACATAAGTAATGAGGAGGTATTGAATAGAATTGGGGAGAAGAGGAATTTGTGGCACAGCTTGACTAGAAGAGATCGGTTGGTAGGACATGTTCTGAGGCATCAAGGGATCAACAATTTAGTGTCAGAGGGCAGTGTGAAGGGTAAAAATCATAGGAGACCAAGAGATGAATACACTAAGCAGATTCGGAAGGATGTAGGTTGCAGTAGGTACTGGGACATGAAGAAGCTTGCACAGGATAGAGTAGCATGGAGAGCTGCATGAAATCAGTCTCAGGACTGAAGACCACAACAACAACAAGAAGATATTAGATGAACAGCAACATGAGCTAACTCCCTTCGGGGTACCACACCCGAAAATTTCGCCCCGTAAGAGACGAAGTCGGGTATTTTGTACGCTGGTAGAAGCTTACGTGAAAAAAATAAAAAAGTCGCCTGTCAGGCTGATCAATTTATGCCGCTCTAATTGCGCACGGATCTTGTTTGAAAATTTGTGACCCACAAACGCAGCTCACGGATAACAATGTTCAGGTCGTTCGGCAGTGAATGTTATAATGTGAAACCGCAGCCATTAGTTTTCGCTGTGTTGTGACGTATTCCTTTCGCGACTGCTCTGAGGCAGCGTATGTGACATCCGTTGCAGGTACTCTTGCTGGGAAGATTCCGGTGGCGCAACGCACCGCAGAGTGCTAATGCTTTCTTATCGTCGTTACCCAAGGCTGCACGGTTCTCCGGCTTGAGGAAAAACCTATCAGGAAACTAAACGTCGTTCCATGTACGAAACTACGCATTGTCATTACCAATAGTTCATTACAGCTCCATTTTCAGTCAGACTGCATCATACTCTTATAAAGGGTGTAAAAAACTACGTGTACAAAATTTTGGGGTGTTTAGACGAGACGAAAAGAAATATTTTTTTATGTGACAAAAGCGTCACAGGTGCAGCGTTTCCCGTTGCAAATCCATGAAGGTTTTGACGCTAGTGATGTTCAGAGACTGTTCTCAAACTGCCTTATGATAAATATGGTTTTAGAGAAGTTTGTGTCGTATGGATTTCTTTTTGTGCGAGAAGAGGAAGCGTTTGTGTACGAGGTACCGACAGACACTCCAGTGGAGCTGGTTGTCCATTTGGCTGAACCTGCAGCAATTATTCGTCAAACACGTGGCCGTTCTGAGCAGACGCCAGTTGTACATTAATGTAAACGGACGAAATTTTCAGCAACATCTGTCACTAATGTAATATTAATTACACGACAGTTTCACCATCAACTCTAACATCACTGTCATCAGTGTATAACAAGCAGTGTCTTTTAGTTACATACTGTTCATGTGTACATTCACAAGCAGTGTCTTTTAGTTACATACTGTTCATGTGTACACTCAATTCTTAGCTTTGGCATTCTTTTTGGGGGAACAAATGCACAAAATATGAACACAATTTTCAAACTCCAGGAAACAGCCATAAGAATAATAAAAATTGTAGTCGAGCTCATTGTAAAGATCTGTTCGAAACACTGGGAATTTTAACTGCTCCGTGTGAAAACATTTACCAGGCAGTTGTGCACATCAAAAATAACATTGGCAATCACTGCACAAACAGTTCTACCATGACCATGGGACAAGAGCTAGACTCAACTTACATTTACCAAGAAAAAATAAACATAAAACGCAAAACAGCATTTTCTACCAGGGAATAAAATTGAACAGTAAATTACCAAAAGAGATTAAAGAAGTTGCAAAAATACACTTATATAGAACGACAGCTAAAAAGTACCTATTATGCAATACATTTTATACGTTGAAGGAGTACTTAGATAAAACAGAGTAGGAGTTTGGGAAAAAAATGTTATACAAATAAGTAACAATAATGAGTATAAAACATCCAACATTCCACACAACACCTTCACGCTATGTTCTTTTCCTTCTTTTTTCCTTTTCTAGAAAAACGTACCCACAAGCTATGCATAGCACAACACTAACACATCTTCGTCTTTATGAGATCAACATCTCACTCATTATAGAGGGATGCTGACTCAGTTTCCAGGATAGCAAATGGAAAGCTGTAATACAGAAAATGGCCCAGTGATCACCAGTGCGTGTGTATTCGTGTGTGCAGTGAGTGAAATGTTATGAAACGATGTGTGTGCAGTGACTGATAGTGAGATATGAGTAAACGGTGTGGCATTACATTACTTAATAAGTTATTTGTAAAAAAAAAATTGTATACCAGGAGTAAATCTAATGATTGTCTCTAACTAGAATGTATGTGTTTACGAATAAGCTTATTTTCAATTGGTCTAAATTAGTAAATACTTTGCCATGTCCTATATCCTTCTAAAAAGAGATCTATGGATGAATAAAGCTACTACTACTACTACTACTACTACTACTACAACACTAACATCAAAGCCTTCACGGACTACTTGTGTAGCAACGATGCAACTGTGACATTTTTGTCACATAAAAATGTTTTTTATCTCCTCTAAACACACTAAAATTTTCAATGCGTAGTCTTTTTACACCCTTCCAAAAAACTTGTTCTCGTTATCTAGTTATCTCTGCGTTTGAGAAAAGTTAAAAAAAACGAGACGAATATGGAATAAGAACCTGCTTAAATAGACGAAAGGATTCAACGTTGTTAGACTGTTTGGTATGTGTCTCGTCCAAGTCGCAAGTCTCTAGTAGGAGTATCTGTCGGGAGAGATTTAACGTGGCATAAGTCAAGGCAGGAGCCAGGCTAAAAATTACCGAAAAGATCCTAAGGAAGGAGAGTGCTCAGGAAACTCTTCGTCGTTCTTGGACCTTACCAGTTTGATTTACTGAGGAGACACCTTCATGTTCACAATCGCTCACTAGTTTGTTTAGTCAACACGAGATCGTTACACAAATACCAAATTTCAGTCACCGGAAACAAACGGAAAGCGTGATACGAAGCAGAACGCCCCTCCGACACGCATCTCGTGTTATTAATACTAAATTAGAAAAATTCGTGGTCGTATGTTGGAATACCACGAATCGTTCTTCCCGCGCATTATTCGCGAATGGAAAAGGAAGAGAGAAAACGATTTTTTTTTTTCGCTGTAGTATTACGGCTTTCAGAGTACAGATGAAGATACGAGGGCGTGCTGAAAGGTAATGCCTAGCAATTTTTTACTCTGTTCTCAATATCGACTGAGTTATCACATGGCATGTATATTACTCTGTTGACTTTACTGCTTCGCTGACGCAAGTTGCAAGTCTCTGCCGCTAGATGACTCCCGACTGTAGCATGTCACGACGCGGTATGTCACGTAACTACGTCGGTGCGTGAGAAACTGTGTGCTATAATCGAGTATCTAACGGGAGAGTTCATCCACACACGGAGCACCCTATCCTTCAGCATGCCAATGTCAGAACACACACAAGCGCCGTGACATCTGCAACAGGCCAACGCCTCGGGTTCACTGTTCGATAATCCTCCATACGGCTTCATTAAATTTCGGGCGTGCAACTGCATGAATTCCGTTCCTCCCGATATTTCGGCTGTGTATCACTCAGCCATCTACATCTACATCTACATCTACATATACATCCATACTCCGCAAGCCACCTGACGGTGTGTGGCGGAGGGTACCTTGAGTACCTCTATCGTTTCTCCCTTCTATTCCAGTCTCGTATTGTTCGTGGAAAGAAGGATTGTCGGTATGCCTCTGTGTGGGCTCCAAACTCTCTAATTTTATCCTCATGGTCTCTTCGCGAGATATACGTAGGAGGGAGCAATATACTGCTTGACTCCTCGGTGAAGGTATGTTCTCAAAACTTCAACAAAAGCCCGTACCGAGCTACTGAGCGTCTCTCTTGCAGTGTCTTCCACTGGAGTTTATCTATAAGGTCCGTAACGCTTTCGCGATTACTAAATGATCCTGTAAAGAAGCGCGCTGCCCTCCGTTGGATCTTCTCTATATCTTCTATCAACCCTACCTGGTACGGATCCCACACTGCTGAGCAGTATTCAAGCAGTGGGCGAACAAGCGTACTGTAACCTACTTCCTTTGTTTTCGGATTGCATTTCCTTAGGATTCTTCCAATGAATTTCAGTCTGGCATCTGCTTTGCCGACGATCATCTTTATATGATCATTCCATTTTAAATCACTCCTAATGCGTGCTCTCAGATAATTTATGGAATCAACTGCTTCCAGTTGCTGACCTGCTATATTGTAGCTAAATGATAAGGGATCTTTCTTTATATGTATTCGCAGCACATTACACTTATCTACATCGAGATTCAATTGCCATTCCCTGCACCATGCGTCAATTCGCTGCAGATCCTCTTGCATTTCAGTACAATGTTCCATTGTTACAACCTCTCGATATACCACAGCATCATCCGCAAAAAGCCTCAGTGAACTTCCGATGTTATCCACAAGGTCATTTATGTATATTGTGAATAGCAACGGTCCTACGACACTCCCCTGCGGCACACCTGAAATCACTCTTACTTCGGAAGACTTCTCTCCATTGAGAATGACATGCTGCATTCTGTTACCTAGGAAATCTTGAATCCATCACACAACTGGTCTCATAGTCCGTATGCTCTTACTTTGTTCATTAAACGACTGTGGGGAACTGTATCGAACGCATTGCGGAAGTCAAGAAACACGGCATCTACCTGGGAACCCGTGTTTATGGCCCTCTGAGTCTCGTGGACGAATAGCGCGAACTGGGTTTCACACGATCGTCTTTTTCGAAACCCATGCTGATTCCTACAGAGTAGATTTCTAGTCTCCAGAAAAGTCATTATACTCGAACATAATACGTGTTCCAAAATTCTGCAACTGATCGACGTCCCTTCTTGAAAACGGGGATGACCTGTGCCCTTTTCCAATCCTTTGAAAAGCTACGCTCTTCTAGAGACCTACGGTACACCGCTGAAAGAAGGGGGCAAGTTCCTTCGCGCACTCTGTGTAAAATCGAACTGGTATCCCATCAGGTCCAGCGGCCTTTCCTCTTTTGAGCGATTTTAATTGTTTCTCTATCCCTCTGTCGTCTATTTCGATATCTACCATTTTGTCATCTGTGCGACAATCTACAGTGAGAAGGAACTACAGTGTAGTCTTCCTCTGTGAAACAGACGCTCGAACGATATAAAACCGAAATATCAGAAGAAGAAGTTGAATTCATGCGGTCGCACGCCTTAAATTTAATAGAGTAGTCATTGCCCGCGAAAACATGAAGCTGTACCTCCTCCATACATTCCCGACTTCGTCCCATCCGAGTTTCATCTGTTTCCAAAACTTAAAGAGCGCCTTCGAGGGCTTCAAAAAAAAATGTTGAAATGTGTGCGAGTTCCTAAGGGACCAAACTGCAGAGGTCATCAGTCCCTAGACTTACACACTACTTAAACTAACTTATGCTAAGAACAACACATACACCCATCCCCGAGGGAGGACTCGAACCTCCGGCGGTAGGGGCCGCGCAATCCGTGAAATGGCGCCTCAAAGCGGGCGGCCATTCCGCGCGGCTCGAGGACTTCACTTTGATAGTGATGAAGTGGTGCAAGCACAGATGAGGTTATGGCTCCATCAACAAAATCAAACATTCTACGGTGACGGTATCAACAAACTGGTCTCTCGTTGGGAGAAAAGTGTTCGTCGTCAAGGTGGCTATGTTGCGAAATAAGTATGTAGACATGTGGAAAAAGATTTAGAACGTTAATAAAGTTGGTTTTATTTAAAACTCTTTAAAAGTTTTCACGTAAAATAGTCGGAAGCATTGATTTTCAGCCCGCCATCGTAAGTTTTTTTAAAAAAAGCGTCATGTTATGAATTTTACCACCACTCTTGGTATATATTCTACCGTTATGTTTTAAAATAACCCTCCACGTACATGTTTTAACCGTTTGTTTGATCTGACAATTGTACTTCTATAACTTTAGCTAGAGAGTTTAGAGCAATTAAAGATAAGCTAATTCGTATACACATACATTTACACACTTCTAGTTAGAGACAATCGTTAGATTGACTCCTGGTATACAATACTTTTTTTAGAAATAACTTATTAAATAATGTAATGCCATACTGTTTACTCATACTTCACCATCAGTCACTGCACACGCTATACACACATTGTTTCATAATACTTCACTCACTACACACACACACACACACACACACACACACACACACACACACACACACAATGGCGATCTCTGGGCCATTTTCTGTAACATCCCATTTGCTATCCTGAAAAACTGAGTCAGCATCCCTCTACAACGAGTGAGATGTTGAACTCAGAAAGAGGAAGAGGTGGTAGTAATGTGCTATGCATAGCTTGGAGATAAGTTTTTCTAACAAAGGAGAAAGGAAGGGAAAAAAAACATAGCGTGAAGGTGTTATGTGGGATGTTGGATGTTCTATAATCATTATTATTATTTATTTGTAAACACTGTTTTGCCAGACCCCTACTCTGTTTTATCTAGGTAATTCTTCAATGTACAAAATGTATTGCATAACAGGTACTATTTAGCTGCCTTTTTTAATAATTGTATTTTTTCAATTTCTTTAATCACTTTTGGTAGTTTATTGTACAGTTTTATTCCATGGTAGAAAATACTGTTTTGAGTTTTATGTTTATTTTTTTCTTGGTAAATGTAAGTTGAGTCTAGCTCTTGTTCCACGGTCATGGACAGAGCTGTTTGTGCAGTAATTACCAATGTTATTTTTGATGTGTACAACTGACTGGTAAATGTATTCACACGGAGCAGTAAAATCCCCAGTGTTTTGAACAGGTTTTTACAATGAGCTCTGCTATTATCTTTGCTTATTATTCTTATGGTTCTTTTCTGGAGTTTGAAACTCGTGTTCATATTTTGTGCATTTGTTCCCCAAAAACGAATGCCATAGCTAAGAATTGAGTGTACATACGAAAAGTATGTAACTAAAAGACACTGTATGTTACACGCTGATGCTAGGATACTAATGGCATAACATGCTGACGACATTCTGTTTGCAAGTACCTTTGTGTGTTCATACCAAGTAAACTCACACGAATGCTGTTGGCCGCGAACTGGGTACAGCTTTCGTTGACACAGGAAGTCTGAGTTGGCTGTTCCGGAGCGGCGTTATTTAAGGCCGGGGAATGGGCTTTTTTTGGCTGGCGGATTCTTCTCGCATACAATACACGGGGCGACGCGCACGCCGCCAATGTCTGGGCAGCGGGCTTCGCGCTTTGTCGCTACGTCTTGCTGCGGCCTGCCGTTAGGGGCAGCCCTGCACCGGGTCTTCTGACTGGCTAAGGTTTTAATGAGGTACTGCAGTGCCTTTGTTGTTCCGAGACACAATACAAAGTTCCTTCGAACATGTTGGTAGTTGATGGTTGGAGATAAAACATCGTCGTTACAGCTTATGGAAAGGAGTTGGCCAATGATGGAATCGTGATTGGAATTAACCGCGTCATCGTCAGTTAAGACCTGAAGATGGGGTACTGAATCACCGTAACTGGTAGCCACATAACAAATAACAGCGAATGAACGGCTGTGGATGTTCCATTTTGTGATACAAATGAACGGCTGAAGTTCCTCAACCTTCAATCAGAAGGCTGGACAAAAAAGAAAAAAAAATTGGTCCAAATGGCTCTGAGCACTATGGGACTTAACTTTTGAGGACATCAGTCCCCTAGAACTTAGAACTACTTAAACCTAACTAACCTAAGGACATCACACATATCCATGCCCGAGGCAGGATCCGAACCTGCGACAGTAGCAATCGCGCGGTTCCAGACTGTAGCGCCTAGAACCGCTCGGCCACAGCGGCTAGCAAGGCTGGACATACAGAAACTTCAATTAAAATGACTCCCCTGAACGGAATATGCATAATGGATGTCCGAATACAGGTTGCAGACACAGATCGGGTTGACGGAGGAGATAGAGAAGATCCAAAGAAGAGCGGCGCGTTTCGTCACAGGGTTATTTGGTAACCGTGATAGCGTTACGGAGATGTTTAGCAAACTCAACTGGCAGACTCTACAAGAGAGGCGCTCTGTATCGCGGTGTAGCTTGCTCGCCAGGTTTCGAGAGGGTGCGTTTCTGGATGAGGTATCGAATATATTGCTTCCCGCTACTTATACCTCCCGAGGAGATCACGAACGTAAAATTAGAGAGATTCGAGCGCGTACGGAGGCTTTCAGACAGTCGTTCTTCCCGCGAACCATACGAGACTGGAACAGAAAAGGGAGGTAATGACCGTGGCACGTAAAGTGCCCTCCGCCACACACCGCTGGGTGGCTTGCGGAGTATAAATGTAGATGTATAAATGTAGATGTAGATGGTTTACGACATATGGTAAGCCAGCATTGAGCTCAGAGTATTCGGTCAGAGGGTTAGCTGCCCTCTGTAATATAAAACTGAGTGAACGGATCGACGATCAACTTGAACAGATGTCATGGGACGTCGTCCGCGAACAAAGGCAACGAACAATAACGAACAAAATGAGATCAGAAAAAAAGCGTGTTTGGCCAGAGGGTTACATCTACATCTACATCTACGTGATTGCTGTGCTATTCACAATAGCAGAGGGTTCAATGAGCCAGTTTCAAGCTGTCTCTCTACCGTTCCACTCTCGAACGGCACGCGGGAAAAACGAGCACTTAAATTTTTCTGTGCGAGCCCTGATTGCTCTTATTTTAGCTGCCCTCTGTAATAAAAAACTGAGATAGTGGATCAACGATGAACTTGAACAAGCGTCAGTAGACGTCCGCTGCGAACACGTACAACGACCAATAACGAACAAAATGAGATAAAAAAAATGATCAGCCGACCGCTCGCTGTATGCGGAAAATCTGGGGTCCAGTACCGGTCTGGCACAAATTTTTACTGTCCTCACTCCGTTATACAGCTGAAGGTTGTCCACACCCGCAACCGCGACTACATTTCATGTATAAAATTTTTGATGTCATAAGGAAGGCAGCTTGACCGTTTCTATAATTTGTCTATAAGCACATTGCCCTTTTTCATAACACTGACCGTTGCTCTTGGGACGTATTCTGCATTATAATTAGACTATTTAATACATCTACATCAACATTTATACTCCGCAAGCCACCCAACGGTGCGTGGCGGAGGGCACTTTACGTGCCACTGTCATGACCTCCCTTTCCTGTTCCAGTCGCGTATGGTTCGCGGGGAAGAACGACTGCCGGAAAGCCTCCGTGCACGCTCGAATCTGCCTAATTTTGCATTCGTGATCTCCTCGGGAGGTATAAATAGGGGGAAGCAATATATTCGATACCTCATCCAGAAACGCGCTCTCTCGAAACGTGGACAGCAAGCTACACCGCGATGCAGAGCGCCTCTCTTGCAGAGTCTGCCACTTGAGTTTGCTAAACATCTCCGTAACGCTATCACGCTTCCCAATTAACCCTGTGACGAAACGCGCCGCTCTTCTTTGGATCTTCTCTATCTCCTCTGTCAACCCGACCTGGTACGGATCCCACACTGATGAGCAATACTCAAGTTTAGGTCGAACGAGTGTTTTTTAAGCCACCTCCTTTGTTGATGGACTACATTTTCTAAGGACTCTCCCAGTGAATCTCAACCTGGCACCCGCCTTACCAACAATTAATTTTTTATGATCATTCCACTTCAAACCGTTCCGTACGCATACTCCCAGATATTTTACAGAAGTAAATGCTACCAGTGCTTGTTCCGCTATCATATAATCATACAATATAGGATCCTTCTTTCTGTGTATTCACAATACATTACATTTGTCTTTGTTAAGGGTCAGTTGCCACTCCCTGCACCAAGTGCCTATCCGCTGTAGATCTTCCAACAATTCGCTGCAATTTTCTAATGCTGCAACTTCTCTGTATGCTACAGCATCATCCGCGAAAAGCTGCATGGAACTTCCGACACTATCTACTAGGTCATTTATATATATTGTGAAAAGCAATGGTCCCATAACACTCCCCTGCGGCACGTCATAAGTTACTTTAACGTCTGTAAACGTCTCTCCATTGAGAACAACATGCTGTGTTCTGTTTGCTAAAAACTCTTCAATCCAGCCACACAGCTGGTCTGATATTCCGTAGGCTCTTACTTTATCAGGCGACAGTGCGGAACTGTATCGAACGCCTTCCGGAAGTCGAGGAAAATGGCATCTACCTGGGAGCCTGTATGTAATATTTTCTGGGTCTCGTGAACAAATAAAGCGAGTTGGGTCTCACACGATTGCTGGTGTTCATCTACGTGAGTTACATATCATACAGCAGTGACACAAACTTCAGCTCAACCTGTACAGATCGTGTTTGGTCTCTTTGGCAGACGTGTGTGGGAAACAAGTGTGACTTGTGAAGTGTTTGGCGGCAGTGTTGTAGCTGGATGGGTGCCCGCGCCGAGCAGCGACAGATTAGCGCCGACGCCCGCCGCCGGCATGAGTTGTTCATGAGAGACGGCACGCTTTTCCGGCTGCGCTCGATCGCTGCCTGCTGCCAAACGGCTCCACGGTTGCCATCAACGCGAACAGGTGGCGCCGCACTGTGAAATACACTGGAAATTGTTCGCTCTGGCATTCAGTGCATCCTGGACGAATTTTTGCCTAAAGGGAAAACCGAGCGAGGTGGCGCAGTGGTTAGCCACACTGGACTCGCATTCGGGAGGACGACGGTTCAATCCCGTCTCCGGCCATCCTGATTTAGGTTTTCCGTGATTTCCCTAAATCGCTTCAGGCAAATGCCGGGATGGTTCCTTTGAAAGGGCACGGCCGTTTTCTTTCCCCATCCTTCCCTCACCCGAGCTTGCGCTCCGTCTCTAATGACCTCGTTGTCG
Source organism: Schistocerca serialis cubense (assembly GCF_023864345.2). Classification (NCBI taxonomy): domain Eukaryota; kingdom Metazoa; phylum Arthropoda; class Insecta; order Orthoptera; family Acrididae; genus Schistocerca; species Schistocerca serialis. The sequence continues at coordinate 607,988,117 of NC_064642.1, forward strand.
ACGGGACGTTAAACACTGATCTCCTCCTCCTCCTCCTCCTCCTCCTCCTCCTCCTAAAGGGAAAGTATTCTTTACAACTGTGCATATGGAAGGAGGTCAACGGTCTTGTCACTGTGGTAACACTGGTCACCGAATTTATGCGCTGTCGGGCTGGGCTAGCACTTAGGAGACGGCACGACCGTGGGGTCGGGGATTTGTCTGAAATTTTGTGTGGTGAAAGAGGACCTCTAACACCACACCTGGTTAAAATATTAGGACGCACTACCCGGAAAATCCCGGGAAAAATAGATCCAAAGTTTCTTAGGTGCCTTACGAGTATAGAATGTTAGTCCATTGCCAGGACGCCGTCTGGCATAGATGTTTAGGCCTCGGAGTCTTACGCCAGAGGACTCGGGTTCGATTCCTCCTCTGGCACTTTTTTTTCATCTCTTTCATTTCCTTCTGTTATTCCATCAATTATTCAGAAAGTTTTGCAAACCTATGTCATCTTTATCAAATTAGTTATACAGGGTGATTCAAAAAGAATACCACAACTTTAAAAATGTGTATTTAATGAAAGAAATATAATATAACCTTCTGTTATACATCATTACAAAGAGTATTTAAAAAGGTTTTTTTTCACTCAAAAACAAGTTCAGAGATGTTCAATATGGCCCCCTCCAGACACTCGAGCAATATCAACCCGATACTCCAACTCGTTCCACTCTCTCTGTAGCATATCAGGCGTAACAGTTTGGATAGCTGCTGTTATTTCTCGTTTCAAATCATCAATGGTGGCTGGGAGAGGTGGCCGAAACACCATATCCTTAACATACCCCCATAAGAAAAAATTGCAGGGGGTAAGATCAGGGCTTCTTGGAGGCCAGTGATGAAGTGCTCTGTCACGGGCTGCCTGGCGGCCGATCCATCGCATCGGGTAGTTGACGTTCGTAGGACTCTCCATACAGTTGATTGTGGAATTTGCAGCTCTCTGCTAGCTCTGCGAGTCGATTTTCCTGGGCTGCCAACAAATGCTTGCTGGATGCGTGCTACATTTTCATCACTCGTTCTCGGCCGTCCAGAACTTTTCCCTTTGCACAAACACCCATTCTCTGTAAACTGTTTATACCAACGTTTAATACACCACCTATCAGGAGGTTTAACACCATACTTCGTTCGAAATGCACGCTGAACAACTGTCGTCGATTCACTTCTGCCGTACTCAATAACACAAAAAGCTTTCTGTTGAGCGGTCGCCATCTTAGCATCAACTGACGCTGACGCCTAGTCAACAGCGCCTCAAGCGAACAAATGTACAATTAAATGAAACTTTATAGCTCCCTTAATTCGCCGACAGATAGTGCTTAGCTCTGCCTTTTGTCGTTGCAGAGTTTTAAATTCCTAAAGTTGTGGTATTCTTTTTGAATCACCCTGTATTATTGAATAAAAATTATTTTCTTTTTGTCCAACAACACAATTCATGGAGGTGGTTTTTCCAGTTTTAATTGTAAATTATATGAGGGGAAACATTGGGTTTTTAATCAGAATAACAAAGTCGATTGGAAAACATTTAGTTTTTATACATATAATAATTACAAACAAGAACCGCAGTGGTAACTATCGTAAAAAAAAGCAATAATTTTTGCGACATCTTGCGCAACATATAAAGGCATTTTTTTTTTCAATCACATGGCGTTTGCAATAAATCTATACAAAAACATATCCCATTAACATTTACGAAAATGTTTTGAGTTTCTGATTATTTTGAGGCAAACCAGGCATATTGAATCATGTCTCGGAATATTGGTGACGATAATTGACGGTGAATTATAGAGTGAATTTTTATACAATCTTCCCGGGAATTAATTTCACGATTCTTCTGTAACAATGCGCTGCAATTTTGCAAGCAACAGAAGGAAAAAAAAAGTGCCGCAGGAGGAATGGAACCCGAGACCTCTGGCGTAAGGGCCCGAGCGCTAACCATTTTTTTTTTATATATAATCTCATTTTGTTCGCTTTCGTTCGGTGCATCTGCTCGGGGCGGACGTCGTAAGACATCCGTTTAAGTTCGTTGTTGATCGAGTAACTCAAGTTTTTTATTACAGAGGGCAGCTAACCCTCTGACCGAACACGCTGAGCTACCGTGCCGGCGCCATCTGGGCCCAACGGCGGGTCTGTAATGGACTGACATTTTATACTCATAAGGCACCTAAGAAACTTTGGATTGATTTTTCCCGAGATTTACCGAGTAGTGCGTCCTAATATTGTAACCACTTGAGCTGTTAGGGGTCCTCTTCCGCCGCACAAAATTTCGGACAAATCCCCGATCCCACGGTCGTGCCGTCTCCTTGTTAGACGGGCCACCGTCCAGGTCTGGCGAGCGATGTTGGCAGGCGGGGTGCGCTCAGTCCCTGTCAGGCCGATTGAGGAGCTACTGAGACGTAGCGGCTCCGGCAACGAAAACTGATAAAGGCCGGGAGAGCGGTGTGCAGACCACATATCCCTCCATATCCGCATCCAGTGAAGCCTACCGGCTAAGAATGACGCGGCGGTCGGTCGGTACCGCTGAACCTTCCGAAGCTTGTTCCGGTGCAGATATACAGGGTGAAAAGTATTTAAACCGACAAACTTTGGGAGGTTGTAGGGGACATCAAAACAAATATTTTTCCCTAATGTCATTTTTTCCTATGAGGATTATTTAAACCGGTGGAGGCCGTATTACGCTCTTCAGTTATTAGAGGTCGTATTACGATCTTCAGTTGTTAGAGGGCGTATTACGCCCTTCAGTTGTAGGCAACTGCTGTCCACCAGTGTAGTAGTGCATTGTCTCTGTTTACTAATGGAGCGATACACTTGGAGTGCAGCGCACCGCAACGGACGAGCTGCATAGCGGGTTTATCAACAACAATATCCTAATCGCCGTATCCCGCATCTAACGACCTTTTCTGCTGTGTACCAATGTCTGCGTGAGACTGGATCATTTAGAAGATTACCTGGACAGGGACGCACGATAAGAAAGCTGCAGTCTGAGGAAGCTGTCTTACAGCATGTGGAGCGGGATCCTTCAATCAGCACTCATGCAATTGCACGTAAAATGGGGACGAATCACACGAGTGTAAGAACAGTCCTTCGAGAGCAATTGTTACGTCCAATTCACTTACAGCGTGTCCACAACCTGGAACCAGTTGCTCATCCATCCAGAGCACAGTTTTCGCAGTGGTACTTGGAACAGTGTGAAATGCATCCTACATTTCCATTGTGTTTTTTACCGATGAAGCAACGTTCGGACGTGATGGAATCTTCAACATGCACAATTCGCATGTTTGGAGTGAGGATAACCCGCATGCCACAGTTACTAGCGCTCATCAAGTGCGGTTCTTCGTTAATGTGTGGGTCGGTGTTGTTGGGGATTGTTTAATGGCTGTATCTGCTACCTAGGCCATTTAATGGCAGGCACTATTACAATTTTCTCGCTAGAGAATTGCCAGAATTGTTGGAAGACGTCCCGATCCCTACAAGACAACGCATGAGGTTCCAACATGACGGGGCGCCGGCACATTTCAGTCGTCGTGTGCGTCGATTCCTGGACCGAAGGTTCCCAGACACGTGGACTGACAGAGGTGGTCCTGTACCATGGCTTGCTCGATCCTCACTTTTTGGTGTGGGGAACAATTCAGGACACTCCTGATGTTTTTGCCCGTGTCAGACAGAACATGATCCGACAGTGTAACCTTTGTTTACGTGTCAATGGAGACATTTTTGAAAATCTGCTGTAATTGAAATTGGGTTGTGTTAATGTGTTGTCTCTTGGTCATAAAAAAGTGGAAAAGTGTTTGTTGGTTTAATTAATTTGACGTCAGAGAAATCTTCTTCTACCGGTTTAAATACTCCTCATAGGAAAAAATGACACTAGGGAAAAATATTTGTTTTGATGTCCCCTACAACCTCCCAGAGTTTGTCGGTTTAAATACTTTTCACCCTGTATACGAGAGTTGAAACTTAAATAGTGGCAACTATTTATTCATAACCGATACAAAAGAGTTACTTGTTTGCACCTGTTACTGTTCTTCAAAGCAGAGTTGAGTAGAACCCGTTGCCAGCGATGTGGAAGGTGTAGTATACCGTCAGCAGAGCCTTTTCTATTGATGGTGCGAATGGAGCGGTCTGCTGCCTATCGAACCTCTGGAACAGTTCTGAAGCGAATGCCACGAAGTGGTTCCTTCATTTTCTGAATCACGTCAAAGTCACAAGGGGAGTATGGTGGATGGTGCAGTACTTCCCAGTCCCACTGACTGAACAGAGCAGCCACAGCTTGCGCTGTATGCGCCCGCGCATTTTTGTACAAAATGATGGGTGGGTTGCGCAGAAAGTGTCGCCGCTTCTTTCGCAAAGCTGATCGCAGGTGATGCTCCAAAAACTAACAGTAATACTGTGCATTGACGATCTGAGGAACGTAATGCTTTAGGATAACACCAACACAGTCACACAATGAGAATCACCATAACTTTCACCATACTAGGTCTCTGACGCACTTTCGACTTTCGCGGCGACCCATAATGACGCCATCCGTTGGATTGGCGTTTCAGTTTTGGCTCGTACGATGTGGCCCATGTCTCATCCAGTGTTAAGCCGTCGGCACACGGACCGTGCTGTCGAACGTTAACGTTGAGCGTGCCAAGTTCAACGTGCTGCTGAACGCTCAGGAACGATGCAATTTGTGCATACGGTACGTGGGCCCCAACGTGGTATACGCGATCGCAACGCACTCCAGCGGCAGTTGAGGGATGTTTCTAGTTCGTAAATCACACTGTTTACTCAACGGGTGCGCGTAATTCCCACGTTAGCTCTATTAAAACACACATTTCTTCCATCGTCCACGAAAAGGAAAGTATCATGTCCAATCAGTAAGGACACAGGCTTATAAAAGTTCCGTTACAGACAGTGCGTTACAAATTTGGAATACTTCTCCGCGTAAGATAAACGTTATTTCATGATTCCCACATTTTAGAAAAACTCCAAGGTCAGTCTTACTTGATCACTGTTCCTACCCAGTAGCAGAATCTTTGCAACATGTGAATTACGAAGCGTAAAAGAAGGAGTAAAATATCTTTAAACAAGTAGCGCAAGCTGTCCTTTAGATGAAGCCAATCGAACAGTCACCCCCCCAAAAAAGGTGAACTTGTATTTACATAACATCAAATATTATAGTCTACACTTGTATTAAACTAATAATAAAGTATCGGAACCTAATAAAAACGTGGATGTTAAGAAAAAAAAATGGTTGTGTAAGGACGCGAACCACCGCCCCAACAAATAAATCTCTTGACAGAACACTGACGCTCTTCATTACGCTAACCCAACATCTCCCGTGTTGATACTAATCATAGTATCTTACCGCGTGCTACAAACACTAATCGTAGATATGTTACTAACTGAAATTTAATTATAACAAATTGTACCAAGAACAATGCGTTTTGGGTGGATCTTCAGTGTGTCGCTGCCTTCAAATAGCCTACTCTCATTACACCCAAGTTACAATTATTCTTTTGCCGCGAATATGATGTTTCGCATTATTTTATTGGAACGAATCACACAGTTAACAACGGGTTTTGCAGTGATTCTCAAATTTGCTGGTGCTCGAAACGGCATATATACGTATAGACTTTAAATGAATGCCAATATGGCGCCTCACAACTCTGTACTGAAGGGAGACGGTGCGCTTGTGACGTAGGTGGCGTTGGGCCATCTCATTGGTCAACGCTCAGACGCACGCTCAGAATATCTGACATGACAGATATTCCTCTGCACGTTCGAAAAGACTCCCGAGCGTGCTATTCCATGCTGTGACGTCAGAAAATCGGCACGCTCAAAGCTCAACGTTCGGATGCACGGTCCGTGTGCCGACAGCTTTACGACACGGCGTAAGAAAGCCTCCCCTTCGCGCTCACAGCGCTCCAAGTGCGTCTGAGCAGCGCCGTAAAGCATCCATTTCTGCATTTCCGTGAAGTCATGCGGAACCCATCGTGATGCAGTTTTTCGCATGCCCTGGCATTCCTTCAGGATGCGAAGCACCGTCGTGTGCGCTAATCCGGTTTCGTGGGCGAGCTCACGAATCGTATGGCGTCGATCATTGTCCACTATCGCGGCAACAGCATACACTACTTCTTCAGAGACGCTAAGACGACCTGCCCGATGCATGTCTGCCACAGTTTGCCGATCTTTGTTAAAGGCTTTTACCCAACGTGCCACTGTTCTGCTCGGCAATGCCGATTCCCCACACGCCTCTTGAAGACCCTGATGACACTGTCGTGCTGTACGACCCCTGGTACGTTCACATTTCTTACACCGTATCGTAACATTGGATGAGACATGGGCCACTTCGTACGAGCCAAAACTGAAACGCCAACCCAATGAATGGCGTCATTATGGGACGCCGCGAAAGTCGAAAGTGCATCAGAGCCCAGGAAGGTTAAAGTTATGGTGATTCTCACTGTGTGACTATGATGGTGTTATCCTAAAGCATTACGTTCCTCCATGGCAGACCGTCATCGCACAGTTTATTACTGTTAGTTTTTGGAGCATCACCTGCGGCCAGCTTTGCGAAAGAAGCGGCCACACTTTCTGTTCCTGTTTCGAAAACATAGTGACACCGTTACGTTAGACAGCTCGCTCACAAGTGACTGTGTTTCCTTCCTCTGTGCGCACGCCGGTGACATGGAACGGGCGAGTCCATTTGCTCGGAGGTAAGGTAGGTATGTCAACAACGTGTGCTCTCAGCGACAATAGTCGATTCCATTGCATAGTGTCTCCACAGCAGTGTTGCCACTATTTAAGTTCCAACCTACGTATACAGCGTGTTACAAAAAGGTACGGCCAAGCTTTCAGGAAACATTTCTCACACACAAATAAAGAAAAGATGTTATGTGGACATGTGTCCGGAAACGCTCAATTTCCATGTTAGAGCTCATTTTAGTTTCGTCAGTATGTACTGTACTTCTTCGATTCACCGCCAGTTGGCCCAATTGAAGGAAGGTAATGTTGACTTCGATGCTTGTGTTGACATGTGATTCATTGCTCTACAGTACTAGCATCAAGCACATCAGTACGTAGCATCAACAGGTTAGCGTTCATCACGAACGTGGTTTTGCAGTCAGTGCAATGTTTACAAATGCGGAGTTGGCAGAAGCCCATTTGATGCATGGATTAGCACGGGGCAACATCCGTGGCGCGGTACGTTTGTATCGAGACAGATTTCCAGAACGAAGGTGTCCCGAAAGGAAGACGTTCGAAGCAATTGATCGGCATCTTAGGGAGCACGGAACATTCCAGCCTATGACTCGCGACTGGGGAAGACCTAGAACGACGAGGACACCTGCAATGGACGAGGCAATTCTTCGTGCAGTTGACGATAACCCTAATGTCAGAGTCAGAGAAGTTGCTACTGTACAAGGTAACGTTGACCACGTCACTGTATGGAGAGTGCTACGGGAGAACCAGTTGTTTCCGTGCCGTGTACAGCGTGTGCGGGCACTATCAGCAGCTGATTGGCCTCCACGGGTACAATTCTGCGAATGGTTCATCCAACAATGTGTCAGTCCTCATTTCAGTGCAAATGTTCTCTTTACGGATGAGGCTTCATTCCAACGTGATCAAATTGTAAATTTTCACAATTAACATGTGTGGGCTGACGAGAATCCGCACGCAATTGTGCAATCACGTCATCAACACAGATTTTCTGTGAACGTTTGGGCAGGCATTGTTGGTTATGTCTCGATTGGGCCATATGTTCTTCCACCTATGCTCAATGGAGCACGTTATCATGATTTCATACGGGATACTCTACCTGTGCTGCTAGAACATGTGCCTTTACAAGTACGACACAACATGTGGTTCATGCACGATCGAGTTCCTGCACATTTCAGTCGAAGTGTTCGTACGCTTCTCAACAACAGATTCGGTGACAGATGTATTCGTAGAGGCGGATCAATTCCATGGCCTCCACGCTCTTGACTTTCATTTATGGGGGCATTTGAAAGCTCTTGTCTACGCAACCCCGGTACCAAATGTAGAGACTCTTCGTGCTCGTATTGTGGACGACTGTGATACAATACGCCATTCTCCGGGGCTGCATCAGCGCATCAGGGATTCCATGCGACGGAGGGTGGATGCATGTGTCCTCGCTAACGGAGGACATTTTGAACATTTCCCGTAACAAAGTGTTTGAAGTCACGCTGGTACGTTCTGTTGCTGTGTGTTTCCATTCCATGATTAATGTGATTTGAAGAGAAGTAATAAAATGGGCTGTAACATGGAAAGTAAGCGTTTCCGGACAAATGTCCACATAACATATTTTCTTTCTTTGTGTGTGAGGAATGTTTCCTGAAAGTTTCGCCGTACTTTTTTCAACAGCCTGTGTATGGGAGAAGGCACGCACTAATGAAGTAGTGCTTGTATGAGAAAAGGTATCGTGGCATGGGATCAGCACACCCCTCTTCGCGCCGTTGTATTAGCAGACCTGGTGCCTCTACTACTCGGTCAAGTAGTTCCTCAGTTGGTATCTCGAGGTTCAGTGCACAGTGGCCCAGTCCTCCCACCAACGAAAAATCCTTGTCATTACCAGGAATCCAGCCCGAGTTCTCGCATGGCAACCAGCCGCGCCGATCGCTTATCTACGGAATCGGAACCAAAAAGGTCAACATAAGTTCAAGTGAAACAAGCCGACTAATAACCGGTTGCATTAAACCCGTGTCGCTCGATAAACTAAACAAAGCGGCCAGATTTGCGGATTCCAACTCCCGAAGAGCCGGTCAGGAACAAGCTGAGAAGCTTAAGCAAACCTTCGATGAACGCCACTCGTTTGGACCTTTCTGTCGTCTTAAATCCCACAAGCGGTTCTTGAACAAAGAACTCAGCGAGCCTCCAGATGACCACGCTCCACTACAGGTGCAGGCAGGTGAGATACCTGAGATGGAAGATCTGAAGGAGACTGAACTGCATCAGAACAGGCGTAGCATCAGTGAAGGCAAGCCTCGACAAGTGGATCCTTGTAAATGAATATAGCATTGGGCGTATCCCAGTTTTGACTAAAAAGCTTCAGTCTCCGGTCACGAAGAAGTCACGTAAAGAAGCAGAAAGCAAACAGTCCAAACCAAATGAAGCTACCGGGAAAAACTGTCCGCCCCCGGTAGCTGAGTGGTCAGCGCGACAAATGTCAATCCTAAGGGCCCGGGTTCGATTTCCAACTGGGTCGGAGATTTTCTCTGCTCAGGAACTGGTTGTTAAGTTGTCCTAATCATCATCATTTCATCCCCATCGACGCGCAAGTCGTAGAAGTGGCGTCAAATCGAATGACTTGCACCTGGCGAACAGTCTACCCGACGGGAGGCGCTAGTCACACGATATTTTTACCGGGAAAACATGAAAAAAGGCAAGAAGAAAGGATTACGTGTATCAAACGACGTTTTGAGAATGAATAAAAAGTCAGAAATTTCGATTTTTCAATACCGAAAAGTATTGTTGCTAAACTGCCATATCATAAGGCATTCACCGTTAACTGTTGCAAGGTAACTGTGCTGCTTGGGGCCCAGGAGGCCAAGGCGAAAACCGCAGAAGGGAAATGCACAGGCCTCTACATTCAGACTGCAGCGGGAAACGCCTCACTAATAAAGAGCTCGTTTTCTTTCTTTGGTCGGGATGAAGCGAGGGATTATCTCGTGAAAAGGAGCAATCGTCAGGTTGTTGTACCACTGCTTCAGCTATAGCTTTCAATGGCACTTCTTACAGAGCGCAAATTCCCACTGTAATTACTGCTGCGAGATCCACTGGGGGCATTGCTGTGCTGAATGGAAGTTAAAGGTCTCTGTCAGCAGCATCCACGGCCTTCTCTACAAGACGAAACTAACACTGAATAAATGTCTCGTGTGGCTCGGACCATGACCTGGTAGCCACTGGATGTCTTCGAATGAGCAACAGTATTCTGGTATATTTTCCATTCTACTGGCTGGCTCGTACAGCGACCGTTACGAAATGTTTCAAAAAGAAAGGAGTCTTGGTTGGATTTAATAATGCATTTCACTCTTTTGGGGCATCATCAGTTATGTAGTAGTCTGTGAATAAACATTCGACAAGAAGCGTGCGAGACAGCGCGTGGACTTCAAACACACCAGTATATACGAGTACTCAATCACTGCTCGAATCTCGATTTTTTCCATCTTCGCAAATCACTACGCGGGAACAACAACAGAGCCACGTCACCGCCACAGCTCTCTTCCAAGAGCATTTGCGTGGCATCTGTTTACAGGCAACACTCCAATGTATATCACATGAACAACTCGTTGCGCTAGCGCTGACCTCTCGTGGTGATTCCGAGAACTTTTCAAACCACTCCCGTATGTATGCTTGTCTCTTTTGAGGAAATTACTGCTGCGTTTACAAATGACGCCACATTTTTGCATATTTGTAAGCATGGTCATACTTCTGCATTTGTACGTCTACGAATGCTGGTGTGTGTAAGGTCCACACCCTACCTCGCACGTTCTTTGACGAATGCTTATTTGTAGAACGCTACGTAATTTGACGATGCGTCAAAAAGGTGAAATATGCTACCATATGATCATTATTTTGCAACCATGTCCGCTTTCTTTTTGAAAGTATTCTAGTACAGGTTCATCCAAGAATTGCGCCCCGCGGGCGCAAGACAGTGTAGTTCAGCGCCCCGTCCGCAACCGTGTGTCGCTAGTGTCGCCATAGGAGCGAGCGAGCGAGTGAGAGAGAGTGAGAGAGAGAGAGAGAGAGAGAGACTGGACAGCACTGCTCTGCGCTGGACTGTCCCGCGGTCAGATCTAACGTAAACAAAATGTTCTATTTTAGAATTAATTTTATGTAAGGGGTATAGAGTCTCATTCTTACTGTTAGTAGTTACAAGTAAGTATTTTTTGTTATACTTGGTGCTACAATTTTTTGTATCCCTTTTCAGAGTTTAGAAATCGGATCCTTAGTTTGCTGTTTTGTACGTAATAATTTTAACTGACAAAGTTTGAAAACTTATTAAAATAGAATTAAGGTTCTAAAGCTCTTTTATTCTTACAGTCAACATTGTTAAAGCAGACAGTTAACATTTCACGCGTTTTTCTTTTTCGAGGAAACGATTTTGTCTAGGCTTGGTACAATACTCCGTGAGAGTGCTAACCTTAAAGAATTGGTCAAATTTTTATCGCCAAGGAATGAACGGTTCTTAGTTTTAGGAAGTTACACATAAGAAAGCGGTCCTTCAGGCGGATATGGCACTGTAGGTCAATCAGCTCTAGTTGAAGCACTTGTGAGACGTCCTCTGCCCGAAGGGAAAACGGGCGAACAAATATACAGGGTGATTCAAAAAGAATACCACAACTTTAGGAATTTAAAAATCTGCAACGACAAAAGGCAGAGCTAAGCACTATCTGTCGGCGAATTAAGGGGGCTATAAAGTTTCATTTAGTTGTACATTTGTTCGCCATTTCAGCCAATAAAGTTTTTGGTCCCTTTTTCTTCGAAGGTGCTACTGTAACTGGACTACAGTATCTGGAGATAGAGAATTGGCTGTTCCCTCAGCTCGAACAAGAAGCACAACAATTCATATTTCAGCAGGATGGAGCGCCACCACATTGGCACTTATCTGTCCGTAACTACCTGAACGTCAACTACCCGAGGCGATGGATCGGCCGCCAGGCAGCCCGTGACAGAGCACGTCATCACTGGCCTCCAAGAAGCCCTGATCTTACCCCCTGCGATTTTTTCTTATGGGGGTATGTTAAGGATATGGTGTTTCGGCCACCTCTCCCAGCCACCATTGATGATTTGAAACGAGAAATAACAGCAGCTATCCAAACTGTTACGCCTGATATGCTACAGAGAGTGTGGAACGAGTTGGAGAATCGGGTTGATATTGCTCGTGTGTCTGGAGGGGGCCATATTGAACATCTCTGAACTTGTTTTTGAGTGAAAAAAAAAAAACCTTTTTAAATACTAATGGTTCAAATGGCTCTGAGCACTATGGGACTCAACTGCTGAGGTCATTAGTCCCCTAGAACTTAGAACTAGTTAAACCTAACTAACCTAAGGACATCACAAACATCCATGCCCGTGGCAGGATTCGAACCTGCGACCGTAGCGGTCTTGCGGTTCCAGACTGCAGCGCCTTTAACCGCACGGCCACTTCGGCCGGCTTTTAAATACTCTTTGTAATTATGTATAACAGAAGGTTATATTATGTTCCTTTCATTAAATACACATTTTTAAAGTTGTGGTATTCTTTTTGAATCACCCTGTATATATCGACTGGCGTTCGGGCGGTCCGCACGGCCAGCTGAGCGGGACGGCTCGGCCACTGCAGCAACATACGAATTCGCCCGGGGCGCTGGCCGCGGGCGATCGCGGGCGCTAGCGCCCCAGGGGCACAGTTTGGACGAGCCTGTTCTGGTATATACATTTGAAGAACGATGGATGTGGAGCAACATCGTTGACATGATCTTCATAAGTAAGACTACGAAGTCCTACAGCTGATTTGTAAAATACTACGTAGAGGAATACCGAACAGTCGTACTGCCTGGAACTTGTACTGGGGTTCGTCTCAATGTCATGTAGAACCTGGTCCTCCATATTTGGTGCACGCACAATCCGCCGCCTCCCTGCAGGTTGGTCTGTCTGAAAGAACCCATGATGACACAAATGCCCAATAAAGGCTTGAAATGTTGTGTGTTGTAATTGATGTCCGTGAGGGTATAGCAGCGCTGCCCCTCCGCCCTCCCTCCCTCCCTCTCTCTCGCTCTCACTCTCTCTCTCACTCACTATATATATATATATATATATATATATATATATATATATATATATATATATATATATACAGGTTTATTACAAATGATTGAAGCGATTTCACAGCTCTACAATAACTTTATTATTTGAGATATTTTCACAATGCTTTGCATACACATACAAAAACTCAAAAAGTTCTGTTAGGCATTCACAAATGTTCAATATGTGCCCCTTTAGTGATTCGGCAGACATCAAGCCGATAATCAAGATCCTCCCACACTCAGCGCAGCATGTCCCCATCAATGAGTTCGAAAGCATCGTTGATGCGAGCTCGCAGTTCTGGCACGTTTCTTGGTAGAGGAGGTTTAAACACTGAATCTTTCACATAACCCCACAGAAAGAAATCGCATGGGGTTAAGTCGGGAGAGCGTGGAGGCCATGACATGAATTGCTGGTCATGATCTCCACCACGACCGATCCATCGGTTTTCCAATCTCCTGTTTAAGAAATGCCGAACATCATGATGCAAGTGCGGTGTAGCACCATCCTGTTGAAAGATGAAATCGGCGCTGTCGGTCTCCAGTTGTGGCATGAGCCAATTTTCCAGCATGTCCAGATACACGTGTCCTGTAACGTTTTTTTCGCAGAAGAAAAAGGGGCCGTGAACTTTAAACCGTGAGATTGCACAAAACACGTTAACTTTTGGTGAATTGCGAATTTGCTGCACGAATGCGTGAGGATTCTCTACCGCCCAGATTCGCACATTGTGTCTGTTCACTTCACCATTAAGAAAAAATGTTGCTTCATCACTGAAAACAAGTTTCGCACTGAACGCATCCTCTTCCATGAGCTGTTGCAACCGCGCCGAAAATTCAAAGCGTTTGACTTTGTCATCGGGTGTCAGGGCTTGTAGCAATTGTAAACGGTAAGGCTTCTGCTTTAGCCTTTTCCGTAAGATTTTCCAAACCGTCGGCTGTGGTACGTTTAGCTCCCTGCTTGCTTTATTCGTCGACTTCCGCGAGCTACGCTGAAACTTGCCCGCACGCGTTCAACCGTTTCTTCGCTCACTGCAGGCCGACCCGTTGATTTCCCCTTACAGAGGCATCCACAAGCTTTAAACTGCGCATACCATCGCCGAATGGAGTTAGCAGTTGGTGGATCTTTGTTGAACTTCGTCCTGAAGTGTCGTTGCACTGTTATGACTGACTCATGTGAGTGCATTTCACGCACGACATACGCTTTCTCGGCTCCTGTTGCCATTTTGTCTCACTGCGCTCTCGAGCGTTCTGGCGGCAGAAACCTGAAGTGCGGCTTCAGCCGAACAAAACTTTATGAGTTTTTCTACGTATCTGTAGTGTGTCGTGATCATATGTCTATGAATGGAGCTACAGTGAATTTATGAAATCGCTTCAATCATTTGTAATAGCCACACACACACACACACACACACACACACACACACACACACACACATATATATATATATATATATATATATATATATATATATATATATATATATATATATATATTCAGAAGTTATAGTTAATATTCAGAGATATGACAGGAATGATCATTCAAAACAAAAATGTTAAGTAAACAGGAGCTCTAAAATGCATACCTTAAGAGCTATGAGCAATTCTTGACCTTCGATACTGTGAAACTGATCTCTTCTGCTTCACGTTCTTTGCTTTCCATATTTCGGGAAGTGGTAGTATGGAACGAAATAAGAAAAAATTGTCCAGCAAACATGTGCTCTAAAACGCATACGTTAAAAGTTACGAGCACTTGATCATTAGAAGAGTTATGTTTCAAAGTAGCAAAGATGAACAAGTGCTTATAGCTCTTAAGGAATGCATTTTAGAGCACATGTTTATTGGACTCTTTTTTTCTTGTTTTGGTCCATATTACCAGTTCCCAAAATATGGAAAGCAGAGAACTTGCAGTAGAAGAGATTTGTTTCGCAGTATAGAAGATCAAGAATTGCTCACATGTCTTTTAGAGCTCATGTTTACTTGACTTTTTTGTTTTGAATGATTGTTCCTGTCATATCCCTGAATATTGACCATCACTTCTGAAAAATCCTGTATATAATAAAAAATGTAGCTATATCCCCCCAAAGATTTATTAGAGTAACGTGTAAAAATCTGAAGTAAATTGGTCAAGAACTTACCCAGATTTTTGCTAAAAGTCTCTTCCCTTTATATAGTACATACACATTTATATAACGTACACAGGAATGCATTTTAGAGCACATGTTTACTGGACTCTTTTTTTTCTTGTTTTGGTCCATACTACCAGTTCCCAAAATATGAAAAAGTCTCGCACTCGGACGTCGCAACGCGATTCCTCACATAGTAGCAATATAAAAATGCCTGTCACAAAATTTCGTGCTGCGCATATCTCCGGCACTAAATGGATGTAAAGATTGGCAATACGGCAACACTGTAATCACAGGTACGGTTACTACCTCTGTTAGGATATAGTTCTGGTTCTGTGAGTTGGTGCAATGGGTAACTTTTTGGGTTAGCATACGGTAGGTCGGGGGTTCGATCCTGGGATGAGGCGTATTTGTTTTTATTTGCTAAATGTAGTCTGCAAGGTACGGTATCTGGCGGAGGTTTGATAACAGTGGATCCTCTGAAAAACATTTGCACTCACTTACTACGAACACAGAAATGTAAGAACAATAGATTTCATTGGTCAGCTTTTACAGGAGCCTTTCGCACGTCGTGGACGCGAATACTTTCACACCACTGCGTTTATTAGAATCCAAACTCTTTTTGTGTGCACCCTCCTCCAACGGTGGCATTGATTAGTACCAATCATTATTATTGGCACATTCAGGTCCATTAAATTTCGGTAGGGCCTTATGTGGTGTCACCGCCAGACACCACACTTGCTAGGTGGTAGCTTTAAATCGGCCGCGGTCCATTTAGTACATGTCGGACCCGCGTGTCGCCACTGTGTGATCGCAGACCGAGCGCCACCACAAGGCAGGTCTCGAGATACGGAATAGCACTCGCCCCAGTTGTACGGACGACTTTGCTAGCGACTACACGGACGAAGCATCGCTCATTAGCCGAGCAGATAGTTAGAATAGCCTTCAGCTAAGTCCATGGCTACGACCTAGCAAGGCGCCATTAGCCTTACATAGTTTGATAGTTATCGTATGAAATGTCTCATCAAGAATGCTGTATACCAAAGGACGATATTAAAAGTTAAGTATTCGAGGAGCTGCATACTTTTCTTATTATCATTCACTACTTATCCTGTTCCAGAATTCACGCCCGTCTGCGTTAGATAGCGTGCATTTCGGCCTCCTCTATCTACAAGGTGTTGGCACATTTGCCAACACATCACCTTACGTCACCAGTAGGGCTAGCAACGTGCTTTGCAAATAATTTCCAAATTCGGTTACCATTTGTATGTATTATTACCATGGAAACACTAATTCCGCCTTTCATCATTAAGTATGATAAAAGAATGCTGTAGTAATAGTGGTATAATCGATGGAAATGTAGAAACATCACGTCCATTACCGCTAGAGAAATAGTTTAATTCGAAAACGGATATTTCACAGTTAGCAGTGTCAGGATGAATCATGCAGAACGAAAGCTGTAAGAGAGATGATGCGCGTTTGGTGGGACAGCCCGCTGCGGCTAATGACGTGTTTATATCGTATGCGCAATTCATCAGACAGGTTGGTAGCAGCATAACGCGGCCGTGACCCACTCCACGTACATTCGCACAAATATCATACTTTTTCTTGTGGTATTCTAAAACAGTGTGGCAAATGTATGGCATACACAAACAATGAATATGTGGATACGCTTCTGGTTCTTTCTGCATATGCTATCGGGTTCGTTTTGATCCAGATAAAAATGTGTTTAGTAGTTTCGAGCTTCGCCTTCGGGGGACACGTTCTGTCCTTCCACCATCGCGTGACAGAGGTCGTCCATGGACTCGCCGTACTCCACCTAATGAGCGAAGTACACGTAGCATTGCAAGGCAGCTGACAAGGGAACCTCCCCATCGCACCCCCCTCAGATTTAGTTATAAATTGACGCAGTGGATAGGCCTTGAAAAACTGAACACAGATCAATCAAGAAAACAGGAAGAAGTTGTGTGAAACTATGAAAAAATAAGCAAAATATACAAACTGAGTAGTCCATGCGCAAGATAGGCAACATCAAGGGTAATGTGAGCTTAGGAGCGCCGTGGTCTCGTGGTTAGCGTAAGCAACTGCGGAACGAGAGGTCCTAGGTTCAACGTTTCCCTCGACTGAAAAGATTACTTTCTTTATTTGCGCAAAGTTACGATCTGTCCGTTCATTCATTGACGTCTCTGTTCACTGTAATAAGTTTAGTGTCTGTGTTTTGCGATCGCATCGCAAAACTGTGCGATTAGTAGACGAAAGGACGTGCCTCTCCAATAGGAACCGAAAACATTTGATCGCAATGTCATAGGTCAACCGATTCCTCCACAGGAAAACACGTCTGATATATTCTATACGACACTGGTGACGGCATGTGCGTCACATGACAGGAATATGTTGTCGACCCACCTAACTTGCACACTTGGCGAATGGGTAAAATGATTCTTCTACTTTGCCCGATTTAGGTTTTCTTGTGGATGTGGTAATCACTCCCAAAAAAGTGATGAAAACGTAAGAGTTGTCACATAAACTGAACAAATGAGTTTCACAGTCGCACAGTATTCCCTGTGCTCTGTCAAAACATATGTTTTTTACGTTTTCAAATGTTTCCGTGTGTAGACCGTCAAATCCTGCATATGTCCAAGCAAATCTAAACATGTCCTGGAATTTTGGAGAGCGAAGTTGATTATGTGTGAGTGCCTGAACTTTAATAATTGTCTGAAAATAAAAAATTAAAGTTTTCACTCGAGAGAAGATTTGAACCAAAGACCTCTCGTTCGGCACTTGCTGACGCTAACCACGGAACCATGGCGCTCGCAAGCTGACAGTCTCCTAGATGATGCCAACCTTGCGCATGGCCTACTCAGTTTGTATATTTTGCTTATTTTTTTCATAGTTCCACACAACTTCTTCCTGTTTTCTCGATTGATCTGTGTTCAGTTTTTTAAGGCCTATCCCTGTGCCAACTTCTAACTAAATCTGAGGGGGGTGCGATGGGGAGGTTCCCTTCTGAGTGTATCGCAACACACGGTCGTTGACGTGCTAGACGAGCATGGGCCGCACCCCT
The DNA here is from genome assembly GCF_023864345.2 of Schistocerca serialis cubense. Classification (NCBI taxonomy): domain Eukaryota; kingdom Metazoa; phylum Arthropoda; class Insecta; order Orthoptera; family Acrididae; genus Schistocerca; species Schistocerca serialis. The sequence continues at coordinate 608,006,113 of NC_064642.1, forward strand.
ATCACTATTCTTTAAGGCAACACCTGCAGCGGATGTGTGTGTCGTTGATGGCACAGCTGAACGGTGATCGCTCCTGAGTGGGCAAATCTGCTCAAAGTAACGCCTGCAGCCTGCAGACCGCCGTCTGCGGATGCAGTTATGTGAATGGTTCCAACAACAACAGGAAGCCAACGACTTGTTTATGGTCTGATGAAGCAGCGTTCACTCGTGAGGGTGTCTCCAGAATGCACAATGCCTACGACTGGTGTGACGTTACCCCGAACGTCACCCGCGACTGTTGATATCAAGTTGGCCCGAAATACTGGGAGAGAGGAGTTTAAGTCCCTACTTGTTACCTAACCAGTTGACTGCACGAAGGTATCGTGCCTTGTTCTCAAACTACGAGGTGCATTCAAGTTCTAAGGCCTCCGATTTTTTTTTCTCCGGACTGGAAAGAGATAGAAACATGCGCATTGTTTTAAAATGAGGCCGGTTTCATTGTCAATACGTCCCAGAGATGGCAGCACCGTACGGCAGATGGAATTTTACCACCAGCGGCGAGAATGAGAACTGTTTTAAATACTTAAAATGGCGACGTTTTCCTTACTTGAACAGCGTGCAATCATTAGTTTTCTGAATTTGCGTGGTGTGAAACAAATTGAAATTCATCGACAGTTGAAGGAGACATGTGGTGATGGAGACATGGATGTGTCGAAAGTGCGTTCGTGGGTGCGACAGTTTAATGAAGGCAGAACATCGTGTGACAACAAACCGAAACAACCTCGGGCTCGCACAAGCCGGTCTGACGACATGATCGAGAAAGTGGAGAGAATTGTTTTGGGGGATCGCCGAATGACTGTTGAACAGATCGCCTCCAGAGTTGGCATTTCTGTGGGTTCTGTGCACACAATCCTGCATGACGACCTGAAAATGCGAAAAGTGTCATCCAGGTGGGTGCCACGAATGCTGACGGACGACCACACGGCTGCCCGTGTGGCATGTTGCCAAGCAATGTTGACGCGCAACGACAGCATGAATGGGACTTTCTTTTCGTCGGTTGTGACAATGGATAAGACGTGGATGCCAGTTTTCAATCCAGAAACAAAGCGCCAGTCAGCTCAATGGAAGCACACAGATTCACCGCCACCAAAAAAATTTCGGGTAACCGCCAGTGCTGAAAAAATGATGGTGTCCATGTTCCGGGACAGCGAGGGCGTAATCCTTACCCATTGCGTTCCAAAGGGCACTACGGTAACAGATGCATCCTACTAAAATGTTTTGAAGAACAAATTCCTTCCTGCACTGCAACAAAAACGTCCGGGAAGGGCTGCACGTGTGCTGTTTCACCAAGACAACGCACCCGCACATCGAGCTAACGTTACGCAACAGTTTCTTCGTGATAACAACTTTGAAGTGATTCCTCATGCTCCCTACTCACCTGACCTGGCTCCTAGTGACTTTTGGCTTTTTCCAACAATGAAAGACACTCTCCGTGGCCGCACATTCACCAGCCGTGCCGTTATTGCCTCAGCGATTTTCCAGTGGTCAAAACAAGACTCCTCAAGAAGCCTTCGCCGCTGCCATGGAATCATGGCGTCAGCGTTGTGAAAAATGTGTACGTTTGCAGGGCGATTACGTCGGGAAGTAACGCCAGTTTCGTCGATTTCGGGTGAGTAGTTAATTAGAAAAAAAATCGGAGGCCTTAGGACTTGAATGCACCTCGTATTTGCCTGACGAAGTGGAAGATGTTCCATTTCATATTCCGCAGAGGTTATGGTTCCATCATGCTTATGCACCTCCACACTTTGGAATTAAAGTGCGATGGTGTTTAGACAGAACATTTCAGGAAAATGGCTCGGAGGTGGGCGGGTCCAATTGTATTGTCTCCGCGTTCATCTGACCTAAATCCCCTGGATTTCTTCCTGAGGGAATTGGGAATACTTGGAGGAGCGTGTGTATTCTACTGCGCCGACACGTGTGAAAGAACTGATGGCGCGCTTTCATGCTGCTCTTGTATCTGTGGATGCGGCAATTTTGCGAAGAGTCCAGAGCTGTAAGATCCAGCGTGCCGCGCAATGTTTGGACGTGCATGGCGGTCGCTTTGTGCATCTGCTCTGAGGAGAACGTATTCTTTTGTAAATGTCCTGCTTTCATTAATATGGAAATTATTATAGGTACTGGTCGCTAATATGTTACATCTAAGCGGACGTAGTCGGCCGGAGTGGCCGAGCGGTTCTGGGCGCTACAGTCTAAAACCGCGCGACCGCTACGGTGCAGGTTCGAATCCTGCCTCGGGCATGGATGTGTATAATGTCCTTAGGTTAGTTAGGTTTTAGTAGTTCTAAGTTCTATGGGATTTATGATCTCAGCAGTTAAGTCCCATAGTGCTCAGAGCCATTTGAACCATTTGCGCGGATGTACTATACGTGGTATAAATGATTATTTGACGTTAAGCTAGTTAACTGAACAATCATCTTTGGCCTCTCGAGATTGATATTGTGTTTGTAGTTATTCTGTTGTCTATGGCAGGTCATTTGTTCCAACCGTCTAATTCTGAATTGTCTGACCACGTTTTAGTTATTTTCACCGTTACAAAATATTGCACTGGTTAAATATCGGATAAGTGTGGCTTAAGAGACGGTGTATCGTACAGTATTCTAAGGCAGATTGAAACTAGCGAATAAAAACAAATACGCCTCGACCCAGACTCGAACCCTCGGTGTCCTGCATGCTAAATCAAAACGCTATCTCCAGTACCAACTGCAGAGTACTATGCATATATGCTGACAGAAGTAGCTACGGTGCATGTCATTACAATTTACTGCCGGAAATATGCGCAAGACGAAATTTTGTGAGAGACACTTTTGTGTTGCTGGTATATGAAGAATCGCGCTGCGACGTCCGAGTGCACGAACTGTTTCTTCGCTCTGTATATTAAAAAAGGTGTAGTCTACGTCCATCCGAACGTTTACTAGGGTATCGTGAAAAAGAACTTTTCGAGATATTTGATAACTGTTAAAATACAAATTGTATTTATATAGTTGTACAGATTTCTGGGCAGGTTTAGACAGTTCCCTTGTGATTAGTGTTGTACATTTTGATGATCGCATGTTACAGGCTTTTTTCACTATTATGAAAGTATTTTCACAGAAACAAAGGTAACTGGAGCGACAACCGAATAAATCACAACTACATTGTTGCTCTCTAATGAGGCACAGGAGGCTATGGGTTGCTTACATCAAAATACTCTGAAAAATCCTGATCCGTCTCTGAAATTTTACTGTGGATTTCAGGTTCACAGGTATGTCTCCGATTTCAAAGTAGTGATGAACCGCGCGAGATTCATTACATTTACAAATTGTTTACGTTTATCCTATAAAATGCGTTTCAGGCAAATGCCGGGATGGTTCCTTTGAAAGGGCACGGCCGATTTCCTTCCCAATCCTTTCCTAACCCGAGCTTGCGCTCCGTCTCTAATGACCTCGTTGTCGACGGGACGTTAAACACTAACCACCACCACCACCTATAAAATGCTTCTGGGCTTATAGCAAAGACAAAACGTTGTTCGGATTAGTCCACAGGAGAATTTTGCAAATAGCAGCCGCCACAGCAGTTCACAAACGAAATATTAAAGAAATCTGATGACGATGATGATGATTGGTTTGTGGGGCGCTCAACTGCGCATTCATCAGCGCCCGTACAAAGTCACAACTTTTTCACACTCTAATTTTTTTCACAGTCCAATCTAGCCACTATCACAAATGATGAGGACGGATGAGGACAACACAAACACCCAGTGCCCGGGCAGAGAAAATCCACAAACCTGCCGGGAATCGAACCCGGGACCCCGTAATCCAGAGGTAGTTAAAGAAATCTGTGTATATTGCACACGTGTGAGATGCCAAAGCTGTTAATACTTCGAGGATTACAAAAATCATGAAACCGCCCGGTATATCGGAAATATCACGATATAGGAAACAGTATCTTCAAACGGAGTTCGCTTTATGCATTTGAGTGGACGCTCTAGAACTGTTACAAGTGTTACAACAGCGTAATACTAGGCTGTTTTTTAAGCAGTCTTGTCTTCGCTATGTGCGATGAAAATAGCGGCACGTCAACGACAAACAAACATACACGATAATTGCCTGACTACCTCGACAGCTCAACTATTACCCTCGCATTGCCAACGACAGAAGAGTGATTACATAAGCAGCCAGCGAGTCGTATTACGTTACCCACAAAGAATACGACGGAACACCTGCTGTAATACAGAATTACGAGTTGTCACCACGAGATCCAAGGGTATTCCGGCTAGTTACACAAGTGCCCACTCAGAAAGATCCTATAAATCTCGTGCCGTTTACATAGAGTGGTAACTTGCAGTCCCATGATACATCGCAGAAAATTTGGACTTTAATTATTCATCTACGTACTTGTTTTGGGTATTCCTCTTGCGACAACATTTTCATCTCTGTCTCCAACAATTTCCAACAAATTTCACATGCCAGGCATTACTTTGCAGCATTTTATAACATCATCATAAAATCCCAAGCAGCAGACTATTTCTTTTTGGTGAAGGCGTATGGCTAAGATGACTTCTATTTTATTTTCATGTGTGCTAAATTTGTCATCAGAATTAATTTTAGAAACAACAGAAATCGTTTTGAGATTCTCTATCTCCCTCCCCCTGCAACCTTGGTAAAGTGGGATGGTTTTTCTAAATCTCAACAGCTCCCTCCATCCCTGCACCCTTGGTAAAGTGGGATGGTTTTTCTAAATCTTGGGTTTAACAGCAAGCAGGACTGTGATCACCAGACCAGTTTACCTGTGGCCCCTACAGGTCATCCATACACCTTGGGTCTTTCTCCCTACGTCTTTCACGTTTATACCACTTCCAGCGTACAAAAAATGATTAAAAGTTGTCAGTCCCATCTCAAATTGCAGACGAAGTTTGCTTACGGTCTACTTTATGTGCTTGTGTCGATCTGCTGTCGCCATGGTTGTCTTCATACACTGACGATCTAATGTAACGCTGAGACGAAGTATTACGTGTTTTGTGATCACCATTTACTGCTTTCTTTACATAGTTCTGACTATGTGCAGTGTAGGCCAATACTAGTTAACGCTTTGAAGCATTTTTTGGGTGTTAAATAAGGGCTAACCATTTGTTCACTCACACAGTCCGATTATAAAATGTCGTTCTTTCCAAAATATGAATTTTATTCACTTGACAGGCACAGCCGCTTGTCGTTAACGACACTCAAGTTGATGATGCAGTGATTCACAGACAATGTTCTTCCTCTGTGAGTTTGAGTACCCATATGATCCCTAGGATGATATTTCCTCTATTCTTTAGAGGAGTATACGTTTCGTTGATCATTGGTAAAAAGTTGACAATTATGTACTTCCCTGGACTCAAACCCTAATTCCTTGCTTTGGCGTGCACGGATGGCTCAACTGCAACAGCGTTGCACACAGAAGGCAGGAGCTAGGTTCGAGTACGGCACCGGAACACAATTTTCAACTTGACTCCTGTTTGGCGAAAAGGAATGCCTGAAGTATTGGAAAACATCAATGCCTTCACAATTTACAGCGGTCTTTGTAAACACCTCAGTTATCATTCTGCAAACTAAGATTGCCTTCGAGGAACGAAGGTATACAATGATTTACCGAAAACTATTTGCAAAGAGTGAAAGAAGAAGAATCAAATTCTACCTTCCAAACGAGACATCGAAGGCTACCTAATTTCCATTTTAATCATGGCTAACGTCATATCATTTTACTCTAGTAATTCACTCATGCATATAACCCCTTTATCTTCCAAAGGCTATGGATACTAACAAAGTTACACGCGCAGCGCAAATCCAATGAAGAGTGGAATATTCCTTAGATTATTTGTAAATCTTTACCTTAGGAACGGACCTCGCTAGCGTATGGAAATGAACGCCACGTAGCAGAGCTGTTGCGGAAACGCTGAAAAATTTGTACCCCCGTCATAACAAAGCCAGAAGAATGTCAAAAACGAAATGGGATTCTCAAAAACGCGTATGATTGCGTAATATCTTAAGTGAGAGGAGATGACTCATGACGAGTGCGTCTGTACATAGCGGGTACGAGAAGCTGTCATTGAAACGGGCACCAGAAAGCAATGCAGTACACTTGTCGATTTACATCACTAGCAAAATCTCAAAGCGGGTGAATTTATTGTCATTTTTAGCGTTTTCTGTTACACACACGGGTTATTCCCAACGAAATTTTGATCGAAAACAAAGGGGAATAGTTATGCAAAACCGTCGAAGTATCCATGATCTGCTGCATATTAAAACAAATCTCAGTACGAAACTTCCTGGCACACTAAAACTGTGTGTTGGACCGAGACTCGAACAAGGATCTTTGCCTTTTGCCGATTGCGCTGACCAAGCACGACTCACAACCCGTCCTCAGAGCTTCATTTCCATCAGTACCTCGTCTCCTACCTTCCAAACCTCAAAAAAGCTCTCCTGCGAAATGTGCAAGATTAGCACTACTGGAAAAAAGACACATTGCGGAGACATGGCTTAGCCACAGCCTGTGCGACGTATCCAGAATGAATTTCTTAGTCTGCAGCGGAGTATGAGCTGCTATGCAACTTTCCGGCAGATTAAATTTGTGTGTCTGCAGAGCAGGGCAAGGGTCCCGAGTTCTAATCTCGGCCAGCACACAGTTTTTCCAGCATTAATGTTGACGACCGAGGGCGGTGGTTTTGGAGGAGGAGGAGGGGGGGGGGGGGGGGGGAGCGGGGCGCAAAGCTTGCGAATGGCTTTCGCATCGCATCCTTTTGGAACTTTAAACCGTAAGCGGTGGAATTGATCGCTGTAAGCTACGGCGCAGTATTTATAGTCAGTAGGTATTGCGATTACAGTGCCATCTGTTAGCAACTTTTACAACTATTTCGAATTCTGTACAACTTTATACTAAAGTTCTTAACGATTTGACAATAAATTCAACGTCTGTTACAATGACATATTGATCTCATTTTTCAAGATATCTAATATTGAACGCAGGGATTCATTCACTGGACACCCTGTAAAAATTGCAGAAACGCTAGGCTGCTGTTATAGACGAGGAAAACACGGCAAGTGCCATAACCCGATTTCCGAGAAACTGCGCCCAGTGGAGCAGAGGTAAAAATAAGCGAATACGTGTCTCGACGACCAAAGGTTTAGATATATTTTCGAGGTACTTTACGTGCCCTTTACCGCGTGCTGTCGTCAGAGGAACTGGTGGTAGAGTGGTTAGCGTTGCGGCTTTTTAATTTTGCGCCCTATGTTCGAAACCCGAGAAATACTTTTATTTTTGTTTTTCATTTATATACCCAAGTCTGTAGAAGATTACTACATGAATGTTTTCCAGTGTATATTGATATAACGTTGTCCTTATTCGTGTACTAATTGTATGTCAGAGGACCGAATTTAAAAGAAGAAAGAGAGAATAATTTGAAATTCTTTTCGGTGAAATTCCTCTAGCTTATCTTGACTCATAATCAATTACAAGCGCCAGTTTTCGGAAAACAGATCCGTTACGCGTTGTCTGCTCCGGACTTACTGCCAACGCGGGAAATCAAATTCAAATGGTTCAAATGGCTCTGAGCACTATGGGACTTAACTTCTGAGGTCATCAGTCCCCCAGAACTTAGAACTACTTAAACCTAACTAACCTAAGGACATCACACACATCCATGCCCGAGGCAGTATTCGAACCTGCGACCGTAGCAGTCGCGGGGTTCCAGACTGTAGCGCCTAGAACCACTCGGCCACTCCGGCCGGCCGGGAAATCTTCACCAGGGTTAACGACGTTTCTTTTCTCAGCGAAATTCATACGAAGAAATGTGACTGTGGCAAATCTGCCTTCTTTCGATGCCCGTGGTGTTGGAAATATCTGTGTTTCGAATGTCTCTACGATCGGTATCATCCGAGGGCATGCACCAAATCTTCCTGAAGAATCAACGTATGAACGTAAAATGTAAGAATTCATATAAGAATTGATATGAGAAAGGAACATCCGAATACGAGAATTTAAAAAGACTGTAACCTCTCAGTACACTACACAAACACATAAATGGTACAGGGTGTTTCAAAAATGACCGGTATATTTGAAACGGCAATAAAAACTAAACGAGCAGCGATATAAATACACCGTTTGTTGCAATATGCTCGGGACAACAGTACATTTTCAGCCGGACAAACTTTCGAAATTACAGTAGTTACAATTTTCAACAACAGATGGCGCTGCAAGTGATGTGAAAGATATAGAAGACAACGCAGTCTGTGGGTGCGCCATTCTGTACGTCGTCTTTCTGCTGTAAGCGTGTGCTGTTCACAACGTGCAAGTGTGCTGTAGACAACATGGTTTATTCCTTAGAACAGAGGATTTTTCTGGTGTTGGAATTCCACCGCCTAGAACACAGTGTTGTTGCAACAACACGAAGTTTTCAACGGAGGTTTAATGTAACCAAAGGCCGAAAAGCGATACAATAAAGGATCTGTTTGAAAAATTTCAACGGACTGGGAATGTGACGGATGAACGTGCTGGAAAGGTAGGGCGACCGCGTACGGCAACCACAGAGGGCAACGCGCAGCTAGTGCAGCAGGTGATCCAACAGCGGCCTAGGGTTTCCGTTCGCCGTGTTGCAGCTGCGGTCCAAATGACGCCAACGTCCACGTATCGTCTCATGCGCCAGTGTTTACACCTCTATCCATACAAAATTCAAACGCGGCAACCCCTCAGCGCCGCTACCATTGCTGCACGAGAGACATTCGCTAACGATATAGTGCACAGGATTGATGACGGCGATATGCATGTGGGCAACATTTGGTTTACTGACGAAGCTTATTTTTACCTGGACGGCTTCGTCAATAAACAGAACTGGCGCATATGGGGAACCGAAAAGCCCCATGTTGCAGTCCAATCGTCCCTGCATCCTCAAAAAGTACTGGTCTGGGCCGCCATTTCTTCCAAAGGAATCATTGGCCCATTTTTCAGATCCGAAACGATTACTGCATCACGCTATCTGGACATTCTTCGTGAATTTGTGGCGGTACAAACTGCCTTAGACAACACTGCGAACACCTCGTGGTTTATGCAAGATGGTGCCCGGCCACATCGCACGGCCGACGTCTTTAATTTCCTGAATGAATATTTCGATGATCGTGTGATTCCTTTGGGCTATCCGAAACATACAGGAGGCGGCGTGGATTGGCCTCCCTATTCGCCAGACATGAACCTCTGTGAATTCTTTCTGTGGGGACACTTTAAAGACCAGGTGTACCGCCAGAATCCAGAAACAATTGAACAGCTGAAGCAGTACATCTCATCTGCATGTGAAGCCATTCCACCAGACACGTTGTCAAAGGTTTCGGGTAATTTCATTCAGAGATTACGCCATATTATTGCTACGCATGGTGGATACGTGGAAAATATCGTACTATAGAGTTTCCCAGACCGCAACACCATCTGTTGTTGAAAATTGTAACTACTGTAATTTCGAAAGTTTGTCTGCCTGAAAATGTACTGTTGTCCCAAGCATATTGCAACAAACGGTGTATTTCTATCGCTGCTCGTTTAGTTTTTATTGCCCTTTCAAATATACCGGTCATTTTTGAAACACCCTGTAAATGTATGATACTTACTGTGAAACCCATTCTAATTTTACCATTCATGTAATGCCCTTGTTTCTGCTAATTTAATAAGAGACATTCGTGCAGTAAACGCCTAAGGATATCGGTAGCTAAAGGAAAAGGAAAAAAAATAAACAAAAACAATCGGGTTTCGAAAACGGGGCGCAGAATTAAAGGGTCGCGAGGCTAACCACTGAGACACCATTTCGACTGATGACCTCGTACGGAAAAAAAAGCACACACAAGTACCTCGCAAACTTTGACCGCCTTTTGCAGAAAATGATAGGGTATCTACAGATAATCCAAGACAGGTTTTCACTTATTTTGACTCCTGTTCCACTGAGCGAATTCCCTGAGGGAAGAACATGGATTACGCCGAACCCATGTAAAGTCAGTTTGCGAACTAAAAAAAATAATTGAACCATAATTGTACGGTGTGCAGAATTATTCAAATTTTCCTCTTAAATGGGAAGAGCCGACGGCAGGCGAGGTGTGTCGAGCGCAGCTGTTCCTTCTGGCGTCCTCGTCGCCCTTGCTCTTGACCGCCGGCGATGCAACTAGGTGCTGTCGAACCCGCGGCCGCCCCCGTCCAGGAATAGCCCTCGCCACGGCCAGCATTTATTTTAGACGCCTCTTGAAGTCGGCTACCTGCGTGCCCCCGTCCTCACGTCGTCACGGTATGACCCGTCGCTTCCTGCAGCCTTCCGAGCTGAGTTTCACAGAGGAAGACTGCACTGTAGTTCCTTCTCTAGATTGTCGCACAGATGACAAAATGGTAGATATCGAAATACACGACAGAGGGATAGAGAAACAATTAAAATCGCTCAAAAGAAGAAAGGCCGCTGGACCTGATGGAGTACCAGTTCGATTTTACACAGAGTACGCGAAGGAACTTGCCCCCCTTCTTGCAGCGGTGTACCGTAGGTCTCTAGAAGAGCGTAGCGTTCCAAAGGATTGGAAAAGGGCACAGGTCATCCCCGTTTTCAAGAAGGGGCATCGAACAGATGTGCAGAACTATAGACCTATATCTCTAACGTCCATCAGTTGTAGAATTTTGGAACACGTATTATGTTCGAGTATAATGACTTTTCTGGAGACTAGAAATCTACTCTGTAGGAATCAGCATGGGTTTCGAAAAAGACGATCGTGTGAAACCCAGCTCGCGCTATTCGTCCACGAGACTCAGAGGGTCATAGACACGGGTTCACAGGTAGATGCCGTGTTTCTTGACTTCCGCAAGGCGTTCGATACAGTTCCCCACAGTCGTTTAATGAACAAAGTAAGGGCATACGGACTATCAGAGCAATTGTGTGATTGGATTGAAGAGTTCCTAGATAACAGAACGCAGCATGTCATTCTCAGTGGAGAGAAGTCTTCCGAAGTAAGAGTGATTTTAGGTGTGCCGCAGGGGAGTGTGCTATTCACAATATACACAAATGACCTTATGGATAACATTGGAAGTTCACTGAGGCTTCTTGCGGGTGATGCTGTGGTATATCGAGAGGTTGTAACAATGGAAAATTGTACTGAAATGCAGGAGGATCTGCAGCGAATTGACGCATGGTGCAGGGAATGGCAATTGAATCTCAATGTAGACACGTGTAATGTGCTGCGAATACATAGAAAGAAAGATCCCTTATCATTTAGCTACAATATAGCAGATCAGCAACTGGAAGCAGTTAATTCCATAAATTATCTGGGAGTACGCATTAGGAGTGATTTAAAATGGAATGATCATATAAAGATGATCGTCGGTAAAGCTGATGCCAGACTGAGACTCATCGGAAGAATCCTAAGGAAATGCAATCCGAAAACAAAGGAAGTAGGTTACAGTACGCTTGTTCGCCCACTGCTTGAATACTGCTCAGCAGTGTGGGATCCGTACCAGGTAGGGTTGATAGAAGAGATAGAGAAGATCCAACGGAGAGCAGCGCGCTTCTTTACAGGATCATTTAGTAATCGCGAAAGCGTTACGGAGATGATAGATAAACTCCAGTGGAAGACACTGCAAGAGAGACGCTCAGTAGCTCGGTATGGGCTTTTGTTGAAGTTTTGAGAACATTCCTTCACCGAGGAGTCAAGCAGTATATTGCTCCCTCCTACGTATATCTCGCGAAGAGGCCATGAGGATAAAATCAGAGAGATAAGAGCCCACACAGAGGCATACCGACAATCCTTCTTTCCACGAACAATACGTGACTAGAATAGATGGGAGAACCGATAGAGGTACTCAAAGTACCCTCCGCCACACACCGTCAGGTGGCTTGCGGAGTATGGATGTAGATGTAAATGTAGTAGATGCCGACGGTGGGTATTTCTCCAGCACGTACTCAGGGTGTACCATAATGAAAACTAGTACGGAATGGAAGTATATGATAATAAAAGCAAAAATCAGTTAACATGGACCGCAAACGTAGCATTCGAGAAATAGTTGGGAATGTGTGGATCCGAGCCGCTACTGGTTTCACTACGAAATACTGTCGTTTGTGTATTATACCGGGGACCTAGAAACGACGAAGAGGTGTGTGGAAATTTGCCACGCCGGACATATGCCACGATTTTACCTGCTCCGAAGGGTTGGGTCCCTTGTCTCCCCCCCCCCCCCCCCCCCCCCCTCCTCCTCCTCCTCCTTCTCCTCCACCTCCTCCTCCTCGCCCGCTTACTGAGCCTTTCCACTGGTTTACTTAACATAGAACCAGAATCTCTCTGGATTTTCCACCACATGTCTAGAGAGAGTTTCCTTGTGGAAAGTATTAAATGCGTGTCGCAATGAAATCCGCACCAAATTTCGAGCCTCAGTAAAACTTTGCCAATTTTGGAGATTTTGCGTTCGTCTACATCGTATGGTCTTCACTTACATAGTTTGGAAGCGAATTTTTTAGTTGATTTTATAAATAGATATATTTCGCGTTTATTTTTGGTGAATTTGTTTGATACGGAATTGAGCCTCGCTATGACTGTATGTTCACTAATGCCTGGATCCGTCGTGATGCTCAGGATTATTTGTGGCTAAGAGGTCATGTGTGTTTTCGTAACCATTTACAATTTGAATGGTCTTGTGAACTAATTCTTCAAAATCATTTTAAAAAAAGCATTTAGAACAATTACGGAAGTTCTTTTCTATCTACAATAGGGTCTGGAAATATATTTTTGTCAACATACGGAAGGTAGATTGAAGTCACTGCCAACTATAATTGTATGAGTAGGGTTCCTATTTGTGATGAGACTCAAGTTTTCTTTGAACTGTTCAGCAACTGTTTCATCTGAGACCGGGGGTCGGTAAAAGGAGACAGTTATTAATTTATTCCGGTTGTCGAATATAACCTCTGCCCATACTGCTTCAATGTCGCTTGTGAGCTGGAACATCCATTATATTATTTTTCCTTAAGTTGTGCTTCTTGTTTCTGTTGTAGTGCAGATGATTACAATTACGGCTTTTCCCTTCAAAACCTAGGATGCTTTCTCTGTGACCCTGTAAATACCAGAGCTAAACAATGTAGAACAACAACGTACGTTACAATCATAGCATTCTGTATTACTTCATTTCCTTATTTCTAACATTTTAAAATTGTACGTCGACTTCAGATGACATGTCAGTCATAGATGTTCTTATCTCTATTTAGTGAACGTATTTTCAGTCATGTTTTGAACATTGTCCCGCTACACTTTATTAACTAATGTTTCGCCGCAAGGGATATCGTATTTTAGAGAGTGAATTAATATGGAGTATGACCGTTCTTCTTTTCAAACACTCACATACCCATTTCGTCTTTCCTTGTTGTCTTTTGGGCATGCAGTTGCAGTACTTAAAGTATGCACAAATGCAGTGATCAAAAAGAAATGATTAGCGTACATTCGCATTCTCTTTACATCGTTCCTTACTTGTAGCTCCCATGGCGATAGGCTGTTTCTATCACAATCAGTAAGCGTGAAAGGAAGGTACCGTACAGAGAGAGGAATCCATATTTATACTTGGCAGAACTAATTACATACTGACATAATCGTCGGTATTGCTTTCGTTTCCCAAAAGTTATAAATATTTCGATTTCGCAAAAGTAGCTCTGTATTTGGCCAAGATGTCGAAGAAGGTACCTTACGTACTGGTTGTATCGAGTAAGATGTGGAGGCGGCGGTTTGAAAGCGGACAGAAGTAGTACGAGGAAGGACGTCCCTTACCTGAGGGATCGCTACTCAAGCTACCTGGCAAAGGGGCAAGTGTAGCAAATGTCCGGCGTGGCAAATGTCCGGCATTCGACGAAGAGGTTTGGTCCCGCCGTAGCCCCAGTGGTTCACAACCCCACAAAACGCCACAGCAATCCACCCACCCCACCGCCGCCCCACACCGAACCCAGGGTTATTGTGCGGTTAGGCCCCGTCGGATGGATTCGTGCCGGGGACTGGCACGCCTTCCCGCTCGGGAAGCAGCGCGTTAGACCGCACGGCTAGCCGGGCGGGCTAAATACTGTCGTAATTCGTACTAGTACACATCCAGTCACATTAATGTGATCACCTGTCAGAAACCTGAGTAAACAACTTTTGCAGAGCGGACCGCTGCTAGATGTGCATTAAGAGAGACAATGAGGTCCTCTAAGGTACCGAAAGGGAGGTGGAGCCATGCGGCCTCCAGTGCCGTGGTCTCTAGGTCTCTCAGTCGAGGGTCCCTGGCGCGAACAGCCCGATTGAAGTTTCCGACTGATTCTCGATTACGTTTAGATCTGGGGAGTTTGGTGGCCAGGGACAGTTCGGTAAACTCGTACTGGTGCCCTTCGAACAACATACGTACACTGCGAATTGTGTGACATGTTGCGTTGCCCTGCAGGTAGGTGCCATCGTATCGGGAAAAACAAACTGCATGTAGGGGTGGACATGGTCGCCAAGGATAGAGGCATATTTGCGTTTATCTATTATGCTTTCCAGAAGCACCCAGAGAATGCTACGAAAACGTTCCGCTGACCAAAATGCTCCCTTCTACTTGCTTTCTACGTCTACAGGGCTACTCAGCAAATCAAACTTAAGAGCCTGACAGAGGACCCATCGAACCACCTTCACAATAATTCTGTCATTCCACTCTCGAACAGCACGCGGGAAAAAAAAACGAACACTTAAATCTTTCCGTGCGAACTCTGATTTCCCTTATTTTGTTATGATGAACGTTTCTACCTACGCAGCTCAACGTCAACATTTTCGCATTCGGAGTAGAAAGCTAGTGATTGAAATTTCGTGAGAGTATCCTGCCGTAACGAAAATCGCCTTTGTTTTAATTACGTCCACCCCAAATCCTATATCATGTCCGTGACAATCTGCCCCCTATTTCTCGATAGTATAAAAATATGCTGTCCTCCTCTGAACTTTCTCGATTTACTCCGCCAATCCTATCTGGTAGGAATCCCACATCGCGCAGCAGCACTCCAAAAGAGGACGGACAAGCATAGTATAGGCAGTCTCTTTAGTAGATCTGTTGCATCTTGTACGCGTTCTGCCACTAAAACTGTCTTTGATTCGTCTTCCCCACAACATTTTCTATGTGTTCTTTCAAATTTAAGTTGTTCGTAAGTAAAAATCCTAGTAACTTAGTTGAATTTACGGCCTTTAGATTTGATTGATTTATCGCGTAACCGAAGTTTAACGGATTTCTTTTAGCACTCATGTGGATGACGTCACACTTTTCGTTCTTTAGCTCAGTTTCCCATTTTCGATATCTTATCTAAATCGTTTTGCAAGTAGTTTTGATCTTATTAGTTTTGATCTTCTGATGACTTTAATAGACGATAAATGACAGCATCATCTGCAAACAACCTAAGAATGCTGCTCAGATCGTCTCCTAATTCGTTTATATAGATAAGGAACAGCAGAGGGCCTATAACACTACCCTGCGGAACGCCAGATATCACTTCTGTTTCATTCGATGAGTTTCCGGCAATTACCACCAACTGTGACCCCTCTGACAGGAACTCTTGAATCCAGTCGCATATGTGAAACGCACGTAATTTGAGTACAAGCAGCTTGTGACGTACGGTGTCAAAAGCCTTCTGGAAATCTAAAAATACGGAATCAATTTGAAAAGCCTTTGTCGATAGCACTCTAGTGTGAATAAAGAGCTAAATGCGTTTCACAAGAACGAAGTTTTGTAAATACGTGTTGACTGTGTGTCAATAGACAGTTCTGTTCGAGGAAATTCATAATGTTCGAACACAATATACGTTCCAAAATACTCCTGCATATCGACGATAATGATATGGGCATGTAATTTACCGGATTACACCTACTGCCTTTCTTGAATAATGGTGTGACCTGTGGAATTTTCCAGTCTTTGGATACGTATCTTTCGTCGAGCGAGCGTTCGCATATGATTGTCAAGTACTTTGCCAAAACAGACGTAATGTCTGATGGGATAACAGCAATCAGTGATTTTATAATGTTACTTATAATCCGTCTTGATTGCAAATTTGATTATAAGTAACATTATTGTCAAGTACGGAGCTATTGCATCAGCATACTCTGAAAGGAGCCCAATTAGTATAAAATCTGGACCGGAAGAGTTGCTTTTATTAAGTGATTTAAGCCGATTCACTATTCCGAAGATATCTGCTTCAAAGTTACTCATGCTGGCAGCTGTTCTTGATTCGAATTCTGGAATGTTTACTTTGTCTTCTTTGCTGAAGCAATTTCGGAAGGCTGTGTTTAGTAACTCTGCTTTTGGAGCACTGTCATCGGTAGTATTACCATTGCTAGCGCGCAGCAGAGAAGGTAATGGTTGTGCCTTGCCACTAGCATGCGAGTGCTATATGTAGGACCAGAATCTCTTTGGGTTCTCCACCAGGTTTCGAGACAAAGTTTCGTTGTGGAAACTGTTATAAGCATATCGCACTGAAGTCCGCGCTAAAGTTCGAGCTTCTGTTAAAAATCGCCAATCTTTGGCGTTTTGCTTTCGTTCAATTTTGGCACGTTTTTACCGTTGTTTCTGCAACAGTGTTCTGACCTGTTTTTTGTACCATGGGGGATCAGCTCCGTCGTTCGTTAATTTATTTTGTATACATCTCTCAATTGCTGTCGATACTAATTCATTGAATTCAAGCCACATCTGGTCTTTACTTACATTGTTAAAATGGAAGGAGTGGAGACTGACTCTCAGGAAGGCGTCAAGCGAATTTTTATCTGCCCTCCTGAGTACATATACTTTTCGTTTATTTTGGGTGGATTTGGTAGTTACGTTATTCAGTCTCGCTACGAAACCCTGTGTTCACTAATTCCTGTATCTGTTTTGATGATTGTTATTAACTCAGGATTATTTGTTGCTAAGACGTCAAGTGTGTTTTCAGAACCGTTTACTATTCGAGGAAGCTCATGAACCAATTGCTGGAAATAATTTTCAAGGAATGCGTTTAGCACAATTTCGGGTGATGTTTCATGCGTTCCTCCGGCTTTAAAATGTATTTTAATTATAAGCTGCGCCTTGACCTAAAATATTTTTAATTATAAATCAAGATAATTATAATTCTAAAAAGATTCTCTGATAACGGAGTCACCACCAACTATAACTGTATGAGGCGGGTGCGTGTTTGAAATTAGACTCAAGTTTTCTTTGAACCTTTCAGCAGTTGCATCATCTTTCTGACGTTTCACGCCGCGCACGCCAACCGCCAACTGTCCGATGGAGCATTTAACGTGATTCATTTGGGAAGTCCACCTGTCGCCAAGTCCAGTTGCGGTACTACCGAACTAATTCCAGACTTCCGTCGCCAGTGAACAGCCGTCAGCATGGGTGCATGAACCAGGCGTCGGCTGTAATGGTGCCGCAGATGACAACCAAAGGGCTCCTGATATGAAAAGAAATGGCATGCCAGGTTGTCGGGCCGTATGGCGTTCGACAGTCAGGCTGGTATCTCACCGCTCTCCAGAGCGTCTCCAGACATGTCTTCCGTCTGAAATCTTTTGACTGGAGTAGAATTGTCTTCGGTGGCGAGTCCCGCTTCGAACTGAGCCACTACGACCAGTGAAGACATCTGGAGACGCCCAGGCGAGTAAAGGGATACCAACCTGACTGTCGCCCGCTATATGGCCCTACAACCAGGAGTGATGGTGTGGGGTGTCATTCCTTTTTATAGCAGGACCCCTTTGGTTGTCATCCGCAGCATCCTTACAACACTGTGGTACGTTGTTCTGGGCTTACTTTTCAGCAAGATAATGCCTGCCCGCACGTGGCGAGGATTTCTGCTGTTTATCTTCCTGCATGCTAAACTCTACCTTGGCCAGTAAGGTCACCGGATCTCTCACCAACTGAGGAATTTTGGAGGATTTTGGGCGGGGCCCTCCAATCAGCTCGATATTTTGACGATCTTACTCTCGAACTGGACAGAATTTTGCACGATATCCCTCAGGAGGACATCCAAACCTCTATTAATCCACGTGAAGTCGAATAATTACTTGCAGAGGGGCCAGAGGTGGACAAACACGTCACTGACTTCTTCAATTTGTGAAGCTCTTTTTCTTGAACACGTCATCCATTTTTTCCGTAAATTTAATCATTTATTTGTCTGCACATACACATCACATCTACTCTTTCCGGCCGGCCGGAGTGGCCGTACGGTTCTAGGCGCTGCAGTCTGGAGCCGAGCGACCGCTACGGCCGCAGGTTCGAATCCTGCCTCGGGCATGGATGTGTGTGATGTCCTTAGGTTAGTTAGGTTTAATTAGTTCTAAGTTCTAGGCGACTGATGACCTCAGAAGTTAAGTCGCATAGTGCTCAGAGCCATTTGAACCATTTTTTTTACTCTTTCCGTTCCATTCCGATGATTTTTCATTGTGCGTCTTTTTCATTTTTCTTGTCTTAGAGTGTATAATTTATAAGTTATTTGAATTATGAGGGAATAAAGTCTCCCATTGCATTTTTCCGTCTGTATCTGAAGGTTAATCTCTCATCTACTGTACGGATTTCGATACAGTTTTCTAATACACAGGCAGATTCACGAGGATGGTTTGTGTATATAATTTATTACCATTAAGCGAGACAAGCCGTCTTGCCGCAGGTACTTAGTTACTGTTGTGAAGCCGAGGCGAGTCGCTAGTCAGTACTAACAAGGGAACCTCCCCATCGCACCCCCCTCAGATTTAGTTATAAGTTGGCACAGTGGATAGGCCTTGAAAAACTGAACACAGATCAATCGAGAAAACAGGAAGAAGTTGTGTGGAACTATGAAAAAATAAGCAAAATATACAAACTGAGTAGTCCATGCGCAAGATAGGCAACATCAAGGATAGTGTGAGTTCAAGAACGCCGTGGTCACGTTGTTAGCGTGAGCAGCTGCGGAACGAGAGGTCCTTGGTTCAAGTCTTCTCTCGAGTGAAAAGTTTAATTTTTTATTTTCAGACAATTATCAAAGTTCAGGCACTAACACATAATCAACTTCGTTCTCCAAAATTCCAGGACATGTTCAGATTTGCTTGGACATATGCAGGATTTAACGGTCTACACACGGAAACATTTGAAAACGTAAAAAACATGTTTTGACAGAGCACAGGGAAAACTGTGCGACTGTGAAACTGTTGCATTCATTTGTTGCAGTTTATGTGACAAACTCTTATGTTTTCATCACTTTTTTGGGAGTGATTATCACATCCACAAGAAAACCTAAATCGGGCAAGGTAGAAGAGTCTTTTTACCCATTCGCCAAGTGTGCAAGTTAGGTGGGTCGACAACATATTCCTGTCATGTGACGCACATGCCGTCACCAGTGTCATATAGAATATATCAGACGTGTTTTCCTGTGGAGGAATCGGGTGACCTATGACCTTGCGATCAAATGTTTTCGGTTCCCATTGGAGAGCACGTCCTTTCGTCTACTAATCGCACGGTTTTGCGGTGCGGTCGCAAAACACAGACACTAAACTTATTACAGTGAACAGAGACGTCAATGAATGAACGGACAGATCGTAACTTTGCGAAAATAAAGAAAGTAAAATTTTCACTCCAGGGAAGACTCGAACCATGGACCTCTCCCACTAAAGGGAATGGGATAGATGAAAAGAAATATTTAGGTGTAACACTATAATGTAAAAAAAAAAAACACTTGTTTCCTGTGCGCATTTCTTGTGTATTTGACACGTTCCACATCATAACGGTTTTTCCGTGCTATTGATCAATGGAACACGTAACTAACTAACTAACTAACTTCCCTACATGCAAACTGTCCCCACTGCCACGCGCAGAACGTACAAATTTCTGTCCTTCAGTTCGATAGAATCGTTTGGTGCGCCCATTCGTGCACTTCGTTATGATCTGTCTTAAGTGCAATATGTAGAGGAGGGTCTTTGAACTTCCTGGGCGGCGGTATACTTACTACTGCTCCTTCTACGCTGCCACTGGTCCAGCTGTTGCCAGAGAATCAGGTGCACGATAGTGCTGTTCCCAAACGAGTAGCGAGTGTTTTCAAGTGACGATGCAGAAATGCAGACTGAAGGAGTTGCTGAGTCATTGTTTGAAGAACGTGACAATGAACTTGACCACCACCAATACCAAACTCAGTAGGGCGACCTTAGCATTCCTGTGACAACGTGTTCCGCTTCAAAGACTAAAGAAAGAATCAGATTTCCTTATTCGTCTCAGTTGGTACATACATAGGGCAGCCACAGCTAAAAAAGTAAATTAATATTTAAGACTCTTCAAACTGTGTTTTAGTAAAAACTTTATTGTGAATTGATGGGATCTACGGTGAATGAAGAGTCTTTAAGCTGCTTCAACAGTTTTGCAGTCCTTTATAGGGTACTCCGGTTTCGCAACGTTACAGGTGCGGCCACAGGTGATGCAATAATTAATCCTCAAGCAATTGGGAAGTAGTGACGTTCCATAGTTCAGTAGTCTGCTATTAACAAAAGCCTATAACTTCTTCGATCTGCAAATGAACTAACCGATTGTTTGAGGACTAATCATTGCATCACCTGACGCTACACCTGTAACATTGCGAAACCGGTAGCGTTCCCAATAAAGGACAACATGACAGCTACGATGGCTGACGAGTTTTCGTTCATTGTAAAGAATTCAATCACTTCAAAAAACGGTTTGAAGATTCTTAAATGTTAACTGAGTTGGACTGCTGTGAGGCGGCTCAACCTGCGCTATGTCGGATTATCCGCATTAGACAATAACGCCCTCTGATCCGCCCGGATAACCGTGCTTGTTAGTACGCCACGCCGATCCAAAACAGAATACGCCCGGAGGATTAACAACGACGGCCGATGTGCCGGCCAGTCTGGATGTAGTTTTTAGGCGGTTTCCCACATTTGACTAGGTGAATCCCGGGCTGATACCCACGTCCCGCCTCAGTTACACGATTCGCAAACATTCAGATAACGTTCGCAAACTTTCACAGGGGTTAACACTAGCGCAGAGAGATGGGGTACACAGCTTCCGAGCCAGCCGCGGTGGCCGTGCGGTTCTAGGCGCTTCAGTCGGGAACCGCGAGACTGCTACGGTCGCAGCTTCGAATCCTGCCTCGGGCATGGATGTGTGTGATGTCCTTAGGTTAGTTAGGTTTAAGTAGTTCTAAGTTCTAGGGGACTGATGACCTCAGATGTTAAGTCCCATAGTGCTCAGAGCCGTCCCAGGGGAAAGGGGCATCGACAGGTAGGGCATTCGGGCACAGTCCACCACTTAACATTGCCAAATCCAGAATAACATGCGGATCCAGGGAAGACGCGGGATTCGGCAAAGAAAAAGAAGAAGGAGAAGCAGACAATCATCACATCTAATAGAAACTACTTTGCTTGTGGATGACATGAGGAAACTGCGAGAATAGGGTACGGTAAATTTAAAGCAACTACCGAACAAAACTCATTATTTATTTTTAAACCAATCTATTATTTCTTCCCATTCTCTGTTTAGAACATTTTGATAATCAGGAGAGAAATACGAGGCGTGTTTTTGAAGTAAGTACCGTTTCTAAATTAAAAAATGACATGCTAAGATATCTCAATAATATTATTTTTACATGAAAGCCTGTACCTTAATCTACCTTTCTACATAATTTCCATCAATATTGAGGCACTTGTCATAACGTTGTACCAGTTTTTGAATACCCTCCTCTTAGAAGTCTGCCGCCTGACTTATTAACCACTGCGTCACCACTATTTTGACTTCGTCATCGACTTGAAGACGCTGACCGCCCACGTGTTTCTTCAGGATGAAACGTGGGTGGCCTACGTCACACCAGAATCAAAGCAACAGTCCATGGAATGGCGGCATTCAGATTCACCCAGAAAAGTGAAGTTTAAGCAAACAATTTCTGCCCGGAAAATCATGTGCACAGTTTTTTGGGACAGAAAAGGAGTATTGCTTGTGGAATTTCTGCGTCGTAATGAGACAATGCAACAGCTTACTGTAAGACATTACACAATCTGCGCCGTTCAATTCAGAACAAAAGACGTGGCAAGTTGAGCAAGGGCATAGTTTTGCTGCAAGACAATGCCCGTCGGTATGTGGGGAATCAGACGAAAGATGTCATCACATCTTTTCGATGGGGAACTCTAGATCATCCTCCGTACAGCCCCTATCTTGCGCCCAGTGACTACCATCTGTTTCTGCACTTGAAGAAACACCTGGGCGGTCAGCGTCTTCAAGACGATGACGAAGTCAAAATAGTGGTGATGCAGTGGTTAATAAGTCAGGCGGCAGACTTCTATGAGGAGGGTATTCAAAAACTGGTACAACGTTATGACAAGTGCCTCAATATTGATGGAAATTATGTAGAAAGGTAGATTAAGGTACAGGCTTTCATGTAAAAATAATATTATTGAGATATCTTAGCATGTCATTTTTTAATTTCAAAATGGTACTTACTTCAAAAACACGCTTCGTATTAATCCGCTTTTTTCCAATGAAAGTGCGACAGTTTCTTCTGAAAGCTGGTATTTCTAGCTTAAAAATGGCGTTGGTACACTGAGTTGTCCACAATTACAATTCTTCGAGCTACAACTCATAGAGGGCCATTATTTGCGCTTTGATACTGTACAACCTTATTTCGTATTAACGCCACGTGTTTAACGTCCACAGTTTCGAGCTGTCGGCCCATATTTAAATAGGTGGTGTTAATATGAAATCAGGGTGTTCAGCTGAAACACTCGTGATTGTGCTGACAAAAACGAAGCATTACAATGAAATGACTATCAACAGCACTCTTCCCGCTATACGAAAAAATACAATTGTTGTGGAAGACGTAGGGGCCCAGTCTTTAGTATCATGACTCTCAAAACGTGCAAAAGTTCATAACATGTTGGTCTTTTGAATGCAATGCCGCCATGTGACGAAAGTAAAATTTTCAAAACTGATAATGTCAAAAAACAATACAGTGTTTCAGTAAAGTTTTCATAAAATTAGCGAGCTGTTTTAAAACGTACCTTTCATTACTTTTATTGTAAATGAATATCTTTTTTTTCGTGTCATCAGTCTTCCAATAGCTTGCTGCGACCATATCTCTGTGGCAACCTCTTCATCTCAGAGCAGCATTTGCACCCAGCGACCTGAACTGTTCGTCAGATATAGTCGAATGTCTGTTTTCTACACAGTTTATACCTTCCACAGCTGCTCAAATACCTTGAAGTCTTAACACATGTCCTGTCATCCTGCCCCTTCATCACGTTACCGTCTTCAACATGCTCTTCTCCTCACTGATTCTATGGTACCTCGTCATTTCTTGTCATATCTGTCCTCTTAATTCTCAACGTTCTTTCCACACCCCAGACTCTTCGATTCTCTACTTTTCCTGTTTTCCCACCGTCCATGATTCACTTTAAGGTACTGTTCTCAGAACTTTTTCCTCAAATTAAGGCCGATGATAGACTTTCTTGGGCAGGCATGACCTCTTTGCCTGTGATAGTCTGCACCACCTTATATCTTTATTGCTTCGTACGTCACGTGTTTTTGCGTGGAAGGTAGCAGGATTCTTTTGTGTACTTCGTGGTCCCAAATTTTCATGTTAAGTTCGTCGGTAATCTCATTTATGTTGACCCTCATTAATGTCATCTCTCTTGGGTTTGCCGGCTGTGGAGGCCGAGCGGTTCTAGGCGCTACAGTATGGAACCGCACGACCGCTACGGTCGCAGGTTCGAATCCTGCCTCAGGTATGGATGTGTGTGATGTCCTTAAGTTAGTTAGGTTTACGTAGTTCTAAGTTCTAAGGGACTGATGACCTCAGATGTTAAGTCCCATAGTGCTCAGAGCCATTTGAACCATTTTTTTTTCTCTTGGGTTTACACCCAACCCATATTCTGTGCTCATTAGACTACTCTTTACATTGCGTGATAAATGACCCTAACGGAAGGACAGATACGTGTACACATGCGGTGTACCACTTTTATCTGAATGAGTTAAATAAACTTGAAGTAATAATCGTAAGTCAGTGTTGCTATCGCCTCGTGGCACCTGATTGCAGCGCTGTCATGGACAAACTGCCTGTGTCTTTCAAGTCGCGAGGCAGGGGTCGCCAGTATTGCGAAATGCCGCAACCTGTAACCTCTCGTAACAGTCGCGCTGGCTGGCGTAACTGGAGGGCTTATCTTTTATTCAACATCGCTGTACCGAGCTCACGCTGCAGTGCACTTCCCTCTGTCTGCCACGCACAAGCAATGCAAGTGGGCACCACAGACATACGTCAGTCCACAGAAAAGCCGAATACGATCTGAAAGTAAGTGATTCAATACAAGTGATAAAATGCACAACAAAATTTTCTTTACAGCTTTTTGGGTGAGATTATACAAAGCAGTGTCAGTCAGACTACACCCCATCGAGTCTGTGACCCTCGTTGAATCAGACAAACAAGGCTTCCTTCTACATCTACACAAATACTCCGCAAGTCACCGTACGGTGCGGGGCGGAGAGTGCCCTGTACCACTACCAGTCATTTCCTTTCCTGTTCCACTCGCAAACAGAGGGAGGGAAGAACAACTGTCTATATACCTCCGTACGAACCATAATTTCTCTTAAAACTCTTTACGGTCCTTACGTGAAATGTGTGCTAGCCGCAATGGAATCGTTCTGCAGTCAGGTTCTGATACTGGTTCTCCAAATTTCTCCAGCCGTGTTCCGCGAAAAGAACGTCGTTATCCCTCCAGTGATTCCAATTTGAGTTCACGAATCATCTCCGTAGTATTTGCGTATTGAGCAGACACACCGCTAACAAATCTACGAGGGCAATCCCAAAAGTAAGGTCTCCTATTTTTTTATAAGTACATAGACTGTTTATTTCTACAATAGTTTTCATCAGTTTACAGCATGAACATTTAGCTATTTTTCGACATAATCGCCATTTCTGTCGATGCATTTTTGTAGAAGTTGTGACAGTTTTTGTATTCCCATGTCATACCAGCTCGCCGCCATGCTGTTCAGAAAGTTATGAACCTCTTCTTTGACCTCGTCGTCGGAGCTGAATCGCTTTCCGGCCAAATGTTCTTTTAACCTAGGGAACTGGGCGCCAAGTCAGGACTATAGAGTGGGTGGGTGATTATGTTCCACTGAAACTGTTGCAGGAGAGCAACGGTTTGCCGAGCGATGTGTGGGCGAGCGTTGTCATGGGGAATGTGTACGCCCTTGCTCAACATTCCTATTCTCCGGTTCTGAATTGCCCGTTTGAGTTTTTTCAGAGTCTCACAGTACCTGTCAGAGCGTTAATTGTTGTCCCAGCGATTCAGCTCCGACGACTCGCACTAAACCTCCAGAAATGTCAGTTCAGGCGGTGAGCCCGTAGATGTGGTACAAGCAGCACACTTCCCCAGTCCGTCCCTGAATTGACTTAGTGAGCCGCCGTTTAGGAATTCGTCCTAACTGTTACGTGGACATGCTCTCGTAGTTTTAAGTGCCCTTGCTGAGCCGTAGCAGCGAAGTCGGAGAGTGCAGTGCTACTGTCAATGTTTTACGTAATGAAGCGAGAAGAAGTTTTTTGTGCAAATAATTTTTACAAGGGCTGGCATTATGGTGCGTTTAATTAAGAAACACCGTAAAATAAACTTGTTCACCCTGTTTATAAGCTAACTATTACCGGTATGAGAACATGGTCTAACGCATGACTAGATCGAAAGCTATCCCATCGAGGTCTATGGCGCACATTTGTAACTTGAGTGTACAATCGGTATAGTTCGTATAAGATCGTACATCTTCGGTTAGGCAAAGCTGTTCATTTATTTATTAATATCAACGTTTTCTGGCACTGTAAAATTACTAAAAGAAAATATGTATGACTTATAGACTCCTCCTAATCTCTGAGAAGCAGAAGGCAGCTTTCGTTACCAAATATTTACTAACAACAATTACCTGATTCGCCCCAGAATAAATGTACTCTCCCACCTTATCTCTTTGCTGACGTCACGAGCAATTTCTGCATCGGCACCTCATTCCACTGGCTCTGAAAGCGTCACCTGGCCAACCGCCTCTGCTAGACAGCGTGGGAACCTACCGCCCGCTCCTTATTCTGCAGGCATTGCAGTGCTGATACGTTCACTTCATGTATATGAAATAGCAAAACAGGAAATAAAGTAAAATGGGCTTTTAGATGCAAATACGGGTTACCTTACGCAGTCACTGTTCTGCAGTTGTGTTATGCAGTAAACGGTTTCTACCTATTTATTTGCAACATTTGTTTATGTTGAGATTCAAACACAAATCGCTGTACCAGTCATCGATCCTCTGCAGATACTACTGCATTTTGCTACAATCTTATAGTATCACGACTTATGTAATATGACAGCTACATCCGCTAAAAGCCTCATGGATCTTCCCACATTATCCACTGGATCATTTCTATATATTGTGAAAAGTATCGGTTCAATAACACTGCCTTGGGATACGCCAGAAGTTACAGACAGGCAATCTTGCGTTCGCAAAGAATAAACTAGAAACCTACAGGGATCTTACTCCTGAATAGTATAAGTTTGCGATAATATTGTGCACCTCTACAATGTTAGAAGAACACAAGGTGCAGATAAGGAAGCAGTTCGAAGGAAGGAAGGAAGGAAGGAAGATTGGATTTATAGTCCGGTCGACTTATGTAATATGACAGCTTCATCCGCTGAAAGCCTCATGGATCTTCCCACATTATCCACTGGATCATTTCTATATATTGTGAAAAGCATGTGGAGGGAAAGCATGGGGAAAGTAATCGGGCGTGCCCTTTCAAAGGAACCATTCCGGCATTTGCCTGGAGCGGTTTAGTAAAATCAAGGAAAACGCGAATCTGGATGGCCAGATGCGGGTTTGAACCTTGTCCTCCCGAAAGCGAGTCCAGTGTGCTAACCACTGCGCCACCTCGCTCGGTGAAATAGTTCGAGCAGCTGACAGCATGTAGGCACTTCCCTTCAGCCATCAAATAATGGTGTGTAAGGCCGGTGTTACACTATCAAATTTCTTTGTCAAATGTCTATGTCCAATATCTTTGCAAAGGTATCTGATGGCGTAATAGGGAACTTTGTCAAATGTCGTCCAATATTTGATCAAATCTAGGGCCTCGCTGTGGATTTGATCAAAGAAGTCGCTTGTCTTCTGTTCACTGCAATGTGACATGTTACCACATGTAACGCTAGCATCGCTGCATTCTGTCGTCTGTAGTGTTTTTTATAAACATTGCCGGTAAATACAATTGGTGTGTGCCGACAACTACAAAATTAAGAGAGATGTATGAAGCTGATGAGGCGCTTTACAACGTGAGGCACACTGAATACAAAAATAGATTAGGAAGATTGGAGACCTAAACTAACCTAACCTAACCCTCTCCTGTAATGTGTTACAGTGAGCCTGTCTTCTGCAGATGTAGCAGTTCTTAAGTGAATATTGTTCTTTGTGATATGAGGATACACTTCATTGAGCACATACAGAAATGTATGCTCATCCATTTTTAAGTAATTGATGTACGACTTGACGTCCGCCACTATAAGCTCACGTAAAAAGTTTTGTTGAATGCTTTTATCGTGTCGTCGTAAAACCCACCACTTCACCCAGGTATGTTTCCTTTTTTTTCCCCACTTCACTTCCGCATGTGCACACAGCGCAATTGTGGTACATGCAACTGCTGCGGTTAAGAACAAGTTGTTGTTGTCAGTCATCTTGAACTTTGACGTAAAATATGATGACAGTGTAATACCGCTTCTAGCGCTACGTCAAAGATCTTTGTCAAATATATTTGACGGAATATTTGATCACATCTTTGATCAAATCTTTGACAAAGAAATTTGATAGTGTAATACCGGCCTAAAGTCAATGAGATACGAATTATAAGAGGCCGTAAACACCACATTTTTCTTTCACTGAGAGAAAGAGCTGCAAAAGCTCGATATATTTTACGCTAACAATGGTTATTAGGTGAAAATAGAAAGGCACAATTAAGGGGGCGCAATAAGGAACGTGAGAAAATTGTAATAGGCGGCGCCTTTGAATTTTGTCAGCGGGAGCAAAATTAGTGACGCCGTCGAAAGTGGAGACCCAAGAAAAGATTTTCACAAAAAATGACGAGATACGGGCATCGGAAGCTCTCAAAATAACAGTTACGAAGTAAAGCACCTTTCTAACAGCTATGTAAATTTCAGGAAAAATTTGTAATACGAAGAAAAACCTCCGAAAGCACAGCGCTATGAGCAGTGGAGTAGCTGAACTCACGTCAGAACAAAAAGCGAGGATGGATACAGACGTGCGAGGGGAACAGCGAAGAGTGAAGAATCTGAAGATTATAAGTAAAAGATCTCCCAAAGACAATTTATTCAATGGATGAGAAGAGGTGCATCAAGCTACATAACACGACGATGCGAATGACTATGTTGATAGCCATTTCAAAGGCGCTGCTACATGTAATTTGCAGAATGTATGTACTATCTGCTTCGTTATACTTTCCCGCTTCTAATTATTTGACATTATACAACTTAAAACCATGAGTCGACTCAGTATCGCAATATTATGTAAACAGCTAAAAGCGGAAAACATTGTACGCTAATAGAAGGTAGGCTACATATAACACATTTTTATATCCATTTTATCGTAATATTAAATTCTCGCTAAGACTCTGCAGTGAACGCTGAAATTAATGAAAGAAGTGTGCAAGTTTAAACCTACTCTCTTAACGTGTTATAAGCATAGATCATGTATAAATATCTAAATGACGTACTAAGTGTACCAATTCTGAAAATGAAATAAGGAACCAGACTTATGGTAGGACAACATAATACCAAATTGTCTTTAAGCCATGTGATTCAAAAAGAAAGGACGTATTTCAGTTGTTTATTACAAACTACGAAAGACAGGAAGATATTGCTTATCTCTTTGGATAGAGGAAGGCTTAAAGTTTTGACACAGCTGGGCTGTTGTTTGTAGCAACTTGGCGACTACACCTCAAGAGAAATCATGTTGCGTGTTGGAATTTGCGCGAAGTGAACCATTGCTCAAGTGCAACGTGCATTCCCTCGCCGTTTCAGTTAGGAGCCGCCTCTGTACAAGCAGATATAATACTGGCATACATAATTCTTGGAAGTTGGTTGCATATGCAAAGGGAAGAGCGCTGGTCGGCCACATACGTCTGATGAAAATGTCGGGCGTTTCCGAAATACGTTCACATGGAGCCCTCTAAGTGCACAAGGCGGGAGTGTCAGGAACTTCAACTTGCTGAAACAATGTTGTAGCGTGTTTTGAAACGACACCTGCATATGAAGCCCTACAAGTCGCTGTTACCGTATCAGTTGCGTTCCGGCGACCGTAACATAAGATAGGTATTGCGCATTTCAGTCCTCCAGGATATGGCTGGTGACTCTTATTCTAAACGACTCATTTTTTCGGACTAATCCACCTTTCATCTATAAGTAAATCGCCATAATGTAACAATTTGGGCGACATAAAATCCTGGCGTCGTCGTCGAACATGAAAAGACACTCACCAAAACTGAATGTGTGTTTCTGTTCACAAAGTTTATGGATTTTCACAGGAAACTGTACGAGGGATCCCATGATGATGGGTTGTGGATAACAAGATCCTGAACGTTGCTTTTGGTCTCCAACGTCACCAGATCTCACACCTTGAGATTTCTTTCTGTGGGAATACGTAAAAAAAAAAAAAAGTCTTTGTCTCACCTACGGCAGCTACTCTTCAAGAGCTGAGAAACCGAATTTTTGAAGCTGTCGGTTGAATAAACAGGGACCTGTTGATTCGTGTGTGGAATAAAATGGAGCACCACTCTCGGGTTTCTCGAGCAACGCATGGTGCTCATTTTGAGTGTATAGTACAGTGTCTGTGCAACCATAAAACTCTGAAACTTCCTCTATCCAGTAACATCTGCAATGTGCTTGTTTTTCACAGTTACTCTGTAATAAGCAAATGAAATCTGTTCTTTCTTTTTGAATCACCATGTATACTAGCAAGATCAAAATTTCTGAGATGTCCAAGACAATAGAAAATTAAAATTATTTGCTCTCTGGTTGATATTGGTGAATTTAGGTTTCAAAACAAAATCTATCCCTGAATATGCCTCTGAATGTTTTTTTATTTTTTTTATTTTTTTACATGACCTAACGCCTATACCTTCTGGTGCACACAAACAAAGTAAGTTCGTATGTTTTTGGATAGGGTCCGCCTTTAGCAAAACACAATTTTGTTTTTTAACCCAAACATGTTTCACTGCAGTTGCAGCATCTTCAATGGGATTTTATTTCTCATCTGTTGAAGATAAAAGAATGTTCTTTACTGTTTGTATACATATAACTATTATTTTTTAAACCGTAATTACAGATATTTGAAAAAACACATAAATTATGAATTCGTACCTTTTTACCACAGGACACACAACTCAACGCAGAGAAAACTAAGGACAACCAACACAAGCACAGACAAACACAATACATCTGGTATTTACCAACTAATATGTTAGGACTGCAAATCAGTTTATATAGGGCACACAAGCATAAACTTTAATACAAGATACACAGAACACAGAAGAGCATTAAAAAGTAACAGCTGTCATTCCACATTTGCTGAACACCTCATGGAGAAGAAACATAACCTAACAAACATTAAAACTGATTTGAAAATTCTCAAATGCAGCAACAGACCCCCACAAAAGCTAATAATTGAAAACAATTATCAAATACAAAAAGCCATAGTGGAAGGGAAACACGTGATAAATGAATACACAGCTCTCTGCAATGGCACCTTGTTCTCTGCCCTCAAAGAATTATTAGACAAGACCAACCTATAGATCTCTCACTCCCCCCCCCCCCCCCCCCCCTCACACACACATCACAGACACCTCTGAAAGATTCAGAACAACTGCCAGGAATACCTTCAACTGTTCCACTGTCAGCCATCTTGTTTTCGCATCTCGTAAACAGTGAAACAGTGACATTGAGAGTGGCAACTCAATATATGGTGTTTGACAGTGATGAAGACGAGGAAAAATAAAACATAAGGGAAACATTATGTAAATAGACACACACACACACAGAATTAATTAATTTCAGGCATAGAAATAACAAATTCAAATCGTAATTTTGGCTTAAACAATTTATCTACTTTAAGGTGTTAAGTGGTTGCAGATGACAAACCATGTAACGAAAACAGCCAACTGTGGAAACACAACAAATCAGAAAAACCACACCATATGGTAAAAAGGGACGAATTCATAAATTGCGTTTTTTTTCAAATATCTGTAATTACGATTTAAAAACAGTAAAGAACATTCTTTTTTCTTTACCAGATGAGAAACAAAAGCCCACTGAAGATGCTGCAACTGCAGTGAAACATGTTTGGCTTAAAAAACAAAATTGTGTTTTGCTAAAGGCGGACCGTATCCAAAAACATACGTATTGTTAAAGCAAACACGGAAAAAGAGCTTCAACTGCAAGACGATTAAAGTAAGTTCGTTTAATGTAAAGTACTACAGGAAATCTGAAAGAGGAACTAAAAGAAAGGGTTGAGAAATGAAGAGGACGGAAATCGGCAGTGTGATATTGATGGAACTGCTTCTGTATCATTTAGAACGACGCGCGGAAAGGTTTCATGCAGTTACAATCTGATAGGTGGTTGATGCACCGTGACGAATTGTTGCGATTTCAAGGTTCAGCTTACTTCCTTTTGCTTTGCCGCACCCCTAAACATCTTGGAGATGATCGTTAATAAATTTTGCATTTTCCGTTGGGTTTTCTAATCTGGTGGTCAGATAAAACTGAAAATCTGTATATAGCCAAACAGTCGGAGAGTAAGGGGCATTTGCGCGTAATACTTAGGGACGATAAGGATAGTCCCAACATTGATTCTTGAGAAACATCGGTTCTTACGTCTCGACATTGCGCCTTTCACGTTCCGTTCCTTGTGTACTTTTGGTGTCCTGCGTAGGATTGAAATGATATCTAATCCAAGACAGAGAATTCAATTTTTTTTTAATTTTCTAATTAGGATATCGAAACTGATAGTATAGAAGGCTGTTCTGAAAAAATGAAACAGTCAATATAGTAGCCCGTTGTCCATTCATACCCATAGTCAGCGGAACTCCTTGAAACATTAAAACTGTGTTTCATGCAAGGTACATGGAATAGCGTGCGAAAGACAAACGGATAAAAACGTATAATCTACCATTTCAACGAATGCTCACCTGCGGAGTGAAAGTTCATTTTCCTGTGAGTAAACTGTATGTTAGATTAAATCTCTTCTAAAATTCAGACCGCCCTGAACAATCCTAAAGAGTTACAGGGAAATGACGTTGTTTGTATATGGGTAGAAACGATAACACAGGCCAATACTAAAGCAGCACGTCTTACGAAACCGAACATGAGCAGAGCAGCGCTACTAATTATTTAAGAGCATGACAATAAAATTAAACAACTTGGAACGTCACCACAAGGCGCTGGCAGTTCTTTGAAGAAAGTTGCAACACCGGCACATCCCGCTTTTGAGGCGTCAGCAGCAGAACATGCGGGCAACATACCTGCAGACAAAGAAAGGCACGATGTACATAAAGTAGATGACCCACTGAACACTGAAACATAAAACAAAGTCAGACAGCCGTAACATAGCTTCATTCGACAACTGGGCACAACGCAGTAAGCAAGTTGGATTACTGAAATTAGACCAGCACAGTCAAAACACATTTCACACAAATCATAAAATTTGTAGAAAGGCTGTTGTCTAGTTCAATTTCTAAAAATCACTATCGTCTTAAGGTTTCGAGAGATTTTATCACATGCTGTTAGGTTGATTCAGCAACAGTATTAATCTCAAATAGGAGAGGACTTGAAAAATAAGTTACATATTATTAAAGCAGGCCAAGTAATTTTCATACTTCAAAAGTGACACGACACACACCACTATAAACAACGGCCGGAACGTTCTACAATCTTTGAATTCCTCAACGATAGAAATCCAGTCCTTGGTCTCAGAGCCATTCGTGACCCGCCATGCGAATGTTTTCATCTTTAGAAAATCTGTAATTGCAGCGAATCAGTTTCTAGATTGCCTGGACACTGTGGTCTGTGTTCGATGTCGATGTCTTCCTTTCCGATCAGCATCATCCACGTCTGTGCGGCCTTGGTCAAAATTATTGGATCCATTTCACTACGTTGGCTGGTCGGTTGATTTGGAGGAGGGGACCAAACAGCCAGTTCATCGGCCACCCGCATTAAGGAAGGATGGGGAAGGAAGTCGGCCCCCTGCCCTTTCAAAGGAACCATCCCAGCATTTGCCTGAAGCTATCTTGGGAAATCACGGTAAATCTGAATCAGCATGGCCGGACCGTCGTCCTCCCTAATGCGAGTACAGTGTGCTAACCACCGCTCGGTCACTACGTCTGGACGCTACACTGCATTTGGTCCACATACTGGCAGAATTTCACGGCGAATATGGTTGCAATGTAGATGTCTTGCCCACAAGGATTGTATTGTCCCACGCACTTCAACTCTGGAATACCTTTCCAGTTGATGTGCTATACATTCGCAGACTGTGATACACCTGCTAACCCTACCGCAGCACAACTGTTTCTGTCCCTTTCACAACGTTTGTACGGGAGATATTTCTTGCTCTGGGGGCCATAAGAAGTATTCTCACACTTAACATCTCAGCTGAGCGAAGATGCAGTAGCTGAACCGTGATGTCATAAACTAGAGTGAGGTACGGACAACAGATAGTACTGGGAGTACATCTTTCGTGTGAAAGTGCATCAACTGAACAACCTTGTAATATGAATGGCTGGTGTGATGGATGATGGCGGTATTACCCTGGAGCCACCATGCCAGATCTCATATATAAATTAATTAATTATTAATAACATGTTTCACATTTTGTTTAAAGTTTTAGGGGACAACTTCTCAATAGTAAGCTAACCCCACACAGTAACAATTTCATCTTTATATCAATTTCCGAATAATGAGTAACGCGATGGAGCCGAACGTGTGTTATTGGCTACGTGTTGAATGAAAGCCCAGTGAAGCGATCGTCCTACTCAAATCAGTCTCGAGTTAGGCGCCATACACTACAGTTTGTAGTAGAGGGCCGAACCGTACAGTCGAATGGATTTTAGTGCGTATATAAAATCGGGAGCCTGCAAGCAAAGCAGAGAATAACTGAAATTTTATCGGTGAAATATGTAAAATTCGTAAAATGTTTATTAATTTACAAGGATTATACTGTAAAAGTGAATGGCAAGGATGATTACTTAGTTCACGTGGGACTTTTGTAGGCATTCACCGCAAAAACTGCCCCAAGAAACTTCTGGATTTTAATATCAATAAGCCTTAGCTAGTCTATGAGTAGTTCCATAACAGCCTCACGATCTACGAGCTGCTTCTGTGCTGGGACGAGAACACCACTTGAAGAGGCCAGGTTGGTGGATGTTTTCAGAATATCATGTTTTGCTTTGAGGTGGCCACACACAAATATGCACATTATACGTCCTGCTACAAATGGAGACACTTGACGTGCAATCTCGAAAAGTATTTGACCGATTTACTTCAAAGTTCTTGGGCGATTTACATCGAATTTCTACACTCATGCCCATAAATTAAGGATAATGTTGATACATGGTGAAACAAAGCTCTGGTTGGCGGTTTGTGGGTTTAAATAACCTCGTGGTATGACCATGCGATACATTTGACCTGGGGTCGTCGCACGGTGGCGCTGGCAGCAGTCCACATACGCAGAGGTATGTTGGTGCATGTCAGAGTACGGTGCAGCGAGTAAGTGTGCAGACGTTTTCAGGCGTGCTAATGGTGACTGTGTTGAAAATGGCTCAAAGAAGACATACTGATGACGTTATGAGAGGTACAATACTAGGGCGACTGGAGACTGGTCAAACACAGCAGGTCGTAGCACGGGCCCTCCGTGTGCCACAAAGTGTGATCTCGAGATTATGGCAACGCTTCCAGTAGACAGGAAACGTGACCAGACGCTACAGTGCTGGACGTCCACAGTGTACAACACTACAGTAAGACCGATATCTCACCATCAGTGCCCGTAGATGGCCCCGGAGTACTGCAGGTAGCCTTGCTCGGGACATTACTGCAACCAGTGAAACAGTTGTCTCCAGACACACAGTCTACAGACGACTGAACACACATGCTTTATTCGCCCGGAGACCTGCAAGTGCATTACACTGACCCCTGGTCACAGGAGAGCCCGTAAAGCCTGGTGTCAAGAACACAGTACATGGTCATTGGAACAGTGGTCCCAGGTTATGTTCACGGGTGAGTCAAGGTATAGCCTGAACTGTGATTCTCGCCGGGTTTTCATCTGGCGTGAACCAGGAACCAACACCTTAATGTCTTTGAAAGGGACCTGTATGGAGGTCGTGGATTGATGGTGTGGGGTTGGATTATGCTTGGTGCACGTACACCCCTGCATGTCTTTGACACAGAAACAGTAACATTTCTGGTGTATCTGGACGTCATTTTGCACCATTATGTCCGCCTTTTCAGGGGTGCAGTGGGTCCCACCTTCCTCGTGATGGATAATAACGCACAGCCCCACCGAGCTGCCAGCGTGGAGGAGTACCTTGAAACAGAAGATATCACGCGAGTGGAGTGGCCTGAATGTTCTCCAGACCTAAACCCCATCGAGCACGTCTGGGATGCTCTCGGTCGACGTATCGCTGCACGTCTTCAAACCGCTACGACACTTCAGGAGCTCTGACAGGCACTGGTGGAAGAATGGGAGGCTATACCCCAGCAGCTGCTCGACCATCTGATCCAGAGTGTGACAACCCGTTGTGCGACCGTTGTACGTGATGGTGATCATATCCCATACTGATGTCGGGCCGGCCGCGGTGGCCGAGCGGTTCTAGGCGTTTCAGTCCGGACCCGCGCGACTGCTACGGTCGTAGGTTCGAATCCTGCCTCGGTCATGGATGTTTGTGATGCCCTTAGGTTAGTTAGGTTCAAGTAGTTGTAAGTTCTCGGGGACTGATGACCTCATATGTTAAGTCCCCTAGTGCTCAGAGCCATTTGAACTGATGTCAGGGTACGTGAACAGGACACAGTGGATTTTTGTAGCACATGTGTTTCGGGACGGTTTTCTCAACTTATCACCAACACTGTGGACTTACAGATCTGTGTCGTATGTGTTCCCTATGTGCCTATGCTATTACCGCCAGTTTTTTGTAGTGCCACGTTGTGTGGCACCAGATTCTGCAATTATCCTTAATTTATAAGCATGAGTGTATATTACTGAAAAATTAAATGCCTAACAAACGAAATATATTGTGGTAAACTGAATGTAATTCCTATCACGAGTGTAAATAACAGATGAAGACGTATTCATTTGTTGCATTCAGTTGACACGTAGTTTTTGTGTATGGCTCCATACACAACGGTAAGGGAAGGTGGGCTACGCGTGCGCGACAACAGTCGTCGTAGGACAGCTGGGCAGGAGCACAAATGATTACGAAAAAAGTTAAAAAAGTAAACAGAAGATTTATTTAACTTACAAGACTCATTACAAATCATTCAGCAAGAAATAGAGTCGAGCTTATACAATAGGCAACAAGGGTGAGTCTCTCTGAAGCATGAACGGTGGTGTCGGACCCGCGACTAAGCGGCGTGTGCGTAGCGTCACATAGTGAAGGGGCTCCAAGTACGCGTGGGCTGTAAGACAGCCGCATGCCGTCCTATATAGCGACAGAAGAGGGCGCTCGTGGTACGGACCCATTAGAGGTGTGTCTCTGCCGAAGTACGGATCTCACACGACCGGTGTCGTCGTCCCACGGAAATTCGCAGTTCCGTTGCCAGCTTTGAAACGACTGTTGAATGTTATCGATACATAATATCACAGCAGTAATTCAAATATGCCCTTCGATTTAAAGGGATTGCTGTTTCAGGTGAGGACTGCATTCGCTACGAGTACCAACAACGCGCAGGGCCAGTCATTCTGTGGCAGATATTAAATATCCCGGGCAAAGCCGGGCGCTGCAGCTGCAGCTAGTATTTTATATACACGCATTGTAGCAGAAGATCGCCGTAACATCTAAAGAACGCATGTTCGCGTGGCTGTGAGGAGTGCGAATACATTGGTTGGTTGGTTGATTTTGGAGAGGGGACCAAACTGAGGTCGTCGGTCACATCGGACTAGGGAAGGAAGTCAGCAGTGCCCTTTCAAAGGAACCATCCCGGTATTTGCCCGAAGCGATTTAGGGAAATCACGGAAAAACTAAATTAGGATGGCTGGACACGGCTTTGAACCGACGTCCTCCCGAATGCGAGTCCAACTGTGCTAACCACTGCGCCACCTCACTCGATGCGAATACGTTGCCAAATCGCAGTTGAACATGCAGGTTTGTGATACGGGTCGGTAACGACCCCACAGGGCGTACTGCGAGCGGACTACGTGGTACAGCCGCGGTGCGGGAGCTGGGCGCAGTGAACTGCAGGCCGGAGGGGGGTAGCCGGCAGTGGCGCTGTGACGTAGGCGCCACGTGCGAGCCGAGCCGCCTCGCCGACCTGCTGAGTCAAACGCCCGCTCACTCCCACCATTCACAGGCGGCCCGGCCGCGTGGACAACCTGTGGCGCGGAGCGGCTGCCTTCGAGTTCGCACTGCCCTCGCCGACGTCAGCTGGGACGCTGACACAACACACGACTTTTTGTGAACCTCGCAACAACCAGAAAGACAATTAATACTGAAACAGGCTTGATTGATCTCGCTCATTGTTGTTACTGAAGGAGTCGCGGACTGCACAGGTCGGTTATAATTACAGGGCTATTACAAATGATTGAAGCGATTTCCTAAATTCACTGTAGCTCCATTCATTGACATATGGTCACGACACACTACAGATACGTAGAAAAACTCATAAAGTTTTGTTCGGCTGAAGCCGCACTTCAGGTTTCTTCCGCCAGAGCGCTCGAGAGCGCAGTGAGACAAAATGGCGACAGGAGCCGAGAAAGCGTATGTCATGCTTGAAATGCACTCACATCAGTCAGTCATAACAGTGCAACGACACTTCAGGACGAAGTTCAACAAAGATTCACCAACTGCTAACTCCATTCGGCGATGGTATGCGCAGTTTAAAGCTTCTGGATGCCTCTGTAAGGGGAAATCAACGGGTCGGCCTGCAGTGAGCGAAGAAACGGTTGAACGCGTGCGGGCAAGTTTCACGCGTAGCCCGCAGAAGTCGACGAATAAAGCAAGCAGGGAGCTAAACGTACCACAGCCGACGGTTTGGAAAATCTTACGGAAAAGGCTAAAGCAGAAGCCTTGCCGTTTACAATTGCTACAAGCCCTGACACCCGATGACAAAGTCAAACGCTTTGAATTTTCGGCGCGGTTGCAACAGCTCATGGAAGAGGATGCGTTCAGTGCGAAACTTGTTTTCAGTGATGAA
Organism: Schistocerca serialis cubense; assembly: GCF_023864345.2. NCBI lineage: Eukaryota > Metazoa > Arthropoda > Insecta > Orthoptera > Acrididae > Schistocerca > Schistocerca serialis. The sequence continues at coordinate 608,044,560 of NC_064642.1, forward strand.
GCAACATTTTTCCTTAATGGCGAAGTGAATAGACATAATGTGCGAATCTGGGTGGTAGAGAATCCTCACGCATTCGTGCAGCAAATTCGCAATTCACCAAAAGTTAGCGTGTTTTGTGCAATCTCACGGTTTAAAGTTTACGGCCCCTTTTTCTTCTGCACAGGACATGTGTATCTGGACATGCTGGAAAGTTGGCTCATGCCACAACTGGAGACCGACAGAGCCGACTTCATCTTTCAACAGGATGGTGCTCCACCGCACTTCCATCATGATGTTCGGCATTTCTTAAACAGGAGATTGGAAAACCGATGGATCGATCGTGGTGGAGATCATGATCAGCAATTCATGTCATAGCCTCCACGCTCTCCCGACTTAACCCCATGCGATTTCTTTCTGTGGGGTTATGTTAAAGATTCAGTGTTTAAACCTCCTCTACCAAGAAACGTGCCAGAACTGCGAGCTCGCATCAACGATGCTTTCGAACTCATTGATGGGGACATGCTGCGCCGAGTGTGCGAGGAACTTGATTATCGGCTTGATGTCTACCGAATCACTGAAGGGGCACATATCGAACATTTGTGAATGCCTAAAAAAACTTTTTGAGTTTTTGTATGTGTGTGCAAAGCATTGTGAAAATATCTCAAATAATAAAGTTATTGTAGAGCTGTGAAATTTCAATCATTTGTAATAACCCTGTATATACAGAGTACGCGAAGGAACTTGCCCCCCTTCTTGCAGCGGTGTACCGTAGGTCTCTAGAAGAGCGTAGCGTTCCAAAGGATTGGAAAAGGGCACAGGCCATCCTCGTTTTCAAGAAGGGGCATCGAACAGATGTGCAGAACTATAGACCTATATCTCTAATGTCGATCAGTTGTAGAATTTTGGAACACGTATTATATTCGAGTATAATGACTTTTCTGGAGACTAGAAATCTACTCTGTAGGAATCAGCATGGGTTTCGAAAAAGACGATCGTGTGAAACCCAGCTCGCGCTATTCGTCCACGAGACTCAGAGGGCTATAGACACGGGTTCACAGATGCCGTGTTTCTTGACTTCCGCAAGGCGTTCGATACAGTTCCCCACAGTCGTTTAATGAACAAAGAGCATATGGACTATCAGACCAATTGTGTGATTGGATTGAAGAGTTCCTAGATAACAGAACGCAGTATGTCATTCTCAATGGAGAGAAGTCTGCCGGCCGCGGTCGTCTAGCGGTTCTAGGCGCTCAGTCCGGAACCGCGCGACTGCTACGGTCGCAGGTTCGAACCCCGCCTCGGGCATGGATGTGTGTGATGTCCTTAGGTTAGTTAGGTTTAAGTAGTTCTAAGTTCTAGGGGACTGATGACCACAGATGTTGAGTCCCATAGTGCTCAGAGCCATTTGAACCATTTGAGAGAAGTCTTCCGAAGTAAGAGTGATTTCTGGTGTGCCGCAGGGGAGTGTCGTAGGACCGTTGCTATTCACAATATACACAAATGACCTTGTAGGTAACATCGGAAGTTCACTGAGGCTTTTTGCGGATGATGCTGTAGTATAACGAGAGGTTGTAACAATGGAAAATTGTACTGAAATGCACGAGGATCTGCAACGAATTGACGCATGGTGCAGGGAATGGGAATTCAATCTCAATGTAGACAAGTGTTATGTGCTGCGAATACATAGAAAGGAAGATCTTTTATCATTTAGCTACAATATAGTAGGGCAGCAACTGGAAACAGTTAATTCAATAAATTATCTGGGAGTAGGCATTAGGAGTGATTTAAAATCGAATGATCATTTAAAGTTGATCGTCGGTAAAGCAGACGCCAGACTGAGATTCATTGGAAGAATCCTAAGGAAATACAATCCGAAAACAAAGGAAGTAGGTTACAGTACGCTTGTTCGCCCACTGCTTGAATACTGCTCAGCAGTGTGGGATCCGTACCTGATAGGATTGATAGAAGAGATAGAGAAGATCCAACGGAGAGCAGCGCGCTTCTTTACAGGATCATTTAGTAATCGCGAAAGCGTTACAGAGATGATAGATAAACTCCAGTGGAAGACACTGCAAGAGAGACGTTCAGTAGCTCGGTACGGGCTTTTGTTGAAGTTTCGAGAACATACCTTTACCGAGGAGTCAAGCAGTATATTGCTCCCTCCTACGTATATCTCGCGAAGAGGCCTTGACGATAAAATCAGAGAGATTATAGCCCACACAGAGGCATACCGACAGTCTTTCTTTCCACGAACAATACGAGACTGGAATAGAACGGAGAACCGATAGAGATACTCAAAGTACCCTTCGCCACACACCGTCAGGTGGCTTGCGGAGTATGGATGTAGATGTAGATACTTTCACTAACTGAGAACGTCCCCATGACAAATGACTGATCGTAGGACAGTGAATCTTTGCGGAAACATCTGTAAGGACACGAGGAAGAGAAGTAAAGAATAAACAATAGGGAAAAAAAAATACATTTTAATTTTCATGTGAGAGGGTAACATCTGCTAGTTGCGTAAGTCGTTTATGTTCCAGGTTACAAACGGTGCTCAGTGTGACGACTATGTGCATCCACGACAGCCTGGAAACGCACTAGAGATTGCCCCAGTGCTGCCCGAAATATCTCACATGTATGGCGTCAGCGCGGCGGACTGCCAAGCGAAGGGGCCCGGGTTCGATTCACGACCGGGACGGAGATTTTCTCCGCTCGTGGACTGCGTGTTGTGTTGTCCTTACGTTAGTTTCGTCATAACTGACATTCCACTGGTAAGTTAGATGAATTGGCACCTCCCGAAAGCCAAGCAGACGAAAAAAATTTCACATGTTTTGTTGGCTACTTCCCTCGCAATCGTACATTGCGTCCACCATTCTCAGCCAAGGCAACAGTTTGTTACGCCAGTTAATCCGAACTTCCGAATCGTGTTCTTCAATACTGGAGCGGAAAAGCAGCCACCCGCAGTATTTCAACGCGTCTACACTCGCGAAGAGCCTGAAGCACTATTGCTGTTGTTTTAATAAAAACACCTTTACGAGTTACGCCATGCCAACCTTGTCTAGACTCATATTGACTGCCTGCAACTGTAATGCACACTGATTCCTGTGTTTCAACCGTACGTCGTCCCATCAGTACCAGCGCCTAACGCCAAGTCATTTCATTAACACTACGAACAAAGCAAGTCCCGCAGCGCACAGTCTGAAAATCATCCTCTTAAAGTTGAGTACAAACACTGTAAACAGCTTCCACTCTACACTGACTCACGTAGATAAAGATTAATTATAACTACCCTGTATATTAAATAAAATATAGATGGGTGCTAAAAGAAATTGCTGGAAGAGGAGCTCCAGCGTTTGATGGCTTCGAAATAGAGCTTTTAAAAACGCAGGTATTGTCGCAATTAAATTAAACTATATTGAGACAAAAAAATTGATCTAGATGTATCTGGTCTACAGAATGAACAAACAAGCATTTACATGCGGACGCTGATTAAAAGAAACCAGATAAAGGTGAAAATTACAAAAAACTAACTTTGACACCACATGCTAGGAAACGTTTCTTGAAAATCATCCAGAACCGACTAAAATCATACAAGGGCAGAAAGTAGCGAAGGGAACAAGCAGCATTCAGAAAGGACCGAAGCATCAGTGACCAAATACAAAACGTAAGATGGATCATGGGAAAAGACAGAAAATATCAACAAGACTTATTTAAGTGCTTCTTAGAAGACAGAAACACATTTGACTGTGTAAGTCACTCGAAGATGTGGAAAGTACTTGGCTTTGTGGCAAAAAGATGTGGGAAGCATTAGGGATTACGGAAATGACAAATGGTTCAAACGGTTCTGAGCACTACGGGACTTATCATCTGAGGTCATCAGTCCCCTAGAACTTAGAACTACTTAAACCTAACTAACCTAAGGACGTCACACAACTCAATGTCCGAGGCAGGATTCGAACCTGCCACGTATCGGTCGCGCGGTTCCAGACTGAAGCGCCTAAAACCGCTCGGCCACACCAGCCGGCCTGGAAATAACAGAATATCTTATACAGCTAATCAGAATCTATACAAAAACCAAGAAGCAACGGTAAAAATGCAGCAGTAATGTACAGAAACTATCGGGACATGGAAAGAAGTCAGACACAGATGTAAGCTATCTTCGTTTCTGGTGCTTAGGTTTAATAATTAATAAGAACTGCAGCTTTAACAAGATATGAAACTGAAATTAAAACCGAAGGGGCAGACGGCATAAAAAGTATGATGGAAAAATACACAAAAAGTGAAGTTTTCTTAAGGCTAAATTTGATGAAAACAAAAATATTGACTCCTGGAATGAAGACTAATGGGGCGATAAACGAGCAACCCCTGACAAAGACCGTAAGCAAATATTTTTAGGATCTACAATAGCAAACAGCAGCTCCTGCAATAAGAAAATAAGAAGTATTTTCTTGTAGTAATTGCAGGCTATGTCCGTAGTTATCTGCTGAATGAATTCCAATCACTGTCTTCCTCTACAGTTTTTACCATCTACAGCTAGCTCTATGTTTTAACAGATGTCCTCTTATCCTTTAGCCGGCCGCTGTGGCCGAGCGGTTCTAGGCGCTTCAGTCCGGAACCGCGCTGCTGCTACGGTCGCAGGTTCGAATCCTGCCTCGGGCATGGATGTGTGTGATCTCCTTAGGTTAGTTAGTTTTAAGTAGTTCTAAATCTAGGGGACTGATGACCTCAGATGTTCAGTCTCATAGCGCTCGGAGCCATTTGAACCATTTTTCTTATCCTTTCCTCTCTTCTTGTCAGCGTTTTCCATACGCTGCTTTCCTCGCCGATTCTGCGGAGAACCACCTCATACCTTACCTTATCAGTCCACCTAATTATCAACATTAGTCTGTAGAACCACATCGCAAATGCTTCGATTCCCTTCTGTTCCGGTTTTACCATAGTCCATGTTTCACTAACATACAATGCTGTGCCCCAAACGTACATTTTCAGAAATTTCTTCCTCAAATTCAGACCTATATTTGATACTAGTCGGTTTGTCTTCAGCAGCGCCAGTCTGCTTTTTTATCCTCGCTTGCTTCGTCCTTCATGTGTTTTTGGCTACCTAGGTACCAGAATTCCTTAACTTTGTTAACTTCGTGATCCCCAATTCTGAAGTTAAGTTTCTCGGTGTTGTCATTTCTGCTGCTCATTAGACCATTCATTGCTTTCAACAGATCCTGCAATTCTTCTTGACATTCACTTAGGATAGCAATGACAACAGCGAATCTTATAACTGATAACCTTTCAGCCTGAATTTCAATCACACATTGAACCTTTCTTTTATTTCCCTCATTGCTTCTTCGATGATCAGATTCAATAGTAGGAGCGAGAGACTGCATCCCGGTCTTACACCTTTTTAATCCGAGCACTTAGTTCTTGATCTTCCAATTTTACTGTTCCTCTTGGTTCTTATATATTACCCGTCTTTCCCTACAGCGAACCCCTACTTTTCTCAGTGTTTCGAACATCTTGCACCACATTACATTGTCGAATGCTTTTTCCAGGCCGACATATCCTCAGTCTTGCTTCCATTATCAACCGCAAAAATAGAATTGTTTCTCTGACGCCTTTATGTCTCCTAAAGCCAAACTGATAGTCATCTAACTAATCTTCAATTTTCTCTTCCATTCTTTCGTTTATATTCTTGTCAGCAACTTGGATGCTTGAGCTGTTAAGTTGACAGTGCGATAATTCTCGCACTTGTCGGCGCTTGCTATTTTCGGAATAGTGTGGATAATGTTTTTTGCCAAAAAGTCTGATGGTACATTTCCAGTCGCATACATGTCACACACCAGAGTGAACAGTCGTTTCGTGCCATTCCCCCAATGATTTTAGAAATTCCAATTGTGGTGCCATCGCCAGACACCACACTTGCTAGGTGGTAGCCTTTAAATCGGCCGCGGTCCGTTAGTATACGTCGGACCCGCGTGTCGCCACTATCAGTGATTGCAGGCCGAGCGCCGCCACACGGCAGGTCTAGAGAGACTTCCTAGTACTCGCCCCAGTTGTACAACCGACTTTGCTAGCAATGGTTCACTGACAAAATACGCTCTCATTTGCCGAGACGATAGATAGCATAGCCTTCAGCTAGGTCATTTGCTACGACCTAGCAAGGCGCCATTACCAGTTACTATTGATATTATGAATAATGTACAGTCAAGAGCGACGCTCATCATTTATGGATTAAAGTTAAGTATTTCACCAGCTACATCCGTTTTTCTAAAGTCTAAATTCCTTGTCCTATTCCAGACCTCACGCCAGCCTGCGTGAGCTAAAACGCGTGCCTTTCGGCTTCCTCTAGTACCCGGCGTTGGCTCTCCTGCCAACCCACAACACCAATGGAATGTTATCTGTCCCTTCTGCCTTATTTGATTTTAAATCGTCCAACGCTGTTTTAAATTCTCTCTATAACTGGCTCTCCTGTCTCTCCCTGCCGACTCCTGTTTCTTCTTCTATCACGCTATCAGAGAAGTCCTCCCCCTCATAGTAGAGGCCTTCAATCTACTCTTTCCACGTATCTGATCTCTCTTCTGCATTAAACAGTGGAATTCCAGTTGCAGTCTTAACGTTACCGCCCGTGCTTTTTATCTCACTGATGGCTGTTTTGACTTTCCGACAATCATTTATTCTTAGATTGCTTCACATTTTTCATGCAGTCATTTCGCCCTAGTTTCCCACCATTTCCTATCTATTTCATTCCTAAGTGACTTGCGTTTCTGTATTCCTGAATTTCCCTGAACATTTTTGTATTTCATTTTTTCGTCGATCAATTGAAATATTTTTTCTGTTATCCATGATTTCTTCGCAGTTACCTTCCTGATACCTATGTTTTTCTTTCCAGCTTATGTGCTTGCCCTTTTTAGAGATGTCCATTCCTCTTCAACTGGACTGCCTACTGAGCTACTCGTTAGTAGGACTTCAAGCGCCTCTCATCATTCCTTTGTACGTCTGCATCCCTCTTCTTCGCTCATTGGTTCTTCCTGACTAGCCTTAAACTTCAGCCTAGTTTCAGTATTTCGTATTACTAGCTGAAATTTATTGCAGAACTCAATTAGTCTTTCTTCTCCCTCTTTCCTATACCAATCCCATATTCTCCCGTGATTCTTTCTTTTACTCCTTCCGCTACAACCGCATTCCAATCCCCCCACGAGTATTAGATTTTCACCCCCCTTTACGTGCTGAATTAACCGTTCAATATATTCATATACTTCCTCTATTCCTTCATCTTCTACTTACGCTGTTACCATGTACACAACTATTGTTGCCAGTGCTGGTTTGCTATCGGTTCTGATGAGAACAACCCTATCACTGAACTGTTCAATTATTCACTCTCTGCCCTTCCAGGAAACTGTCATTACTTGCCAAAATAAAAAAAAAAAAGCTGAACCTTTGATCTTTCCCATAGTTTCGACGCATGTGAGTTGCAGAGAACAAAAAGAAATAGATCCCAAGAAAATTTAGTTTAGAGATTGCCTTTGGATTTCGTGGACTGAGAAAATAAAATAAAATAAAAAACAGTCCTGAAAAAGCTGAAACCAATAATATGTTTGGAGTCCACAAAAAGGAAAATGAAATTAATGGGGCTACGGTAGTATCATGAGTGCAGAAGGCACTAGAAGGAAGAAAGAAAGGAAGGAAGATTAGAGTATAACGTCTCATTGACACTACGGTCATTAGAGACGAAGAAGATACTAGAGAAAGCTATAATGCTTGGAGGAACAGAAAATTAAAGACGTACGTAGAAAAAAACCTAGGTGCAAGTAGATAGACGTCATCAAAGAAAGCATCGGAATGACCTTGCAAGAGCTGAGGACTCAACCAACGCCTTGGGTTGCATGGGGGAACATTGTTCACTAGGAGTCGGAGATGAGTTGATAGTAACACACACAGATACAGACAACTGTGACCAGTCACTTATAACATATTTATTTGCATTAAGTAATTTTCGAGGCTTTTTAGACCCATCTTCACGTGAGACACGCAGAAGTTCATGTTCGTAGCGTGATGTAGTAGATACTGGATGTTGCTTCATGCGGCAATATGGACGGTTTTGATAATGGCACCACGACACAGTCGCTTCAGAGGATTTCCGTGACGTACTGCTGTGCAATCTGGGTTGTCAGCCGTGATCCGATGCTCCCCCCCCCCCTCCACCCCCCACCACGAAGCCTGGAGTAACACAGCTGTGCCTCTGGAAAACATAGCGACCTCTTCCCTTGTCGTCGCCATACTCGCCAGCAGTGTCATCTGGGGCAGTGCAAAACAGTGATTCTTCGCTGAAATCGATGCGATTCCATTCATCATCAGTCCATAATTTCCGGTCACGGCCGCAATCCAAACGCAGCAGTTTCTGCTGTGATGTAATACCAGCATACACATGGGACCGCAATACCCTAGTCCGACTCTGCTGGTCATGGTGCGAGATAACACAGAAGTTTGCAGGGAGTCAATTACTTGTTCTCGAACGGCAGCCGCGGAGGTAAAGGGTTTCCCATGTGTTTGGTGCACAACACTGCGGGCTTCTCGCGTCATGGTCAGACGTGACCGCCCAGAACATTGCCGACGAGTATGCCAACCCAAAGGCTCCCATGCAGTCCAACACCGGACCATTGTCACATACGAACTCCCGACAAATCTGGATGTTGCACGAATCGACCAGCCGGCCAAATGGAGACTCAAATAAGGTCCTTATCAAACTCTGTTAGATGCTGACAACGCTAACTCACACGATCTTTGGTCTCTCCATGTTCTTTACAGGGATCTCTAAACATCTGACACTGCTCACGCCCCTTTTATGCTCTACAATGCATGATAACAACGTTAAACAGGGTGCTTCAATTTTTTTAGCAGCCAGTGTAGTGGAAGGTTGCTATCAATGATCCATCGAAAGAAATTTGTAATAAAATTTTCAGATACCGTAATAATTCTTCAGATACCGTAATAAATATTTTATTTTCAGGATAACTTGAATCTTATCTCTTGCATTTCACTATGGCCTCAGAAGTCTGGCAGCTGGTTTCCTTCAATGGGCTATAGTGTAATAGCTGTTAAACACTAAACACATGTCAATATTTTCAATAAATATTTTTCATTTCAGGAATTTTTTTGGCATCTAAAATCGAATAACGTGTAATCGAAAGCAAGGTGGCTAAAAGTAGAAATGCCACCTTTGAAGCTTTTTTTTTTTTTAAAAAAAAAAAAACACACATTTGACTAATTATCAAAACAAACTATTACAAAATGTATAATGAAAACCTTTTTTAAATTTTATTCATGATGTTGTTGTGGTCTTCAGTCCAAAGACTGGTTTGATGTAGCTCTCCATGCTACTCTATCCTGTGCAAGCCTCTTTATATCCGAGTAACTACTGCAACCTAAATTCCTCTGAATGTGCGTATTGTATTCATCTCTTGGTATACCTCTATGATTTTTACCCCGCGCGCTTCCCTCCAGTACTAAATTGGCGATCCCTTGATGCCTCAGAATGCGTCCTACCAACCGGTCCCTTCTTCTAGTCAAGTTGTACCACAAATTTTTCCCCCCAATTTTTTTCAGTCTCTTTTTATTAGTTATGTAATCGACCCATCTAATCTTCATCATTCTTCTGCAGCGCCAAATTTCATAAGCTTCTATTCTCTTCTTGTCTAAACTGTTTATCGTCCATGTTTTACTTCCATACATGGTGACACTCCATACAAATCCATCGGAAAGGACTTCCTGACACTTAAATCTATAATCGGTGTTTCTTCAGAAACGCTTTTCTTGCCATTGCCAGTCTACATCTTGTATCCTCCCTACTTCAACTATCATCAGTTATTTTGCTTCCTAAATAGCAAAACTCATCTACTACTTTAAGTGACTTGTTTCCTACTCTAATCCGCTCAGCATCACATTTTTAATTAGACTACATTCCATTATCCTCGTTTTGCTTTTGTTGATGTTCATCTTATATCCTCCTTAAAGATACTGTCCATTCCGTTCAATTGCTCTTCCGAGTCCTTTGCTGTCTCTGACGGAATTACAATGTCACTGGGAAATCTTAAAGTTTTTATTTCTTCTGCCTGGACTTTAACTCCTACTCCAAACTTTTGTTTCCTTTACTGCTGGCTCAATATACAGATTGAATAACATCGGGGATAGCCAACAAGTGTGTCTCATTCCCACCTCAACCGCTACTTCCCTTTCGTGCCCCTCCACTCTTACAACAGCCATCTGGTTTCTGTGCTAATTGTAAACAGCCTTTCGTTCCCTGTATTTTACCCCTGCCACCTTCACCATTTTGTTCATAATTTCAGAAAATTTGAGGTTGCTCATTCAAGGCAAATCTCACTGCTTCGCTTAACAATACTTAGTCAGCCTCCACAGCACGTTACATTATATTGAGAATATGACAAAACGATGTGAACTGCTGCGAGGGCTGCAGAAATCTGATCACTATTACCATATCAGTACAACGTTTCAAATCATTAATACTAGTCTATTACAAGAAAATAGTACGAACCTTACCTCTTTCACCATTATTCTGCATCTCTGTGCAACAACTCACAACTAAGATGGCGTATCTTTGGCAAAACGGGTTACACTTAATGACTGTTAGCATGTGCCTATTGTAGATATCGACAGAGAAATCCCGATTCGCCCCATCGAAGGAGCCAGCCCATCGATAGCAACATTCCTTTGTCTAGAAAATAATATGCGTTTTGCAAGCGCACTTAAAAGCAATTCGGAAGTAGAAAAGTATAGCATGTCAGACAGATGACGTCACGCCGGCGACATGGTGTAGTTCTGCTTCGGTAGTTCGGAAGACAAAATCCCCACCGGGTAATCGAGTGAACAATGCATGGCCACCTCTTACGCTGTCGTCTGCGGTTTGTGCAGCCTTCATGTCGTGGCGGCGCACCCGCAATAAAACCCGCTGAACATGGCACAGAGTCCTGTTACACGACAAGGGCATAGTCTGCCAACCTATGCCACGTATCACTGGCTCCACTTCCCGCAACACACTGTCCGTGTAATCTTGCGAAGCTCATCACTTCAAAGAACGTTTATGACAAGTGCTTTCTGATTTACCCGTAAATTTCAAGAACTGTCACATTAGACCACTTTAATATCTGGATAAACACACAAAAGAGACATACGCAGAAATAGTGTGTAGTCCAGACATATATTACACTACTGGCCATTAAAATTGCTACACCAAGAAGAAATGCAGATGATAAACGGGTATTCATTGGACAAATATATTATACTAAAACTGACATGTGATTACATTTTCACGCAATTTGGGTGCATAGATCCTGAGAAATCAGTACCCAGAACAACCACCTCTGGCTGTAATAACGGCCTTGATACGCCTGGGAATTGAGTCAAACAGAACTTGGATGGCGTGTACAGGTACAGCTGCCCATGCAGCTTCAACACGACACCACAGTTCATCAAGAGTAGTGACTGGCGTATTGTGACGAGCCAGTTGCTCGGCCACCATTGACCAGACGTTTTCAATTGGTGAGAGAACTGGAGAATGTGCTGGCCAGGGCAACAGTCGAACATTTTCTGTATCCAGAAAGGCCCGAACAGGACCTGCCACATGCGGACGTGCATTATCCTGCTGAAATGTAGGGTTTCGCAAGGATCGAATGAAGGGTAGAGCCACGGGTCGTAACACATCTGAAATGTAACGTCCACTGTTCAAAGTGCCGTCAATGCGAACAAGAGGTGACCGAGACGTGTAACCAATGGCATCCCATACCATCACGCCGGGTGATACGCCAGTATGGTGATGACGAATACACGCTTCCAATGTGCGTTCACCGCGATGTTGCCAAACACGGATGCGACCATCATGATGCTGTAAACAGAACCTGGATTCATCTGAAAAAATGACATTTTGCCATTCGTGCACCCAGGTTCGTTGTTGAGTACACCATCACAGGCGCTCCTGTCTGTGATGCAGCGTCAAGGGTAACCGCATGCATGGTCTCCGAGCTGATAGTCCATGCTGCTGCAAACGTCGTCGAACTGTTCGTGCAGATGGTTGTTGTCTTGCAAACGTCCCCATCTGTTGATTGAGGGATCGAGACGTGGCTGCACGATCCGTTACAGCCATGTGGATAAGATGTCTGTCATCTTGACTGCTAGTGATACGAGGCCGTTGGGATCCAGCACGGCGTTCCGTATTACCCTCCTGAACCCACCGATTCCATATTCTGCTAACAGTCATTGGATCTCGACCAATGCAAGCAGCAATGTCTCGATACGATGAACCGCAATCGCGATAGGCTACAATCCGACCTTTATCAAAGTCGGAAACGTGATGGTACGTATTTCTCCTCCTCACACGAGGCATCGCAACAACGTTTCACCAAGCAACGCCGGTTAACTGCTGTTTGTGTATGAGAAATCGGTTGGAAACTTTCCTCATGTCAGCACATTATAGGTGTCGCCACCGGCGGCAACCTGGTGTGTGAATACTCTGAAAAGCTAATAATTTACATATCACAGTATCTTCTTCCTGTCGGTTAAATTTCGCGTCTGTGGCACGTCATCTTCGTGGTGTAGCAATTTTAATGGCCAGTAGTGTACTTTACCAGTACTTTACTTTCACCGTACATTGCACATCATTAATTTTGCGGTGCATTTATTTACAACAGTTGCCAAACTGTATAGTGTGACAACCAGTGTGATGAGAGTTTTAATATAATCGTACGGTTAAAATAAAAGAACGGTCTTAATGCGAAGTTTCATATTTTGTTTAGCGAGTAAGTTATTAATTAATAGGTGTTAAAACGTGCAAGAGAAACAGCAATGATTACCATTTGGCAATGAACGCTGTCAGTTTCGTGACGTAATTCACAATTCTTGTCATACCTTACTTCGAAGTCGGTCATTGACAGTTGTAATTCAACTCTTATAGAGAAAAAATTAAGTACAAATACCAGAAAAGCGGATATTTTTCCCTGGCTTAGAAATGAAAATATTAAGCACCGTATAAACCAGACTCGTGCCAATCTCCTGCAGCACGTTAATTTATGCTGTACAAGTGACGTGACAGATCGTACATACTTGATTTCCTTGCATGTGAATGGGATAACGCAGTTTTGCGTTTACCCACGAGTCACTGTCATTTTAGCCCCATGGAATTAATTTGAGCAAAGGGTTTTAAGGCTATGTGGGAGAAAAAAACAAAACATTAAAGATAACTTACAGTGAATCGCTTGTGCATGAGGCAATAGACAATGAGACAACAGACAACATGGGTACAGACTGTCTGGCATGCTGAAAAGCACGGGAGAAGAATTTGACAGGGAAGTGATGATGGATATAAGCCTTGACCCTATCATCGTAAATTTAAAATCAGATTGTTCGGAACCAGACTCAAATAGAAGTGACGATGGTATTACGATGTAGACTTTGGAACAAAGTAAAACAAAGTAATAATATTTCTTAGTTTTAAAGACCCGTGGTTTAAAAAATGTGTTTGCCAACGTATCAGTTGCATACTTAATAATGAGAACTTCCTAGCCTTTTTGATTAGGACTTTGTATGCTTTTAATTATGCACACTATAATGTTCAACATATTGCCAAAGGAGAAGTTAAGCTTCTCCCACCATGTTGTAAACCTCTGTTTTTAAGGCACGAACTGGATAAGGCCCTAAAATGACAGAACTGTTAATTGTCGAGATATCGGTGGTTTTCGATGTTACTGGTAGGATTCCCTGGAGTTATTCGTAGATGACTGTTAATTGTTTTCTTGTTCAATGCATTACAATGCGGTTTCTCACTGTAATATCGAACGTGTTAGATTACACTCATAATGCCAGTTTACAACGAAAAATATGACAAGAAACTGACCATTTTTCGATAGTCTTTTACATTAGTCTTTTCTACTAATTCTTTTTTACACACATTGATTACACTTAACTGTCGTCACACACACACACACACACACACACACACACACACACACACACACACACAACCTTACACATTTTTAAAAATTCTATTGAGCAGAAGCAGTTGTCAAGCAAATATAATGAATTCGGTTTGTGCTTGAAGTTACTTTTGTTGTGTGCTAAATTTTTACTTATAATGCAGTTCAAATCGCAATAAATGGCAATTATTGGAAGCAGTTTCAATGTCGTTTTGAGAAAAATTGTACTTCACGTCTTCACAAAGCTGTGTCAGCTGTTGTCGCCTCCCGACGTCACGCACGATAAATCTGTGGAGCAGTGGATTTGAATTAATGACTTGAATTAATGTTTCTCTCATGATGATTGATCGAAATTGGTTTAAATATTTATTATTCCCTTCATAGATTTGAATGTGTAATAGAATGTACCGTATGAAAAAACGAGTTTGGTGTTATCGGCAGCAATGCAGTTCGGCAACGTGGACTTTTGTTTGCCCGCTCTTTGCTGCAGCTAATGCACAGTTCTCATCCCCCCTCACACGCAAGTCTGCCTTTAGGCTCCGCCTCTATGCGCGGAAGCGCCGTCGTAGATGACGCGGGCTTTAATATCGAAAAAGAATTCCGCCGAAAATGGAGCGATTTATTTTCGCCTTGCCTGTTGACCATCTGTAACTTTCAGGTAAGTGTCACTAGTGGCGAATTTTGAGTGAAACTTACACATTTGTCTTACTGCCATGTCAAAATTTGCTTCTTTTGCCAAAACACAGCGGAATTTACACAGTATCACCTGACTAACATATTGTGCAGACGCAATTGCGAGAGTATTCTGAGACAGTGGTTAATTAAGTGAGGGACTGAGCAAACGTAAGGTCAGTACTTCACGAAAAAGCACGTCCTCGAAACAAAATAAACGTGTAATATCTTCACTTATGTTATTCCAAACACCATAGCATTTCTCGTGTAACCAGCTATCACTGCCCTTAAAATTACATTCTTTAATTTAAAAAGTCTGTAGTTAGTGGAATAACACGGTAGTAATGAAGTCTTGCATAATACCGATATGGTGAAATACTCTCCTCTTTGCGTGCTATCATTTGCAAAGGTCTCGTTTCGATATCTCAAACCGTTTATGAAATATGAGGAATGTTGCAGATATTTCACTCGGCTTTATCTCTGGCGCAGCGCTATCGCAAATGAATGTGCTACGTCACATCAACTATCTCGAGATCGGTGTCAGATGGAGACCTTCACCCAAATCTAAAGAACAGTTCTAGACGTTAGCTAAATTTCACATGTAGCAACATATTAAGTAATATACACGAAAAGCAAACTCATAGCGACCCCTAGTTTCCATTGCAAACTTTTTTGAATTTCGTGTAGAGTTTTACTTCCATGTAAATATCGCAATAGCCATGACCATTAACGGAATGACGGGCACGTCATGATGAACCTGCCATGGAAATGTTCAAGTAAAGCAAAAATGATTTTTTTTTTACCGAATAGGTTCTGTAAAATCGTTTGAGAAAGATTGCAGGGTGCGCGCCTCGATTCTGTCAATGCCGACCTGCCGAAAGGTGGCAGACAGTGTCGGCCTCCCCATTCCGAACAAACGAATGAACTCGCCCAAGGCTTTGGACGAAAACTCGTCAATGGCCATCGACCACCATATCCTGTGCGGATTCTAGCAATTAGGATGAGATGCATAACACAAATTTCTCCTGTTTCATTAAGCAACAGCGAACTGTATAATAACTTCCCTAGTTTAATCTAATAATAATTATGCATTGCTTACTTTGTTTTGTCCCCCCCCCCCCCCCAATGAACCATGGACCTTGCCACTGGTGGGGAGGCTTGCGTGCCTCAGCGATACAGATAGCCGTACGTAAGTCCAACCACAAAAGAGAGGTATCTGTTGAGGGGCCATCAAACGCGTGGTTCCTGAAGAGGGGCAGCAGCCTTTTCAGTAGTTGCAAGGGCAACAGTCTGGATGATTGACTGATCTGGCCTTGTAACACTAACCAAAACGGCCTTGCTGTGCTGGTACTGCGAACGGCTGAAAGCAAGGGGAAACTACAGCCGTATTTTTTCCCGACAGCATGCAGCTTTACTGTATGGTTAAATGATAGCGTCCTCTTGGGTAAAATATTCCGGAGGTGAAATAGTCCCCCATTCGGATCTCCGGGCGGGGACTACTCAGGAGGACATTGTTATCAGGGGAAAGAAAATTGGCGTTCTACGGATCGGAGCTGGAATGTCAGAATCCTTAATCGGGCAGGTAGGTTAGAAAATTTAAAAAGGGAAATCGATAGGTTAAAGTTAGATATAGTGGGAATTAGTGAAGTTCGGTGGCAGAAGGAACAAGGCTTTTGGTCAAGTGAATACATGGTTATAAATATAAGATCAAATAGGGGTAATGCAAGGATAGGTTTAATAATGAATAAAAAAATAGGAGTGCGGGTAAGCTACTACAAACACCATAGTGAACGGCTGCCAAATACTAACGCGAATTCTTTACAGACGAATTGAAAAACTGGTAGAAGCCGACCTCGGGGAAGAGCAGTTTGGATTCCGTAGAAATGTTGGAACACGTGAGGCCACACTGACCCTACGACTTATCTTCGAAAATAGATTAAGGAAAGGCAAACCTACGTTTCTAGCATTTGTAGACTTAGAGGAAGCTTTTGACAATGTTGACTGGAATACGCTCTTTCAAATTCTGAAGGTGGCAGGGGTAAAATACAGGGAGCGAAAGGCTATTTACAATTTGTATAGAAACCAGATGGCAGTTATAAGAGTCGAGGGGCATGAAAGAGAAGTAGTGGTTGGGAAGGGAGTGAGACAGGGTTGTAGCCGCTCCCCGATGTTATTCAATCTGTTTATTGAGCAAGCAGTAAAGGAAACAAAAGAAAAATTTGGAGTAGGAATTAAAATCCATGGAGAAGAAATAAAAACTTTGAGGTTCACCGATGACATTCTAATTCTGTCAGAGACAGCAAAGGACTTGGAAGAGCAGTTGAACGGAATGGACAGTGTCTTGAAAGGAGGGTATAAGGTGAACATCAACAAAAGCAAAACGAGGGTAATGGTATGTAGTCGAATTAAGTCGGGTGATGCTGAGGGAATTAGATTAGGAAATGAGACACTTAAAGTAGTAAAGGAGTTTTGCTATTTGGGGAGCAAAATAACTGATGATGGTCGAAGTAGAGAGGATATAAAATGTAGACTGGCAATAACAAGGAAAGCGTTTATGAAGAAGAAAAATTTGTTAACATCGAGTATAGATTTAAGAGTCAGGAAGTCGTTTCTGAAAGTATTTGTATGGAGTGTACCCATGTATGGAAGTGAAACATGGACGATAAATAGTTTGGACAAGAAGAGAATAGAAGCTTTCAAAATGTGGTGCTACAGAAGAATGCTGAAGATTAGATGGGTAGATCACATAAATAATGAGGAGGTATTGAATAGAATTGGGGAGAAGAGGAGTTTGTGGCACAACTTGACTAGAAGAAGGGATCGGTTGGCAGGATATGTTCTGAGCTAATAAGGGATCACCAGTTGAGTTGGAGGGCAGCGTGGAGGGTAAAAATCTGAGAGGGAGACCAAGAGATTAATAGACTAAGCAGATTCAGAAGGATGTAGGTTGCAGTTGCTACTTGGAATAGAAGTGGCTTGCACAGGATAGAGTAGCATGGAGAGCTGCATCAAACCAGTCTCACGACTGAAGACCACAACAACAACAAGTGTGTTTTGCATTCGGAATAATATTTGTACAGACACAGATAAGGAGTGATACAACGTGACTATCTGCTACAACGTTATGAGCCGTCTCGGCTCGAATCCATTGCGGTCTGTAGATCGTAGCTCTGGTTCGTTTTCCCTCTGGTCGGCGAGCGGCGTCCTTGCGCCGCGGTTTGAGATCCTTGCGAGGCGGTGGAAAGTGGAACAGACAGTCACAGGGGATTAGGAGGAAGAATGTCGGTTGGAAGAAATGTGTGGTGTCACGCGCCGGTGGTCGGTATCTTGACCAATTCGCCCTGAGGTAACCTTCCAACGGGAACGACTTTGATTAGGATTAGCTGAAAGGGCACCTCTTTTCTGTTGCCGCGCCGTGTTGTGTGATCTTCTTTGGCGGCGTTAGCGGGCTCTGTTGTTACTGCCCTGCCCTACGTGATTCTCCCCTGAGTCGTGAATTTGTGCGTTCTGCGAAGTTTGGATCCGCCGTTCGTGTGGTCTGTATAGCTTAACAGAAACGGTTTGAGCCTGTCCACCTCTGCGTTCGCTGAGCGAGTGTGCTTTCCTGCAAAGTAACTTAGTTGTGATCTCAGGGTAGACTATTGTGGGAATAGTTTTTTTATTGTTTGGTTTTAATAGTGTTTCTCCTTGGCAAATGAAGCCTAACATTATTACTGCCACCATCTGCGCAGACGGTGGAAATGTGACGCCAGTTGCAGGTACTGCTGATACTGTACAGAACATTTATGGTTAATATGTTCGTTCAATTATATTTTAGATTCTGATCTGGCCAAATCTATTAGTATACCGGTGCCGGAGAGCTGTGAAATTTTCTCTGTTGGCACCCTTCGGTGTCGTAAGACGAGATTCCTTACCTTATTCTTGGAGCCTGAACGGGTCTGAGGGCCGTCTTGTACTGGTATCTGACCGTTATTTTATTACACTACTGGCCATTAAAATTGCTACACCACGAAGATGACGTGCCACAGACGCGAAATGTAACTGACAGGAAGAAGATGATCACATTTCCGACTTTGATAAAGGTCAGATTCTAGCCTATCGCGATTCCGGTTTATCGTATCGCGACATTGCTGCTCGCGCTGGTCGATATCCTATGACTGTTAGCAGAATATGGAATCGATGGGTTCAGGAGGGTAATACGGAACGCCGTGCTGGATCCCAACGGCCTCGTATCACCGGCATCTTATCCCCATGGCTGTAAAAGATCGTGCAGCCACGTCTCGATCCCTGAGTCAACAGATGGGGACGTTTGCAAGACAACAGCCATCTGCAAGAACAGTTCGACGACGTTTGCAGCAGCATGGGCTATCAGCTCGGAGACCACGGCTGCGGTTACCCCTGACGCTGCATCACAGACAGGAGCGCCTGCGATGGTGTACTCAACGACGAACCTGGGTGCACGAATGGCAAAACGTCATTTTTTCGGATGAATCCAGGTTCTGTTTACAGCATCATGATGGTCGCATTCGTGTTTGGCGACATCGTGGTCAACGCACATTGAAAGCGTGTATTCGTCATCGCCATACTGGCGTATCACCCGGTGTATTGGTATGGGGTGCCATTGGTTGCACGTCTCGGTCACCATCTGTACCTAGTCCTCACTTGTGGTCCCTCTACTGTGTACAGTACGTAACATTGTACGTATGCCCGTAAAGCTTTTTCCAGAAGATACTACTGTCCATACGAAACACGCGACGCAGTGTGGCACAGAGTACTTCCATCATTTAACCCCCGTCTCTCCTCCATTTCTGAATGGTGCGTGGAAAGATAGATTCTCGATAAACCACCGTATTGGTTCTAATTTCTCATATTTTTTCATTGTCATCACTTCGCGAGATGTACACTCTTTGACATAAAACTTGACCGGCGGCCGGCCGCTTCAGAGGCTAAGTCCGCGCCGATCGCGACATGGGACAAAAAAACTGGCCAACTCGCTAATTCTCTAAGTCCGGTTATCTGCACAATCTGGCAACACTGTAGACTGCGGCACTTCCTGGAGGAAAACTTGTCCCATGATAGAGAAACTCTAGGCTGATTACGCCTGTGGTCTAGCGGTAGCGTGCGTTGTTTCTGTTCATAATGTCAGTGGTTCGAGAGCAGCTGGCATAAAATATTTTTATAGCCTCTTCTGTCTGAATGCTGAAGACGTGAATGTAATGGTAGCGCAGATTCAATCTATTTCGCTTTGTGACACACCGATATCAAAATTTTATCCAGTAACGATTTTGCGGCAGATTTCCTGCAGACTGTCCTCCTCTGGACGCCGTATGCGGCAAAGCTCCGGGATCCATTTGCTGGCTACTGGCAGCGGCCGTGGCGACAGCAGCGGCGCTGCACTCCCCCGTTCTTTATCGAAAGCGCCTGCTACCGCTCATCGCTTTTGATGATTTAAAACGCTTTATTATTAAATGTTGCTCCACAGAAAATTTCTACAATTTCCATTCACGCTCAAAAGCAACGGAGACAGACGCCCTGATTAGTAGGCGGGTATTATATTACATTAATCGGCAAGAGCTGAGTATGGCCCGAAATTAATTTTATAGACTGGGACGAAATGAAACCACCTCACTACATTCGATGAATTTATAAATGCTTCATACCTCGTTTCTTTTCCTTTCAAACTCAATTATTTGTGCAACTTTTGGTCAATGTTTGGATGTTTTCGTCAAGCCAGAGTGAGCGTCTGTGGTGTAAAGTGTATTACAGTTCTTGTTTCATTCCTTATGGTAAGTCTATGCGATAAACTGTGTGAATACCTTGCAATGCATGCTCTGTAGCAGTGCAGGAACACTGCACATTTGGAGTTCATGAAGTATTTATTGTTTATCGGAAGTGATAGTTAAGGTCATCAGATTTAAACCAGAAAAATTTGTCGTTTTCAAGGTTTCAGAGAACGGAAAGTAATTGCTAACGCCGGTGTCAGAAAACGTCTACAGTTAAATGCTATTGCAAAAATTTAGAAGAAGGGAACTATATTAATGAACATGTGCACTTCATAAACAACCTTCTGACATGTTAGACCTATATGACGAACAAAGCTCAAATTTATATCGTTGACAGTCGGTTTGAATCTTTTCAGGGTCTATTTTACAGTGAAGCACCTTGGAATTTGCAAAGCAGAAATCCATGATATTAACTTAATTTACTAAGTCGAAACCGGACGAAGATTGATGTTTAAAGGCATTCTTCAGATTTCGCATAAGAAATTTTTACTAGCAGTTTGCAACTCCATTAATTAAAATGGAAAATAAAAGGTTGTAGTCAGCGGCTTCTACCGTGATTCGAACTGCTATGTCTTATAGTACAAGCACTGCAACGCACAAGGGAACCGCTGAGCTAACGACACACTGGCTGCCAGAGGCGGAATATAGTCAGTGCGATGTTGCCTGAGCCTCAAAACGCAACCTTAAACACACGAACAGAGGAGGTGGAGATTACTGTTTTATCGTCCCGTCGACAACAATGTCATTAGAGACGGAGCACAAGCTCGGATTAGGGAAGGATGGGGAACGAAATCGGCCGTGCCCTTCCTAAGGAACCATCCCGGCATTTGCCTGAAGCGATTTAGGAAAATCATTGAAAACCTAAATCAGGATCGCCGGGCGCGGGATTGCACCGTCGTCCTCCCGAATGCACACACAAACAGGTGTTACTTATGTGAAGAACGCCGTTCTTGGAGTCCAGAAATTAAATATACTTTCTAATTGTGTCATCTTGCAGTGGATTATATCGTACGAGTCTTCGATGTGGAAAACGAATGTCAAGTGAATTTAGCGAGGTAACGCCGACCTACACCCGGAAGTAAATGCACTATCAGAGTGTTGACAAATACTTGCTACGACGCTGCCATTTCTAGGCTCTCTGACGAGGCAGCTCTTCAGCGAAATGCTTGCCGTGATTCTCCGATACGGTTCTTCAGAGTGGAGACGCGCGCGCACGTTTGGTTTTTATGCGGCGTTCTCCCCTGATGGTTTCTGACGTCGCCTTGTGGGCTATGTATACATATGAGACATTCAATTATCATTAATCCAGAATCATACAAGTTTCAGCTTCCGGCGTGGAAGAAGGCTGTTGACGCCGACATTATATCATTTCAACGTAGGGAAAGCAAAACGGATCATTCAATGTTTCTCATTCAACATAAAGCATGTGAGATAATTTTCCGTAACGTTCATAATCATCTAAAAATACAAACGAAGTAAAAATACACCGGAAGCTTATTCGAATTGAATATAACGCTTTGCACCTCGATGTCGAATTTGTCCACTTGCAATCTTTTGCAGCATACACATAGAATGTCATGATTACCACGAGAATGAAGAAATATGTTGGTAAGGATGGAAGCAAGAAGAGACGCAGTCAACAAATATTCTATTCCTCATGGCATTCATTTCATTTGACATGTAAGAAGAGGTAAAGCGGGAATTTACTTTCGTTAACACGAAAGATATGCCGCACATATTGATAACGAGGAAGTCTGCGTCTTCATACGTTTCCTCCTTGAAATCTGTATGCTCTATTATATACTAAGTAGCCCGATCATTGTTTCAGTAATGTTACCCTCTTGTTTGACCCCGTAACGATGAACAGATTCCAAATGCATGTCTCCCTTCCTGGGTTGTTTTTTGTGTTTTATTGCTTGGAATTCCTGAAGCAGACCACTGTGCCTTCCCCCCTCGTGGGTTAGGTCTCAAAACTAAACCGCTTTGTATCCAATGGCATAATTTATGCAGACAGCATCAGCATAAGACTATCAAACAAAGCCTTCCATTTACAGTTGCAGCACTCTAACCAGCACTGACCAAAGTGTAATCCACGGTCATGGTCCTAAATTACCAGCTGTCTGCTACTGTGGCAAAGTCCGTACTACACTTTCGATTCCGCAGGACCATTTTATCTGGTAACACTGTGTAGTTGCACAGTTGTGCTACCAGGTCTGTCCTCACACTGTCAACTTTATGTATCTCACTTCTCCTGTAGCGTAGATCACGAGGAGCCGAAGTAAATGAGTGTATTCTGCATGACGTAACATTCAGTATTCCCTTCTTTCATAGCCACTCTTCATGTGCATCGATACCAAATAGGAATGCGAAAACTCTTGCGAGTGAGAGAATGACAATAACAATCGTAACAAGAACAAGCAAATAATGAATGATGTTTATTCCAACGCAGAACGAGAATGGCTTTAAATATAAAAATCTGTATCTATATCCATATCTATTGATCTTTGAGTTGGCACAATGCAAATATATTCTTAGCATTTAGTTACTGAATTTAGTTCTGGATGTTTGCAGAGAAAAGGAAAAGTCGGTACTTCTCGCTAGTGTAATATAATGTGAACCAGCAACTACCCTTTCCTTAGAACACGACTCAAGCAGGTCCTCAAGTAGGTAGCAAGGCACTGCTGCATTCTGTTCCCTGACATTGCTCTGATGACGGTTAATGCAGATAGTTCCGATTATAAAATACAAAACGTATTGCAGGTTAGTTCCTAGGATAGTAACATTAAATTTGCGTTGTAGACGGCACATGAACGTGACGCCTATCCATATTACTCATCAATATAAAAAGACAATATTTTGGGAATTTAACAGGATTACTCAAAATGAATTCTGAAATTGGGTGACTGACTGCACAGGTGCTAAACGTCGTCAAGAGTATACGATGTCCTAATCGCATTAGGAATATGAAGACCGTCTTCGACAGCTCGCAACTTTCATATTGCTATCTCCACCCTACTCCAGAGAGCCCTCGGTGGAGTTGCACTACTTTGCCGATGTTATGGAAGGCCTTCAAACCGACAACGGACCACATATTGAAAAATACAAGCGAATTCTCTTGCAGCGTAAGCTTATTGTAACAAATCTAAAAATTATTGGAGAGGAACATTGTCCTATTCAAAAAAGTAAAATGTTACACACTGTTGACGTCAAACGGACATTATCTATGTCCTGTCTTGTGTCCTACTCATCTATAATATCAAGTGTACTATGAAAATGATTATATATAATGGATGATAGGGTAATGCATTGATACCAGATGGTGGGGGCCGGCCGGTGTGGCCGTGCGGTTCTAGGCGCTTCAGTCTGGAACCGCGTGACCGCTACGGTCGCAGGTTCGAATCCTGCCTCGGGCATGGATGTGAGTGATGTCCTTAGGTTAGTTAGCTTTAAGTAGTTCTAAGTTCTAGGAGACTGATGACCTTAGAAGTTAAGTCCCATAGTGCTCAGAGCCATTTGAACCATTTGAACTATTTAACACAAAATGACATTAAAAATTAAAGTTATTCACGAGCAGCTAGTTGAGAATATGCATGAACATTAAATGACACGACGAACTGAAATAATATGACGAAGAGTTCAACGCTCACTGGGAATAGAGCCCCACATATATCGTTGTTGACTACACACGAAGAGACGTCAGCTACCGAATTTTTCTCCACCAGCTGCTCAGAATAGCATCTTGAACTTACAGTCATCTCGCCACTAGTTCTGTGTCTCACTGGGAGTTAAAAACGTCAGATATCGTTAGTGTTGACAACGAATGAAAATACATTAAAAATCAAAATTATTATCCACCAGCAGATAGGTGTTCTCCTGATAGAGCTTGATAATACATAATTAAATCTTTAGTGCCGGGCCAGGATTCGATCCCATTCACGCGTAATATGTGAAGGTGTTGAGGAATCTGCAGTTTTGAACAAACAACAAATTGTAGCCGAGCTGTATTGCCACGAAGGGATCAAATTCCGCGTTAAGGGCGGTCTGAGTTGCATTCCCAGTTTAGAACCAATTTTATCGACATACAGAAGCTCAAATAAAAGATGGAATAAGTGTCCTGTGACCATACATAGCGTTTGTGTCGTCACTTGAAATAAATAACTAGTATAAGAAAGGTTACTGGTGATAGAGTTTCTACACGTCGCCACTCCAGACTTTATTGTGGTTCAACCTACCGTCTACGTGGTAAAGAAGGAATATCATCTTTAATGTGAATTTTCAGACCACGCAGCCATTATATCTCCTTCACTTAGTGTAGCCAGGAGAGAATGGAATCTGTCTCTCCCTATCTAAAATCATTGACGGAAGTGGGAATCGAACCCAGACCATAGGTATAACAACCTACCATCCGTCCAACAGACCACGAAATCCTCTTCTCTGCGAGTCATTTTTCTATCGTAACGCAGTTGCGCCACACTGGATGAGAATTCTGACACACAGGCTCCCTGTAGTAATTTGCAGCATGTTCAGTAAATTCATTTTCTTGGTTGACCGAATCACCATGAACTAGCTGCCTCGGCTACCCAGTGCATACATTCGACTATTTTGTAATCACAGAAATAAAATCACGTAACTGCCACCTACACACAACTGCCAACAGTGTAGGATGCAGAAGTTTAAATAGGAAGTGTTCCTTTCCACTTGAGCTATTCCATTGCGCTATCTGTTACTAGAAAACGTCGTTCAGTCCAAAAGAAAAGCTGTAACTGTTTGTCTCTCAGAAGTCAAGACCTGGCCATATGCATAATCTCACAGTGCTGTGGAATCCAAAAGTTCTGGAGGAATAGTTGCCGAGCTCTGGAGCTTATGTAGCTACGTGTCAGCTTGTAGCATAGATAAGATGTCGCGAGTTCGAATACATTCAGGGCTACATTTTTTAAAACGCAATTCTGCTCTCTGCTGAAGGTATCAATCTAATGGAACTTTGAACATAATTCCCTTCACTTCTCAACCCAAAGTAGTCGCATGTGGAAAAAGGGCTAACTACTGTGACATTTTGTTCTATTCAGATTTAATAGACACCAGGCAGCAGATGCATCTCGAAGATGTGCAGGGAGAGCGCATCGTGCCATAATATGTCAGAAAAGTATTTTCTACATTAGCCGTCGTGTGGTAGTGATATTTTATTCTTCTTCAAACTTTGTTTGACAGCTTTAACTCAGAACAAGTTTTCTACATGCATGTAATCAATAAACTGCATGTGCATTGTCAGACTGTCATAGGTAACATCAGAGAATTCGCATATATCGTTGATGATTAATTTCTCTCTCATGTTTACTATTGTTTTAACAACACTAAAGGAAACCTTACGAAAATTGTGCACTGTATTATAAGAAATGAAATAAAACTAACCATGATAACCTTACGACGAAAGTATCTGTACACAAGCATGCCTCTATCGACACGAATTAGTAAAATACTACTCACTTAGATTTTGATTGGGTCTGTGTTTAATTGGTATGCTGTGTCATACTCAAGAGGTATGCAAATGTGGCAATTCATAAATATTGTTACGTATTCCTAGAAACCCAAAATTCGCTTGGCAGCAGCGGAAAGAGGCCTTACCTGTTGTGCAGCATTGTAAGTTTTTCAACATCGCACTATGAGCTGAAAGCATTTTCTTGCGATTTCCTTATTGATGTTTGATCTGACTGCTTGTAGCTCTTTCACAGAAGGGATAAAAACGTTACAGTCAGTGAGACTGGAACTGCGAACCATAACAGACGCTTTCTCACACGTCAGCACGTTACCACAGAGCTGGCGAGGAGGTATGGGTCTGAGCTTCCTATTACGAAGGCAATAGGAACTCGAACTCGTAAACCGCTATTTGAAGGTCGAGATTAGTTGCGGTTTCCACCTGCAACGACTTTCCTGGGCTGAAAACCGTAAATTTTCAGTCTTTTGTTACCCTTCAAGCGATAATAACTCAGATTATTCAATGGAAATGACAGGTAAAATCAAGTGAACTTTGAGGCTTAATTCCGTGCACACCAGGAAGTAGCTCGTCGATCACAGAGTTGCCAAACATACGTTGCCTTGTTGCCAAATCTCAGTTACAGTACCAGCAGGAAGAAGACGAACCGATGTGATCCTGCAGCGGTCTGGGAAGTGACCATAGCTGGTGTCTCCAAGTCGCGGCTGCTACGGCCTGGAATACGTAATGCGTCTGATTCGCTTTCTGTAACTAGGTTTAGGGACTGGAGCGTAGTTACTAATAATACTCAGAACTGACTGCAAACTGAGCATCATAAATCAGTAACTCTCATTGTTGTTTTTATATTTCTTTCGTAAGTGTACTCAAAACTAAGAAAGTCATTCACAGGCGTTTTCGTGCCTCGCCGATAGTCGAGCACAACATACAAATAAAAATAAAAAAGAATGTGTGTGTGTGTGTGTGTGTGTGTGTGTGTGTGTGTGTGTGAGAGAGAGAGAGAGAGAGAGAGAGAGAGATAAATAAAAAGCAATGAGAGAGAGAGTAAAAAATTGTTGTAAAGAAATTGAATCATGGTATATTGATGATTAGCCATGAAGAGTCATGAATTACCGAAATTTTGGCCCATACCAGTAACCAAATCTAAACTTGAAAATAAAAGACGACAATTTTTGTAATAAACCGTGACTCCTATCAAGACCCTTTCGTCCCTGTTATCTAACCACGAAAGATGTCTGATATACCTCCATTCTGAAGTAACAAAGTGTGCATGCATTTAAAGATGAAGTGCATGATGTGAAGTTCTGTGACGGAGATACGAACCCAACACTTAATCCGATTGTTAACTAAGAAAAATCAAATGTTACGTATCGGTTTTTCTTACGAGCCGCTAGGTGTCTGAATCTAAAATAAGGATACAAATTTTTGTGCCTAAGCGACAATCGAACTGCACACCTACCGTGCATCCACGAATATAGCTTAAGTATCAGTTGCTTACTCATGAACAGTAAGATGTGCGCGTGTTTGACCAGAAATAACGACACCTGTTGCGATTGTTGGAAACACATGAACAGACATTGAAATTGCGCGTTAATTTTCACTAGCAGGTGGGTGTGCACTTGATAAAGCTAGAAATGAAATTATGAATATTTTTGTACTGGATCAGGTTTCAGACCAACATACTTACCTTTGGAGGAGACCTAGAGAAGATTGCAGTCTTGGGAAAAGGAACGAAATGACTGAACTATACTGTTCCGAGAGATTCATATCCTCGAAAGAGGAGATACGAATTCGAATCACAGTCCAGCACCAAATTTTTAAACGTCTCTAGTTCAATCAAGTACAAGTGAAATAAGAGCCCTGTCCCTTTAAATGGCTATCGGTTCATCAAATAAAATAAAATTTTCTAATGTAAGTAAGCTTACTGGCGACTGTATTTCTGTTTACCATGACTTCCGCTGTGTCATTTCCCAACGTAAACCGGCTCTGCCCAGTTGGTAATGAAGGAACATGATGTTTAATGCGGATTCTGGATTATAACGTCTTTCTCTTGAGGTTACCACAGGTAAAATAAATCTGTTTCTGCCTCTTAAAAGTAAATGCCTGAACCCACGCATTGCACCTGTGATAGCTCGTTCCACCATACCATTGTGGCCACATTACCCAGCCCCAAGAGTGTGCTGTAACGGATGATGTGCTTAGCTTACAAAATTAGTCACGGTGGAAAAAATGCGAGTCTATTAAATGGTCAAGTAGAAGCAAGCTTCTGACGCAGAGATTATGCTATTCTCATGTCAGCAGGATGTAAAGACTCTACTAGGCATCATAGGCTGGATGTGAAGCCATTTTGATTTTTCACAAATTCAGCAAATTTCTTAGTTCGAGAAAATCCACTGTGAAGTGTGAAGTTGCCGGATAATTCGATTATTACTGTTATTATTACTATCATTTTATTCATACCGCTGCTGGAACACGACCGTAGTCTTCAGGTAAAATGCGAGACCAGCTAATATGACGTCTGGCGACCGAAAGCACATATCGACAAAATTTTTATCGCCCCTTTCCTCTCGGTGCTGAAGTTATGAGTGTAATTCAAGCGAATCTACAATATCAAATTAGCTGGTCTCGCGTTTTACCTCAAGACTACGGTCGTAGTCAAGAGTAATGTACTAAGACTGGAGTCAAGACTTCCTCTGGGAAGTGCCGCAGTCTACATGTTGCTAGATCGAGCATATTGCCAGACATAGAATTCCGAGAGGAGCACGATTGTATTGTCCACCTTACGTGAACGACTCGGCGGTCAATTTTTTGGTCTGAGACTGTATCTACAACACATATTGCACGCTGAAGACCCAGAAGAATTAAAAAAAAGTAGTTTATGAGAGCAACGTTAACCATAGCGTTCGAAGTATTCATAGTATTGTATACGTGTGTGTAAACGCCTTCCAATGACCACTCAAGAAAGACAAGGATACACAGTCTAGCTCCAATATTATAAATACGCCTCAGTTTGTGGATGAACTCAGAGTTAGGTTGATAATAATTGTGAAAATTTAGCAGCCCTGTACCCATTGGTGTTAAACTCGTTTTCAACCAATGATTCCCACAGCTACAGGGATACTACTTGTGATACCTCTTAGACAAAATACTTAAGCAGTGTTATCAGACGAAAAGATCAACCTGACACAAACTGTGGGAAGTTTGTTTTACAACCTTCGTACCTGAATATTAAGCTTTTTCCTATTTGAGATATCTGTGAACGTTGCTGCTTAAGACGTTTTAAGCAGAAACTAAATTCCTTCAGCTTCGACAATGTTTAAAGAAATCGTCTTATTGGCACTAAATCGTGGTTTGTGAATTGTTTACCGGCCGTACTCTGCCGTATTTTGCCGGTTGGAAGGCAAAAGCTTACTGACAAATTTCACACAGAAATTACTGTTACAGTGTACTTATGGAGCCAAATGAGTGAATTGCGTATTTTCCGGTGAGAAAGAGCATTGGCAAACAGTCTTCGCTACATTAGGTTATTTAAACTGGTGTCACTCTGAGCTAGAATTTATGGGCAGCGACTAAGTGTAAGGTCAACGTTTCGGATGCGAGTTTTGCGACTGTGAAATACTTTCCTACATTATAGAAGCGAATATTAAATTTGAACTAATATTGCGAAAATTTTGTACTTGGACAGCTTAGAATGAAAATACTTCTGTTTATTTCAAAGGGAAACAATAGATTTTCTAAAACACTGTCTGTCATCCACAACTTGAAACAGGTCATGTCGACCAAATCATGTGGAAGAACTAACATCAACGTATATCGGAAGGCAGTAAGACCTCTTGCCGTTTGGTTTGTCAGTACTCGATAGCCATTTCTAGGCGAAAGTAAATGAAGAAAGGCAGTGCGTTTTTGTTACCAAGTAACGTCTTCGTCAATTACTTTAGTTTTAAAGTAATCTACGAGTAATTTCTGGTGTTTGATATTAACATGAAAAGGATTCCGTAGACAGGGAAAGAACCTGTTCTTGGGAAACTACATCTATAGTGACCAAAAGGCATTAAATGATGTTCAAGCACTTGTGTTACAGCAGCGGTATGAATAAAATGATATTAATAATAACAGTAATAATCGAATTATCGGGCAACTTCACACTTCACAGTGGATTTTCTCGAACTAAGAAATTTGCTGAATTTGTGAAAAATCAAAATGGCTTCACATCCAGCCTATGATGCCTAGAAGAGTCTTTACATCCTGCTGACATGAGAATAGCATAATCTCTGCGTCAGAAGCTTGCTTCTACTTGACCATTTAATAGACTCGCATTTTTTCCACCGTGACTAATTTTGTAAGCTAAGCACATCATCCGTTACAGCACACTCTTGGGGCTGGGTAATGTGGCCACAATGGTATGGTGGAACGAGCTATCACAGGTGCAATGCGTGGGTTCAGGCATTTACTTTTAAGAGGCAGAAACAGATTTATTTTACCTGTGGTAACCTCAAGAGAAAGACGTTATAATCCAGAATCCGCATTAAACATCATGTTCCTTCATTACCAACTGGGCAGAGCCGGTTTACGTTGGGAAATGACACAGCGGAAGTCATGGTAAACAGAAATACAGTCGCCAGTAAGCTTACTTACATTAGAAAATTTTATTTTATTTGATGAGCCGATAGCCATTTAAAGGGACAGGGCTCTTATTTCACTTGTACTTGATTGAACTAGAGACGTTTAAAAATTTGGTGCTGGACTGTGATTCGAATTCGTATCTCCTCTTTCGAGGATATGAATCTCTCGGAACAGTATAGTTCAGTCATTTCGTTCCTTTTCCCAAGACTGCAATCTTCTCTAGGTCTCCTCCAAAGGTAAGTATGTTGGTCTGAAACCTGATCCAGTACAAAAATATTCATAATTTCATTTCTAGCTTTATCAAGTGCACACCCACCTGCTAGTGAAAATTAACGCGCAATTTCAATGTCTGTTCATGTGTTTCCAACAATCGCAACAGGTGTCGTTATTTCTGGTCAAACACGCGCACATCTTACTGTTCATGAGTAAGCAACTGATACTTAAGCTATATTCGTGGATGCACGGTAGGTGTGCAGTTCGATTGTCGCTTAGGCACAAAAATTTGTATCCTTATTTTAGATTCAGACACCTAGCGGCTCGTAAGAAAAACCGATACGTAACATTTGATTTTTCTTAGTTAACAATCGGATTAAGTGTTGGGTTCGTATCTCCGTCACAGAACTTCACATCATGCACTTCATCTTTAAATGCATGCACACTTTGTTACTTCAGAATGGAGGTATATCAGACATCTTTCGTGGTTAGATAACAGGGACGAAAGGGTCTTGATAGGAGTCACGGTTTATTACAAAAATTGTCGTCTTTTATTTTCAAGTTTAGATTTGGTTACTGGTATGGGCCAAAATTTCGGTAATTCATGACTCTTCATGGCTAATCATCAATATACCATGATTCAATTTCTTTACAACAATTTTTTACTCTCTCTCTCATTGCTTTTTATTTATCTCTCTCTCTCTCTCTCTCTCTCTCTCACACACACACACACACACACATTCTTTTTTATTTTTATTTGTATGTTGTGCTCGACTATCGGCGAGGCACGAAAACGCCTGTGAATGACTTTCTTAGTTTTGAGTACACTTACGAAAGAAATATAAAAACAACAATGAGAGTTACTGATTTATGATGCTCAGTTTGCAGTCAGTTCTAAGTATTATTAGTAACTACGCTCCAGTCCCTAAACCTAGTTACAGAAAGCGAATCAGACGCATTACGTATTCCAGGCCGTAGCAGCCGCGACTTGGAGACACCAGCTATGGTCACTTCCCAGACCGCTGCAGGATCACATCGGTTCGTCTTCTTCCTGCTGGTACTGTAACTGAGATTTGGCAACAAGGCAACGTATGTTTGGCAACTCTGTGATTGACGAGCTACTTCCTGGTGTGCACGGAATTAAGCCTCAAAGTTCACTTGATTTTAACTGTCATTTCCATTGAATAATCTGAGTTATTATCGCTTGAAGGGTAACAAAAGACTGAAAATTTACGGTTTTCAGCCCAGGAAAGTCGTTGCAGGTGGAAACCGCAACTAATCTCGACCTTCAAATAGCGGTTTACGAGTTCGAGTTCCTATTGCCCTCGTAATAGGAAGCTCAGACCCATACCTCCTCGCCAGCTCTGTGGTAATGTGCTGACCTGTGAGAAAGCGTCTGTTATGGTTCGCAGTTCCAGTCTCACTGACTGTAACGTTTTTATCCCTTCTGTGAAAGAGCTACAAGCAGTCAGATCAAACATCAATAAGGAAATCGCAAGAAAATGCTTTCAGCTCATAGTGCGATGTTGAAAAACTTACAATGCTGCACAACAGGTAAGGCCTCTTTCCGCTGCTGCCAAGCGAATTTTGGGTTTCTAGGAATACGTAACAATATTTATGAATTGCCACATTTGCATACCTCTTGAGTATGACACAGCATACCAATTAAACACAGACCCAATCAAAATCTAAGTGAGTAGTATTTTACTAATTCGTGTCGATAGAGGCATGCTTGTGTACAGATACTTTCGTCGTAAGGTTATCATGGTTAGTTTTATTTCATTTCTTATAATACAGTGCACAATTTTCGTAAGGTTTCCTCTAGTGTTGTTAAAACAATAGTAAACATGAGAGAGAAATTAATTATCAACGATATATGCGAATTCTCTGATGTTACCTATGACAGTCTGACAATGCACATGCAGTTTATTGATTACATGCATGTAGAAAACTTGTTCTGAGTTAAAGCTGTCAAACAAAGTTTGAAGAAGAATAAAATATCACTACCACACGACGGCTAATGTAGAAAATACTTTTCTGACATATTATGGCACGATGCGCTCTCCCTGCACATCTTCGAGATGCATCTGCTGCCTGGTGTCTATTAAATCTGAATAGAACAAAATGTCACAGTAGTTAGCCCTTTTTCCACATGCGACTACTTTGGGTTGAGAAGTGAAGGGAATTATGTTCAAAGTTCCATTAGATTGATACCTTCAGCAGAGAGCAGAATTGCGTTTTAAAAAATGTAGCCCTGAATGTATTCGAACTCGCGACATCTTATCTATGCTACAAGCTGACACGTAGCTACATAAGCTCCAGAGCTCGGCAACTATTCCTCCAGAACTTTTGGATTCCACAGCACTGTGAGATTATGCATATGGCCAGGTCTTGACTTCTGAGAGACAAACAGTTACAGCTTTTCTTTTGGACTGAACGACGTTTTCTAGTAACAGATAGCGCAATGGAATAGCTCAAGTGGAAAGGAACACTTCCTATTTAAACTTCTGCATCCTACACTGTTGGCAGTTGTGTGTAGGTGGCAGTTACGTGATTTTATTTCTGTGATTACAAAATAGTCGAATGTATGCACTGGGTAGCCGAGGCAGCTAGTTCATGGTGATTCGGTCAACCAAGAAAATGAATTTACTGAACATGCTGCAAATTACTACAGGGAGCCTGTGTGTCAGAATTCTCATCCAGTGTGGCGCAACTGCGTTACGATAGAAAAATGACTCGCAGAGAAGAGGATTTCGTGGTCTGTTGGACGGATGGTAGGTTGTTATACCTATGGTCTGGGTTCGATTCCCACTTCCGTCAATGATTTTAGATAGGGAGAGACAGATTCCATTCTCTCCTGGCTACACTAAGTGAAGGAGATATAATGGCTGCGTGGTCTGAAAATTCACATTAAAGATGATATTCCTTCTTTACCACGTAGACGGTAGGTTGAACCACAATAAAGTCTGGAGTGGCGACGTGTAGAAACTCTATCACCAGTAACCTTTCTTATACTAGTTATTTATTTCAAGTGACGACACAAACGCTATGTATGGTCACAGGACACTTATTCCATCTTTTATTTGAGCTTCTGTATGTCGATAAAATTGGTTCTAAACTGGGAATGCAACTCAGACCGCCCTTAACGCGGAATTTGATCCCTTCGTGGCAATACAGCTCGGCTACAATTTGTTGTTTGTTCAAAACTGCAGATTCCTCAACACCTTCACATATTACGCGTGAATGGGATCGAATCCTGGCCCGGCACTAAAGATTTAATTATGTATTATCAAGCTCTATCAGGAGAACACCTATCTGCTGGTGGATAATAATTTTGATTTTTAATGTATTTTCATTCGTTGTCAACACTAACGATATCTGACGTTTTTAACTCCCAGTGAGACACAGAACTAGTGGCGAGATGACTGTAAGTTCAAGATGCTATTCTGAGCAGCTGGTGGAGAAAAATTCGGTAGCTGACGTCTCTTCGTGTGTAGTCAACAACGATATATGTGGGGCTCTATTCCCAGTGAGCGTTGAACTCTTCGTCATATTATTTCAGTTCGTCGTGTCATTTAATGTTCATGCATATTCTCAACTAGCTGCTCGTGAATAACTTTAATTTTTAATGTCATTTTGTGTTAAATAGTTCAAATGGTTCAAATGGCTCTGAGCACTATGGGACTTAACTTCTAAGGTCATCAGTCTCCTAGAACTTAGAACTACTTAAAGCTAACTAACCTAAGGACATCACTCACATCCATGCCCGAGGCAGGATTCGAACCTGCGACCGTAGCGGTCACGCGGTTCCAGACTGAAGCGCCTAGAACCGCACGGCCACACCGGCCGGCCCCCACCATCTGGTATCAATGCATTACCCTATCATCCATTATATATAATCATTTTCATAGTACACTTGATATTATAGATGAGTAGGACACAAGACAGGACATAGATAATGTCCGTTTGACGTCAACAGTGTGTAACATTTTACTTTTTTGAATAGGACAATGTTCCTCTCCAATAATTTTTAGATTTGTTACAATAAGCTTACGCTGCAAGAGAATTCGCTTGTATTTTTCAATATGTGGTCCGTTGTCGGTTTGAAGGCCTTCCATAACATCGGCAAAGTAGTGCAACTCCACCGAGGGCTCTCTGGAGTAGGGTGGAGATAGCAATATGAAAGTTGCGAGCTGTCGAAGACGGTCTTCATATTCCTAATGCGATTAGGACATCGTATACTCTTGACGACGTTTAGCACCTGTGCAGTCAGTCACCCAATTTCAGAATTCATTTTGAGTAATCCTGTTAAATTCCCAAAATATTGTCTTTTTATATTGATGAGTAATATGGATAGGCGTCACGTTCATGTGCCGTCTACAACGCAAATTTAATGTTACTATCCTAGGAACTAACCTGCAATACGTTTTGTATTTTATAATCGGAACTATCTGCATTAACCGTCATCAGAGCAATGTCAGGGAACAGAATGCAGCAGTGCCTTGCTACCTACTTGAGGACCTGCTTGAGTCGTGTTCTAAGGAAAGGGTAGTTGCTGGTTCACATTATATTACACTAGCGAGAAGTACCGACTTTTCCTTTTCTCTGCAAACATCCAGAACTAAATTCAGTAACTAAATGCTAAGAATATATTTGCATTGTGCCAACTCAAAGATCAATAGATATGGATATAGATACAGATTTTTATATTTAAAGCCATTCTCGTTCTGCGTTGGAATAAACATCATTCATTATTTGCTTGTTCTTGTTACGATTGTTATTGTCATTCTCTCACTCGCAAGAGTTTTCGCATTCCTATTTGGTATCGATGCACATGAAGAGTGGCTATGAAAGAAGGGAATACTGAATGTTACGTCATGCAGAATACACTCATTTACTTCGGCTCCTCGTGATCTACGCTACAGGAGAAGTGAGATACATAAAGTTGACAGTGTGAGGACAGACCTGGTAGCACAACTGTGCAACTACACAGTGTTACCAGATAAAATGGTCCTGCGGAATCGAAAGTGTAGTACGGACTTTGCCACAGTAGCAGACAGCTGGTAATTTAGGACCATGACCGTGGATTACACTTTGGTCAGTGCTGGTTAGAGTGCTGCAACTGTAAATGGAAGGCTTTGTTTGATAGTCTTATGCTGATGCTGTCTGCATAAATTATGCCATTGGATACAAAGCGGTTTAGTTTTGAGACCTAACCCACGAGGGGGGAAGGCACAGTGGTCTGCTTCAGGAATTCCAAGCAATAAAACACAAAAAACAACCCAGGAAGGGAGACATGCATTTGGAATCTGTTCATCGTTACGGGGTCAAACAAGAGGGTAACATTACTGAAACAATGATCGGGCTACTTAGTATATAATAGAGCATACAGATTTCAAGGAGGAAACGTATGAAGACGCAGACTTCCTCGTTATCAATATGTGCGGCATATCTTTCGTGTTAACGAAAGTAAATTCCCGCTTTACCTCTTCTTACATGTCAAATGAAATGAATGCCATGAGGAATAGAATATTTGTTGACTGCGTCTCTTCTTGCTTCCATCCTTACCAACATATTTCTTCATTCTCGTGGTAATCATGACATTCTATGTGTATGCTGCAAAAGATTGCAAGTGGACAAATTCGACATCGAGGTGCAAAGCGTTATATTCAATTCGAATAAGCTTCCGGTGTATTTTTACTTCGTTTGTATTTTTAGATGATTATGAACGTTACGGAAAATTATCTCACATGCTTTATGTTGAATGGGAAACATTGAATGATCCGTTTTGCTTTCCCTACGTTGAAATGATATAATGTCGGCGTCAACAGCCTTCTTCCACGCCGGAAGCTGAAACTTGTATGATTCTGGATTAATGATAGTTGAATGTCTCATATGTATACATAGCCCACAAGGCGACGTCAGAAACCATCAGGGGAGAACGCCGCATAAAAACCAAACGTGCGCGCGCGTCTCCACTCTGAAGAACCGTATCGGAGAATCACGGCAAGCATTTCGCTGAAGAGCTGCCTCGTCAGAGAGCCTAGAAATGGCAGCGTCGTAGCAAGTATTTGTCAACACTCTGATAGTGCATTTACTTCCGGGTGTAGGTCGGCGTTACCTCGCTAAATTCACTTGACATTCGTTTTCCACATCGAAGACTCGTACGATATAATCCACTGCAAGATGACACAATTAGAAAGTATATTTAATTTCTGGACTCCAAGAACGGCGTTCTTCACATAAGTAACACCTGTTTGTTGATGGCGCCCGGCCATCCTGATTTAGGTTTTCAATGATTTTCCTAAATCGCTTCAGGCAAATGCCGGGATGGTTCCTTAGGAAGGGCACGGCCGATTTCGTTCCCCATCCTTCCCTAATCCGAGCTTGTGCTCCGTCTCTAATGACATCGTTGTCGACGGGACGATAAAACAGTAATCTCCACCTCCTCTGTTCGTGTGTTTAAGGTTGCGTTTTGAGGCTCAGGCAACATCGCAGTGACTATATTCCGCCTCTGGCAGCCAGTGTGTCGTTAGCTCAGCGGTTCCCTTGTGCGTTGCAGTGCTTGTACTATAAGACATAGCAGTTCGAATCACGGTAGAAGCCGCTGACTACAACCTTTTATTTTCCATTTTAATTAATGGAGTTGCAAACTGCTAGTAAAAATTTCTTATGCGAAATCTGAAGAATGCCTTTAAACATCAATCTTCGTCCGGTTTCGACTTAGTAAATTAAGTTAATATCATGGATTTCTGCTTTGCAAATTCCAAGGTGCTTCACTGTAAAATAGACCCTGAAAAGATTCAAACCGACTGTCAACGATATAAATTTGAGCTTTGTTCGTCATATAGGTCTAACATGTCAGAAGGTTGTTTATGAAGTGCACATGTTCATTAATATAGTTCCCTTCTTCTAAATTTTTGCAATAGCATTTAACTGTAGACGTTTTCTAACACCGGCGTTAGCAATTCCTTTCCGTTCTCTGAAACCTTGAAAACGACAAATTTTTCTGGTTTAAATCTGATGACCTTAACTATCACTTCCGATAAACAATAAATACTTCATGAACTTCAAATGTGCAGTGTTCCTGCACTGCTACAGAGCATGCATTGCAAGGTATTCACACAGTTTATCGCATAGACTTACCATAAGGATTGAAACAAGAACTGTAATACACTTTACACCACAGACGCTCACTCTGGCTTGACGAAAACATCCAAACATTGACCAAAAGTTGCACAAATAATTGAGTTTGAAAGGAAAAGAAACGAGGTATGAAGCATTTATAAATTCATCGAATGTAGTGAGGTGGTTTCATTTCGTCCCAGTCTATAAAATTAATTTCGGGCCATACTCAGCTCTTGCCGATTAATGTAATATAATACCCGCCTACTAATCAGGGCGTCTGTCTCCGTTGCTTTTGAGCGTGAATGGAAATTGTAGAAATTTTCTGTGGAGCAACATTTAATAATAAAGCGTTTTAAATCATCAAAAGCGATGAGCGGTAGCAGGCGTTTTCAATAAAGAACGGGGGAGTGCAGCGCCGCTGCTGTCGCCACGGCCGCTGCCAGTAGCCAGCAAATGGATCCCGGAGCTTTGCCGCATACGGCGTCCAGAGGAGGACAGTCTGCAGGAAATCTGCCGCAAAATCGTTACTGGATAAAATTTTGATATCGGTGTGTCACAAAGCGAAATAGATTGAATCTACGCTACCATTACATTCACGTCTTCAGCATTCAGACAGAAGAGGCTATAAAAATATTTTATGCCAGCTGCTCTCGATCCACTGACATTATGAACAGAAACAACGCACGCTACCGCTAGACCACAGGCGTAATCAGCCTAAAGTTTCTCTATCATGGGACAAGTTTTCCTCCAGGAAGTGCCGCAGTCTACAGTGTTGCCAGATTGTGCAGATAACCGGACTTAGAGAATTAGCGAGTTGGCCAGTTTTTTTGTCCCATGTCGCGATCGGCGCGGACTTAGCCTCTGAAGCGGCCGGCCGCCGGTCAAGTTTTATGTCAAAGAGTGTACATGGGAAGAATTAATATGTTGCTGAAACACTTCCCAGAATGTACTCTCTCGAATTTTCTACAGTAAACCTCTCTGCGATGCATAACGTCTCTTTTGTAGCATCTACCACATGAATTTGTTCAGCATCTCTGTAATGCTCTCATGCCAAAAGAATGATAGCATGCGTGCCACTCTGTATTGCATATTATTTGCCCCTTCTATTAATGTGACATCATAAGCCTCAGAGGTTGACGAGCTACAGTAAAAAGTAGTTCGAACAAGTGTTTTGTAAGGCTCTTCTTTCATAGGTGGGTTACATTTCCTTATGATTCCTCCATTGAATCTGCACCTGGCATCTGTTTCCGAACATACCGTTTCATGCAGTCATTCCACTCCATTTTAAACTGCTCTGTATGATTACTTCAAAGCATTTAGCACGTGTAACTGTTTCTACAGATTGGCCATCAATAGTGTAATCATACAGTACTGGATTTCTAGGCCTGTTTACACGCACTGTGTTAATTTACTTACATTCAGTATCAATTCCCAGTCTCTGTTCTGATCATTGATTCTCTAAGTGTTCCTGCAATTCGCTACAGTCTTCTGGCAATTCCGTGTTTAAAGGCGAATTTAAAGTAGACTGGGGCGGCAGTTAGAATTTGGATTCAGGAGAGAGGCGTGTCAGGGTAATCCGTGCAGTTGTGTGAATCACTATGCCAAGGTGGCTAACGCACCTGCCTAGTAAGGCCTTAGTACAAATTTTCACCCGCTGCTTCTGTCTATATACATAAAATCATATCCGTATGAGACCAATAGTCTGTGAAAAGGTGTCATTTCATCTGTAATGTTTTATGACTCCGCACTTTCCCACTGTAATTGTCACATAACAAGAGTGAACAACAATGAACCCAACACCTCCATAGGGTAATTGTTACGTGGCAAAAAAAGGTTCAAATGGCTCTAAGTACTGAGGTCGTCAGTCCCCTAGAACTTAGAACTACTTAAACCTAACTAACCTAACGACATCACACACATCCATGCCCGAGGCAGGATTCGAACCTGCGACCGTAGCAGCAGCGCGGTTCTGGACTGAACCGCCTAGAACCGCTCGGCCACAGCGGCCGGCTGCTATGTAACAGCACAGTGCACTCTCACATAGCAAGATTGTTTTCTGTTTAAAACAGAAAACTACACACATACCCCTAGTAGTGCTGTGTTACACTGCGCCAAAACGTTGCGAAATGTTTTAAATAAACAGATAATACAACCTATCCTGATTGGACTTTTTTTTTAATTTCCCACCACGTTACTGTTACTTTACATATCCAACATCTTGGTGGCCCTCTGAACTTCTGCCATTTTGGGCAGCTATAGTCGAGTGTGATATCATACACTACTGGCAATTAAAATTGCTATACCAAAAAGAAGAAATGCAGATGACAAACGGGTATTCATTGGACAAATATATTATACTAGAAATGACATGTGATTACATTTTCACGCAATGTGGGTGCATAGATCCTGAGAAATCAGTACCCAGAACAGCCACCTCTGGCCGTAATAACGGCCTTGATACGCCTGGGCATTGAGTCAAACAGAGCTTGGATGGCGTGTACAGGTTCAGCTGCCCATGCAGGTTCAACACGATACCACAGTTCATCAAGAGTAGTGACTGGCGTATTGTGACGAGCCAGTTGCTCGGCCACCATTGACCAGACGTTTTCAATAGGTGAGAGATCTGAAGAATGTGCTGGCAAGGGCAGCAGTCGAACATTTTCTGTATCCAGAAAGGCCCGTACAGGACTTGCAACATGTGGTCGTGCATTATCCTGCAACATGCGGTCGTGCATTATCCTGCTGAAATGTAGGGTTTCGCAGGGATCGAATGAAGGGTGGAGCCACGGGTCGTAACACATCTGAAATGTAACGTCCACTGTTCAAAGTGCCGTCAATGCGAACAAGAGGTGACCGAGACGTGTAACCAATGGCATCCCATACCATCACGCCGGGTGATACGCCAGTATGGTGATGACGAATACACGCTTCCAACGTGCGTTCACCGCGATGTCGCCAAACACGGATGCGACCATCATGATGCTGTAAACAGAACCTGGGTTCATCCGAAAAAATGACGTTTTGCCATTCGTGCACCCAGGTTCGTAGTTGAGTACACCACCGCAGGCGCTCCTGTCTGTGATGCAGCGTCAGGACGTCATGTTACGACTCAAACTGTGCGCAATAGGTTGCATGACGCGCAACTTCACTCCCGACGTCCATAGAGAAGTCATCTTTGCAATTACGACACCATGCAGAGCGGCACAGATGGGTCCAACAACATGTCGAATGGACCGCTCAGGATTGGCATCACGTTCTCTTCAGCGATGAGTGTCGCATACGCCTTCAACCAGACAATCGTCGGAGACGTGTGGAAGGCAACCCGATCAGGCTGAACGCCTTAGACACACTGTGCAGTAAGGTGGAGGTTCCCTGCTGTTTTGGGGTGGGATTATGTGGGGCCGGCGTACGGCGCTGGTGGTCATGGAAGGCGCCATAACGGCTGTACGATACGTGAATGCCATCCTGCGACCGATAGTGCGACCATATCGGCAGCATATTGGCGAGGCATTCGTTTTCATGGACGACAATTTGCGCCCCCATCGTGCACATGTTGTGAATGACATCCTTCGGGACAACGACATCGCTCAACTAGAGTGGCCAGCAAGTTCTCCAGACATGAACCCTTCAGCTGTTTGTGGACGACGTGACTCACCAACCACTCTGAGGGATCTACGCAGAATCGCCGTTGAGGAGTGGGACAATCTGGACCAACAGTGCCTTGATCAACTTGTGGATAGAATGCCAGGACGAATACAGGCATGCGTCAATTCAAGAGGACGTGCTACTGCATATTAGAGGTACCGGTGTGTACAGCAAACTGGACCACCACCTCCGAAGGTCTGGCTGTATGGTGGTACAACATGCAATGTGTGGTTTTCATGAGCAATAAAAGGAGCGGAAATGATGTTTATGTTGATCTCTATTCCAATTTTCTGTACAGGTTCCGGAACTCTCGGAACCGAGGTGATGCAAAATTTTTTTGATATGTGAGTTTGCCGTCCACAGTGATTGCAGAAGCGAAAGTTTAATTATAGCCACCCTCGTCCTTATTTAGAATCTTGCAGATAAATTTTCGTAATCACAACATGCATAGCGGTTCCCTCTCAGCGCTTAAAGTAATAGCGACACATTATGCACTTACTGTTGTTATGTCAGATGAAATGTGGTTGGGCGTTTCACATCAAAGTGCGGGAAGGTTATTGGATAAGAATTGCTCTGACAGACACTGGAGAGTAAAATGCCACAATTTCAGAAAGTTAGTTTCCAAATGAAAATCATCGTGAGCAATGTGCAGGAAAAAAATATTTTGCAACAATTTACTACTCGCTTCAGTGATGATATGGTCTATTGTCAGAACTCCACTTGTAACTACACTCCTGGAAATTGAAATAAGAACACCGTGAGTTCATTGTCCCAGGAAGGGGAAACTTTATTGACTCATTCCTGGGGTCAGATACATCACATGATCACACTGACAGAACCACAGGCACATAGACACAGGCAACAGAGCATGCACAATGTCGGCACTAGTACAGTGTATATCCATCTTTCGCAGCAATGCAGGCTGCTATTCTCCCATGGAGACGATCGTAGAGATGCTGAATGTAGTCCTGTGGAACGGCTTGCCATGCCATTTCCACCTGGCGCCTCAGTTGGACCAGCGTTCGTGCTGGACGTGCAGACCGCGTGAGACGACGCTTCATCCAGTCCCAAACATGCTCAATGGGGAACAGATCCGGAGATCTTGCTGGCCAGGGTAGTTGACGTACACCTTCTAGAGCACGTTGGGTGGCACGGGATACATGCGGACGTGCATTGTCCTGTTGGAACAGCAAGTTCCCTTGCCGGTCTAGGAATGGTAGAACGATGGGTTCGATGACGGTTTGGATGTACCGTGCACTATTCAGTGTCCCCTCGACGATCACCAGTGGTGTACGGCCAGTGTAGGAGATCGCTCCCCACACCATGATGCCGTGTTGGCCCTGTGTGCCTCGGTCGTATGCAGTCCTGATTGTGGCGCTCACCTGCACGGTGCCAAACACGCATACGACCATCATTGGCACCAAGGCAGAAGCGACTCTCATCGCTGAAGACGACACGTCTCCATTCGTCCCTCCACTCACGCCTGTCGCGACACCACTGGAGGCGGGCTGCACGATGTTGGGGCGTGAGCGGAAGACGGCCTAACGGTGTGCGGGACCGTAGCCCAGCTTCATGGAGATGGTTGCGAATGGTCCTCGCCGATACCCCAGGAGCAACAGTGTCCCTAATTTGCTGGGAAGTGGCGGTGCGGTCCCCTACGGCACTGCGTAGGATCCTACGGTCTTGGCGTGCATCCGTGCGTCGCTGCGGTCCGGTCCCAGGTCGACGGGCACGTGCACCTTCCGCCGACCACTGGCGACAACATCGATGTACTGTGGAGACCTCACGCCCCACGTGTTGAGCAATTCGGCGGTACGTCCACCCGGCCTCCCGCATGTCCACTATACGTCCTCGCTCAAAGTCCGTCAACTGCACATACGGTTCACGTCCACGCTGTCGCGGCATGATACCAGTGTTAAAGACTGCGATGGAGCTCCGTATGCCACGGCAAACTGGCTGACACTGACGGCGGCGGTGCACAAATGCTGCGCAGCTAGCGCCATTCGACGGCCAACACCGCGGTTCCTGGTGTGTCCGCTGTGCCGTGCGTGTGATCATTGCTTGTACAGCCCTCTCGCAGTGTCCGGAGCAAGTATGGTGGGTCTGACACACCGGTGTCAATGTGTTCTTTTTTCCATTTCCAGGAGTGTGTATTGGATGATTCGCGCTAGCTGGTTTCAGTCTCGTTCCGCCGGCAGCGGTGGCCGAGCGGTTCTAGGGGTTTCAGTCCGGAACCGTGTGACTGCTACGGTCGCAGGTTCGAATCCTGCCTCCGGCATGGGTGTTCGTGATGTCCTTAGGTTAGTTAGGTTTAAGTAGTTCTAAGTTCTAGGGTACTGATGACCTCAGATGTTAAGTCCCATAGCGCTCAGAACCATTTGAACCAAGTCTCGTTCCCTCTCTTTCACGGAAGACAGAATACCCAGTTTACATTGTGAGGTATTAGTAACAAAGTCACTGTACACTGCTGAATATAATGAACAATGTTGGCGAGTGGTATAACAGATTCGGTTCAGCCCACCGAAAGTGACAATTACGTCATGAACCAATAGCAACACGTTAAGACACGCAATATTCTGAA
This sequence comes from Schistocerca serialis cubense, assembly GCF_023864345.2. Lineage (NCBI taxonomy): Eukaryota > Metazoa > Arthropoda > Insecta > Orthoptera > Acrididae > Schistocerca > Schistocerca serialis. Next base: position 608,088,639 of record NC_064642.1, read on the forward strand.
CACCAGAGTAATTTGTACGACTGCTGGCTGGTTACAGTGTTACTGTTTTCCCCTCTTTTCTAACCAATAATTACGATGGTAAAAGGACTTCATTACATGTTTAGCACTAGCCAAGAATTCCACGTATAGAATGTTAGCAACGTATAATGGCCCCGTCTGTTGCAGCAAAGAGGTGACGTATCGTGGCATTGACAGGGGAGATACCGTCTCTCCCACTGTGTCAGGGACGAAAGGATAGCTTCAAGGTGACGCCACTGTTATCTCTACTTATCTCTTACAGGAAAGCCACACTGCAGCTGCGCGCAGCCCGATGTTAAAGACGAGAATATATTTTAGATTAATACAGAAATATTGTTATAAAATATTATTTTGGAAGAAAGTGACATTCGGTCCATGGAGATTTAAGTGGTTGACTGATTCTGTTCTTTTATTTGTGCTCTTTTTTACGATATAATCACAGCATTGTTGACTGCTCATGCGATTGTGCCGAAAAAGAAATATGTAACTAATAACAGAAAAGCTCATGCGATTGCTCATGCGATTGTGTCGAAAAAGAAATATGTCACTAATAACAGAACAGAAAATTTATCTAGTAGTGCAGTTCATATTAAGCACTTCATAATTGATATAGCTAGTAAAAACTGAATTTTAACAAGTTCAGCACTTCATTAACATCAACGCTGAATAGTATTTTGAAGAGCAGAACTAATGGGAATTTAATTCTGCATTCGGGTCACAAGTAGTACAGACTTTACATTACAAATACGCTTCATTCCAATAGTGGTGTATTAGAGTGCTGGATTCAAAACAGCGACCTTTCGTACGTCATTTTCTGCCGTCCCCACTTGATGAGGTACTTTCGCTTTAGGAAAGATAGAGCATGAAAGGAATAAATCAGTCCTTGGAGTTTTTAATGGTAAGGAGGGTAATAAATTACGAGGCTTTCATACGTCTGGATGTAAATAAAGTCGTTGAAATAAATGAGTAAGGAAGTCTTCTGGTTATCAACATTGTTGTCTAGCTTGTATACTGAAGAAGTGGCGAGTGCACTAAAGGAAAACTGCAGAAGAATTTAAGTGGACGGGAAGCATTTACAAATGCTACTTGTATACTGAAGAAGTGAAGAGTACACTAATTGTAAAGGAAATGCAACTTGTATACTGAAGAAGTGAAGAGTACACCAATTGTAAAGGAAAACTGTAGAGGAAGAATTGTACAAGAGGAAACATTTACAAATACTCAGTTTTTTTCTTAAAATACATCATAGTCGCCGTTGACTGTATGAAATATGTATTATAACGATTACATTTTCGGCCTTAGGGCCATTTTCAAGTAACACTGTAAAAGTTACATTCTGTCAGAATATGACTATCTGACATGAGTACGTCAACATGTAGCCTTTTGACTGCGAGAGTCCCACAGAATCCGATGAGTACGAGGCTTATTACATCGTAAAATGTTGTTAAATATGTGCTGTACTGTCAATGTTACCATCGTTACCAACAACAACAGTTGTTGTCAGTGCACCTGAGCTTTTATTTGTGATTGATTATTTGAACGATGGTAACAATGACAATACAGCACATATTTAACAACATTTTACGATGTAATAAGTGTCGTACTCATCGGATCATGTGGGACTCTCGCAGTCAAAAGGCTACATTTTGACGATGATATGCAGCCTGCCTGTTATACAGGTTGTATAATAACAATAAAGTAAAAATAAAAAACAAAATAAACGGTGATATGTACGCATGTCAGATAGTCTTATATTCTGACAGAATGTAACTATTACAGTGTTACTTGAAACTGCAATTGTAATAATAAATATTTTATTCAGTCAACGGCAACTATGAAGTCTTTTAAGAAATATATGACTGAATCACAACCATGAGAAACAAATGCTAAGATTCGCAGCTGATAGTCCTTCAGGTGGAAACTATGAAAGACCTCTGAAGGCATAACATGGGCTGTTGCCTGTAATGAGAACATAGTGCAAAGGATGGATTACAAAACTAAAACAAAATTTTTAAAAAATGTATACGACATTTAATTTAGTAATTAATTTCGGTTGTTCATATAACCATCCTCAGCTCTGAAAGAAAAAATACCTGAAGATGGTTATATGAACAACAGAAACTGGTTATCAAATTTAACGTTCATATCGTTTGCGCTCAAGACCATAAAAAAATTGTTTGAAATTTTAAAAAACTGTTTAAAGTACTTAAGATTGATTTTTCCCGTTTCCTGGTTATGTACGGTATTACTAAAAGTAAAAGGAATCGATATTGGAGAAATCACAGTGGAAGAAGTAAAAGAATTCTGTCTTGAAAGCAACATTACACATGACGTCTGAACTATGGACTTGCGCAGGCGGAAAAAAGTTTTCTTCAACAAAATAACTCTGCTGCTATCAAGTTCCTGGATGGGAAAGCCTGGAGCACATCACTGTATCGATGTGAAACATGTACACTGGGAGATTCGAAGAAAAAGAATGGAAGCTTTTAAAAGGTGGCGCTAAGTAAGGATGTTAAATATAGAAGCAAATAAATACGAAATGAAGTACTAGAAAGTAAAAAAAGAAGAAAAGAAGTTAGTGGAGAACCCTTATCGGATGAAGGTACAGTTTAGTAGAACGGGTTTGAATGAAGCCATTTTGATGCTCTTACTGCTACGTGGCGGTTCCGTGGTCCTCTTGGTGGTAAGATGTTGACGTGGGTTGCTTCTCACCAGCGATGCTTCTGCTACTGGTTTATGGTCAAATCCTGGTATAGTTCCCACGATATTAGATTTCAAACTCGCACAATAGTCGTCTTTATGAACTTGTAGAACAGAAGAGAGGTAGCTGAACGATGATGTAGAGATCTGTATAAAGAATAGTGGAATGGTTTTGGTGACAATGTTTGGTGTAGACATTAAGCAGACAGGAACGTGAGAATGAAAACGTACGGTGGGATTACATAGCTCGCCTTCTTTTAAAACACTGTTTTAGTTCAGTGTGTCATACTTATTATTACAAACAATCGCAGGAAGTGACAGGCTAGAAAAGTACTAGCTGTCAAGAGGCGGGACTCGATAACGCTATCGTCATGTTTTCTTAATGATTAAAAATTGTAAACCTTGAAATTTATCAGCAAACTTGCAATAATTACCTTAATTCGAGCCAGGTTAAAAGCTACGTGCTATCTGCTGACAAAATGCAAATAACTGAACCGATAACAATATTCCCCCTTTTCAACGTTCAGAAGACTCGAGGATCCAATTTCTTTTCGTCACACTGTTTGAAACTCGTTTTCTTAGCGAGCGAACTTTTCAGACAAATTTCAGTCGATTCCACGATGATGTGTGCGAAAATGAGATGGAAGAATAGTTACCGTTTAAGAAATGATACAATATACTGCCATACATTGGAAGTAACAGACATACAGGTGTCGTAATTGAAGTTGAGAATCTGGAATTAGGCAAGGATCTACTGAAAAACCTGCGAGCAGTCTTATCCTCTTTTTTGAAATATCTTGGTTTCCATAATTTGATGAAATATTACAAACAAACAGATTACGAAAAAGGCAGTCAAATGTTTTGTGAACTGACCTGACTAAAAATAACAAATAATATAGATTAGAGAAAGATTGGACGCGCCTCTGAATAATCTCGAAATCATGTACAGCAAATGAGACTTCACGAACTCCGTTGTCCATCAGAAAAATATCCTGTGGTGTTATTTAAAATTGTGAGGTTCTAACTTAAGCATTGAACTTCAAAATCTCAGTTGCCAGCTCACGAATGTTCTTTGGACACTAATTAGAACTGTATCTACGGTACACTCTTCGCTGTCAATAAAGCTAAGTAACTGTTTTATACTAGCTGGCGCTTATTTGTCACTAATCGTTTTCCTGCCACCAGATTTTAGTCACAACATGGTCACGTCCATATCCAAGTTATGGTTGCCACGCCCGGGCAGCCATAACACATTATATGGAGTATCATTCAATGCTGCGTGAAATGTTTCTGTAATCTGTTTTTTCTTACTTTTAGACAAATCTTTTCACAAAACATTTGACCGAGTTTTCTTTCAGTTTTTTTTCAGTTTTAGTTTTTTAATTGCCAGTAAATATCCAGTCTTTGGCAGTGCGATATCAACTATCAGAATATGTGGAGAAGCCAACAGTCAAATAGCAACACGCATTCGGGAGCAAGAGCGCTTGGGCATCACAATAAACCGGTGGTGACCGAACACCAGGAAGACTGCGGCAGGAAGATGAAGCGCATTCGGGAGGACGACGGTTCAAACCCGTGTACGGCCATCCAGATTTAGGTTTTCCGTTATTTCCCTAAATCGCTCCAGGCAAATGCCGGGATGGTTCCTTTGAAAGAGTCGATTTCCTTCCTCATCCTTGGCACAATCTGAGCTTGTGCTCCGTCTCTAATGACCTCGATTCGACTGGGTGTTAAAACCAATCTTCCTCCTTCCTTCCATCTTCGATGGAAGACGGAGTTCTCACTAAGCAGCTAGAAATTATGAAGAGTAACACATGGAGTACTTTTCAAACATTAAAAAAATCCAAACAACATGGTTAGGGAAGACGGCTGTCAGGCCCGAACCACCCTGTATGCCAGACATCAGAGCCGCTCCGGCAGCACCGACAGCCGGAGACGTGAGGGAACCGCCGCCGAGCGTCCCACGTCCAGCATGAGGAAAGCTTCGTAATCCTCGTCCCATTCGCCGATGACGGGTTAACTATCGCTCACATTTAATCGGAAAGTAAACAATCGATTCCCACCTTCCACCTCAGGAAGCCCAGCTAAAAAAGTTGCGTAACACATTTACCATAGGAAAAGAATCAAATGAACGGATTTGTTAAAAAAAAAAAAAAGTTGTACTTAATGCTCTGTCCTCATGAGCAGGGTTTCCCAAAGAGTGTTTCGCGTAAAGGTGGTTCCACGGGAAGTGAATGAATGCTCTGGCCTTTTACCGATGCTAATTATTTGTGTTAAATTTTATTATGATTTCTGTATTACTAGTTACGATATGAAACTCAAGTAATCACTGAATAAAAGCGGTTTGCCTCATTTTATTTAAAAAATTAGTAACCTTCAAAGTAATCAATGTGTTTCACCAAAGTACCAGGATTCTGAAAGCGTTCCGTCAGAGAAAAAGTTTGGGAACGCCTGCTCAAGAGGGGTTATGACGAGATATAAGAGGGGGGGGGGGGGGGGCACGACGGCACAGCATATCAGTTTCTGCGTTGTAAGGGATGGCCACAGGAACCGTGGTCGAGAGGTCGCTGTACCCTTTTTTAAGTGAGAGCAAGTAACCCCGCAACCGATTATGTAAATAATTCAACTCCCATGTATAAAACAGGTTCACAATTATGATGACTTTATAAATGAGTTAGAGTGACAAATATTGGAGGGTAGGCATGTAAGAGAGAAAAAGATTTAAAAAAGGTTTGACATTAAGTTTATAGTTTGTTGGACGTAGCTAAGTGCTCTCAATATCAAACACTGGGTGCGTATATTCTGAGTAATTTGCGCTCCCTTTTAAGGAAAAGCTAGTTTTTCACGCCTCTCAATGTTTGACATATCTCCTTAAATATGTGTCGCACAATGATGTAACATTGCACCTACATTCAGTGGATATTGTATACAAAATGAGTTCCAAATAGAGTTAGCAGTAAAGAAGTAACAAAATAAAAGTTTTTTTCTTTCACATTTTGTGAAGGGGGAGGAGGGGATGTGTCAGCGAGAAAAAGTTTCGAAAAGGTTTGAAATTATGTGTAAAGTCTGTCGCCATTGTTAATCTCAAATACTGCACGGATATAAACTTATCAGCAAGATCATAATCTACATCTACATCTCATGGATACTCTGCAAATCATATTTAAGTGCCTGGCAGAGCGTTCGTCGAACCACCTTCACAATTCTCTATTATCCCAATCTCGTATAGCGCGCGGAAAGAATGAACACCTATATCTCTCCGTACGAGCTCTGATTTCCCTTATTTTATCGTGGTGATCGTTCCTCCCTATTTAGGTCGGTGACAACAAAATATTTTCGCATTCGGAGGAGAAAGTTGGTGATTGGAATCTCGTGAGAAGATTTCGTCGCAACGAAAAACGACTTCCTTTTAATGATGTCCAGCCCATATCCCGTATCTCTCCCATATTTCGCGATAATATAAAACGTGCTGCCTCTCTTTGAACTTTTTCGATGTACTCCGTTAGTCCTATCTGGTAAGGATCCCACACCGCGCAGCAGTATTCTAAAAGAAGACGGACAAGCGTAGTGTAGGCAGTCTCCTAAGTAGGTCTGTTACATTTTCTAAGTGTCACGCCAATAAAACGCAGTTTTTGATTAGCCTTCCCCACAACATTTTCTATGTGTTCCTTCCAATTTAAGCTGTTCGTAACTGTAATACCTAGGTATTTAGTTGAATTTACGGCTTTTAGATTACACTGATTTATCGTGTAACCGAAGTTTAACGAGTTCCTTGTACCGCTCCTGTGGATAACCTCACACCTTTCGTTATTCAGGGTCAACTGCCACTTTTCGCAGCACTCAGACATTTTTTCTAAATCGTTTTGCAGTTTGTTTTGATCTTCTGACGACTATATTAGTCGATAAACGACAGCGTCATCTGCAAACAACCGAAGACGGTTGCTCAGATTGTCTCCCACTTCATAAACTGACGTTCGCTGTAACACAAATTTCTTTGACCCACCTGGACGATGTTTGGTGACAGTGCCGTCGTTTCCTCTTCGCAATAACTACTCTGTAATTAAATCAGGATGCAAAGAACTCTGTGAAATCCCTCTGGTGGATTACCGAGTCTCCTGGGACCCTACATTCACTCCTCCTTCCAACTCAACCCTCTTCGTGGTCTCACTTTAACACTAAATATTCCTGTATGCGCCCATCTATTCACCTCATACATTTCGGTTGGTTCTTTCTGACTCCCTTCTCTCTACCAAACAACATCTCGCAGCTCAGCGCAGAGCAGATATCCAATCATCCGGCGAGAGCCCCTGCTCTTCACTCGAGCATATATACAGCTTATGACCTACTGCTGCAGTTGGCTGTCGCCACAAATCACACTGCACTCGTTATGAAAAGCTCATAGAAATTCTGAGTCTTCGGGTCGTAATCGATGAGCAAAAATAGTTGATGTCCTTTATAAGCAGAATGCTGCTACTTATCTCATAAGATCATCGCATTAACACGTTGAGGTTATTGCGGTTAGTGATATTGGTGAAAGTATTTTACTTCGTGATTAACATAATACTGCAAAGCGTATGTCAAACACTGGAGGCCGGAGCGCGACACAACCCCAGTCTCCTTCCACGTTAAAATCCTGCAGCAGCACATACTTTTAACTTGGGACATACAATCAGCAAATTTCACAAAGAGTAAGAGAATTCATTCTCCACATATCAAATAAATGTAGTCTGTGCCATGTAGGGAGCTAAGTTTGAAAAAACGATTACTGTTCTATTAAAACTGCCACCCTTACGCATATCTCTACATTTCTTCTTACGTCATTCAGGCAAATACCAAGCTGTTGCCCAGTTTTTATTTAGATTTACAAAATATGAACAACTACACGAAGAGTATACAAATCACAAACACCTCCGAACCTTGGGATGAAATGTTGTCATGGAGGCTGACAATAGATACGAAATGTCGTCTCCCTAACCAGGTACTGCATGTTTTCGGTGGTTTCATTAAATCAGTTCAGGTGAATGCTGGGATGCTTCCCTTCCTTTCCCCACTCTTGTCCAAATCGAGCTAGTGCTGTCTATAGACGTGACAAGCCTTTACACCTTGACTTTCCTCTCCGAAAGCTTCCGAAAAAAGTAAGAAAACTAAACAGATATCTGTTTACTAACATCTAACGTCGTGTTGTGTTTGGTAGATGTAATATCTAGCAATTACTTCAGGCTGCGACGAGAAAGTGGCTCAGATGAGGCACACATGACTAAGGAGCTGGAAGGAAAATCAAGGCAAGCGAGAGAGGAAGACCCGAGGGCTGACGAATTTGAGAAAATGAAGAAATAATTTTAAGATTAAATATTTCTGTCGATATGAAGGTCATTATCAACGGTAAACTTAGAGAATACGTGACTTTTCTACAGTTAAAGGACCATATTAAGTGAAAAAACAGCTCCGAACACGCAGAATCTACATGAAGTTAATTCTGTACCCACAAAAAAATTTGCCATTTTAGTAGGAGACTAATTCAGATGGCCACGTTTCCACTGATCAGCAGTGAAAGTTGCAGCTTTCATGACCCGTTGCTGATAGATTGACAGCTAAGCGGTACATAAAGAAAAAGTGGAACAATCTATAAACCGCCAGCCATCAGTCAAAAAGGACGACGCGAAGAGTTTTTATCGTTTCTTAATGTTACCATCAATCGCAATACAATTAACTGCAACTAAAATGCTGCGCTTTTCTAAATAACCGAATAACTGTATTTGGCTCGTGCGAAACACTATGCTGGTTTGGTGTGGCAAATATTCGAGAGATGTTCTTCAGCACACATTGTCAAAGCTGTTCGTGTAACCGCCAAGGCCGCGCTCCAAGTCCGTTGTGACGCAACAGGAAGAATAATCGCTGCCGAACGTGAAGAAACCTCGGACCGCGAGTTGGAGATACAGATAGCCCCGCGCCAAGGCGAACGACATTGCTTTGAAGGAATTACTTGTGCCACACACGAAGCCGAACAAGATCCGTGCCAACGACTGCTACATAACGCTTTGTTTCTTCATACAAAAATGTCACGAATGCCAATAAAGCAGAAATATTCGCAGAATTACGAGCAAGTGTAGACCCGAGATAAAAAGGCTTGTTTTTCTTATTATCTAAAGTTACATGTTTCTACCTATTTTTTGTTTAATATGCCTGCTTCTGTGCAAAATACACAGAAAAAAACATAACAACCCGAATGACTAGAGATAGGACGTTCATATTCTCAGGGCGTGCACATAACGTTTTGCAGAAACGATTAGCATTTGAGCCATGTCGGTCCGCGGGTTCAACGTCAACATCGATATCGCGGCGCAACCCCACCTACCGGTAAAATGTGTCTGCAGCTCTCGTTGCCGCTAGAAACTGAAGGTAATGGATCAGCGTGACTTGAGCAGACGTGGACGATGCCTCGCAGACGTATGCCCAAACCGTACCATCAAAGTGAGTTTGAAAGAGGGCGCATTATTGGCACGAGAGAATTATGCATCCATCCGGGAAATTGCCGTTCGTGTGGAACGAAGTGTTTCGGCAGCGCAACGGGTATGTGCAGAATCGTTCACGGAAGGGCGTAGAACACGACGAGATGGATCACGTCGCGCCACCCAGGCCACCCCCCCCCCCCACCCCCCACCCCCCGGGGGAAGATGGATCCTCATCCGAATAGCATTGCAGGACAGATCTGCGTCCTCAGCTCGGGCGCAATAATGGAACAGTGTAACATACCGTACACGATCAGCGGTGACGTCCCAACCGGCCGCTGTGGCCGAGCGGTTCTAGGCGCTTCAGTCCGAAACCGTGCTGCTGTTTGAAAATGATGGCCACAATTTGGTTCGCTGCAGACAAGGGGAGCTTTCTGCAAAACACCCAAGACGCCATTTTTCAGCAAGACACGGATATAAAACGTAGACTGGCAAAGGCAAGGAAAGCGTTTCTGAAGAAGAGAAATTTGTTAACATCGAGTATAGATTTAAGTGTCAGGAAGTCGTTTCTGAAAGTATTTGTATGGAGTGTAGCCATGAATGGAAGTGAAACATGGACGATAAATAGTTTAGACAAGAAAAGAATAGAGGCTTTCGAAATGTGGTGCTACAGAAGGATGCTGAAAATTAGATGGGTAGATCACATAACTAATGAGGAGGTACTGAACAGAATTGGGGAGAAGAGAAATTTGTGGCACAACTTGACTGGAAGAAGGGATCGGTTGGTAGGATATATTCTGAGGCATAAAGGGATCACCAATTTAGTATTGGAGGACAGCGTGGAGGGTAAAATTCGTAGAGGGAGACCAAGAGATGAATGCAGTAAACAGATTCAGAAGGATGTAGGTAGCAGTAGGTACTGGGAGATGAAGAACCTTGCACAGGACAGAGTAGCATGGAGAGCCGCATCAAACCAGTCTGCAGACTGAAGACCACAACAACAACCACAATGTTGCTGTACAAACACGTGCCTTCTTTGCGCCACTCGATGTCAGCCTTTGCCATGGCCCGCCAGGGTACCAGACTTGTCGCCAATCGAAAATGTGTGGGATATTGTGAAATGACGGCTGCAGTGCTGTGTCTGACTACCAACCACCACAGATGAATTTTAGAACCAGGTGAACGCAGCATGTATGACTACACCACATGACGCCATTTGCGCCTTACGCGTCGATGTCACCTCGCACGGAACCAATTATTAGTGCCCATGGCAGACCCTGTGCTTACTAGGCCACAGGACACATGCTGAACCGAGGTGACCGAAATGCTAACCATTTCTGCAGAACATAATAATGTCATGTGAATATGTACGTCGTATCTCTAGTCGTTGAAAGTGTTCTGTTTCTCTAAGCATGAGTGTAGCTCCTTCGACATAGTCATCTAGCTTACAGATCACCTCACAATTTGACGTCTCGGAAAGAAAGAAACTGGGAGTGTATAATATTGAGGATAGACCGTCGAAGGCAGCTACTATCAAATCAATATATGATATGCAAATAACTGAAAATGGATCGTATGAAGTACTTTTTGACGTACCGAATAATCTTCGCCGGCCAGAGTGGCCGTGCGGTTCTAGGCGCTGCAGTCTGGAACCGAGCGACCGCTACGGTCGCAGGTTCGAATCTTGCCTCGGGCATGGATGTGTGTTATGTCCTTAGATTAGTTAGGTTTAATTAGTTCTAAGTTCTAGGCGACTGATGACCTCAGGCGTTAAGTCGCATAGCTCAGAGCCAATAGCCTTCGTCCCATTAAGATGTGAGGGACGCAGTGATTAACTGCTCATCAACAAACGTTATGACGACTAACGTCACGCACAGCAACTTTTCTCCACGGTCGCCTGGGTTTTGGCATGACCAAAGGCGGTATGTACAACGCAGGCTTCATTGTCAATACGGTACGGTGGCATGTATGAGGCAACAAGTTGTGTTATTGCACGAACCCCAATAAGTGTTCAGGTGGTCTGTCATCTGGTGAATTTGTGGCTTGTTTAGAACGAATGAAGTCCGTGCTGTATTCTTTGAGCTATAAATGCTCTTGACGTGCTTACTGCTTGGTGCATTGTTGTGCTGAAATTTTCTATCGCACTGGAAGAAAGGCATATGTGTTGTATCGGTGTTGGAAATAAGTCGGGTTTCCTCTGTGGACAACAGAAACTCAAATTTTGACAATGTTAACCTGCCGTGCACCACACAACAGCTACCACCAGCTAGCGCAGTGAACCCTACCAACGTTTGACTCTCACATACACTCATACTCACAAATTAAGGATAATGCTGATACATGGTGAAACAACGCTCTGGTGGGCGGTTTGAGGGTTTAAATCACCTGGGGGTATGACCATGCGGTGCACTTGACCTGCGGTCGTCGCACGGTGGTGCTGGCAGCGGTCCACACACGCAGAAGTGTGTTGGTGCATGTCAGAGTAAGGTGCAGCGAGTAAGTGTATACATTGGATTGGATTGGATTGTTTGGGGGAAGAGACCAAACAGCGAGGTCATCGGTCTCATTGGATTGGGGAAGAATGGGGAAGGAAGTCGGCCGTACCCTTTCAAAGAACCATCCCGGTATTTGCCTGGAGCGATTTAGGGAAATCACGGAAAACCTAAATCAGGATGGCCGGACGCGGGATTGAACCGTCGTCCTCCCGAATGCAAGTCCAGTGTGCTAACCACTGCAGAACCTCGCTCGGTACGTGTATAACGTTTACAGACGTGTAAGTGGTGACAGTGTTGAAAATGGCTAAAAGAACACATATTGATGGCGTTATGAGAGGTAGAATATCAGGGCGACTGGAACCTGGTCAAACATAGCTGTTCGTAGCACGGGCCCTCCGTGTGCCACAAAGTGTGATCTCAAGAATATGGCAACGATTCCAGTAGACAGGAAACGTCTCCAGGCGCTACAGTATGGGACGTCCACAGTGTACAACACCATAAGAAGACTGATATCTCACCATCAGTGCCCGCAGACGGCCACGGAGTACTGCAGGTAGTCTTGCTCGGAACCTTACCGCAGCCACTGGAACAGTTGTCTTCAGACACAGTCTACAGACGACTGAGCAGACATGTTTTATTCGCCCAGAGACCTGCAAGGTGCATTCCACTGACCCCTGGTCACAGGAAAGCCCGTAAAGCCTGGTGTCAAGAACACAGTACATGGTCATTGGAACAGTGGTTCCAGGTTATGTTCACAGACGAGTCCAGGTATAGTCTGAACAGTGATTCTCGCCGGGTTTTCATCTGGCGTGAACCAGGAACCAGATACCAACCCCTTAATGTCCTTGAAAGGGACCTGTATGGAGGTCGTGGTTTGATGGTGTGGGGTGGGATTATGATTGGTGCTTGTACACCCCTGCATGCCTTTGACAGAGGAACTGTAACAGGTCAGGTACACCGGGACGTCATTTTGCACCGGTATGACCGCCTTTTCAGGGGTGCAGAGGGTCCCACCCTCCTGATGGATGATAACGTACAGCCGCACCGAGCTGCCATCATGTAGAAGTACCTTGAAACAGAAGGTAGCAGGCGAATGGAGTGGCTTGCCTGTTCTCCAGACCTAAATCCCATCGAGCACGTCTCGGATGCTCTCGGTCGACGTATCGGTGCACGTCTTCAAACCCCAACGACACTTCAGGAGCTCCGACAGACACTGGTGCAAGAATGGGAGGCTATACCCCAGCAGCTGCTCGACCACCTGATCCTGAGTATGCCAACCCGTTGTGCGGCCCGTGTACATGTGGATGGTGATCATATCCCATATTGATGTGGGGTGCATGCGCAAGAAACAGTGGAGTTTTGTAGCACATGTGTTTCGGGACGGTTTTCTCAACTTATCATCAATACCGTGGACTTACAGACCTGTGTCGTGTGTATTACATATGTGCCTATGCTATTAGCGCCAGTTCTGTGTACTGCCATGTGGTGTGGCAGCACATTCTGCAATTATCCTTAATTTATGAGCATGAGTGTAGTTGAAACGAAACATGGCAGTCGACTTGTAGCGTAGACTGCGACATTTTTCTAATCTCCGCCCCCCCCCCCCTCCCTCATTTCGCTGGCGAAACAACGTGAGACGCAGGTGAGGCAATGGCCGTCTTTCGGGTCACCCTGTAGATACGAGCGCAATTAATTTGGCTTGTTTTCTGCTTGACCTCTGTTGAACTGGATGGTACGTTGCTATTCACTGCACATTCAGGCCGTCGAACATCGCTGTCCGAACTTTTCACTGTTAACAGCTATCAGAATTTTATAATTTCGCCATACTGGCATCAATGTCGACAGCTATCAAACACACTCCTTTTTACAAACTGCGTTTTCGTGCTGTCACTGCACCATAGTTTTCCACAAGCCAAGCGCCGATCTAGCGCAGAGATATGATACTGGACTCACCTTCGAAACGAGGCGGTTTCCCGTAAGTCGCTTAAGACGAATGTTGGGGTGGTTTCTTTGAACAAGAGACGGTCGATTTCATCCCGTATCCTAACCCTGTCCTATTTTGTTCTCTGTCTCTAAGGACCTTTAGTACAAAGGGCGTTTAATCTCCCTTCTTTTTGTCGTGGTTCACCGACAGGTGTACGTCTATTAAACGAAGCTGTAACGAACGTGCTGTTCTATTTCCCATCTTCTCGACCTTTTGCGTTAGTTCTGCTTGATAGTGATTCCATACAACGGAGCAAAACTGAAGAGTCGACCCTACATGATTTTTAAAAGAACGTCTCCTTCTAGTGTACTAGTGAAAGTCAATCCTACATCTATCGTTCTATTAACTAAGTTTCGTGGCCATTCTCCTGTAAATCGCATTATCCCCGAATGTCTCACACTTGGGATTATTGCCAGTGAATAATCGCCAGTCGTGTAATCGGATTTTTACTAGCTAACTACATAACGTACTGTTGTTTAAACCTGACCTTCCCAGCTGTGTTATTGTACACAGCGTAACGTGAACTGTTTTGCTCCAGAGAAAATCTCGAGTGCAACAAAAATTAAAAACATCGTATGCAAAGCAAATAATAAAAAGAGCACGCTTACTGATGCAAACGTGAAAGGTACAGGAATAAGCAAGCAAGTGGCAGTATCTGATCTATCGCCAGTAACAAATCTAACGTCCAGGTTACTACTTTTAGTTTCCTCGCTCAGAAAGTGCTCTGCCTTGCTATCTGCGCTGCAGTGCGTAGAGAAAGCGACGTGCAGAGAGAGGAGAGAGCATTCCTGCGGAGCTGCAGCCTTGGCTGGTCCGTACGGGTATTTATGTCTAACTGTAACGGTCAGTGTGCTGCGGTGTGCCCAGACACGCCGCACGCCATCGCGCTGCGGCCGACAACTCGGCTACATAGATTACGCAACCTCACGACGCTGCATTTGCACGTCTGTCCGGTGGTAATGTATTGCTCGTTGCTTCAGACTGAGCGCATAGGTCCCTCTTAGCGGCTGCTGAATTCGTTGTTGGGGAGACTCCGTACACAACTCCCCTTAACAAAGATCTGCGCTGTAACGCCTCAACGACCACATTAAAGTCAATTAAGAAAAAACAGACAAACGTGTGGTTCCTGAAGAGGGGCAGCAGCCTTTTCAGTGGTTGCAAGGGCAACAGTCTGGATGATTGACTGATCTGGCCTTGTAACAATAACCAAAACGGCCTTGCTGTGCTGGTACTGCGAACGGCTGAAAGCAAGGGGAAACTACAGCCGTAATTTCTCCCGAGGGCATGCAGCTTTACTGTATGATTACATGATGATGGCGTCCTCTTGGGTAAAATATTCCGGAGGTAAAATAGTCCCCCATTCGGATCTCCGGGCGGGGACTACTCAAGAGGATGTCGTTATCAGGAGAAAGAAAACTGGTGTTCTACGGATCGGAGCGTGGAATGTCAGATCCCTTAATCGGGCAGGTAGGTTAGAAAATTTAAAAAGGGAAATGGATAGGTTAAAGTTAGATATAGTGGGAATTAGTGAAGTTCGGTGGCAGGAGGAACAAGACTTCTGGTCAGGTGACTACAGGGTTATAAACACAAAATCAAATAGGGGTAATGCAGGAGTAGGTTTAATAATGAATAGGAAAATAGGAATGCGGGTAAGCTACTACAAACAGCATAGTGAACGCATTATTGTGGCCAAGATAGATACGAAGCCCACACCTACTACAGTAGTACAAGTTTATATGCCAACTAGCTCTGCAGATGACGAAGAAATTGAAGAAATGTATGATGAAATAAAAGAAATTATTCAGATTGTGAAGGGAGACGAAAATTTAATAGTCATGGGTGACTGGAATTCGAGTGTAGGAAAAGGGAGAGAAGGAAACGTAGTAGGTGAATATGGATTGGGGGACAGAAATGAAAGAGGAAGCCGCCTGGTAGAATTTTGCACAGAGCACAACATAATCATAGCTAACACTTGGTTTAAGAATCATGAAAGAAGGTTGTATACATGGAAGAACCCTGGAGATACTAAAAGGTATCAGATAGATTATATAATGGTAAGACAGAGATTTAGGAACCAGGTTTTAAATTGTAAGACATTTCCAGGGGCAGATGTGGACTCTGACCACAATCTATTGGTTATGACCTGTAGATTAAAACTGAAGAAACTGCAAAAAGGTGGGAATTTAAGGAGATGGGACCTGGGTAAACTAAAAGAACCAGAGGTTGTACAGAGATTCAGGGAGAGCATAAGGGAGCAATTGACAGGAATGGGGGAAATAAATACAGTAGAAGAAGAATGGGTAGCTTTGAGGGATGAAGTAGTGAAGGCAGCAGAGGATCAAGTAGGTAAAAAGACGAGGGCTAGTAGAAATCCTTGGGTAACAGAAGAAATATTGAATTTAATTGATGAAAGGAGAAAATATAAAAATGCAGTAAGTGAAACAGGCAAAAAGGAATACAAACGTCTCAAAAATGAGATCGACAGGAAGTGCAAAATGGCTAAGCAGGGATGGCTAGAGGACAAATGTAAGGATGTAGAGGCCTATCTCACTGGGGGTAAGATAGATACCGCCTACAGGAAAATTAAAGAGACCTTAGGAGATAAGAGAACCACTTGTATGAATATCAAGAGCTCAGATGGAAACCCAGTTCTAAGCAAAGAAGGGAAAGCAGAAAGGTGGAAGGAGTATATAGAGGGTCTATACAAGGGCGATGTACTTGAGGACAATATTGTGGAAATGGAAGAGGATGTAGATGAAGATGAAATGGGAGATACGATACTGCGTGAAGAGTTTGACAGAGCACTGAAAGACCTGAGTCGAAACAAGGCCCCCGGAGTAGACAATATTCCATTGGAACTACTGACGGCCTTGGGAGAGCCAGTCCTGACAAAACTCTACCATCTGGTGAGCAAGATGTATGAAACAGGCGAAATACCCTCAGACTTCAAGAAGAATGCAATAATTCCAATCCCAAAGAAAGCAGGTGTTGACAGATGTGAAAATTACCGAACTATCAGCTTAATAAGTCACAGCTGCAAAATACTAACACGAATTCTTTACAGACGAATGGAAAAACTAGTAGAAGCCAACCTCGGGGAAGATCAGTTTGGATTCCGTAAAAACACTGGAACACGTGAGGCAATACTGACCTTACGACTTATCTTAGAAGAAAGATTAAGGAAAGGCAAACCTACGTTTCTAGCATTTGTAGACTTAGAGAAAGCTTTTGACAATGTTGACTGGAATACTCTCTTTCAAATTCTAAAGGTGGCAGGGGTAAAATACAGGGAGCGAAAGGCTATTTACAATTTGTACAGAAACCAGATGGCAGTTATAAGAGTCGAGGGACATGAAAGGGAAGCAGTGGTTGGGAAGGGAGTAAGACAGGGTTGTAGCCTCTCCCCGATGTTGTTCAATCTGTATATTGAGCAAGCAGTAAAGGAAACAAAAGAAAAATTCGGAGTAGGTATTAAAATTCATGGAGAAGAAATAAAAACTTTGAGGTTCGCCGATGACATTGTAATTCTGTCAGAGACAGCAAAGGACTTGGAAGAGCAGTTGAATGGAATGGACAGTGTCTTGAAAGGAGGATATACGATGAACGTCAACAAAAGCAAAACAAGGATAATGGAATGTAGTCTAATTAAGTCGGGTGATACTGAGGGAATTAGATTAGGAAATGAGGCACTTAAAGTAGTAAAGGAGTTTTGCTATTTGGGGAGCAAAATAACTGATGATGGTCGAAGTAGAGAGGATATAAAATGTAGGCTGGCAATGGCAAGGAAAGCGTTTCTGAAGAAGAGAAATTTGTTAACATCCAGTATTGATGTAAGTGTCAGGAAGTCATTTCTGAAAGTATTCGTATGGAGTGTAGCCATGTATGGAAGTGAAACATGGACGATAAATAGTTTGGACAAGAAGAGAATAGAAGCTTTCGAAATGTGGTGCTACAGAAGAATGCTGAAGATTAGATGGGTAGATCACATAACTAATGAGGAAGTATTGAATAGGATTGGGGAGAAGAGAAGTTTGTGGCACAACTTGACCAGAAGAAGGGATCGGTTGGTAGGACATGTTCTGAGGCATCAAGGGATCACCAATTTAGTATTGGAGGGCAGCGTGGAGGGTAAAAATCGTAGAGGGAGACCAAGAGATGAATACACTAAGCAGATTCAGAAGGATGTAGGTTGCAGTAGGTACTGGGAGATGAAAAAGCTTGCACAGGATAGAGTAGCATGGAGAGCTGCATCAAACCAGTCTCAGGACTGAAGACCACAACAACAACAACAAGAAAGAACATGAAGTAGGGAAAGTTATCTTGGCAGTTACGAGATCTTTGCCGATGAGCTAACACGAAAGAGTTTTGTCAACAACTACATTGTACACCACTGAGCATATTTGTTAGCGAAAGAGAAAGAAGAAACATTGTATTTCAGCAATGGACAAATGTCCATGTGACAAATGTGAAATTAATATCTCACTTTTATGTGGAAGAGAGTTGTAAGTGCAACGAAGAAATTCAATGCGCCTACAATGCTCTTCCACAGAAGAAGTCGCTTGCTAGAACTCAACCAGTGCAGACGTACGAGAGCAGTTCTGATCTGAATTATTGAGATTGCGAATCGTGACGAGATTGTTTTCGAGTTTAGAAGTGTTTGTTGCGTGCGGGATTAGCGGCTTAAGAAACTGATTTTATGAACTATTTTATGAACTGAGACAGGAACAGATAGACTCGTTTAACCGTGCACTACGGGTTAATTGAAATCTAATATCGGAATTAGTGAACATTGGACTTAACTTCAAATTAGTTGGACCTTAAGGAGAAGTGAACATTCTATGAAAGAATACACGCAATTAGTCTTGAGTAGGACCCAAGTACACGACATCATGAAGATAAAACAATTACGCTAAAGTGTTGCGTTGTGGTAATTGTCGAGAAACTGTAACTCAATCGCACTGACTTAACCAAGCTATTCCGTGTGCGTGTGGTGCGGTAGTCATAAGTATTTAGTGATAAAATAACAATAAACTGTTCGTTACCAGTTAAATACCCGGTGTGGACTACATCATTAAATAGTTTGATAAATGACTAAATCAACGAGTACTCATGAAAGACTATTTCATTGAAGTGCAAATATTCACGACATTAGTTGAGAAGTGAACATTAAAATATTTTCGTATTACGACGCAATCATACAAAGACTGAATCAAAGAGTATCTCTGGATCTCGCTGCATACCAGCACAACAATTCCATAGCAACGAGACAACAGCGTAAGAAAAAACTGTTAACTAAAATACACTCTTGGAAATGGAAAAAAGAACACATTGACACCGGTGTGTCAGACCCACCATACTTGCTCCGGACACTGCGAGAGCGCTGTACAAGCAATGATCACACGCACGGCACAGCGGACACACCAGGAACCGCGGTGTTGGCCGTCGAATGGCGCTAGCTGCGCAGCATTTGTGCACCGCCGCCGTCAGTGTCAGCCAGTTTGCCGTGGCATACGGAGCTCCATCGCAGCCTTTAACACTGGTAGCATGCCGCGACAGCGTGGACGTGAACCGTATGTGCAGTTGACGGACTTTGAGCGAGGGCGTATAGTGGGCATGCGGGAGCCGGGTGGACGTACCGCCGAATTGCTCAACACGTGGGGCGTGAGGTCTCCACAGTACATCGATGTTGTCGCCAGTGGTCGGCGGAAGGTGCACGTGCCCGTCGACCTGGGACCGGACCGCAGCGACGCACGGATGCACGCCAACACCGTAGGATCCTACGCAGTGCCGTAGGGGACCGCACCGCCACTTCCCAGCAAATTAGGGACACTGTTGCTCCTGGGGTATCGGCGAGGACCATTCGCAACCGTCTCCATGAAGCTGGGCTACGGTCCCGCACACCGTTAGGCCGTCTTCCGCTCACGCCCCAACATCGTGCAGCCCGCCTCCAGTGGCGTCGCGACAGGCGTGAATGGAGGGACGAATGGAGACGTGTCGTCTTCAGCGATGAGAGTCGCTTCTGCCTTGGTGCCAATGATGGTCGTATGCGTGTTTGGCGCCGTGCAGGTGAGCGCCACAATCAGGACTGCATACGACCGAGGCACACAGGGCCAACACCCGGTATCATGGTGTGGGGAGCGATCTCCTACACTGGTCGTACACCACTGGTGATCGTCGAGGGGACACTGAATAGTGCACGGTACATCCAAACAGTCATCGAACCCATCGTTCTACCATTCCTAGACCGGCAAGGGAACTTGCTGTTCCAACAGGACAATGCACGTCCGCATGTATCCCGTGCCACCCAACGTGCTCTAGAAGGTGTAAGTCAACTACCCTGGCCAGCAAGATCTCCGGATCTGTCCCCCATTGAGCATGTTTGGGACTGGATGAAGCGTCGTCTCACGCGGTCTGCACGTCCAGCATGAACGCTGGTCCAACTGAGGCGCCAGGTGGAAATGGCATGGCAAGCAGTTCCACAGGACTACATCCAGCATCTCTACGATCGTCTCCATGGGAGAATAGCAGCCTGCATTGCTGCGAAAGGTGGATATACACTGTACTAGTGCCGACATTGTGCATGCTCTGTTGCCTGTGTCTATGTGCCTGTGGTTCTGTCAGTGTGATCATGTGATGTATCTGACCCCAGTAATGTGTCAATAAAGTTTCCCCTTCCTGGGACAATGAATTCACGGTGTTCTTATTTCAATTTCCAGGAGTGTATTTCCTCGCAATCAGTGGTGTGTGCTATGCGAACGAGAGAAGAATTAATAACTACTGCAAATCCTGGCAATTAACAATATCATATTAATAATAAAAAGTATCAATTATACGAGTTCACATAAGTGGAAACGCTGCGGACTTGTAATTGAGATACAACGATTACGCGGGGAACCCCTTTTTCGAAGTTTTTCGGTTTTTTTTTCTCCCGTTAATCTACGGGGACTGACGTTATATCGCATCGTGTCTCTACTCTGCCGCGAGAGTTGTGGCAGTAGCAGCTCCACGACGTCGACTACATCAACACGCGGTTGGAGTCCGGGGGCACGCGCCACAGCGCGCATCCACAAAAGCTAATGTTATGCTTCTGTTGGAACAGCGACGGTGTGATGAACTACTAATTGCTTCTACTAGCTGTGGAACCATCACTGGTGACATTTATTGTCAACAACTGAGGCTTCTTGCAGACACAGTCCAAGAACGCGCATTCTGCTAGACTGACAAAAAACACTATACAAGAGTTGGTTTGGGAAGTCATTTCACTCACATATCACCAATGTTACACATTTTAAATGATGTAAGGCTGAAACTCGTCATTAATGTAATTTATATAAATGGTACATTAAACGAATAAAACTGACAGCCTGCGGTGGTTAAAATGGTTCCACCATAATTAGGTGACAATAAGAAGGTGAACAAAACAGGAGACTTTACCAAGAGTAACACTCGCAATTTTTATAATATCTTCAAATGAAATTTAGTTGGCTACTAACCTCCTAGCGCATGCTTGCAATGTCATGATGGATACCTGGAAACTAATACAAAAAACAACTGTGAAAATCTAACGAAATATTTCAGTTTACTCCTCGGCTACGAAGAGCCAACTGAATAATTCCAAACTGCAAAACCAGCGGCAAATCTTGCTTCGCTTCCATCTTCACACGAAGAAATAGTGAAAATAATCAAATCATTGAAAAAACAGACAACCTGGCAGAGATAAAATTATTTCAGAATTATGGAAATGGGACCATAAAAACATAAAACCAAAAATTCACAGATTAATATGGGAAGTCTGGGTGACAGAGAAAAAAAGAATAGAAGAGCGCCTTGATACACCCATTCCACAAGAAAGCAGATCCGAACAATTACAGAGGAATCCCAGTTCTTTCAGTAACTCTAAAAATTCTCTTTGAAACTTTGCTGCAAGGAATTGAGCCGCAAGGGAATCCACAGGCTGGCGAGTATCAGGAGGAACTCAGGAATAGGACATCTTTTACTGAACAGATCTGGAATCTCAAAACAGTACTACACGTCGGACGATGCTGGAACACGACAGTGAGATTTGTGGATTTCAAATCCTGTTAGGATTCTCTTGACAGGCAAATGCTGTTTAATAGCCTAGAAGAAACACGATTCGATGTAAAGACCAGAGCCATCATTCATGCAACTTTATCAGGGTCCCTCAAAAGAGATATTCATAGGACAAATCCCAACTCATCATATATTCACACAGGAGTCCGACATGTAGGCGGCTTATCACCATTCTTGTTAACATCGTACTGGAAGAAACAATCAGTGAGTGGGAAAAGCACCTCAAAGATAACCAAATTAGAAAAGTGGAAAGAAAAAAAATCACTGTGAAATGCTTGGCCTTTGCAGATAGCCTGGCTATATTGATGAACAACAACGATAAAGCCAAACCAGCACCAGATAAACTAAATGAAAACGCCTGTAAAACCGGACTCCAAAGTTCCTAAGAGAAGCCCAGTATTTGGAAACCAAATCAACCAGAAAACTCGCACCGAAAACATAGTATGCAAAAATCTAAAATGAATACTTCAAGTACTTACGACAGTGGTTCCCGACCTTTCTTTGACCATTACCCCGGAGTGCAATCGGACATTACCTAGTATCCCTTCCCCCCCCCCCCCCCCCTTTCCTCGACATCATCAACTTTGGCACGTAACTGAACTGTAGAATGAAAGACTTTTCGTGGAACACCTTTATTTTTAAAATGGTGAAACATAAATGATATTTAGTTTTTTTTTTTTTTTGTGTGTGTGTGTGTGTGTGTGTGTGTGTGTGTGTTAGAATGAATGACGAAGGAATTTGTGATGCACAGCAAGTTCTACCACGACTCCTCCTGAGATAAGAAAGCTAACTATCCACAGTGAGGGTAGACACTTGCTACAGAACTTACTTTCCCTGCATTACTCCTCTACATTTCGGCACTTGCTTGACCTGCACACTGCAACCCCACTTAAACAAGTTCAGATGTGTGCACTATACTTAATGTTCGTAAATCACTTGATCGCTACACTACTTACTTCAGGCTGTTCATACTTCATTTCTAACTAATAATAATAACAATGTGTACATCGAGCGAGACGTCGCACTGGCTAGCACACTGGACTCGCATCCGGGATGACGATGGTTCAAACCCGGGTCCGGCCATCCTGATTTAGGTTTTCCGTCATTTCCCTAAAATCGCTTCAGAAAAATGTCGCGATGGTTCCATTGAAAGGGCACGGCCGACTGCCTTCCCCGTCCCTCCCAAATACGATGGGACCGATGAAGTCGCTGTTTGGTCCCCTCTCCCAAATCAACCAATCAACCAACACTGTGTACAGCACTATAGCAGCCCTTATGTAGTTACTACTGTGTAGTGCTATCAAAAAACTCATTTATCTGTTGAAATTGAAACAAATGAGCCCTCAGACCCAATTTTTAGTCTTATTAACCAGGTTTCAACACTTCTAAGAGTGTCTTCATCAGAATTTAGACATTCAAAGTGGTTTATAACATAATTACAAATTTATGGAAAAAAAA
Organism: Schistocerca serialis cubense; assembly: GCF_023864345.2. NCBI lineage: Eukaryota > Metazoa > Arthropoda > Insecta > Orthoptera > Acrididae > Schistocerca > Schistocerca serialis. Next base: position 608,111,834 of record NC_064642.1, read on the forward strand.
TTATATACACTACTAGCCATTAAAATTGCTACACCACGTAGATGACGTGCTACAGACGCGAAATTTAACAGACAGGAAGAAGATGCTGTGATATGCAAATGATTAGCTTTTCAGAGCATTCACACAAGGTTGCCGCCGGTGGCGACACCTACAACGTGCTGACATGAGGAAAGTTTCCAACCGATTTCTCATACACAAACGACAGTGGACGGGCGTTGCCTGGTGAAACGTTGTTGTGATGCCTCGTGTAAGGGACGGAAATGCGTACCATCAAGTTTCCGACTTTGATGAAGGTCGGATTGTAGCCTGTCGCGATTGCGGTTTATCGTATCGCGTTGGTCGAGATCCAATGACTGTTAGCAGAATATGGAATCGGTGGGTTCAGGAGGGTAGTACGGGACACCGCGCTGGATCCCAATGGCGTCGTATCACTAGCAGTCGAGATGACAGGCATCTTATCCGCACAGCTGTAACAGATCGTGCAGCCACGTCTCGATCCCTGAGATGGGGACGTTTGCAAAACAAAAACCATCTGCACGAACAGTTCGACGACGTTTGCAGCAGCATGGACTATCAGCTCGGAGACCATGGCTGTGATTGACCTTGACGCTGCATCACAGACAGGAGCGCCTGCGATGGTGTACTCAACGACGAACCTGGGTGCACGAATGGCAAAACGTTATTTTTTCGGATGAATCCAGGTTCTGTTTCCAGCATCATGATGGTCGCATCCGTGTTTGGCGACATCGCGGTGAACGCACTTTGGAAGCGTATATTCGTCATCGCCATACTGGCGTATCACCCGGCGTGATGGTATGGGGTGCCATTGGTTACACGTTTCGGTCCCCTCTTGTTCGTATTGACGGCACTTTGAACAGTGGACGTTATATTTCAGATGTGTTACGACCCGTGGCTCTACCCTTATTCGATCCCTGCGAAACCCTACATTTCAGCAGGATAATGCACGACAGCATGTTGCAGGTCCTGTACGGGCCTTTCTGGATACAGAAAATGTTCGACTGCTGCCCTGGCCAGCACAGTCTTCAGATCTCTCACCAATTGAAAACGTCTGGTCAATGGTGGCCGACCAACTGGCTCGTCACAATACGCCAGTCACTACTCTTGATGAACTGTGGTATCGTAAGCTGCATGGGCAGCTGTACCGCCGGCCGCGGTGGTCTCGCGGTTCAGGCGCTCAGTCCGGAACCGCGCGACTGCTACGGTCGCAGGTTCGAATCCTGCCTCGGGCATGGATGTGTGTGATGTCCTTAGGTTAGTTAGGTTTAAGTAGTTCTAAGTTCTAGGGGGCTGATGACCACTGATGTTAAGTCCCATAGTGCTCAGAGCCATTTGAGCAGCTGTACCTGTGCACGCCATCCAAGCTCTGACTCAATGCCCAGGCGTATCAAGGCCGTTATTACGGCCTGAGGTGGTTGTTCTGGGAACTGATTTCTCAGGATCTATGCACCCAAATTGCGTGAAAATGTAATCACATGTCAGTTCTAGTATAATGTATTTGTCCAACGAATACCCGTTTATCATCTGCATTTCTTCTTGGTGTACCAATTTTAATGGCCAGTAGTGTATAAAAAAAGTGTAAGTACTAACTAACAATGCCAGACAGAGACAGTACTCAAATGTCAAATATAAAATAAATAACAGTATTTTATACTTGTAATTATGTTATAAACCACTTTGAATGTCTAAATTCTGATGAAGACACTCTTAGAAGTGTTGAAACCTGGTTAATAAGACTAAAAATTGTGAGCGAGGGTTCATTTGTTTTAATTTCAATATATAAATGGAAACTGAACCAAGCAGCCATGTTTAAAACTTTGACATTTATCTGTCCCGAAGCGAATAATCAAGCAATTTCTGGATTACTGCAGCTACTATCTACAAATTTGAGAAGACATTTTCTTTAGATATTTAAAATTTATTAAATGTATGTCTCACTTTCATCATCGGCAATGTGCGGCACAAAGCACAACATAAGTGTGTAGCGGATGGACTATGTGAGGAACCTGTAACCTCCACCGCATTGATGCTACTAATTTAGAAAACGTGATTGTTGATAACTTTTATATTCAATATCAGAGTCTTACAAAATTATGATAATAGTAATGATCTAATAGTAATGATTTTTTGAAAGTAATGTAGTTTCGTGGCTGAAACAGAGGCGAATCGTTTAATTTCTATTCCTCAGAAAATTTCATTTTACCCCTCAGGGGGTAATTACCCGCAGGCTGGGAACCACTGAGTCACGAGAAACCATCCAACCCACAGGATTGAACACAATCTCCACAAATTGACATAGAATCGCAACAAGAGAGGAATATCTTGTAATGCAAAGCTACGACACTGCAGCACGGTTGTTTTATCAAAATTTTTTTATATGGCAGAAACCATAGTAATTAGACGGATGGCAGAAATTCATGACGTACAGAAAGATGAACGTAAAATTCTTAGCAAAATCTACGGCGCTGCTCTGCGAGACGACCTACGAAGGACCTCTACGAATACAAAGACAATTCACAGACAAATTTAGGAAAAGACTTCTACAGTTCTATCGTTAATGCAAGAAAATTAAAGACCAGTTGGATGAAAGAAACACAAAAAACCTGCAACAAATGAAAACTTCAGAAGAAGAAATTGAGTACAGAAAACAATTCAGAAGCAAAGTAAAAAGTATGGAACTTTAACAAGGCTCTACGAAACAAACAATAGGAAAAACGGACAGACGAGAGGCGAAAAAATGGCCAGATGAGGGTGGCAATTGTGCACTAGGCGTTCCATACAAACTTATTTATGTATACAGACAGTCCACGCTTACACCCAGCACATTTCAAGCCGTCAGTAATAAAAAGGGTGGACACACCTCATATTGAAGTCCACTAATAGGTGTCCGGAGATAGTGTACATTGGCCGTGCGATTCCGTATCTGCTGTGTGGTAGGGAATGGGGAAAAACTGTACGTCACGTTGGCCCAATTAAATGCAGTGACATAAGCGAACAAGGTTACACTGACTTAGGAGTGGTAACAAACAGCAATTCCCTATCCTAAATTCCTTAATATTGCTGATTTAATCATCTGCCGGTGTTTGGAAAATCGGATTAAGAGCACAGCGGTTTACAAAACAGTTTGACTGGGATTCCTCAGCGTCGTTGCACAAGTCGTGGGCAGAGCAAACAGTACCTGGAAGCAGCTTAGTGAATCTGGCTTACACTGAGTGAAACTGGTGACCGCTGCTAAGCATCTAACCTCTCCCAGTGATGGAAATATTTTTCAAAAAGTAGCACTGCACGAAGTGCGATGTGCAAGCTGTGGTAACGGGCTGTAAAATTCTATACTTACTTTAACAAGAATAAGCAATCGGAAGAAATTACTTCCAGCGATCGATCTGGATATATATTGCGAATAAAAGAATGTACAATGAATGAAGACAGCTAGGTTCTTAAGTGGACCACTCATAGGTTATCGTATATTGAAATATACTGTCTGTTAATTTCAAGGCTAAATTCTATCCTCGCATCCTCACAAAAACCTTTCAGAGACATGTCGATGGACTACCTAAAACTTTTTTCCTTTAAGTTGATTATAAATCTCTCGAATATCTGCGAGCATCACTTAAAAGTGCGAATCTATGACTACTTGTAATACATGCTCCACTCTTAAAACGGAACACATTACCGAACGCTCTGAAATTAAATCCTTGTGCAATAAATTGTCTGAGCCAGTTGTTTTCAAAATATTAACGATATGGTTTGGAAAACGAGGAGCTCGTTTAGTTAGGAACGACAGAGATCGCATTTCTAAATTTCTGTTGCTGCGTCTGCAGCAGTCGATGTTGAAGTGGATATACAGCTACGCAGTTGTGAAGATGGAAAGATATAAGCTGGTATTTTAGATTAGTAAGCCATAAAAACGAACCATAAAAATGTTGAGAGCAGAAGCCAGACAGATGGCTGCCACCAGCAACGCTGGTACGTTAGAATGGCTGTCCCTGATGTATTATAGCCGTGGGCAGGTCCGGAATTCAAGTCGTGAGGTCCGAAAGGTAATCCATCCGATCTCTGCCCACGCACTTTCTGTGCGGCGATACAGGAACAACTTTTCGAGACTGTAGGTCTACCGCTAACCTTCAACAAATAACGCTGCAGGGAGGCAGGATACGACGGAGTAAGCTATAGCTAAGCTACACGCACGTTTATGTTAGATCTAAGTTATTTTCCGGAAGATGACAGAAACTGACGACAATTGCAGTCAGTTGCGGTACTCATTACGTGGAAAGCTACAAGATAGCAGGTCATGATACCACAAAGCAGATTAGCAAAATTTAATATTAATCAACAAAATCTCTCAAACCATCCATGTAGCCATAGGTCTATTTACTTGTTCTCGTCTTCAGTAGAAGAGCGAATGAGATAACTTATTTCCATCCTTGACGCTAAGTCACAGGCTCGCTATCATCGAGAGGGCAACGCTGTTTTTAACAATGATGGCCTGAAATAATAGTACTTTCGAATATTTTCGTATTCTTCGGTTGACAGCGAGATGTGGGTACAACCAGTGTAAGAAATTCGATTGCCTATACCACTTCTCCTCACTCGCGTCACCACAATTACAATTGGCTCTGTCGCATGCATCTTGAATTCTTCGAGGTGCCAAGTCTCTGGAAAATAATACGGCCCGAATTAACGTTATGCAAGGAATGTGTAAGAAGCGACATTCAGGACTGAAGCTGAAGTTCGCAGAGTATTTTCACTGGAAATAACCGTTTCACTGCTACACTTTCTCGATTCTTTTGTTTGTTCACAACTGTGGTGGTGTGCAAGTAAGGGGGGGGGGGGGGGGGCGGCTACCGTGTTGTCAGTAGAGAGCAGTAACAGCAGAATTGGTCGCTCGGGAGAGCTCAGTGGCCTCGAACGTGGACTGGTTATCGAATCCACGAAATTACAGGCCCATATCTTTAACATCAATATGCAGCAGGATTTTGGAACATATATTGTGTCAGAACACTATGAATCACCTCGAAGAGAACGGTCTATTTACAAACAGTAGACACGGATTTGGAAAACATCTTGTGAAACCCCCAAGGTAGCGTTATAGGCCCTTTGCTGTTCCTTACCTATATAAACGATTTTGGAGACAATCTGAGTAGCCGTCGTAGGTTGTGTGCAGATGACGCTGTCGTTTATCGACTAATAAAGTCATCAGAAGATCAAAACAAATTGCAAAACGATTTAGAAAAGCTATATGTATGGTAAGAAAATTGGCAACTGACCCTAAATAATGAAAAGTATGAGGTCATCCATATGAGTGCTAAAAGGAATCCGTTAACTTGCGTTACACGATAAATCAGTCCAATCTATAGGCCGTAAATTCGCGTAAATACCTAGGAATTACAATTACGAACAATTTAAATTGGAAAGAACACATAGAAAATATTGTGGGGAAGGGAAAGCAAAGACTGCGTTTTATTGGCAAGACACTTAGAAAATGTAACATCTGATAAAGAAACTGCCTACACTAAGCTTTTCCGTCCTCTTTTGGAGTACTGCTGCGCGGTCTGGGATCCTTACCAGATAGGGTTAACGGAGAACATCGAGAAAGTTCAACGAAGAGCAGCACGGTTTGTATTATCGCGAAAAAGGGGAGAGAGTGTCACAGACATCACACACGATTTAGGATGGACACCATTAAAACAAAAGTGTTTTTCGTTGCGGCGGAATCTTCTCACGAAATTTCAGTCACCAACTTTCTCCTCTGAATGCGAAAATATCTTGTTGATGCCGACCTACCGGAGAAACGATCATACAACAAAGTAAGGGAAATCAGAGCTCACTTGGAACGACATAGTGTTATTTTTTCCGAGTGCTGTTCGACAGTCACCTGAGTAACAACTCCATCAGAGACGTTTCGCTCCTTGCACAGATACCGAAGTCGACTGTTTGTGAAGGCGAAACGCGAACGAACAACTACTGCTAAACCAGCTAGCTCAATGACTGTACGTAGGGAGTTAAAAAAAAATGGGATGCAACGGTAGAGCAAGTCTTCGCCACTCACACATTTCTGTAGTCAGTTCTATGTGACAGTTGAAGTGTTGTAAATAGCAATCCCACTCGACAGTGGATGCCTGAAAACTAGAGATTTGGGGTTGTGAATGACGCTATACCCTATGGAAATCCAACAGAAGGGTTTGGGTTGGGTGAATACCTGGAGAACGTTGCGTGCCATCATGGGGCCTGCCAACAGTGAAGTACAGAGGTGTTGTTAATGGTATGTGGGGGATGGGGTTAGTGGTTATCAGACATGTCAACTTTCAAAAGTGAAAAATCAGGAGAATTTTAGCGGTGTACTATTGTGATTACAACAAATCCCTGACGATTAAAGTTGCAATAATTCAATAACTGTAGCAATTCAATTACATTTGCTTTATTATTTACATGTAAATACTAAATAATGCACATACCTGAGCCTTCGGACTGTATAATTTATCATTCAACATGCTGAACAATATGAATGATGAGCTCTGCAGGTTTCTTTGGATTCACACACATTCAAATTTAGGGAGAAATCCCCTAACTTGGCAACACTACATTTTAGACACAACAATGCTAATCATTTCGCTTGGAACAACTACCGACTACTCCTTGTCCACGAAAACTTTACGATTGCGCTGGTGCTACCAGAAGCGGAGGAAATTGGCACTAGTTGAAAGATATTCATTTGTCTCCGAACGCTGCCAACGATAAGTTCCTTACTTCCTTGTAGATACGAAGCGCGAGCTACGCCTATTTCCGCACCAATCTACCAAGTTAACATAGACAAGTAGCAGCCATACCTTGTCATCCACCAATATATCGAAGGCTCAGGATTTTCAAATAGTAAGGAAAGTATTTAAACTGCTCTGAAAATCGGGAGATCGGTCTTCACTGTCGGGAGATCGCGAGGAAGAAGGAAAAATCGGGAATCCCCCGCTTAAATCAGCAGAGTTGGCACGTCTGCGTTATGGTATGGTCTCATTACTGCGCATAGGAAAACGTTAAATGCGGGAGGATATGAACATTTTTACAGCATTATATACTGTGTACAACAAAGGAACAGTTCGGACACGATGAGTGATTGTGCCAGCATGGCCGTGCACACTGCTATAAACGATCAGCTCTGAGGCAATGGTTTATGAACAATAACATCCCTGAAATGGAATGTCCTTCTCAGAAACCCATCCTGAAATTAATGGACCATCTTTGGGAAGAGTCAGAACGTTCTCTTCGGTCCAGACCGCAGCGTCCTACATTACTCCTCTCTGGTTTCGGATCTTGAAGTATGGCCTGCTATTCCTTCACAGGCATTGAGACAACTCATTGAAAGTGTCCACTAAAACGTCTCTACTAATAGGTGTCCGGATAGATGCGATCAGCCAGCGTACTTTTCAAGTGTCGGCAGTGTGTTCTCTGTCTCTGTTGTCTATCCTGATAACTGACAACGTTAGCTAACTGCCATATTGGCTCTCTGGATATATTATGATTGGAAAGCTATTGCTGTTGCTTGTTAGCGTAATACTTGTTATGTCTGCTTTATACGCCTTGTAAAAAATTTACAGTTGCTAAACATCTTTAAAATACCTAACATAAATATTAGTTTCGTAAATAAAAACCACCTTTTCTTGCTGCACTGTATTTTATTTCTCCCAGACGCGTTTCGTCCTTTTCACTTCAAGGCATCATCACTGGCATACAGTCCGCCCCAGTTAGCGGAGGGGTCAGCGCGGCGGAATGCCACGCCAAGGGGCCCAGGTTCGATTCCAGGCTGGGGAGGAGATTTTCTCCGCTCAGGGACTGGGTGTTGTGTTGTCCTCATCATCATTTCATCCCCATCTCCGGCGCTCAAGTCGCCCAATGTGGCGTCGAATGCAGTAAGTACTTGCCCTCAGCGGCCGAACTTCCCCGAATGGGGGACTCCCGCCCCACAATGACGTACGCTCATTTCATTTATACTGGCATACAGAATTATGCAGTTTTGTTTTAATGTGTGTTATTTGTACATTATAAAACAGTTCAAGTCACGTTTCTTATGTAAATAAGTGTTTACTTACAGTTCTTAGTGTTTTTGATTGGCATCTGCTTTTCCTCTCATCGAGTCACATGATCGAGGTCGGTCTATAGCTCTATTTACGAAACATAAGCATGTTGTTAAGTTCCTAACTGTTTTCTTCTCACTTTTCATCTTTTTTGTCCTTATTATTTGATGCACTATCAGTCTTCTGTCTCTATTCATAAATATTTGATCGGAATACCGACACAGGACTGACAGTGCATCGCAATAACAAGAGCAAAGGAATTTATATACAAGGGTGATTCCGTGATATTGTTAAACTTTCAGGGGTGACGGGGAAGACTAAATGTCGCAATCTGACGCGAGGGACACTCTTTCGCAAACGACCGAGTTCAAAGTTACAAGCGAAAATCGTTCTGATACCTGATTAAAAAAAAAATAGGAGTGCGGGTAAACTACTACAAACAGCATAGTGAACGCATTATTGTGACCAAGATAGACACGAAGCCCAGGCCTACCACAGTATGCACCACGTGGTGCTACAGAAGAATGCTGAAGATTAGATGGGTAGGTCACATAACTAATGAGGAGGTATTGAACAGAATTGGGGAGAAGAGAAATTTGTGGCACAACTTGACTAGACGAAGGGATCGGTTGGTAGGACATGTTCTGAGGCATCAAGGGATCACCAATTTAGTATTAGAGAGCAGCGTGGCGGGTAAAAATCGTAGAGGGAGACCAAGAGATGAATACACTAAGCAGATTCAGAAGTATGCAGGTTGCAATATGTACTGGGAGATGAAGAAGCTTGCACAGGATAGAGTAGCACGGAGAGCTGCATCAAACCAGACTGAAGACCACAACGACAACCTCTGATAGTGGAATACATGTGTCAGTACTGGTGTTGGTAAGATTGTGGTGTAAGCAAATTTTAGAGGTGGTAGTATGACATAAAAAAAAAGTCTAGTAAACATGGGCTCCAAAATTCATACCGCATACGTTAAGAGCTACGAGCAATTGCTATTATATAGTTCATGTTAATTAGACGTTATTTCCTCGTTTCGGTCCATACAACGCCCTCTCAAAACTGCCTGCCCAACAGTCTTAGCAAGCACAGAGCTAGTATATGTATTCCACCGTCAGAGGTATCAGAATGATTTTCGCGTTTCTGGACCAGGATCTCTTACCTCAAATTGATACACTTACCCTTCTCCATCACATCTGAAGGTTTGTAACATCATCAGGGAATCACATGTGTCTACAGCTTTTTTTTGTTACAGAATTTGGCCAATTATAGACAGCTTTATAACAGAGAAGAAACGTTAAAGAAATAGCTCTCTTTTCTCAGTTTTTAACTATTTTGCTGTTCGAATTGCTTTTCATCGTGCTCATCGTAGCTTATCAGATCTTTGAGATGTAATCTGGCCAGAATTTTCTCTAAAAATTACAGAAGGAAGTGAAATAAATTTCTCAAACAGTTTCTGAGTAAAAGTTGCCGGAAGCAACAGAACAGCGGCTACGAGCTCACTCCGCCAACAAATGACCATTACAGTTAGGAAACATTCTTTCAGCTCTGTTTCTATGTAATTCTCTCGCCACAGTCAACGGCCCACATTACACTTACATCAACCTCACAAGCTTCTTTTTCAATAGCCATACAATCATACCGATCATATATCTTCCATCCAGACGCCACTGTAAACTACGCTTCATCACTCACTTTTTACCATCTCTCGAATTTACCTCTTCAACCGTCTCTTCCTTGAACCTGCCCAGGACGTCCACCTTCCCCCTCTCCCTCCCCCACCCACACTGACTCACCAGTTACTTGCTAAGACTGTATTTATAAGCGATCTTTCACATTCCAAAAATTTCCTCCACTCTTTTGAGTAATCGAGCTCGTTCACATATAACACATTTGCGAGTCATCAGCGCAAGAAGTAAATCTATTTGCTCCCGGCTATCTCCGTTCCACCTAATTTGCTGGTTAGTCGTTATAAACCTCTTAATGAAGTAAATAATCATATGTATCGGTGAGAAACTGTCGTCAGTCATCGAAGTCCCCCTTGTGTGTGAGAGGCAGGAAATACCACAGCTAACGACCGCCACTGCACGAGACCTTGATCGTTATCACTTCCTTGAATGGCAGCTGCAGACAAAGGAGCCTGTGAACGTTCCATATCGCCCCAGGTGCTCACTACCTGGCAGAAGTCCAGTCATGATCTTTCTCCACGGAACCTCTAACGGCTCTCACCCGCGGGCGAAGCAGCCCATTAATAGACAAGTGAACAACTGCCGGCCTTGACCATGAATAAGCTACCGGGAGTGTAAGCGAAATGCTAAACCACTTAGCTTGTAGGCCGCTACAGTTGTTCGGCCCATTACCAGACGGTATGACAACTACTGCAGATAACATTCTATAAAATTCGCCCCAAAAGGCAGCACGAGTAAAAAACTGTCCTTAGCTACGTGTGCGACAACAAATGGACTATCAGGGCAGAAGTCCCTGCAAACAAAGCCACTCACTAACAGGTTCGCAATTGTCAACATAGATTAACGTCTCTTATTTCAGTGTAGGACACACTTTACTATAATTTAAATCTTCTCATAACCAGTCTATCCTACACAGGACTTACGTTTCACCTGAAGAGTTGAAGTGATGAAATGAGAATGCATCATCGTCATATTGTACAGGTTAAGCCTCGTCGCAGCTTGCACTTTGATCAGTTTCTTTCTTCACTTTTCAGTACTAAATAAATATGGTGCCAGAGAGCCAACTTCGAGTATTTGAGTTATGGTTTCCTAAATCTACGTCAGATCCTTTCACCCAGTGTTTTACCTTCATCTTCAAAGAGATCTGAATGATATGGCGCATAAGGTTTATCTTTCTCCCTTCTATTACTTCTCTTGGAAAGAAGCCGCACGCTCTGGCTAAGCTAGTTTTCCACGATATCGCGATTGTAGGACAAGGAGTAGAAGAAAGGGTTACGGGAGATTTGGGCTTGGTACTAGGAATAAGAGAGGAGAAAGACTAATTGAGTTCTGCATTAAGTTTCAGCTAACAATAGCTAATACTGTGTTCGAGAATTACAAGAGGATGAGGAATACTTGAAAAAGTTCCGCAGATTCGGGAAGATTTCAGATGGATTGCGTCACTGTCAGGCAGAGATTCCGAAATCAGATATTAGATTAGAAGGCGTAGCCAGGAACAGATACAGATCCATATCACAGTTTAGCAATGATGACGAGTAGGCTGAAGTTTAAGGGACTAGTCAGGAAGAAGTGGGATAAGGGAATACTAAAGAGTGAAGAGAAACGGTTGAAGTTCTCCGAGGCTGTAGATATTGCGATGAAAAATAGCTCAGTAAGCAGTTCAGTTGAAGAGGAATGGGCATCTCTAAAAAGGGCTGTCACGGAAGTTGGTGAGAAAAATGTACGTATAAGGGCGGTAACTGCGAAGAAACCGTGGGTAACACAAGAAATACTTAAGCTGATCGATGAAAGAAGGAAGTACAAAAATGTTCAGGGAAATTAAGGAATACTGAAATACAAGACACTTACGAATGAAATAAATAGATAGGAAGCGCATGAAAACTAAGGCCAAATGGCTTCATGAAAAATGTGAAGAAATCCAAAAATAAATGACTGTTGGAAGGATTCACTCAGCATATAGAAAAAACGAAACAATCTTCGGTGTAATTAAAAGCAAGGACGATAACATTAAGAATACAATGGGAATTCCACTGTTAACTGCAGAGGAGAGAACGGACAGGTGGAAAGAGTATACTGAACGCCTATATGAGGGGGAGGACTTGTCCGATGATGTGACAGAAGAAGAAACCAGAGTCGATATAGAATAGATAGGGGATCCAGTATTAGGATCAGAATTAAAAAGAGCTTTGCAAGATTTAAAACGAATAAGGCAGAAGGGACTGATAACATTCCATCGGAATTCATAAAATCGTTGAAGTGGTAACAAAACGACTTCACGTTGGTGTGTAGAACGTATAAGACCGACGACATACCATCAGACTTCCGGTAAACTGCCCTCCACACAATTCCGAAGACTGCAAGACCAGAAGAGTGCGCGAATTATCGCAGAATCAGCTTAAGAGCTCATACATCCAAATTGCTTACAAGAAAAATATACAGAAAAATGGAAAAGAAAATTGAGGAAGTGTTGGACGACGATTAGTTTGGGTTTAGGAATGGTAAAGGTAGCGCAGAGGCAGATGTGACATTCCGGTTGACAATGGCAGCAACACTGAAGAAAAATCAAGAGATATTCATAGGACTTGTCGACCTCGAAAAAGTGTTCGACAGTATCAAATGGTGCAAGATGTTCGAAATCCTGGCAACAATAGGGATAAGCTATAGGGAAAGACGAGTCATATACAATACGTACAAGAACCAAGAGCGAACAATAAGAGTGAAAGACAAAGAACTAAGTGTTTAGACTAAAAAGGGTGCAAGACAGAGTGCAGCCTTTCTCCCCTACTGTCCAGTTTATGTTCGACAGTATCAAATGGTGCAAGATGTTCGAAATCCTGGCAACAATAGGGATAAGCTATAGGGAAAGACGAGTCATATATAATACGTACAAGAACCAAGAGCGAACAATAAGAGTGAAAGACAGAGAACTAAGTGTTTAGACTAAAAAGGGTGCAAGACAGAGTGCAGCCTTTCTCCCCTACTGTCCAGTTTATGTTCGACAGTATCAAATGGTGCAAGATGTTCGAAATCCTGGCAACAATAGGGATAAGCTATAGGGAAAGACGAGTTATATACAATACGTACAAGAACCAAGAGCGAACAATAAGAGTGAAAGACAAAGAACTAAGTGTTTAGACTAAAAAGGGTGCAAGACAGAGTGCAGCCTTTCTCCCCTACTGTCCAGTTTATGTTCGACAGTATCAAATGGTGCAAGATGTTCGAAATCCTGGCAACAATAGGGATAAGCTATAGGGAAAGACGAGTCATATGCAATACGTACAAGAACCAAGAGCGAACAATAAGAGTGAAAGACAAAGAACTAAGTGTTTAGACTAAAAAGGGTGCAAGACAGAGTGCAGCCTTTCTCCCCTACTGTCCAGTTTATACATGGAAGAAGCAATGACAGAAATGAAAGAAAGCTTCAAGAGTGGGATTAAAATTCAAGGTGAAAGGATACCAACATTAACATTCGCTGATGACATTGATATCCTCAGTGAATGTGAAGACGAATTACAGGATCTGTTAATGGAATGACCTGTCTAATAAGTACAAAATGAGGACTGAGAGTAAATCGAAGAGAGACGAAAGTAACGAGAAGTAGGAGAAATGACAATAGCGAAAAACTTAGCACCAGAAATGGTGATCAGGAAACAGATGAAGTTACGGAATTCCGTTAGGTAGGCAGCAAAATAAACCATGACGGACGGGGCAACAACGAGTTAAAAAGTAGATAAGCACTGGCAAAAAGGGAATTCCTCTCCAAGATAAGCCTACTAGTATCAAACACAGCCCTCAATTTGAGGAAGAAATTTGTGAGAGTGTTCGTTTGGAGCACAGCACTGAATGGTAGCGAGACATGGACTGTGGGAAAACCGCAACAGAAGAGAATCGAACCGTTTGAGATATGATGCTACAGGATAAAGTATTCAATGTAGCACTGACGTATCAAATACAAAAGTTTTTTACTGTCTATGAAGCATAGAGTGACACAAACGTCCCACTAATTATAAACAGCAACCGGTCTTTTCACTTTTTATACATCGCTAAGCAACGTCGTGCCCCCGTGAGTACTTGGTGGGTAACCGCCTGGGAACACCGGAGTCGCGGAAGTGGCGTCCCATTAAAACACTTGCACCAGGCTGTTGCGCCTTACGACATCATTATAAATAGGGGCGTATATAATTAAACTTTTGCTACTGGAGGCAGTGTTTCTCAGATTGTGCGCCTGCAGCATTTGCGCTGTTAGTAATGTTAGTTTCACGACATGCCATTAGCAGCGGTACTAGCTCGGCGACGTTGGGTTGAAACGGAAGTATCAGTGTTCATTACAACTGCGCCCAGCCAACATCGGTCTGTACGAAGTTAGCAGGGCGCTACTCGTAAAGCAATAGTGCTGCTTCTCTTCGCGATTATCGACGCGTCAGAGGAATACGGAGAATTCCTCTTTCCGCGTCGTGGGTGAGGAACGTGATTCGACAGTTCGAATTAACTGGCGATTTAGGAATTGCTCCGGGGAAAATAAGTGCGCCACAAATTGTTGAAGAAGTTACAGTTGCCATGGCTGAGAATGCCGGCGATCTTCAAGCAGTGCACAAATTGTGTCACGACAGCTCAACATTCCGTGGTCCACCGCTCGAAAAGTGCTGCGAACAGTTCTGAAACAGTATAATTACAAATTTCCAGGCTGCTGTACATGCAGATGTTTATCATATAGAGCAACGTTTCTAGCCTGGAATGTAAACATGGTACGCAATTCACACATGTTACCCTCTCATGTGGAAATTGAATGCCAGCCGCTGTTGCCGAGCGGTTCTAGGCGCTTCAGTCCGGAACCGCGTGACTGCTACGGTGGCAGGTTCGAATCCTGCATCGGGCATGGATGTGTGTGATGTCCTTAGGTTTAAGCAGTTCTAAGTCTAGGGGACTGATGACCTCAGATATTAAGTCCCATAGCGCTCAGAGCCATTTGAACCATTTTGAAATTGAAACGTGTTTCTTTCAAAAGTTCATTCGTTATTTCTCTTCGGCATATCCTTACAAATGTTTCCACGAAGTTCATTGTCCTACGATATCTCGTTTTTCATGGGGGGCCCTTTCAAGCAGCGAAAGTTTAATTTTAACCACCCTGTATAACCCAGCAGATTACTGGGAAATGTAACAGTGTTTCAAAACAGTGCCTTTAATATGTAAGGACACAAGTTTACACACTTCAGGTACTCTTCAACCGGAAAAGACACTGATTTGAATTCTGTGAAACAGACGCACCGTGACAGTTACAGACACACGCCGCCCTACATGACTGCTCACTGCCTGCTACAGGCTGTTTGTTTTAATTTGGAACAACTAAATACCGCGAAAAATTCGCATCGCATCAAAACAATGTTCCAGATGAAAAGTTAATATTTCCATAGGGGGCCTCTTTCTGTGTCAAAACTGACCATCTCCTATTCCTCCCTCCCATGAGCGTCCAATTTTTCATTTTCCATTGAAAATCCTCCTTTTTTTTAATCGTAGATTCAGATTCTACGCCAAGAAATACGTACGGTTTATGTGAAACCATTCCTTTCCATTCGTGGTAAATGGCGTTGGAATCGGCGCGGGAGTTACCGCTGTTGGACGGAAGAACACATCGAAGCCAGTCATCCCGATGGAGAGATTCGAGGGCAGTCACCGACATCAAGCATCCAGATGGTATGGGAAGTCACCGAAATCAACCCCGAAGGGGACAGAAAACAGCGTTACGTTAAATGTACGAGGGTGTGCTGAAAAGTAGTGCCTCTAAATCTTTTACATGACAAGTCTTAAAGCTTTTTAAATAAAACAATTGTTACTAACATTATATATCTTCATTCTTCATGTCTACATATTTATTTCTCAACATAGTTGTGGTATCGATAGCTACGAGGTCACGGCGTAGGTGCAAGTTAAGTTGGCACTACGACAGACACCGACGACAGCGCCCTCTAGAAGGCGCTGTTGAGGTCTACGAGCGCCGCTGCAGATTCAGCCCAATTGATCAAGAGCAAACGGCCGGGATACTTCGCTTCAGATTGAGACTATGTACTACTTACGACGGGTCTAAGGCTGCGCACCTCAGTGCAAAGTTATGTAACCATCTATTAAATTGTTTTGCCTGTAGTAAACATCTATGATTGAAACGCAGTACCGATGAGTTTTACCTTTTTCCTGCTCCTACTCATTTCCTACATTCGGCCTACCCTTCAGTTTACAGCAGCAGACCCACGCGCCGCCTTCCAGGCGGGATATAAAAATAGTCACCCTGGCAATGAACACATCTCTCCTAACGAGAGACCAGTTTGTTAATACCACCACTATAGAATGTTCGATTTTGTTGACGGCGCCACAATCTCACCTCTGCTTGCATCGATGTTCTTTAAGTTCTAGAAACAGGTGAATCTCGATTACTACCAAGTCGGGACTTTGTGGAGGACGATCGACGACGGTGAACCCAAGGCTTCGGATTGTTGGAGATGTAGCTGCTCTCGTGTGTGGTCTGGCATTGTCATGCTCCATGCATGGACGACCTCTTAGAATCCGAAACTCACTTACAGCACGCTGTTTTTCACGCATCGACATAGCTGCGCCATGTTACACGCAACAATTTGGAGCCCTCTAACGGCAGAGGCCTCCAAAGATGTAGAATGTTAATAAGATCCTTTTTATTTAACCAGCTTCACGAGTTTCATCAGAAAATTCTGAGGCATTACTTGTCAGCACGCCCTCGAAGCTTATTTTCCACACTTTTAAATGTCAGAACGTTGAAGTTTTACTATACAATCAAATTTGAAAAACGAAATCATACGAATGCTATCAACTGTATGGTACAAAAAAAATTTATATTTCTATCTAAAATATGAAGTAGTATCGAAAGGGTCACTTCTTGATTGCAAACATAGGAAAAATTAAATTTTTTTGGTACCATGAATGAAAAAAAAAATGTTTTTGGCAAAGCTCCGGTATTTCTTGACCTAGAATGTGAAACTGCATTAAAAATGGAGATTCACGATTGAAAATTAAAAGTTCTTTATCTATCTCGTAACAAATCAAAAATGGAGGCTGCAGTCCTCCTCAAAGTATGTGCCTCGTGACGCGTCCTAGTTTGCATGAAGCTTTGTACAAACTAGCGACTATTTCTGAATTGCATAAAAATTGAAAATTCGTAAATTACATGGACTGGGGAGGGGGGACATCTCGACAGTGTTTTGAAAAATACCTCGGAAAATCAAAATGCAGCTATCTAAAATATATGCAATTTATTGCGTGTTTTTCTAAGTTCGAATGTCTAAAAAAACATTTAAAAGTCAAATACAAAAAGCTCTTAGTAAAGCCACCTAAATTTATTATCTTTCACGTAAAAAATAAATGAATCGGTAAATCTCTCGAGGCTCTAGGACACTTCGCACGCTGAAAAATGTTTTTCGCGTTTAAAGATCGGATTAACAACATAAACGTTGTCTAAAAACTTATGGTTAATTTGCGATCCCACGACCTTAGAGGTATCCTCTCTCTTCCTCAAACATGTTGTCGTTCTGAATATGGTGCTGTATTGTTTGAATTCTGGCTGTTTTAACAGATTGAGACATTCCTTCCTCCTCGACGGCGACGCGTTTCCTGTCAGATAACTCCGCGTTGTTTTTGCTGTTCGTCCCTGTGACGATATCTAACACGTCCATGGTTTTCAGAATAGATGAGTAACCTTCGTTGACAATACCTGCAGCTACACTACTGGCCATTAAAATTGCTACACCAAGAAGAAATGCAGATGATAAACGGGTATTCATTAGACAAATATATTATACTAGAACTGACATGTGATTACATTTTCACGCGATTTGGGTGCATAGATCCTGAGAAATCAGTACCCAGAACAACCATCTCTGGCCATAATAACGGCCTTGATACGCCTGGGCATTGAGTCAAACAGAGTTTGGATGGCGTGTACAGGTACAGCCGCCCATGCAGCTTCAACACGATACCACAGTTCAAGAGTAGTGACTGGCGTATTGTGACGAGCCAGTTGCTCGACCACCATTGGCCAGACGTTTTCAGTTGGTGAGAGATCTGGAGAATGTGCTGGCCAGGGCAGCAGTCGGACATTTTCTGTATCGAGAAAGGCCCGTACAGGACCTGCCACATGCGGTCGTGCTTTATCCTGCTGAAATGTAGGATTTCGCAGGGATCGAATGAAGGATAGAGCCACGGGTCGTAACACATCTGAAATGTAACGTCCACTGTCCAAAGTGCCGTCAATGCGAACAAGAGGTGACCGAGACGCGTAACCAATGGCACCCCATACCGTCACGCCGGGTGATACGCCAGTATGGCGATGACGAATACACGCTTCCAATGTGCGTTCACCGCGATGTTGCCAAACACGGATGCGACCATCATGATGCTGGAAACAGAACCTGGATTCATCCGAAAAAAATGACGTTTTGCCATTCGTGCACCCAGGTTTGTCGTTGAGTACAATATCGCAGGCGCTCGTGTCTGTGATGCAGCGTGAAGGGTAACAGCAGTCATGGTCTCCGAGCTGATAGTCCATGCTGCTGCGAAGGTCGCCGAACTGTTCGTGGAGATGGTTGTTGTCTTGCAAACGTCCCCATCTGTTGACTCAGGGATACCTGTCATCTCGACTGCTAGTGATACGAGGCCGTTGTGATCAAGCACGGCGTTCCGTATTACCCTCCTGAACCCACCGATTCCATACTCAGCTAACAGTAATTGGATCTCGACCAACGTGGACAGCAATGTCGCGATACGATAAACCGCAATCGCGATAGGCTACAATCCGACCTTCATCAAAGTCAGAAACGTATTGGTACGCATTTCTCCTTCTTACACGAGGCATCACAACAACGTTTCACCAGGCAACGCCGGTCAACTGCTGTTTGTGTTAGAGAAATCGGTTGGAAACTTTCCTCTTGTCACACGTTGTAGGTGTCGCCACCGGCGCCAACCTCTAGTGCATGCTCTGAAAAGCTAATCAATTGTATATCACAGCATCTTCTTCCTGTCGGTTAAATTTCGCGTCTGTAGCACGTCATCTTCGTGGTGTAGCAATTTTAATGGCCAGTAGTGTATATATGCTGCTGTTTCAACACTTTTTGCCTCACAATTAGACGTTTCGGTACCATTTTCCAAATGCACGCTTTGAAGCTCTCGTTGTGATTTTGCATAGTAGTATCGATGTATCTTTCAAGCAAATCTTGAATGTAGAGAAATTCTTGTACTGGTCGAATTTTCTCTTGAACGAATTCATCGAGCGCCTACAGCTGCCTACATTTCGGTCGGTGCACGGTTCCATTCAACAGGCTGTAGCTCCTAAAATACTTTCACAATCAAAAATTCCTTCTGCACGACTAATCTTCAGTGATGCAAATTACATTTTGAAAAATCAGTTTTTTCATCGGTTTCGACCAGAACCTGCCCTTAACCGAAAGGAAATTTTCCGTTCATTCTCACAGATGTGAAGATGGTTGTTAAGCAGTCGAAACTGGTGATCAGCGAGGCAGCCTAGCGCAGAGAGTTACATCGACCCAGCCTACGAATTGGTGTCCACAGCACCAAGAGGTGACAAAGCGCGGTAGATTGGTTTCATTTGTGCATTAGCGCCGGCAGCGGCGCATTACGCGAGGCGTGCTACTTGCTGGCGACGGCTGTGAGCAGGAACACGGCGGGGCGGCCGTTACGCAATCGATGGTCGCGCGTTACGTGAGAACGTGTGAGGCGCGGTGGCGCGCCCTGCGCCGCGTCCGTGACATTATGGCGGCGGACGACCTTGGCGGCCGATCTTCGCCACCGCTGCAGCCGCCCAGGGACACGCCTAAATCGGTTCCGCCTTCCTGCTACGCGCAATTAACATTCTAGCGACAAGCGAGCTAACGTACAGGACTGAGCTTCGCTTCTGATTTGCACCGATGGTACCGCTATCTCCCTCCACACGCTACTGCAGCAAGCAAGGAGAGACCGGCTGGTCGCGCAGTCTCTTAAAGGAAGTCATCAGTTCCAAGTGTTCCGGAGTGACACCCTTTTCAAAAGGAAAATGCATTCGCTGCAAATTATAGCCAGCACCAATTATTGTCTCCCTTATAAGCTTTTTTAAGTTGCCACAGTTGGCAGCAATCTCACTATCATGCTACGGTGAGTCAACGCTTCGCACCTAAGGCCTGCATAAATACACTGGCTGGCCTTTCAAATTGTAACGCCTGCAAGGATTTCAAGTAAAGACATTTTTCTTATTGTGTATATACAGCGTCCGCTCACACTGATATGAGCACCTGCCGAAAGCCTGAATAACTACCTTTTGCAGCGGTCCGCGCGAGACTTTCAGGAGATTTGGAAATTTGTGGTAAGTTCCTATGGCACCAAACTGCTGAGGTCATCGGTCCCTAGACTTGACCGCCCCCAGTAGCTGAGTGGTCAGCGCGACAGAATGTCAATCCTAATGGACCGGGTTCGATTCCCGGCTGGGTCGGAGATTTTCCCCGCTCGGGGACTGGGCGTTGTGTTGTCTAATCATCATCATCTCGTCCACATCGACGCGCAAGTCGCCGAAGTGGCGTCAAGTCGAAAGACTTGCACCCGGCGAACAACGGTCTACCCGACGGGAGGCCCTAGTCACACGACATTTATTTATCGGTTCCTAGGCTTACACACTTAAACTAACTTACGCTAAGGACAAACACACACACACACACACACACACACACACACACACACACACACACACATACACGCCCGAGGAAGGACTCGAACTTCCGACGGGGGAAGCCGCGCTAACCATGGCAGGGCTCCTAAGACCGCACGTTTACCCCGCGCAGCTCTTGCAGGAACAGGGAGAGATTCTGGAGGGTACTAACAGGGATGTCAAGCCATGCCGACTCAAGCGCCGGTGTCAGCTGCGCCAGTTTTCTCTGAGAATCCATTGCGCGTACAACCCGATCGAAGCAGTCCCACAGATTCTCGATTGGGTTAAAAGAAAAAAAAAGGTTCAAATGGCTCTGAGCACTATGCGACTTAACTTCTGAGATCATCAGTCGCCTAGAACTTAGAACTAATTAAACCTAACTAACCAAAGGACATCACACACATCCATGCCCGAGGCAGAATTCGAACCTGCGACCGTAGCGGTCACGCGGTTCCAGACTGAAGCGCCTAGAACCGCACGGCCACACCGGCAGACGATTGGGTTTAAATCCGGGGAGTTTGGTTGCCAGGGGAATACGGTAAACTCACCCTGGTGCTCTCCGAAACACGCACGTAAACTGCGAGCTACGTGAGACATTGCATTATCTTGCTGGTAGATGCCGTCGCGGCGAGGAAAAATGCAACTGCAGGCAGGGTGAACACATGGTCTTCTAGGGTAGATGTATGCTTGTGTTGATCCATTATGCCTTCCAGAATGACGAGATCACCCACGCAATGCCAGGAAAACATTCCCAACACCACAACGCTCCCATATAGTTGCAGTGTGTTCGCTTTCACATGTTTCCTGCCGCGCACGCCAACGGCAGCCATCTGTCCGATGGGGCATAAAACGTGATTCACCCGAAAAGGCCACCAGTCGTCACCCAGTGGACTTCCAGTTGATGTATTGGCGTACAAATTTCAGCCGTCGCCGCCGATGAACGAAAGTCAGCATGGGTGCTTGAACCAGAAGGCTACTGCGGAGCGGCAACGTTCGCTGAATGGTCGTTGAGGAGACACTGTACTGTAGCTTCGGTTCATGTAGGCGATCAGTTGCTCAATAATTGCACGTCTATTGGCCCTTACCCACGTCCACAGCCATCCTTCACTACTACCATCTGTGGTCCTAGGTACACCACACTTGTCCCAGACCGGTATTCGACAGGGCCATTTTGGCTTGCATGGCAGCAAGCGAACAGTTTACAGATTTAGCCGTTTTGGAAATGCTTCCACCCTTGGCCCGAAAGGCAATTATTATTCCTTCTGGACGACAGATAAACCGCTCCATTTCCACATTACTACAACGACTTCATTGTTTTCCACGTCTCCCTACCGAGCGAGGTGGCGCAGTGGTTAGCACACTGGACTCGCATTCGGGAGGACGACGGTTCAATCCCGCGTCCGGCCATCCTGATTTAGGTTTTTCGCGATTTCCCTAAATCGCTCCAGGCAAGTGCCGGGATGGTTCCTTTGAAAGGGCACGGCCGACTTCCTTTCCCATCCTTCCCTAATCCGATGAGACCGATGATCTCGCGGTTTGGTCTCTTCCCCCCCCCCCCTCCCCCCCCCCCCCCCCAAACAACCAACCAACCACGTCTCCCGATACGCTTTACCTCCACTGGTAGTGCTGGTACCAGCCGTCTGTGACTGGTTGTTCTATGTTGATGTAGAACATAGGCGGAAGTCATATTAATGTGAATGGATCATCTACAATATAGTAGAAAATTACATGATTAAATTTATATGTGATTTCCGGATGTACATGGTGCGAAACGTAGAACACAGGGCTGCCGTCTCTGGCAGCAAAAACTATTCTAAACCAGCTCGGAATTATTTGAGCTTGGACACAAGATACGGCTAAATCATTTTATGCTGCTTTATTCGTAACGGCTGGCGAGCATATAACAATAAAATTCCTGTTTGTTGCCTCACAGTTGGACTTTGGCGTGCACCATTCCATCCGCATCAGTATGCAACAAAGTTAAACATCAAACCAAGCAAGTGCATTTTCCGCCCGGTTAGCCGTTCGGCCTAACGCACTGCTTTCCAGGCGGGAAGGCGTGCCGTTCCCTGGCACGAATCCGCCCGGCGGATTAGTGCCGAGGACCGGTGTGCCGACCAGTCTGTGGATAGTTTTTAAGGCGGTTTTCCATCTGCCTCGGCGAATGCAGGCTGGTTCCCCTTATTCCGCCTCAGTTACACGATGTCGGCGATTGCTGCGCGAACACGTTCTCCACGTACGCTACACTATAATTACCCTACTCTACCACGCAAACATAGGGGTTACACTCGTCTGGTGTGAGACGTTATCAGCGGGTCCACTGGAGGCCGAACCGCACAATAACCCTGGGTTCGATGTGGGATGGCGGTGGGGTGACTGGACTGCTGTAGCCTGTTGTCGGGTTGTGAACCACTGAGGGTTATGGCGGGGACGAAGTCTTTCCGTCGTTTCTAGGTCCCCAGTTCCATACAATACAATACAACGTGCATTTTACGTGTAAGTATTCACTATCCCTGTTGTACTTACATCTATCTACATCTAAATCTACATGGATACTCTGCAAATCACATTTAAGTGCCTGGCAGAGGGTTCATCAAATCACCTTCACAATTCTCTATTATTCCAATCTCGTATAGCACGCGGAAAGAATGAACACCTATATCTTTCCGTAAGAGCTCTGATTTCCCTTATTTTACCGTGGTGATCGTTCCTCCCTATGTAGAACGGTGTCAACAAAATATTTTCACATTCGCAGGAGAACGTTGGTGATTGGAATTTTGTGAGAAGATTCCGTCCCAACGAAAAACGCCTTTCTTTTAATGATGTCCAGCCCCAAACCTGTATCATTTCTGTGACACACTCTCCCATATTTCGCGATAATACAAAACATGCTGCCTTTCTTTGAACTTTTTCGATCCGCTCCGTCAGTCCTATCTTGTAAGGATCCCACACCGCAAAACAGTATTCTAAAAAAGAACGGAAAAGCGTAGTATAGGCAGTCTCCTTAATAGATCTGTTACATTTTCTAAGTGTCCCGCCAATAAAACGTAGTCTATGGTTAGCCTGCTCCACAATAATTTCTAAGTGTTCCTCCCAATTTAAGTTGTACGTAATTGTAATACCTAGGTATGTAGTTCAATTTACGGCTTTTAGATTAGACTGATTTATCGTGTAACCGAAGTTTAACGAGTTCCTTTTAGCACTCATATGGATGATCTCACACTTTTCGTTATTTAGGGTCAACTGCCACTTTACGCACCATTCAGATACCTTTTCTAAACCGTTTTGCAGTTTGTTTTGGTCTTCTGATGACTTTATTAGTCGATAAACGACGGCGTCATCTGCAAATAACCGAAGATTGTCTCCAAAATCGTTATTGTAGATAAGGAACAGTAAGATCCTGTAACACTGCCCAGGTGAACGCCAGAAATCACATTTGTTTTACTCGATGACTTTCCGTCAATAACTACGAACTGTGACCTCTCTGACAGAAAATCACAAACCCAGTTACATAACTGAGACGATGTTCCATAAGCACGCAAATTTACTACGAGCCGCTTCTGTGGTACAGTGTCAAAATCCTTCCGGAAATCCAGAAATACAGAATCGATCTGAAATCTCTTGTCAATAGCACTCAACACTTCATGTGAATAAAGAGCTAGTTGTGTTTCACAGGAACGATGTTTTCTAAACTAATGTTGACTGTGTGTCAATAGACAGTTTTCGCCGAGGTAATTCATATTGTTCGAACACAATATATGTTCCAGAATCCTGCTGCATATCGACGTTAACGATATGGCTCTGTAATTTAGTGGATTACTCCTACTACCTTTCTTGAATACTGGTGTGACCTGTGCAACTTTCCAGTCTTTGGGTACGGATCTTTCGTCGAGCGAACGGTTGTATATGATTGTTAAGTATGGAGCTAATGCATCAGCATACTCCGAAAGGAACCTAATTGGTGTACAGTCTGGACTTAATCATCACTGGCAGAAAATAATTACAAACAAAATATGTTTTACATACACTATGTTATTAATAGCATTCGGACACCCCCAAAAACATACGCTTTTCATATTAGGTTCATTGTGCTGCCACTTAACTTACGGCCGGCCGAAGTGGCCGTGCGGTTAAAGGCGCTGCAGTCTGGAACCGCAAGACCGCTACGGTCGCAGATTCGAATCCTGCCTCGGGCATGGATGTTTGTGATGTCCTTAGGTTAGTTAGGTTTAACTAGTTCTAAGTTCTAGGGGACTAATGACCTCAGCAGTTGAGTCCCATAGTGCTCAGAGCCATTTGAACCATTTTGAACTTAACTTACTGCCAGGTACTCCATATTAGCGACCTCAGCAGTCATAGACATCGTGAGAGAGCAGAATGGGGCGCTCCGCGGAACTCACGGATTTCGAACGAGGTCATGTGATTGGGTGTCACTTGTGTCATATGTCTGTACGCGAGATTTCCACATTC
Organism: Schistocerca serialis cubense; assembly: GCF_023864345.2. Taxonomy (NCBI): domain Eukaryota; kingdom Metazoa; phylum Arthropoda; class Insecta; order Orthoptera; family Acrididae; genus Schistocerca; species Schistocerca serialis. The sequence continues at coordinate 608,136,787 of NC_064642.1, forward strand.
TTAAACATCCCTAGGCCCACTTTTTCCGAAGTGATAGTGGAGTGGAAACGTGAAGGGACACGTAGAGCACAAAAGCGTACAGGCCGACCTCGTCTGTTGACTGACAAAGACCGCCGACAGTTAAAGACGGTCGTAATGTGTAATAGGCAGACATGTATCCAGACAATCGCACAGGAATTCCAAAATGCATCAGGATCTACTGCAAGTACTATGATAATTGGGCGGGAGGTGAGAAAAGGATTTCGTGGTCGAGCGGCTGCTCACAAGCCACACATCACGCTGGTAAATGCCAAACGACGCCTCACTTGATGAAAAGAGCGTAATCATCGGACAACTGAACAGTGGAAAAACGTAGAGTGGAGTGACGAATCATGGTACACAATGTAGCGATGTGATGGTGGGGCATGGATATGGCGAATGCTCAGTGAACGTTATCTGCCAACGTGCGTAGTGCCAACAGTGTTATTGTGTGGTCGTGTTTTTCGTGGAGGGGGCTTGCACACCATGTTATTTTGCGTGGCACTATCACAACACAGGCCTACATTGATGTTTTAAGCACCTTTTTGCTTCCCACTGCTGAAGAGCAATTCTGGGATGGCGATTGCGTCTCTCAACACGGTCGAGCACCTGTTCATAATGCACGGCCTGTGGCGGAGTGGTTTCACGACAATAACATCCCTGTGATGGACTGGCCTGCACAGAATCCTGACCTGAATCCTATAGAACACCTTTTGGATGCTTTGGAACGCCGACTTCGTGCCAGGTCTCACCGACCGACATCGATACCTCTCCTCCGTGCAGCACTCCGTGAAGAATGGGCTGCCATACCCCAAGAAACCTTCCAGCATCTGATTGAACGTATGCCTGCGGGAGTGGAAGCTGTCATCAAGGCTAAGGGTCGGCCAACACCATATTGAATTTCAGCATTACCGAAGGAGGGCGCCACGAAGTTGTAAGTCGTTTTCAGCCAGGTGTCCGGACACTTTTGATCACATTGTGTAACTTTCCCCTCTGCAGAAATTTAAGGTAACAGGCTATATTCCTGGTAGGTATCGCAGTTTCATTTTTTTTAAATAATTTTTTTTAATAAAAGTAACTGTATTATTATATTAGAAGTCTGATAATTAAACACTGAATAATAAAGTTTATCTGATAATTAAACATTGAATAATAAAGTTTAATGTGAAACACCTTTAATAAAATTTCGACAGTTCCTGGAGTTATTCATTAGATATTAAGTATCTAATAACGAATTCCTCGCCAGATTGTAAAGGCCCAAGAGATATCAACCGGCCGCCGTGTCGTCCTTCGCCGACTTCCGAACCGTGGAGCGTTTACTACTCATTCAGTTAGGTCCTTAATTGGCATCACGAGGCTGAGTGCACCTCATACCAATCATTCCACCAAGGAAGAATCCTCGGCAATACAAGGAATCGAATACACCTCTTCAGCATGGCAACCATCTACGCTTAGCATTCAGCCATTCCGTTTCTAATAGACAGAATAAAATAAATATGAAGCGTTGTTTGGATTATTTGTTACTCCTTTTGTTTTCAGTTACCTCCTTTATTTTAAAATAAATGTTGAGATGACGAACTGTATGTTAAACCCACAAGTTATACTAGACAGTAATATCGTGTACATGGCGGTAGTACAGTGCACACAAGGTATAAAAGGGTATTGCATTAGCGAAGCTGTCATTTGTAGTCAGGTGATTCACGTGAAAAGGCTTCCGATTATGGCCGCACGACGGGAATTAAGAAACTCTGAGCGTGCAATGGTAGTTGGAGCTAGACGCATCGGACAATCCATTTCGAAAATCGTTAGGGAATTCAATATTCAGAGATCCACAGTGTCTGTGCCTAGCAGACCAAATTTCAGGTCTCACCTCTGACCATGGACAATGCAGTGGTCGACGGCCTTCACTTAATGACCGAGAGCAGTGGCGTTTGCCTAAAGTTGTCAGTGCTAACAGACAAGCAACACTGCGTGAAATAACCACAGAAATCAATGTGGGACGTAAGACGAACGTATCCATTAGGACAGTGCGGCGAAATTTGGTGTTAATGGACTATCGGCTGGACCCTAGACGACTGGAAAACTGTGGCCTGGACAGGTGAGTGCCGATTTCAATTGGAAACAGGTGGTGGTAGGGTTCGAGTGTGGCGCAGACCCCACGAAGTCACGGTGCAAGTTGTTAGTGGCTCCATAATGGTGTGGGCTTTATTTACATGGAATGCGTTGGGTCCTCGAGTCCAAATCAGCCGATCATTCAAAGGAAATGGTAATATTCGGCTACTTCGAGACCACTGCTCTTATTCATGGACTTCATGTTCCCAAACGACGATGTCATGTCACCGAACAACAATTGTTTGCGACTTTTGAAGAACATTCTGGATTATTTGAGTCAATGATTTAGCCACACACATCATCTGACATGAATCCCATCGAAAATTTATGGGACGTAATCGGCCGGTCATTTCGTGCACAAAATCTTGCACCGGCAACACTTTTGCAATTATCGATGGCTATAGTGGCAGCACGGCTCACAATTTCTGCAGGGAATTTCCAACGAATTGTTGAGTCCATGTCATGTCGAATTGCTACACTACGTCGGGCAAAAGTAGGTCCGACACGATATCAGGAGGTACCCCTGACTTTTGTACCTTAGTGCTTATGTGAGCACATGTACCGCATAATTCAGATATAAGTTGAAATTGAGATCTTTTGGGCCGGCCGGAGTGGCCGAGCGGTTCTAGGCGCTACAGTCTGGAACCAGGCGACCGATACAGTCGCAGGTTCGAATCCTGTCTCGGGCATGGATGTGTGTGATGTCCTTAGGTTAGTTAGGTTTAAGTAGTTCTAAGTTCTAGGGGACTGATGACCTCAGAAGTTAAGTCCCATAGTGATCAGAGCCATTTGAACCATTTTTTTTGAGGCCAACAGGAACGGGAAACAACTCTTGGATTTCTGTGCCAGTATGGGCTTAGTAATCACAAACTCCTTTTTTAAACATAAGAACATTCACCGTTATACTTGGGAAGGCAGGGGAACCAGATCTATCATTGACTATATAATAACAGATGAGGAATTCAGGAAGGCTGTGAGGGACACACGTGTATTCAGGGGATTCTTTGATGACACTGATCATTATTTAATCTGCAGCGAAATTGGTATCGTGAGGCCGAAAGTGCAGGTCAGGTCCATATGTAGGAGGATAAGAGTGGAGAAACTTCAGGATAAGGAAATCAGGCAAAAGTACATAACAATGATCTCAGAAAGGTACCAGTTAGTTGAATGTAGTCAATTACAGTCATTGGAAAAGGAATGGACAAGGTGCAGGGATACAGTACTACAAGTGGCTAAAGAATGTCTTGGAACAGTAGTGTGTAAAGGTAGGATGAAGCAAACAGCTTGGTGGAATGACACAGTCAAGGCAGCCTGTAAAAGGAAAAAGAAGGCGTATCAAAAATGGCTACATACTAGAACTCAGGTAGACAGAGAAAGTTATGTTGAAGAAAGAAACAAAGCCAAACAGATAATTGCAGCATCCAAGAAGAAATCTTGGGAAGACTTTGGAAACAGGTTGGAGACTTTGGGTCAAGCTGCTGGAAAACCATTCTGGAGTGTAATTAGCAGTTTTCGAAAGGGAGGTAAGAAGGAAATGACAAGTATTTTGGACAGGTCAGGAAAACTGCTTGTGAATCCTGTGGATGCCTCGGGCAGATGGAGGGAATATTTTGAAGAGTTGCTCAATGTAGGTGAAAATACGATCAGTAATGTTTCAGATTTCGAGGTAGAATGGGATAGGAATGATGATGGAAATAGGATCACATTTGAGGAAGTGGAGAAAATGGTCAATAGATTGCAGTGCAATAAAGCAGCTGGGGTGGATGAAATTAAGTCGGAACTCATCAAATACAGTGGAATGTCAGGTCTTAAATGGCTACACAGGATAATTGAAATGGCGTGGGAACCGGGACAGGTTCCATCAGACTGGACAAAAGCAGTAATCACACCAATCTTTAAAAATGGAAACAGAAAAGATTGTAACAACTACAGAGGTATCTCTTTAATCAGCGTTGTGGGTAAAATCTTCTCAGGTATTGTTGAAAGGAAAGTGCGAGTATTACTTGAGGACCAATTGGATGAAAATCAGTGTGGGTTTAGGCCTCTTAGAGGTTGTCAGGACCAGATCTTTAGCTTACGGCAAATAATGGAGAAGTGTTATGAATGGAACAGGGAATTGTATCTATGCTTTATAGATCTAGAAAAGGCATATGACCGGGTTCCTAGGAGGAAGTTATTGTCTGTTCTACGTGATTATGGAATAGGAGGCAAACTTTTGCAAGCAATTAAAGGTCTTTACATGGATAGTCAGGCAGCAGTTAGAGTTGGCGGTAAATTGAGTTCATGGTTCAGAGTAGTTTCAGGGGTAAGACAAGGCTGCAACCTGTCTCCACTGTTGTTCATATTATATATGGATCATATGTTGAAAACAATAGACTGGCTGGGTGAGATTAAGATGTGTGAACACAAAATAAGCAGTCTTGCATATGCGGATGACTTAGTTGTGACGGCAGATTCGATTGAAAGTTTGCAAAGTAATATTTCAGAGCTAGATCAGCAATGTAAGGACTATGGTATGAAGATTAGCATCTCCAAAACGAAAGTAATGTCAGTGGGAAAGAGATATAAACGGATTGAGTGCCAAATAGGAGGAACAAAGTTAGAACAGGTGGACAGTTTCAAGTACTTAGGATGCATATTCTCACAGGATGGCAACACAGTGAAAGAACTGGAGGCGAGGAGTAGCAAAGCTAATCCAGTGAGTGCTCAGCTACGATCTACTCTCTTCTGCAAGAAGGAAGTCAGTACCAAGACTAAGTTATCTGTGCACCGTTCAATCTTTCGACCAACTTTGTTGTATGGGAGCGAAAGCTGGGTGGATTCAGGTTACCTTATCAACAAGGTTGAGGTTACGGATATGAAAGTAGCTAGGATGATTGCAGGTACTAGTAGATGGGAACAATGGCAGGAGGGTGTCCACAATGAGGAAATCAAAGAAAAACTGGGAATGAACTGTATAGATGTAGCAGTCAGGGCGAACAGGCTTAGATGGTGGGGTCATGTTACACGCATGGGAGAAGCAAGGTTACCCAAGAGACTCATGGGTTCAGCAGTAGAGGGTAGGAGGAGTCGGGGCAGACCGAGGAGAAGGTACCTGGATTCGGTTAAGAATGATTTTGAAGTAATAGGCTTAGCCTCAGAAGAGGCACCAATGTTAGCACGGAATAGGGGATCATGGAGGAATTTTATAAAGGGGACTATGCTCCAGACTGAACGCTGAAAGGCATAATCAGTCTTAAATGATGATGATGATGATTTGTAAACACAGGTATAGATTACTACCGTAATGGAAATTTATCCTCTCCCTCAACACACATACATTTTAGTGTACATGGGATGCAGACAGCACTTTATTACATGCATGGTTCATCTCATGATGAAGAAAATGTGAAAAAGAATGCAGACCACATAATAGCTGATAAGAGATGAAATGATGAATGATGATAAATGGCAACAAATCTCGATATAATCTTTTATAATGGTATTTTCCATACGGTAAATATTGAATAGTACGTCGAGACGACATTACCGCCAGACAGACAAGCCAGACAAACAGTCTATTTGACTTAGATGACCGGCTGTTTGTCTTCACATTTCCATGCTCAACATTATTATCAGCCTATCTGTCACCGAGGCACATAGTTCTCATTTGTCAACGGTTTAAAGCCGAAAACTTTCAACGACACAATCAGGAATGTAAAGTAGTTCTGTCTCATAACCTTCAGCAAAAAAGATGCACAGTGAGAAATGATCAACCGTTAAACATCTAGGAAGAAAACATACGTGATGTAGCTTCAAAGGAATAATTTTTAACTAATTTTCGGCGTATCCCTGCAACATTAAGAATCTCGTATAAATATGCAGATATTTAATATATAAGAAACTATCAGCCTCGATTGCGGTAATGAAACCAAGCTTTACCTAGGTTTCAGCCCAAATAATTGAGCCTTCTTCAGAAGATATACTTGGATCTATAATTTGTCTAAGAGGGCATGGTCTAGAAATCAAACTAAAACAGCCTGAATAGGCGTTGTTACATTTTAAAAATGCGGTACATAAGTACTACGTCAACACCAAGACTTGTATCTTCTGAAGAAGACTCAATTATTTGGGCTGAAACCTAGGTAAAGGTTGGTTTCACTACCGCAATCGAGGCTAATTGTTTCTTATAAATTAGTTTATCATGATTGCTGACTGTGCTGCAATGTTGAAAGGACAAAAACGCAGATATTTATTTATTCGAGTCCATAGAACACTACAACACAATATAATATAAATACAATTTAGTATTAACTATAGAGAAATTCACACTTTATGAGTCCAGTGTTCAGCAACCAGAATGGCACGGTTATTCACTGCACACAGGTCGTCCTTCCCATAGGGTTCGCTCAGGTTACTGCAGGCCAGAAAGTGTTCAGAGTCCTGCCTCGCCTACATCATTCACAACATTTATCATGATTGATCCCCCCACGTTCTTCAGATTAGACTTGCACCTTCTTATCCCTGTTCTCAACTTGTTGCGAGTTTTCCAGGTCCCGTATTGGAGATGGCAGCCTGATGGTAGCTTCTCTTTTGCTGTCCGTAATCCTCCAAGAGTCTTTGTTCTCGACAGCTTTCAGAACTTGCAACTGGTGCAGTTATAAGTACGAAGCTACTTCTGGATTTCCGTTGTGATGGATAGGTGTGAGTTATAAACATTGGATGCCTTGAATCTGTTTCTTACTTCTTCTTTTCATTCTCTGCTGCTGTCTTCTTACATCTGGAGGTGCTACTGCCAGGAATGCAAAGATCTTGTTGACATGGATTGGTCTTAGGCACTCTGTGACTATGCGGGCTGTCTGATGGAGAGCGTCCAGACTTTCCCCAGAACGGTGCGGTGTACTCCTCTGCAGAGTGAGAGCAAAGGCGGATGTGCTGAGGACGCTGGGCTGCGCTCCCCTTGTTAAAATTGTCTTGGAGCACACCTTCATCTAGTGTCTATACATTGTTCTTGAGGCACGGCACAGTGATTTAGAGTGTGTCCTTTCCAGGTGATTTTCAACTTTCTTATTGCTCCTGATTGCGTAAATGGAAAACATACCCTTGAGTTTTATCCGGGTTGGGTTTCAAGTGGTTGTCATACTAGACGCAAGCTTGGATTCTACTTCTTCAAATGTCGCTCCCTGTGCAGCAATAGCTGTATTATCTGTGCAGATGGAAGGACCTGGTTTCAATGTTGAGCGGCTCATCATTGGCATGTATGTTACATAACATTAGAGTCAGCACACTTCCCTGGGGTAGGCCATTCTTCTGAATTCTCTATCTACTCTTCATTTAGAGCGACAAGAAAACGTCTGGTCTCTGTCAGATACTGAATAAACTGCGTCAGTCCCTAGTCCTTAGTTATTGAGTACAGCTACTTTGCTATACATTAAATGTATTCGCAAGTCCGAATATGGACAACCATCAGCTGTAGAATGGAAGGACGACAACGAAAATTTGTGCCGGACCGGAACTCGAACACGCATTTCCCGCTTATCGCGGGCGGTCGCCTTGCCATTTGGCTATCCGTGCATAACTCGGGGCCAGGCTCGAACTTCTATGTGTCGTCAACCAAGCATGCATGTCAAAAAGGAACTTTGCGTCGTAGTTCAGAATAACACAGGCACTGGTCACTGTTATATTTATTCTCCGATACCGGGCAAGCAACATTGAAGTTAAATGTCTCCCAACGGATGTGCGAGTACAGGTTGTAGACGCACGGTTGACGACGTATGGAAGGTCGGGTGTGGCCATGAGTCACGCACAGATAGCCAAACAGCAAGGCGACCACTCGCTATAAGTGGGAAATCCGTGTTCAAGTTCCGGTCCGCCACAAATTTTCGTTGTCGTCATATTTTCGTTGTCGTCATTCCATTCTACAGCTGATGGCTGTCCATATTCGCACTTGCGAATACATTTAATGTATTTCATAATAGCTGTAGTCGCCACAGAGCCTTTGCACCGTAATTAAGAATAAAACAGGCACTGAAATATCGTATATAGCTTCTTTGTTAGTTTGTTACGATTCACAGTGTCATAAGCAGTTACAAGATCGATGTATGCAGAGATTGAAAGCTCATTAATGATTAATGCTACAACGTCATTACAGCTCCTTTTCTCTTTTCCTTCCTCTAGAAATTAGTGGAAAGGTTTCTGGGGCGCACTGTGTAACACAGCGTTCCAATAGACACGTAAAATCAGTTCAGTTTATTACACTCTCATCTAGATAAGAATAGCACGCAGTTTCATTAGTACAGGGTCAGCTGATATTATGCATTATCAACAAACATCCGTAGCTGTGTGATCTGCGCGTCTGACTGCCATGCGGAGGATGTGGGTTTGTGGTTCAAATGGCTCTGAGCACTATGGGACTTAACTTCTGGGGTCATCAGTCCCCCTAGAACTTGGAACTACTTAAACCTAACTAAGGGCATCACACACACCCATGCCCGAGGCAGGATTCGAACCTGCCACCGTAGCGGTCCCGCGGTTCCAGACTGGATGTGGGTTTAGTTCCCGGTACTGTCAGGCATTTTTCCCTGATGGGTGTACTGGAATGAGTTTCACGCAGCCTCCTGATGTCAGCTGAGGAGCTGTTTCAGTGAGAAGTAGCGACTCCTTGGTACGAGAAGCCGAAAACGGCCGAAAGACGGTATATTGACCCCATGCCCCTCCACATCGCATCCAAATGACGCCATTTGTTAGAGATGACTCAGTAGTTGGCCAGCACATAATGGAACTTCAGGCCGGTATGTACGTGTAATATCTGTTTCCTACAGTTTCGTAGAGTAGATTGTTTTAATTTCTTGAGGGCTTTCGGTTGATGCTCATATTACTGTTACACATTGAGAAAAGCTTCTTGAAATATGGTGTAGCTATGTTCCTAAATGGTTCATGGTTAAGAGGAATTCTGTTAGAAGCATAGTAAGTTTCAATCGCTCTCTGCCTTCGCAGATGACAATGATAGACTTCATTGCAACACTTTTCAGTCTGAACCTTTTTTGTAGTATTGATGTGTGCTGGCGTAAGCTGGCGCCAGCACTCCAGGCGGCAAAGAGGTTGCGAGACGATCGATAGAGGCCAACGACAGAACCGCAGGAAACGTGCCGCCAACGCCCTCTCGGCCACCAGTATTTAGATCGCCGCCGTGGACCGAAGGGCCAGTCTGTCAATCTGTCGCACTGAGTGAATTCCAGTCTGTTATCCTGTGAGTCACCGAGTCGGAGCTGCACTCACAACCCCTAGCACAGAATCAGGCGGCATGTAGCGACCAGCACAGAGTATATAGCAGAATTTGCACTTCACCAGCAGTGAGGCTAACGTGACTAGAACGGAAGAGCCTGTACCACAACGACTATCTAGAGTTAAGTAATTTTCTATTCTTATGAATAAAAAACCCAGTCAATGGTTCAAATGGCTCTGAGCACTATGGGACTCAACTGCTGAGGTCATCAGTCCCCTAGAACTTAGAACTAGTTAAACCTAACTAACCTAAGGACGTCACAAACATCCATGCCCGAGGCAGGATTCGAACCTGCGACCGTAGCGGTCTTGCGGTTCCAGACTGCAGCGCCTTTAACCGCACGGCCACTTCGGCCGGCGAACCCAGTCAATATATGCCTGCAATTTGTGTTATAAAAAAGAAGATACCGGCCACCAATCAACGTCCTATCCTTGCTTCTCTTGCGGACAAGAGACAACGTGATGACACAAAGTCATGTACACAAAATTAGAATTCAGTAATCGAAAAACACAGTTCTGCAAGTGCTTAATAACGCGACTTCATCGCCGCGCGGGTTTAGCCGAGCGGTTTAAGGCGCTGCAGTCATGGGCTGTGCGGCTGGTCCCGGCGGAGGTTCGAGTCCTCCCTCGGGCATGGGTGTGTGTGTTTGTCCTTAGGATAATTTAGATTAAGTAGAGTGTAAGCTTAGGGACTGATGACCTTAGCAGTTAAGCCCCATAAGATTTCACAGACATTTTTGGAAAAAAAAAAGACAGGACTTCATGCTGACATCAAACCAACCTACCCTTCCAACGAATGGTTCGAGGAGTACTCGTTTGTGTTTTGACTTCTTCAGAGCTTTGAAGGATGTTTTCTCTCGGAACGAAAACATATTGTGAGATTAGGTTTAAAACTTTCTAAGTGCTGTAAGTCACGGAATTCTTGCACGCTATACCTACGCATGCGAAATATGCTACAGTTCTTACGTGTTAGTTCAATTTTGTGACTTAAGAGTGGCGTTTGTATCTTGATTTTGCCATGTTACGCTCTACTGCACTAACAAAATCAAAATTAATTATGAAATACCGTCAATAAGTGCTTCATGAGGAAATTAAATGAACCCATTACTGCACGGTTATTTAGTTAATTTGGAAATTTAAACAGCTTCCTACTGTACAATAATTTAGTTAATACAAACGACATATGCTTGGATGGTTGTGAATTCGAGGCTAATGACATAAAGCACACTTCTCTGGTGTAAGCATTTGCATGCGTAGAATAAAATTTTTGCACTGTTGCCCAGTCACAAGACTTTGGGACTGAACAGGTTTAAAAATGGTTCTCAGCACGATAGGACTTAACATCTTAGGTCATCAGTCCCCTAGACTTAAAACTACTTAAACCTAACTAACCTAAGGACATCATACACATCCATACCCGAGGCAGGATTCGAACCTGCGACCGTAGCAGCAGCGCAGTTCCGGGCTGAAGCGCCTAGAACCGCTCGGGCACTGCGGCCGGCGGACTGAACTGGTTTGCTTTCAAAACGCTCTCCGGTTTTTTTATGTCATTACAAAATTCGTACAGACAAATGCCGTACAAAAATACTGCGCATTTTGTACAAGCGTTTCACACACATCTCGATAATTTTATATGTGAAAAGAACCTGGTTACAGTTTTGGAGAACTAAGTCATTTCGTTTGTTTGAAACAAGTCTCACAAGTCAGACGTTGGTATTTGCTTTTTACTATCGGAAAAAGGAGTAACCATTATTTTAATGTTCTGAACTGCACTTGACTATACTGCCGAAAACTTGTTTTTATAGAAACAGTAGGGATACGAAGTGGAAGGATCGTATTGGTTGTATCGTAGGTAAGAGAAAATCGGAGACTTCGGTTCCTTGGCAGGATACTAAGAAGATGTAGGCAGTCTAAAAAAGAGATGCTTGCAAACCACTTGCGCATCCCATCTTAGAATACTGCTCAAAGGTGTTGGACCTATACCAAATAGGATTAACAGACAAAATTGGCTGTGCAGGGTGGTTTTAATTAAACTTTCGCTACTTCAGAGTTCCCTCTCGAAAAAAGTATGATCTTGGGACAATGAAACTTTGTGGGAATATTTGTAAGAAGATGCGGAAGAGAAATAAGGAATAAACCATTGAAAGACACACATTTTAATTTTGACATGAGAGGGTACCATTTGTTAACTGAATATCATATTTACGTTCCAGGTTACAAACGCTGCTCCAGGCGATGGCTATCTTCATGTAAAGCAGCACTTCACAAGTGGTGGACCATGGAATGTTCAATTGTCGTGACACAGCTCGTGCTCTGCATCAAGATCGCACTTTGAATTTTATTACACATTTTCGTTAGGTGGCCCTAAGATAGTAACGTTCCCCTAGGTCTCCGGCTGGTTTTGATCAGAGAGTGTATGTACTGAAGAGCCAAAGAAACTGGCACACCTGCCTAATATCGTGTAGGGCCCACGCGAGCACGCAGAAGTGCCGCAAGACGACGTGGCATGGACTTGACTAATGTCTGAAGTAATGCTGTAGGGAATTGACATCATGAATCCTGCAGGGCTGTCCATAAATACGTAAGAGTACGAGGGGGGTGGAGACCTCTTCTGAATAGCACGTTGCGAGGCATCCCATATACGAGGTGTGGCTAGAAAAAAACCGGACTAGTACTGGTGAAACAATAAAACGAATGCAATAAGGCTGAAAGTCGCGTGGCCTGTCACGTGACTCTCGCTCCGCCTACTGCTCGAGTTTCATCTGCCTCCTGCACTCAGTCTGCCCGTGGCGTCTGTTTTAAGTAGTTGACGTTTTGTCTGTGCGTCGGAAAATGTTGAGTGTACAGAAAGAACAGCGTGTTAACACCAAATTTTGTTTCAAACTAGGAAAATCTGCAAGTGAAGCGTTTGTAATGTTACAACAAGTGTACAGCGATGATTGTTTATCGCGAACACAAGTGTTTGAGTGGTTTAAACGATTTAAAGATGGCCGCAAAGACACCAGTGATGACACTCGCACTGGCAGACCATTGTCAGCAAAAACTGATGCAAACATTGAAAAAATCGGTAAACTTGTTCGACAAGATCGCCGTTTAACAATCAGAGCAGTGTCTGAGTTAACAGGAGTTGACAAGGAAAGTGTTAGGCAGATTCTTCATGAAAGTTTCAACATGAACAAAGTGTGTTCAAAAATGGTTCCAAAGTGTCTCACAACTGAACAGAAGGAACGCCGAAGAATGATTTGTTCTGACATCCTGGAAAACATTGAAAGTGATCCCACCTTCTTACAAAATGTTATTACTTGCGATGAATCGTGGTTTTTTACTTACGATCCCGAAACTAAACGCCAATCGATGCATTGGAAAACTCCTGGTTCTCCACGACAAAAAAAAAGCACGAATGTCAAAATCGAAATTCAAGGCAATGATGATTGTTTTTTTTGACATCAAAGGGCTTGTGCACATTGATTGGGTACCAGAGGGACAAACAGAGAATCAGCATTACTACATTACCGTCCTGGCTACCCTACGTGAGCGAGTACGGAGAAAACGGAACGATTTGTGGAGAAAAAAGTAATGGATCCTTCACCAAGCCAATGCCCCAGCTCACAGTGCGTTGTCAGTGAAGACGTTTTTGGCAAAACACAACATTCCCATCTTAGATCATCCACCCTACTCACCTGATTTGGCCCCCTGTGACTTTTTTCTTTTCCCTAAAGTCAAGTCAGCTTTGAAAGGAACTAGATTTGAGACTGTTGAAGCAGTAAAAGAAAAAGCGACGGAAGTAATGTATGGACGTACCGAAAATGATCTGCAGCATTGCTATGAACAGTGGAAAATTCGTATGGAGCGGTGTAGAGACCGAGGAGGAGAGTACATTGAAGGAGATAACATGAAATTGTAAATAATTGTAAATAAATGTTTTTTCCATCATCAGTCCGGTTTTTTTCTAGCCGCACCTCGTATGCTCAATAATGTTCATGTCTGGGGAGTTCGGTGGCCAGCGGAAGTGTTTAAACTCAGAAGAGTGTTCCTGGATCCACTCTGTAGCAATTCTAGACGTATAGGGTGTCGCCTTGTCCTGGTGGAATTGCTAAAGTCCGTTGGTATGCATAAGACACGAATGGATGCAGGTGGTCAGACAGGATGCTTACGTACGTTCACCTGTCAAAGTCATATCTAGACGCATCAGGGATTCCGTATCACTCCAACTACACACGCCCCACATCATTACAGAGCCTCCACCAATTTGAACAGTTCCCTGCTGACATGCAGGGTCCACGTATTCATAACGTTGTCTCCATACCCGTAGACGTCCATCCGCTCGATACGAATTAAAAGAAACTCGTCCGACCAGGCTACATGTTTCCAGTCATCAACAGTCCAATGTCGGTGTTGACAGGCCCAGGCGAGACGTAAAGCTTTGTGTCGTGCAGTCGTCAAGGGTACACGAGTGGGCCTTCGGCACGCTGACACTTGTTGATGTCCCAGCATTGAAAGCTGACACGTTGAACGATTCTCTTCAGTCGTCGTTGTCCCGTTCTTCCAGGACCTTTTTCCGACCACAGTGATGTCGGAGATTTGACGTTTTATCAGTTTCCTGATATTCACGGTTGTTGTTGTTGTGGTCTTCAGTCCTGAGACTGGTTTGATGCGGCTCTCCATGCTACTCTATCCTGTGCAAGCTTTTTCATCTCCCAGTACCTACTGCAACCTACATCCTTCTGAATCTGCTTAGTGTATTCATCTCTTGGTCTCCCTCTACGATTTTTACCCTCCACGCTGCCCTCCAATACTAAATTGGTGATCCCTTGATGCCTCAGAACATGTCCTACCAACCGATCCCTTCTTCTGGTCAAGTTGTGCCACAAACTTCTCTTCTCCCCAATCCTATTCAATACTTCCTCATTAGTTATGTGATCTACCCATCTAATCTTCAGCATTCTTCTGTAGCACCACATTTCGAAAGCTTCTATTCTCTTCTTGCCCAAACTATTTATCGTCCATGTTTCACTTCCATACATGGCTACACTCCATACGAATACTTTCAGAAATGACTTCCTGACACTTAAATCAATACTGGATGTTAACAAATTTCTCTTCTTCAGAAACGCTTTCCTTGCCATTGCCAGCCTACATTTTATATCCTCTCTACTTCGACCATCATCAGTTATTTTGCTCCCCAAATAGCAAAACTCCTTTACTACTTTAAGTGCCTCATTTCCTAATCTAATTCCCTCAGCATCACCCGACTTAAATAGACTACATTCCATTATCCTTGTTTTGCTTTTGTTGATGTTCATCTTATATCCTCCTTTCAAGACACTGTCCATTCCATTCAACTGCTCTTCCAAGTCCTTTGCTGTCTCTGACAGAATTACAATGTCATCGGCGAACCTCAAAGTTTTTATTTCTTCTCCATGGATTTTAATACCTACTCCTAATTTTTCTTTTGTTTCCTTTACTGCTTGCTCAATATACAGATTGAACAACATCGGGGAGAGGCTACAACCCTGTCTTACTCCCTTCCCAACCACTGCTTCCCTTTCATGTCCCTCGACTCTTATAACTGCCATCTGGTTTCTGTACAAATTGTAAATAGCCTTTCGCTCCCTGTGTTTTACTCCTGCCACCTTTAAAATTAGAAAGAGAGTATTCCAGTCAACATTGTCAAAAGCTTTCTCTAAGTCTACAAATGCTAGAAACGTAGGTTTGCCTTTCCTTAATCTTTCTTCTAAGATAAGTCGTAAGGTCAGTATTGCCTCACGTGTTCCAGTGTTTCTACGGAATCCAAACTGATCTTCCCCGAGGTTGGCTTCTACTAGTTTTTCCATTCGTCTATAAAGAATTCGTGTTAGTATTTTGCAGCTGTGACTTATTAAGCTGATAGTTCGGTAATTTTCACATCTGTCAACACCTGCTTTCTTTGGGATTGGAATTATTATATTCTTCTTTAAGTCTGAGGGTATTTCGCCTGTTTGATACATCTTGTTCACCAGATGGTAGAGTTTTGTCAGGACTGGCTCTCCCACGGCCGTCAGTAGTTCCAATGGAATATTGTCTACTCCGGGGGCCTTGTTTCGACACAGGTCTTTCAGTGCTCTGTCAAACTCTTCACGCAGTATCATATCTCCCATTTCATCTTCATCTACATCCTCTTCCATTTCCATAATATTGTCCTCAAGTACATCGCCCTTGTATAGACCCTCTATATACTCCTTCCACCTTTCTGCTTTCCCTTCTTTGCTTAGAACTGGGTTTCCATCTGAGCTCTTGATATTCATACCAATCGTTCTCTTATCTCCAAAGGTCTCTTTAATTTTCCTGTAGGCGGTATCTATCTTACCCCTAGTGAGATAGGCCTCTACATCCTTACATTTGTCCTCTAGCCATCCCTGCTTAGCCATTTTGCACTTCCTGTCGATCTCATTTTTGAGACGTTTGTATTCCTTTTTGCCTATTTCACTTACTGCATTTTTATATTTTCTCCTTTCATCAATTAAATTCAGTATTTCTTCTGTTACCCAAGGATTTCTACTAGCCCTCGTCTTTTTACCTACTTGATCCTCTGCTGCCTTCACTACTTCATCCCTCAAAGCTACCCATTCTTCTTCTACTGTATTTCTTTCCCCCATTCCTGTCAATTGCTCCCTTATGCTCTCCCTGAATCTCTGTACAACCTCTGGTTCTTTTAGTTTATCCAGGTCCCATCTCCTTAAATTCCCACCTTTTTGCAGTTTCTTCAGTTTTAATCTACAGGTCATAACCAATAGATTGTGGTCAGAGTCCACATCTGCCCCTGGAAATGTCTTACAATTTAAAACCTGGTTCCTAAATCTCTGTCTTACCATTATATAATCTATCTGATACCTTTTAGTATCTCCAGGGTTCTTCCATGTATTCAACCTTCTTTCATGATTCTTAAACCAAGTGTTAGCTATGATTATGTTGTGCTCTGTGCAAAATTCTACCAGGCGGCTTCCTCTTTCATTTCTGTCCCCCAATCCATATTCACCTACTATGTTTCCTTCTCTCCCTTTTCCTACACTCGAATTCCAGTCACCCATGTCTATTAAATTTTCGTCTCCCTTCACAATCTGAATAATTTCTTTTATTTCATCATACATTTCTTCAATTTCTTCGTCATCTGCAGAGCTAGTTGGCATATAAACTTGTACTACTGTAGTAGGTGTGGGCTTCGTGTCTATCTTGGCCACAATAATGCGTTCACTATGCTGTTTGTAGTAGCTTACCTGCATTCCTATTTTCCTATTCATTATTAAACCTACTCCTGCATTACCCCTATTTGATTTTGTGTTTATAACCCTGTAGTCACCTGACCAGAAGTCTTGTTCCTCCTGCCACCGAACATCACTAATTCCCACTATATCTAACTTCAACTTATCCATTTCCCTTTTTAAATTTTCTAACCTACCTGCCCGATTAAGGGATCTGACATTCCACGCTCCGATCCGTAGAACGCCAGTTTTCTTTCTCCTGATAACGACTTCCTCTTGAGTAGCCCCCGCCCGGAGATCCGAATGGGGGACTATTTTACCTCCGGAATATTTTACCCAAGAGGACGCCATCATCATGTAATCATACAGTAAAGCTGCATGCCCTCGGGAAAAATTACGGCTGTAGTTTCCCCTTGCTTTCAGCCGTTCGCAGTACCAGCACAGCAAGGCCGTTTTGGTTATTGTTACAAGGCCAGATCAGTCAATCATCCAGACTGTTGCCCTTGCAACTACTGAAAAGGCTGCTGCCCCTCTTCAGGAACCACACGTTTGTCTGGCCTCTCAACAGATACCCCTCCGTTGTGGTTGCACCTACGGTACGGCTATCTGTATCGCTGAGGCACGCAAGCCTCCCCACCAACGGCATGGTCCATGGTTCATGGGGGGGGGATATTCACGGTACACTCGTGAAATTGTCGTACGGGAAAATCCCCACTTCATCGCTACCTCGGAGATGCTGTGTCCCATCGCTCGTGCGCCGACTATAACACCACGCTCAAACTCATTTAAATCTTGATAACCTGCCACTGTAGCAGCAGTAACCGATCTAACAACTGCGCCAGACACTTGTTGTCTTACATAGGCGTTGCAGATCGCAGCGCCGTATTCTGTCTGTTTACATACCTCTGTATTTGAAGACGCATTCCTATACCAGTTTCTTTGGCGCTTCAGTGCATAATTCATCAGCTTCTCATGATAGCAAGGACATGATTTTAAAAAATTGTGCCACAGCACTTAATGCGTGTGAGGTCTAAGTGTGCTTGTAGAAACATATTCCACGTGGCTATGGCAAGGATCCATCGTCCAGCATTTAAGCCACTAAATTTCAAATTTGTCAGAGTGGTTTTTCGTGATTGTGTTATAGTGAAGGTTACACACAGCGGTGGCCATAAGAAACACGATGAAGATAACATGCAAAAAACGTCAACGTCGCAGTAAGCGCGAGTGGCGCTCGAGAAAGAAATACAACCGGCTAACGGCCGGCCCCTGCTAATCGCCTCGTTGAAACGTCAGTCATAACAAAGTTATTTCAATCGAAGTAGGCACTTTGACAATGTGTCTTTCGCTTGTTAACTTTTGAAACCTGAAATTTCGCATATCCCTCTGCTAGGCTCGTCCTGCAAATTCGAGATTAGTGAGCCTGAGAGTCTGTAGGCTGCCAACACTTGACCGTGATGGGTCAGCTATACATTATCGAGCCATATTCGTTTGCAAGATTTGCCGTGTTAACAAACATAGATTCGTTTTATAGTTATTTATGAGCTGGCGGCAACATAAGGATTTTATCACCAAGACCGTAAGAAAAACAAGCTTTCCGTTTATTGTTCATTTGACGCACGAACCTACCCGACGTATAGTTAAATTGCCTCCATTACCTGAAAGTACACTGTGTTAACAAGTTCTCTTTGTGGCTTTAAAGCGTTTCTGTCGTTACACAGTATTACAGGAATTTCGAAACGACCGCAAAAGCACACTATGGGGCAGTAAAATTGTTACAAAGTAAGTTATGTAACACATATTCACAAGACGACGTGTTAACGGCACTAACACTGGCTGTTGCAGCAGAGGCTTTGCCTTACAGCTCGTCACGTTCGTCGTTAAACTGCAGTCATTTTCCCTGACTGCCAAGGTAATAAAACTACCTCCTCGAAAGTCTGTATTCAGCGTTAGTGACATTACGAGACAGTCTTCATATTGATACAATCAGTTACTATACCAATAGTTTGTGAACAATAAAAGTACTGCGAAGGGTCAAAAGTCGAGCCGATAAAATCAAACTCAGCGAGTTCTACCGTCGGTTCAAAAGCAGTAATGAAAGAACTAACCTTCACAGATCAAAATGCCAGAGTGACTGCTGGTATTTCAGGAAGCTATTGAACTTCGAAGTACCACAAGGGAGGTTAAAAAGAAAGGCGCCTAAAGAGCGTCAACAGTTGCAGTAAATACCGCAAGAATAAGAAGAAAGTGTCTTAGGAGATCCAATATCGCCTGAAATGATAATATCAGTAGACTCTGCAAGGTATCTAGAAAAGATGAAAATGCCAAGGAATAGGAACATGGCGATCATAGGCCATTACACAATAAAGGATGTCCCAGAGCTGTCAATTAGTACGGAGGTATAAACCTGATATGTGTCATCTACGAGATGATCAACTAATTGCAGTGGCAGACGCTGCTAGAGAGACATTCTGCATCACGGTGTGGTTTACTGTTGAAGTTCCGAGTGCGTATGTTCCTAGAGGATTCAACGAGTATGTTTCTTAGTCTTACGTAAAGACCGGAAACATAATATTAGAGAGGTCTGAGTTCACACGGAGGCTTACTGGCAATCGTTCTTCCCGCGAACCATTCGCGACTGCAACAGGACAGCGGGGAAGTGACAGTCGTACAGAAAGTACCCTCCGCCACACACCGCAAGGTGGCCTGCGGGCTGGAGATGCAGATGTAGCCGTATACGCAGGAACAGAGCTACGGACTCTCTCTAGTGCTATTTACCTCAATTTAAAAAAAAAAATATCGGGGCGTTGCAAATACAGAACTGGCAGCAATCTGCGGCTGTTTGCTGATGGTGCTGTGGTATACATGAAAGTGTCGGCGTTTAGTGACTGTAGGGAGACACAAGATAACTTAGACAAAATTTCTAGTTGATGTTATGAATGCTAGCTTGCTCTAGTGGTAGAAAATTATAAAAGTAGGAAAGACAATCCTGTAATGATGGAGTACAGTGCTCTTGTGTGCTAACTGACACAGTCACTTCGATTAAATAGCTAGGCGTAACGTTGCAAAACGATATGAAATGGAACGTGCACCTAAGGATGGTAAAAGGAAAGACGAATGGTCGACTTGGGTTTATTTATTTACTTAACCTGATCTGATAAGGGCTATCAGGTCCTGTCTTACATCGGACCAGTGTTTCACACACACACACACACACACAATACCTTTTTATATCATCGTTATGTTAGAAATAATAATTTTAAAATGACAAGTAATATTAAAATGATTTGAGTGAACAAGTGACAATGTGAGTAAATAATATTGAACATTAATTAATAAAGTTAATATTGGCAATACTTGCGCTACGGCAGCTGCTGCCACTAATAGTGACGATGATAATGATAATAATAATAATAATAATAATCGCAGCAATGGCAACAAAAATGATTGTTGCAGATATAAAAAGAATTTATAGGTATACAAAACAGATGTTCTCTGATACAGTGACTTCTTGGGAAAGGAAATTTGAGGAAACTGTACCAGCTAACATGAGGAAGATCTGGTTGGAAAGATGGATATGGGTAACAAGTAAGTACCAGGACAATGGTAATCATTATTGCTGCTTTAGCAGATATGTCATTAACTGTCTTCTGAAGCTGGGTATAATTATTCAGTTCTCAAAGTTGGTAGTTGATGGTTGCAGACACAACATCGCTGTTACAGTGTGCGGAAACCAGTTTATAGATGTCGGCCACTGATGGCGTCAGGCCTGAATATGGTGGATTGCATCACTGAAACTGGTAGCTATATAGTAAACAACATCGAAAGGACGGTTGCAGGTGATCCATTTTATTAGATACCTAATCTAATCTATCTAGTCCTGTGCTAAAGGCAATCGTATTGTCCTACGAAACATGGAGTGGAAATAGGCTTCCTTATATCGCTTAGGATAGAATGATGTTGCGTTGGCTATAGCGTCGGTGCATGCATGTTATAGAAAGATGTCGAATTTCTGTTTCTCATTAGCTTTCGACATGGTTAAGTATAGACAACTGAGGATATTATTGTTCTCTACTTCTAACGTACACTGTATTTTCGTATGCATGGTCCACATTTTCTCAGCCACTTGCTTGATGTCTTCCTCATACCCATGGAATAAAATTGTAGCGTAATCGACTTACCTCTTATACTAAAGAACTCGATTTTTAAGTAATTTATGCCTTCGGAAAAAGTTAATTTCCAAGTCGTTGAGAAAGATGTTTGTAACAGTCAGACACTCAATCTTTCGGTATATCTTGTCATAAAATATGGAAAACATTAAAAAGATAGTGTCAACTCCAGAAACTCGACTTGTTCTGCAATTTTACCTAAACTACATTTTTTGTTCTTCAATAAGTACAGTTTTAAACATGGCTGTTACTCAGCAACCGTATACTAGTTACAATATAGGATTACACAACCAGCGGGTTGCACATGAAAGGTCGGTATATTGACCTAGATTTCGACACCTACTAGGGATTCATCAGAATGAAATTTTGATACATACTATAAAATAATACATAGAAAATTAGATATGACAAAAAACACATTAAACAAAATGACAATTTCCATGACGTACAAGGTTACTTACACAAAATTACATTGCTACAAAGCAGTGGTCAGAATTGAGAGCAACTATGCTCAAGTCAAAAGTGAAATAAAACGTTCTAGCCTTTGCCATGTGTGCCCAGCTGGGAACATCATCAGACTGATCGGTCCAGTGGCTTACATTGCTGCCATGAAAACAATCTCTTAGATACGTGCTGCTAAAGTTACCTTCATGCAAATATCTTCTAGATCGTACAGCTGTTTGTAAAATTTTTTCTATATCGTTCTGTCCTTTACGTAATAGTAATTTCCGTAAAGCCCGACAGATGGCTCTGCTTCACTACTGCGTATCTTCAAAAAGATATTAAGCTCTCTTTCCTTAATTTTTTTTTAAATTAACTGTCTTTTTTTAAAATTATTTCTGTTATAATGTTTCAAACGGGCCTGACAGCCATCGCAACTCGTATTGTTGTGAGTGTTGAACTTACTCGCTATTACAATCAGAAATTTATTGCAGGACTGCCTTTTTTTCTCTCTCATTCGTACTGCCAGCTCATAGTGTCCTTAACCAGTTCGTCTATCCCTTGTCCTACAACTTCGTTTCATCAGACCTCTATTTCAGTTTTTTTCATCTGGCTTGTGCCAAAGAAAAGGCTAGGGTTTAGAGTCCAGTCGACCGCAGTGTAATTGGGGAGGGAGCAACGCCTCAGGATTCTCAAAAGCAAGATCTTTTCAGTTGGTGTAGGGAAATGTTCAAGACAATTCTACTGAGGAAATTCAAAAACGGTATGCAACATCAAATCAGGACACGAAACGTGGATATCTTTATACGAGCTGGAAACTAAGCAACATTCATCTGTTTACTTTTTCCATAATCGCTTAAGGGGACTTCAAGAATGGTTTCTTTGAAACGAACAGGGCTTATTTCGTTCCCAGGTTTTGAACAAGTCGACCCTAAACAGTCTCTAACTAGTTGTCGGTGGAACATTCAGCTCTTTACTGTGAATATACAACGCTTTGTTATTTCCTATTCTGTGGCTGCACCGGCAATGATAAAAAAATATGTACTAGAATTATTTCCTTGCGCTTCAGATATACGTTTGTGCTTTGTATGCGTCCTGATTTCTTTTGCGGAACCTGCAAACAGCAATAAAGCAATATTTTGTACGACAAAATTTTGCCATAATAATATTTCCTGTATGGAGTTAAACCCATTTCTTTTCGCGACGTACTTGCTTTGCTTTTATTTTCTTAGCTTTTTTATGGATTTTAAATTATTAATGTTTCCATCTTGACTCGTTCCAGTGTGGTGTCGGAATGTTTATACTGTTCTTGATTCAATGATCTCATAGTTCTGGAGGTAGTTGTTTTTACTTTGAATTTTAGAATGTTTTCTATTGTTTCAGATCATATGCGACATGAAGTTATTTACTGCTTGTGACATATATACCACCCCTGCCGTTTTCGGCGGATATTTTCGAATAGTTGCTATATGGTTGTTTATGCTTAGAACTAATTTTAAGGAAATTAAAACATAAAGAAAACACAATAACACAGTTAAACGGAGTAGGATTTCAACTACCTGCAGTCATTACTCCACTTAGACACCACCATTCATTACGCAATCTGTGCTAGTAAAAACTTGAACCAGCTGAGACTAGGCACTGTTGTATAACTTTCATGAGAGCATCTGAGTCAGAAATGTTGGTGAATTAGTCAGTTTTTCAGAAACCAGAAAAGATTGGAATCTGAAGGTGCTAAATACGGTAGATTTCGTAGGACAGGCATCTAGATTTGTCAGTGACTGCAGTGATCTCCGCAAAGATGGTACGCAACACTTTGGCTGCAGATGGTTCTTAAACTACTACTTTGCTGCAGAATGTGCATGTCACCACTCCATACAGTGTCTTTCGGAGATCGACCCGTACCGAGCGAGGTGGCGCAGTGGTTAGCACACTGAACTCGCGTTCGAAGGACGACGGTTCAAACCCGAGTCCGGCCAGCCTGGTTTATGTTTTCCGTGATTTCCCTAAAACGCTTCAGGCTAATGCCGGGATGGTTCCTTTGGAAGGGCAGAGCCGACTTCCTTCCTCATACTTCCGTAAGCCGATGATACCGATGATCTTGCTGTTTGTTCTCCTCCCCTAAATAAACCAACCAACCAACCAACCAACCAATATCGGCTCGTAGTGATGACAGCATGTCTCATCTCTGATGACTCGTGTTCAGCAGTGTGCCACCTTTAGCATGATATTGGTAGAGAAGTTCCCGACAAATACATTCCATTACTTTTTGGTCTCGTGTAAGTATCCACGGAACGTATATCGCACATATTTTGCGACCAAGGTTGCTAACATCTTGTCTAAGGCGTGGGTCCTACAGCTGACAATCATTTGTGCATGCTATTCTTGGGTCGTAATCTGTCGATCTTAGGGGATGGGTTAATCGAGACGTTGTTCGTTATGAGATATGGCAACTGAGCAGGGTTGACCGAGGCGTGTCTTCTGCAACTCTTTCGCACCACTACCACGCACACATCTGTAGCGAGAAGCGTCGATGAATTTCAGTTGGCGAATTCATCTCTGTTTTATTTGCACCTCGATGTAGGGTGCCATTTCGGAACGCTTCCCTGCTTCCGCTATCTGTCGAACAACGAAACCCGTACATTAATGGGAGGATTCAAAAATTTGGACTACACCAACACAATCCGGATCGGCGACTCACGCTACACACAAAAAACAGGAATGAAACTCTTATCAATAAACAGTTAATATTCACTTCCACCCAGTAGTTCCAGAACTCAAAGTACTCTGTTCCGGGTTGGGTCACCCTATAGGCCTATACACCGAGGTGACAAAAGTCATGGGGTACCACTTAACATCACGTCGGACCTCCTTTTTCGCGGCGTAGTGCTGCAACTCAACAAGCCGTTGGAAATTCCCTGCAAAATACAAAAAAATGCCCTATGCTTCCTCAGTAGGCGTCCATAATTGCAAAAGTGCAGCCAGTGCAGGATTTTGTGCACGAACTGACCTCTCGATTATGTCCCATAAATGTCTGATAGGATTCTTGTTGGGCGATCTGGGTGGCCAAATGATTCCCTCGAATTGTGCAGAATGTTCTCCAAACCAATTGCAAACAATTATGGTCCGGTAACTTGGCGCATTGTTGTCTGCGAACATGAAGTTCATGAATGGTTGCAAATGGTCTCCTTGTAGCTGATCATACCCATTTCCAGTCAAAGACCGGTTCAACTGGACCAGAGGACCCATTCCATACAATCTAAATACAGCCCACATCATTATGGAGACACCAGCAGCTTGCACAGTGCCTTGTTGACAGCTTGGGGTCTTTACCACACTCGAACCCTACCATCAACTCTTACCAATTGAAACCAGGACTCATCAGACCAGGAAACTGTCTTCCAGTCATCTAGGGTCCAACCGACATGGTTACAGGCTCAGGAGAGGCGCTGGCAGGCGGTGTCGTGCTGTTAGCAAAGGCGCTCGCGTCGGTCGTGTCCTGACATAGCCTATTAATGATTTTCGCAGCACTGTCCTAACAGATACACTCGTCGTACGTCCCACATTGATTTCTGCTGTTATTTCACGCAGTACTGCCTGTCTGTTGGCGCTGACAACTCTATGCAAACGCCGCTGCTCTCGGTCGTTAAGTGAAGGCCGTCGGCAACTGCGTTGTCCGTGGTGAGACATAACGTCTGAAATTTGCTATTCTCGGCACATTTTTGGCATTGGGGACCGCGGAATATTGAATTCCCTAACGATTTGCGAAATGGAAGGTCCCATGGGTCTCGCTCCAACTACCATTCTGCGTTCAAAGTCTGTTAATTCCCGTCGCGCGGGCATAATGACGTCGGAAATCTTTTCACATTGTAAGTAGGCTGTTTAGGTTTTTATATTGGTAACGCCACGTAGCGCTCTGTATGAAAATCACTGGTTGTGCTGTGTGCAATCTGTGACTGGTTGGCATTGTAATATTCGCTATTGTAGTGTTGGGCAGTTGGATGTGAACAGCGCGTAGCGTTGCGCGGTTTGAGGTGAGCCGCCAGCAGTGGTGGATGTGCGGAGAGAGATGGCAGAGTTTTGAGAGCGAATGATTTGGACGTGTGTCTAGAGACAGTAAATTTTTAAGACTGGATGTCATGAACTGATATATATCTTTTGAACACTATTAAGGTAAATACATTGTTTGTTCTCTATCAAAATCTTTCATTTGCTAACTATACCTATCAGTAGTTAGTGCCTTCAGTAGTTAAAATCTTTTATTTAGCTGGCAGTATTGGCGCTCGCTGTATTGCAGTAGTTCGAGTAACGAAGATTTTTGTGAGGTAAGTGATTCGTGAAAGGTATAGGTTATTGTTAGTCAGCTCCATTCTTTTGTAGGGCTTTTTGAAAGTCAGATTGCGTTGCGCTAAAAATATTGTGTGTCAGTTTAGTGTTGATCAGAATAAGTAAAGAGCGAAATGTCTGAGTACGTTCAGTTCTGCTCAGCTGTTTGAAAATCAAATAACGTAAGGGGTTTATCAGCACAGTAATTCATTAATTTTTCTAAGGGGACGTTTCAACATGTGTCACCTGAGTTCAAATGGCAGGTCCGCCAACGCATTGCCCCTTTATACCTTGTGTACGCGATACTACCGTCATCTGTATATGTGCATGAAGCAATCCCATGATTTTTGTCACCTCACTGCATATCAGGTGTCGTGTGTGGAGGAGGGCAGTGAAGCGGTTATTGATTTACGTCCCTACGAAACTGTCTCCTCTCGGTGCAATATTAACTACAGAACCTTACTGTTGCTTGTAATTACTTCAGTCACCAGCCATATCTTTGTACAACAGACGTACTTTGCAATTTGGTAATGCTGATATACAAATGCATAGTGAAATGGGAACTGGGATTCGTCTTCCTTCAACTTGGAAGAATAAAACAGGGATAATGTCAATAATTCAGACAGCATAGGCTTGAAGTCTCGGAGTTTATGTTCCCAATTTGCCACAGGCTTCTGTAGTTTTCTTTTTGTATTCTTTTCTACCTGCAGTTAATAAGCCGCTTGTCTGCTATTGCTTTCTGCGGCTGAGAGAACCGGACAAAAACCAGAACTGTAATTACCAGTATGAGAGTACCCGCAGCCGTGATGGCATCGTTCTGGGACACGCAGTTATACAGAGAAGATGAACCTGCCAGACTTTTTCTGTGGTTCTCATAACACCGAAATGAACCTACGGCGTACCATGCAGGTACACAGTCAGCCCTTTAGTTAGCTAACGCTGTATTTTTTCTGACTTCTATACTATCTAATCAAACGTATCTGGACACTTATTAGTGGACACTAATACTAGATGTGTGATCCCTTCGCCATTATGATGCTTGTGCTCTGCTGGGGACACTTTCGATGAGGTGCCTGAATCTCTGTGGAGGAAGGCAACCCTTCCATTCTCGAGAGCCGAAGCTGGTGTACACCAGAAGGGGCTTGATTTCAATGAAATACTTTCGACAGCAATTGAGAGATTTAAACCAAACAAATCCCCCATGGTACAAAAAATAGGTCAGAACGCTGTTGCAGAAACAACGGAAAAAGCATGGCAAGTATAAACGAATGCAAAATCTCCAAGATTGGCCATCTTTTATAGAAGCTTGAAATTTATCGCGGATCTCAATGCGAGATTCTTACAACAGGTCCCACAACGAAACTTTGTTTCGAAACCTGGCAAAAAATTCAGAGAGATTCTGGTCGTATGTAAAGTATCCTAGCCGCACGACACCATCAACACTTTCTCTGCGCGATAACAACTGAAATACTATCGATGACAGTGCTGCCAAAACAAAGTTACTAAGCACAGCCTTCCGAAATTTTTTCACCAAAGAAGACGAAGTAAGTATTCCAGAATTCGAAGCAAGCACAGCTGCCAACTTGAATAACTTTGAAGTAGATATCCTCGGAGTAGTGAAGAAACTTACATCACTTAATAAAAGGAAGTCTTTGGTTCAAATGGTTCAAATGGCTCTAAGCACTATGGGACTTAACATTTGAGGTCATCAGTCCCCCAGACTTAGAACTACTTAAACCTAACCAACCAAAGGACATCGCACACATCAATGCCCGAGGCAGGATTCGAACTTGCGACCGTAGCAGCAGCGCGGTTCCGAACTGAAGCGCCTAGAACCGCTCGGCCACTGCGGCCCGCAAAGTCTTCCGGTACAAACCATATACCAATTAGGTTCCTTTCAGAGTATGGTGACACAACAACTCCATACTTAAGAATCGTATACAACCGCTCGCTCGACGAAAGATCCGTACCCAAAGACTAAAAAGTTGCACAGGTCACACCAATATCCAAGAAAGGCATAAGGAGTAATTCACTAAATTACAGACCCTTATCATTAATGTAGATATGCAGCAGTAATCTGGAACGTATATTGTGTTCGAACTTTATTAATTACCTCGAAGACAACGATCTCTTGACACACAATCAACACAGATTTATAAAACATCGTTCTTGTGAAACACAACTAGCTCTTGCCAGAATGAAATTTTCACTCTGCAGCGGAGTGTGCGCTTATATGTAACTTCCTGGCAAATTAAAACTGTGTGCCGGACCGAGACTCGAACTCCAGCTCCCGAATTCGAGTCTCGGTCCGGCAAACTGTTTTAATCTGGTAGGAGGTTTCAACTAGCTCTTTACTTACACGAAGTGTTGAGTGCTGTTACAAGAGATTTGAAATTGATTCCGTACATCTAGATCTCCAGAAGGATTTTGATAATGTACCTCACAAATGGCTTGTCGTCAAATTGCGGGCTTATTGAGTATCGTCTCAGTTATGCGACTGGATTCGTGATTTCCTGCCAGAGAGGCCACAGTTCGTAGTAACTGAAGGAAAGCCATCGAGTAAAACAGAAGTGATTTCTGGCGTTTTCCAAGGGCGTGTTATAGGCTCCATCCTGTTCCTTTCCTATATAAACGATATAGGAGAGAATCTGAGCACCCGTCTTAGGTTGTTTGTAGATGATGCTGACGTTTATCGTCTAGTAAAGTCATCAGAAGACCAAAACAAATTGCAAAACGATTTAGAAAAGGTATCTGTATGGTGCGAAAATTGGTAATTGACCCTAAATTATGAAAAGTGTGAGGTCATTCATTTGAGTGCTAAAAGGAATCCGTTAAACTTCTGTTACACAATAAATTAATCCAAAGGCCGTAAATTTAGCAAAATACCTAGGAATTACAATTACGAACAACTTAACTTGGACTGCGTTTTATTGGCAGGACACTTAGAAAGTGCAACAAATCTACTGAAATGACTGCCTACACTACGCTTGTCCGTCCACTTTTGGAGTACTAAGGCGCGGTGTGGGATCCTTGCCAGATAGGATTAACGGAGTACATCGAGAAAGTTCAATGAAGAGCAGCACGTTTTGTATTATCGAGAAATAGGGGAGAGAGTATCACGGACACGATACAGGATGGACGTTATTGAAACAAAGGTGTTTTTCGTGGCGGCGGAATCTTGTTACGAAATTTCAATCACCAACTTTCTCCCCCGAATGCGAAAATATTTTGTTGACGCCGACCTACGTAGGAGAAACGATCATCATAATAAAGTAAATGAACCTAGTTCTCGCAAGGAAGGATGCGGATGTTCTTCTTTTCCGCGTTCTGTTATTAGAACCTAGTGTCACAAAAGGGCTGAGACAAGGTTGCAAGATCTAAACATCTTCACCATACCCTAGCTTTCCGTCTTTTCTTACAGTTCTTCGGGGCATCTATACTAACCTTCTGCAGCGTTGAACTTCGAACACTGCATATCAGTTCCTGTTCCAAGTAACTATTAACAGCAGAGCAAGTTTCACCGTGTTGCCTCGGACAACCAAAATGTGTTTCTTGTTGCACATACAAATAATTATTCATTTCATTATTCAAATTCGTATTCTGCTGTTGTATACTGTGAGTGTCAAGGAAGATATTTTTGCGTAACTCAATTTTTTGCGTAAGGTTTCTCAGGCTAGTGATGCAGCAGTGCTGGTTAATTCCGTCTTTGATCCTCGGCAAGCTCGCATCCCAGCAGCTCACGTGCCTCGGAGTGAATCACGTTTTCGTCTACGTAACTTGAGACCCAGACTCAAAACACAAAAAGAGGATTCGGCAGCCGGATTTGTAAATATTCGTCTCTGTACCATTAGGCAGCGAAGTTTATATGCGTAACAGCTACTGCCGGATCAGGGCGCGCTAAACCCTGAAGAGAGGAGCGCCACTCGTTACGTGACAAACCAAGAATACTAAATGAATACTGTCCAATCTAAGCGGTATCATTTCCCCTGCCGCGCGGAGTGGCCGCGTGGTTTGAGGCGCCTTGCAACGGATTGCGCGGCCCCTCGCGCCGGAGGTTCGAGTTGCCCTCGGGTATGTGTGTGTGTGTGTGTGTGTGTGTGTGTGTGTGTGTGTGTGTGTGTGTTGCCCTTAGCATAATTTAGTTTAAGTAGTGTGTAAGTCTAGGGACCGATGACCTCAGCAGTTTGGTCCCTTAGGAATACATCTGAACCTCATTTCCCCTCCCGTCACTGTGGCTATCAGCACTAAATTGGCCTCGATCCTTGATCTCCACAAACTGAAGTGGAAAGTGCTGACTTGAGCAAAGGTAGCTATACAAAAATCACCCGTGTAGGGACGGCGCTTGTCGTTGAAACAACCGGTTTTCGGTTATAGATATTTTTTTTTCGACGTCACTTTAACCTGACTGTTAAAGCTGGTCAAAATAACTGGTTTCTGAAATAACCGATTTTCGGTATTTTTATTCCTATTTTTTCTGTAATAAACTTAGTAATCGAACAAAGATTGAAAAATATTGTCTCTCTCAGTTTCAAGATACACAGGATCAAAATATTAAACTAAATAAGCATATAAAAGAAAACTTAGTCCATCTACCGTTCACTGCTTTTCTCCAAAAGTGATAAGTGGATGAATACTAGAAAATAATCACCAGTATTCTCCAAATGATTTTAATTTTTTGAAATTCTGCTCATGAACGATGAAGTCGGCATCATACGAGTAACTAGGCTTTACAAATGGTCACTGCTAAAAGGCGAAAACTGAGGTTGAAGAACTGTTCTTTATTAATTTGTCCGTTTTCAAGGATTACAAGCAGATAAGGGCATATTATGTAGACTCAGGCAGCAGATTCGCGACTTCCTATTTTTATTGTGTGTAGTATGAATGAATAGTTAAGTTTTTAATTTTTTACTATTACCACAATTACCTTCATCTTTTACAATTTTTTAGAAATGGCAAACAAATCTTTAATCTCTTAAAATAAATGAAGCATTGTACGTCATTGCTACGTCATTTCATAGAAATATTACCAGACTTAGTTCGGTGCCATTCTGCAATGCAGTGTACCTTAAGTCCGGAGACGGCAACGAAAAACTATCGTATAAACAAGTTCAAAAATGGCTCTGAGCACTATGGGACTCAACTGCTGAGGTCATTAGTCCCCTAGAACTTAGAACTAGTTAAACCTAACTAACCTAAGGACATCACAAACATCCATGCCCGAGGCAGGATTCGAACCTGCGACCGTAACGGTCTTGCGGTTCCAGACTGCAGCGCCTTTAACCGCACGGCCACTTCGGCCGGCGCTATAAACAAGTCTTGCACAATGCACATATACGCGTACCTTAAGCCACGACACATGGAAACACTGACATTATTGCCTCATCAATGTTATACCAATTCTTATGCTGTGTGTTTGTTGCCCCTTTCGTCACTATTGCTATTAAAATAGCTCTGATCGAATTTCCCGTTTTCTATAACAACCCAATATTTCAAACTAATGCAAATTTTATAAATAAAGATTACTCCTTTTTTAAAAAATAGTTTATTTTAAAATGAATAATTTTTGCAAGGCTGCTATGGTTAATTAATAAGTCGGTTTTTTAGTCGGTTATTAGTAATAAATAAAAAACACTTGTTATAAACTAGACCAAAGAAATACAGGAAAATACCGGTTATTCAGAATGAAAATAGCGTCATTCATTCAAGCTAAGAAATTAAACTCAGAGGCGATTTTAATGATGATGATGGTTGATTTGTGGGGTGCTCAACATGCGTGGTCATCAGCACTCGTACAATTTCCCAATATGTACACAGTCTAATCTAGTCACGTTCACGAATGATGACCAAATGATGAGGACAACACAAACATCCAATCCCCAGGCAGAGAAAATCCCCAGTCCGGCCGGGAATCGAACCCGGGATCCCGGGATCCGGAGGTAGCAACGCTAGCCACTAGACCACGAGCTGTGGACTGAGACGATTTTACGTCTGAGAGGTCCAACACATTGAATCAACAGGAATGGACTGCTTTATTGCTTAGCATCAAAGCATTCTTTGTAAAAAGGGTGACTGTTACCTAGTATCACTAGGCTCCTAGTATCACTAGTGAAGACGTTACCTGAGTGACTGTAAATGGCAGTTGCGCTGTGGTTAATCAGAACTCCAGTGGGGGCAAGGTTCTTCATTGAGCAAATTCAGTTGACTTTCTATGGGTGCCGAGTCAAGCGGGTACCCCGGGGAATGAACTGGCCGACCGTTTGGCTAGAGGAGCACTTACTCGTTCTCCATTAGCTTTGACGATCCCAGGTGCGGATTTGCGGGTGCTCACAAGATCTCTGCTCGTTCGGAAATGGAGCGACATCTGGTGGGCTACTGCTCCATCTAATACATTCCGCATAATCAAAGAGACTATTGCACCAAGGCAATCTCCCAGAAGGAGTCCACAGTACAAAAGTCTTCCCCACATTGCTCAGACCAGGTTAACCCATCGTTTTATTATGTGTAGCGAGCCACTGCAACATTGTGGTTGTGGAGCCTTACAGACAGTAGCTCATGTCTATTAAGAATGCACCCTCCTTTTGGCCCTCTGTGCTATGTGTGGACTTACGGACTCATTGCCTCCAATGTTGGAACGGGCTCCTTTTTCATCCCTCTTTTACACTGTTTTAATTGCTTTTAGATTCAGTTTGCCTCCTTTCTGCCGCACTCAGTTTTCCACTCTAAGTGTCACTCTGTTGAATAGTGGGCGCTATTGACTGTAAGGATCAGGGGTGACACAGGTGTGGGCGAGACGTTTGATATCACATGCAGAGGTTCGGGGACTCCCCCCTGCTACTTTTCTTTTTGTCTCATCTTGCTTTTATTATTCACAGTACAAAAGATGTCCATCATGTTTTTAGCCTTTCCGCTTTTACTGTTAAAATCCCCATGCTAGTCCAGATGACGTTCTCGATGGACGTCTCCACGTGTGGATGCACCACTCTTGGGTCGAGGGACTGACGACCTTGCTGTTTGGGCCGTTAACCCTCCTCCCCAGCCATTCAACCAATCAACCATCCAGAGACCAAATGTTCCGACCATTTTGAGAGTCAACATGCAGCTGCACTCCTGGCGATCAAAACTGCAATACGAGGAAGGACTGTAAACAACGAACTTAATCTTATTGTGGGTATAAAGTGTTGTAGGAGGTGTACATAATTTGTAGGAGACTTGGATTATTAGGTGAAATTTAGTACAAAGAGCTACCGTCTCTGGCTTCAAAAATGGCTGAAGACCGGCAGGGCACCGAGTCAAACTGAGTTTGGATGAGGGATAAGGGTACACCATCTCACGTTGTTTCAACCCCAGGGAAAACCGAGCGGGGTAGCGCAATGGTTAGCACATTGGACGCGAGGACGATGTTTTCCGTGATTTACCTAATCACTTAAGACAAATGCCGGGGTGGTTTCTTTGAAAGATCACCGCCGCTTTCCATCGGCATCCTTCCCTAATTCGAGCTTATGCTCTGTCTCTAATGACCCCGTTGTCGACGGGACGTTAAACACTAATCTCCTCCTCCTCCTCCGCTTCAGTTCTACGGAAGAGTTCATCAATCGTGGTGGCTGGCGAACGATGGAGTGCCAGTCTATTGCCAACATATAACCAGAAATTTTCAGTGGATAAGAGATCTGGGAACTGCAAGATCCCTTAGTGGACCAAATCTCCATAAATGTTTCTCAGTTTAGCCACAAGTCCTTAGAAAGCGGTACAGACGACGTATAGTACAACTGGTCGTACCTTCCCATTTGACACTGCATAATACGGGAGTGGGGATAGCTAATATATTTGAAATAAGTTCCAGGACGTCATTACGATACATTTATTAACCAACACCGTAAAGCAGTTTGCATTTAAATAAATGAAACAATTAATCATAAAAGTTAATAAATACCAATGAAATGAATACCCTTAGCTGCATACAGGCGTTGATAAAAGTCAACGGGGACAGTTGAAAATGTGTGCCCCGACCGGGACTCGAACGCGGGATCTCCTGCTTACATGGCAGATGCTCTATCCATTTTTTTTTAAATCTCGTTTTGTTCGCTTTCGTTCGTTGTATCTGCTCGGGGCGGACGTCGTAAGACACCCGTTTAAGTTCGTTGTTGATCGATTAACTCAGGTTTTTTATTACAGAGGGCAGCTAACCCTCTGACCGAACACGCTGAGGTACCGTGTCGGCATCCATCAGAGCCACCGAGGACACAGAGGATAGTGCAACTGCACGGACTTATCTCTGGCACGCCTCCCATGAGACCCACATTCTTGACTTATTGTCGCCCACTATATTCATAGTGCCCCTGCCCAATACACTCGTTACTCGCGGCTTTACTGCCGATTCCCGTAAGAGATCGGGCGCAGTTTGTGCATCCGGACAGAAGAAGATGGTCAAATGGCCGGTGAGCCTTATATACAATATGACGCTACATGGCAATCGGATTCAGAATTCAAATATCAATCACCAAAAGCAGATAGACGCAACTCTAAAAAATTCACGAGAAAATCTGCTTTGAAGATTTCCGAGCTTACTTAATATCCTATGCAAGGTTGTATTTTACGATGGGTTGCTTGG
This sequence comes from Schistocerca serialis cubense, assembly GCF_023864345.2. NCBI lineage: Eukaryota > Metazoa > Arthropoda > Insecta > Orthoptera > Acrididae > Schistocerca > Schistocerca serialis. The sequence goes on from NC_064642.1 coordinate 608,170,959, forward strand.
CTGTGAAGTAGAACGCTCCTCAATCACATGGGTGGCCAGGGTTCGACTCCCATCCATGGTAAAATTTTAATTAAAGTTGCATGTTCCATGAACATGTATGCGAGGCGTAAAATAGATAACAATGAAAAAATAATAATTTGAAGTTTTTAAATCAAACAATCCTTTATAAAAAAATTCGTAAATAAGAATTAATTAAACAGAAGACGTGTATTTTTTATAAAAATGACAATTAGATATCTTCTAAGTAGCATATATTTGATGACCAAGAGATGAATACAGTAAGCAGATTCAGGAGGATGTAGGTTGCAGCAGTTATTTGGAGTTGAAGATTCTTTCACAGGATAAAGCAACAACAACAACAACAACAACAACATGTATAAATGACGTAGGTACTCGAACCGACCGAAAAAAAAGACGGATAACTGCGAGTAGGACTCGCGCATCAAAGGTTCCATATAAACTTAATAATGTGTACATTGTTAGTTGATCGATCCCGGGAAACGAGAATCTCGACTTTTTTCTGCTGCCAATACCCTGGGAATTCAAATACTTTCGAGAATGACAAGTAAACATTTTTTTTTTGTGTGATATAATTACAAAATAACAATCTGCGAATTTTTGCTTTGCTTGTGCTGTGAAACCTGTCTTATCAAAATTCATAATTCTAGGTCAACTGGAAGTACAATATAGGTTTTGATGAGTATCAAAATATGACCTAAATGGTCGTATCTTTAGATAGCATTGACTTAATGTCTTCAATGCTTACAGCGCCTAACGAACTACCTCCGAGCGGTCTCGGGCGCTGCAGTCGTACACTGTGCGGCTGGTCCCGGCGGAGGTTCGAGTCCTCCCTCGGGCATGTGTGTGTGTGTGTGTCTGTTTGTCCTTAGGACAATTTAGATTAAGTAGTGTGTAAGCTTAGGGACTGACGACCTCAGCAGTTAAGTCCCATAAGATTTCACACACATTTGAACATTTGAACTACCTTAGTATGCGACAGAAATTTCAATTTTTTACCGTTCTTGGAAAAAAAAGGCGCACACGCACCTTTCCCGAGGGCATGCAGCTTTACTGTATGATTAAATGATGATGGCGTCCTCTTGGGTAAAATATTCCGGAGGTAAAATAGTCCCGCATTCGGATCTCCGGACGGGGACTACTCAAGAGGATGTCGTTATCAGAAGAAAGAAAACTGGCGTTCTACGGATCGGAGCGTGGAATGTCAGATCCCTTAATCGGGCAGGAAGGTTAGAAAATTTAAAAAGGGAAATGGATAGGTTAAAGTTAGATATAGTGGGAATTAGTGAAGTTCGGTGGCAGGAGGAACAAGACTTCTGGTCAGGTGACTACAGGGTTATAAACACAAAATTAATTAGGGGTAATGCAGGAGTAGGTTTAATAATGAATAGGAAAATAGGAATGCGGGTAAGCTACTACAAACAGCATAGTGAACGCATTATTGTGGCCAAGATACACTCCTGGAAATTGAAATAAGAACACCGTGAATTCATTGTCCCAGGAAGGGGAAACTTTATTGACACATTCCTGGGGTCAGATACATCACATGATCACACTGACAGAACCACAGGCACATAGACACAGGCAACAGAGCATGCACAATGTCGGCACTAGTACAGTGTATATCCACCTTTCGCAGCAATGCAGGCTGCTATTCTCCCATGGAGACGATCGTAGAGATGCTGGATGTAGTCCTGTGGAACGGCTTGCCATGCCATTTCCACCTGGCGCCTCAGTTGGACCAGCGTTCGTGCTGGACGTGCAGACCGCGTGAGACGACGCTTGATCCAGTCCCAAACATGCTCAATGGGGGACAGATCCGGAGATCTTGCTGGCCAGGGTAGTTGACTTACACCTTCTAGAGCACGTTGGGTGGCACGGGATACATGCGGACGTGCATTGTCCTGTTGGAACAGCAAGTTCCCTTGCCGGTCTAGGAATGGTAGAACGATGGGTTCGATGACGGTTTGGATGTACCGTGCACTATTCAGTGTCCCCTCGACGATCACCAGTGGTGTACGGCCAGTGTAGGAGATCGCTCCCCACACCATGATGCCGGGTGTTGGCCCTGTGTGCCTCGGTCGTATGCAGTCCTGATTGTGGCGCTCACCTGCACGGCGCCAAACACGCATACGACCATCATTGGCACCAAGGCAGAAGCGACTCTCATCGCTGAAGACGACACGTCTCCATTCGTCCCTCCATTCACGCCTGTCGCGACACCACTGGAGGCGGGCTGCACGATGTTGGGGCGTGAGCGGAAGACGGCCTAACGGTGTGCGGGACCGTAGCCCAGCTTCATGGAGACGGTTGCGAATGGTCCTCGCCGATACCCCAGGAGCAACAGTGTCCCTAATTTGCTGGGAAGTGGCGGTGCGGTCCCCTACGGCACTGCGTAGGATCCTACGGTCTTGGCGTGCATCCGTGCGTCGCTGCGGTCCGGTCCCAGGTCGACGGGCACGTGCACCTTCCGCCGACCACTGGCGATAACATCGATGTACTGTGGAGACCTCATGCCCCACGTGTTGAGCAATTCGGCGGTACGTCCACCCGGCCTCCCGCATGCCCACTATACGCCCTCGCTAAAAGTCCGTCAACTGCACATACGGTTCACGTCCACGCTGTCGCGGCATGCTACCAGTGTTAAAGACTGCGATGGAGCTCCGTATGCCACGGCAAACTGGCTGACACTGACGGCGGCGGTGCACAAATGCTGCGCAGCTAGCGCCATTCGACGGCCAACACCGCGGTTCCTGGTGTGTCCGCTGTGCCGTGCGTGTGATCATTGCTTGTACAGCGCTCTCGCAGTGTCCGGAGCAAGTATGGTGGGTCTGACACACCGGTGTCAATGTGTTCTTTTTTCCAATTCCAGGAGTGTAGCCCGCATCTCGTGGTCGTGCGGTAGCGTTCTCGCTTTCCACGCCCGGGTTCCCGGGTTCGATTCCCGGCGGGGTCAGGGATTTTCTCTGCCTCGTGATGGCTGGGTGTTGTGTGATGTCCTTAGGTTAGTTAGGTCTAAGTAGTTCTAAGTTCTAGGGGACTGATGACCATAGATGTTAAGTCCCATAGTGCTCAGAGCCATTTGAACCATTTGAACCAGGAGTGTAGATACGAAGCCCACACCTACTACAGTAGTGCAAGTTTATATGCCAACTAGCTCTGCAGATGACGAAGAAATTGAAGAAATGTATGATGAAATAAAAGAAATTATTCAGATAGTGAAGGGAGACGAAAATTTAATAGTCATGGGTGACTGGAATTCGACAGCAGGAAAAGGGAGAGAAGGAAACGTAGTAGGTGAATATGGATTGGGGCTATGAAATGAAAGAGGAAGCCGCCTGGTAGAATTTTGCACAGAGCACAACATAATCATAGCTAACACTTGGTTTAAGAACCATGAAAGAAGGTTGTATACATGGAAGAACCCTGGAGATACTAAAAGGTATCAGATAGATTATAAAATGATAAGACAGAGATTTAGGAACCAGGTTTTAAATTGTAAGACATTTCCAGGGGCAGATGCGGACTCTGACCACAATCTATTGGTTATGACCTGTACATTAAAACTGAAGAAACTGCAAAAAGGTGGGAATTTAAGGAGATGGGACCTGGATAAACTGAAAGAACCAGAGGTTGTACAGAGTTTCAGGGAGAGCACAAGGGAACAATTGACAGGAATGGGGGAAAGAAATATAGTAGAAGAAGAATGGGTAGCTCTGAGGGATGAAGTAGTGAAGGCAGCAGAGGATCAAGTAGGTAAAAAGACGAGGACTAGTAGAAATCCTTGGGTAACAGAAGAAATATCGAATTTAATTGATGAAAGGAGAAAATTTAAAAATGCAGTAAATGAAGCAGTCAAAAAGGAATACAAACGTCTCAAAAATGAGATCGACAGGAAGTGGAAAATCGCTAAGCAGGGATGGCTAGAGGACAAATGTAAGGATGTAGAGGCTTATCTCACTAGGGGTAAGATAGATACTGCCTACAGGAAAATTAAAGAGACCTTTGGAGATAAGAGAACGACTTGTATGAATATCAAGAGCTCAGATGGAAACCCAGTTCTAAGCAAAGAAGGAAAAGCAGAAAGGTGGAAGGAGTATATAGAGGGTCTATACAAGGGCGATGTACTTGAGGACAATATTATGGAAATGGAAGAGGATGTAGATGAAGATGAAATGGGAGATACGATACTGCGTGAAGAGTTTGACAGAGCTCTGAAAGACACGAGTCGAAACAAGGCCCAGGGAGTAGACAACATTCCATTGGAACTACTGACGGCCTTCGGAGAGCCAGTCCTGACAAAACTCTACCATCTGGTGAGCAAGATGTATGAGACAGGCGAAATACCCTCAGACTTCAAGAAGAATATAATAATTCCAATCTCAAAGAAAGCAGGTGTTGACAGATGTGAAAATTACCGAAGAATCAGTTTAATAAGCCACAGCTGCAAAATACTAACACTAATTCTTTACAGACGAATGGAAAAACTAGTAGAAGCCGACCTCGGGGAAGATCAGTTTGGATTCCGTAGAAACACTGGAACACGTGAGGCAATACTGACCTTACGACTTATCTTAGAAGAAAGATTAAGGAAAGGCAAACCTGCGTTTCTAGCATTTGTAGACTTAGAGAGAAAGCTTTTGACAATGTTGACTGGAATACTCTCTTTTAAACTCTAAAGGTGGCAGGGGTAAAATACAGGGAGCGGAAGGCTATTTACAATTTGTACAGAAACCAGATGGCAGTTATAAGAGTCGAGGGACATGAAAGGGAAGCAGTGGTTGGGAAGGGAGTAAGACAGGGTTGTAGCCTATCCCCGATGTTATTCAATCTGTATATTGAGCAAGCAGTAAAGGAAACAAAATAAAAATTCGGAGTAGGTATTAAAATCCATGGAGAAGAAATAAAAACTTTGAGGTTCGCCGATGACATTGTAATTCTGTCAGACACAGCGAAGGACTTGGAAGAGCAGTTGAACGGAATGGACAGTGTCTTGAAAGGAGGATATACGATGAACGTCAACAAAAGCAAAACAAGGATAATGGAATGTAGTCGAATTAAGTCGGGTGATGCTGAGGGAATTAGATTAGGAAATGAAACACTTAAAGTAGTAAAGGAGTTTTGCTATTTGGGGAGCAAAATAACTGATCATGGTCGAAGTAGAGGATATAAAATGTAGACTGGCGATGGCAAGGAAAGCGTTTCCGAAGAAGAGAAATTTGTTAACATCGAGTATAGATTTAAGTGTCAAGAAGTCATTTCTGAAAGTATTTGTATGGAGTGTAGCCATGTATGGAAGTGAAACATGGACGATAAATAGTTTGGACAAGAAGTGAATAGAAGCTTTCGAAATGTGGTGCTACAGAAGAATGCTGAAGATTAAATGGGTAGATCACATAACTAATGAGGTAGTATTGAATAGGATTGGGGAGAAGAGAAGTTTGTGGCACAACTTGACCAGAAGAAGGGATCGGTTGGTAGGACATGTTCTGAGGCATCAAGGGATCACCAATTTAGTATCGGAGGGCAGCGTGGAGGGTAAAAATCGTAGAGGGAGACCAAGAGATGAATACACTAAGCAGATTCAGAAGGATGTAGGTTGCAGTAGGTACTGGGAGATGAAGAGGCTTGCACAGGATAGAGTAGCATGGAGAGCTGCATCAAACCAGTCTCAGGACTGAAGACCACAACAACAACAACAACAACAACAACAACAAGTTCTAGGGGACTGATGACCACAGATGTTAAGTCCCAGCCGGCTGTGGTGGTCCAGCGGTTCTAGGCGCTCAGTCCGGAACCACGTGACTGCTACGGTCGCAGGTTCGAATCCTGCCTCGGGAATGGATGTGTGTGCTTTCCTTAGGTTAGTTAGGTTTAAGTAGTTCTAAGTTCTAGGGGACTGATGATCACAGATGTTAAGTCCCATAGTGGTCAGAGTCATTTTTTTTTTGTTAAGTCCCATAGTGCTCAGAGCCATTTGAACCATTTATTGTGTCCTGTAAGATAAAGAACACTTTTACCGTTCTGAAATACAGTCGACAAAAACTGAAATCTTATAGGGCCATTTTGCTGTCACTCTATCTCTCCGACTCTTCAAAACCCTTTTTCTCAGAAGCTCGTAGACATGTCAAGTTGAAATTTATATCACATATTAAGGTAGAAGGTCCCTCGGCAATGTGAAACAGTGAAGCTTCCAAGTCAATGCAATAAAAAAGGTACGGCCGTTTATGTCACATATTTTGATACTCGCAAACTCACTTATTAAAACTTATAGGGTACCTCCCCTTGAGCCGGCCGAAGTGGCCGTGCGGTTAAAGGCGCTGCAGTCTGGAACCGCAAGACCGCTACGGTCGCAGGTTCGAATCCTGCCTCGGGCATGGATGTTTGTGATGTCCTTAGGTTAGTTAGGTTTAACTAGTTCTAAGTTCTAGGGGACTGATGACGTCAGCAGTTGAGTCCCATAGTGCTCAGAGCCATTTGAACCATTTGGTACCTCCCCTTGGCGTAGAATCATGAAATTTGGCAACAGGAAAAATTTCGCAGTACAAGTAAAGGTAAGAAAATCACAAAATTATTAATTTTTAATTATGTCATTCGAAAAAAAATATGCTCTTTACATTTGTCACGCGACTTCAGACTTGATAGGTAAACATTCTCGAAACTTTTGGAATACCAGGGACCGATATCCTGCCAGTATCAATATCGATAACAGACAAAAGTCGTCGAGATCCTCGGTTACCGAAATGGATGAACTGTCTATGTACACAGTTTTGTACGGAATGCTGAGTGTGAATCCTACTTGCACCTGGCACATCTTTTTTAGAACATTCTACATAATACAGGCCCATTTTCATCGGGCTTGCAAGGAGTGTGATGATAGTGGGATCGAAAGCACAGCCTCTAGGAAGACAGAAACGTTACGGCGTCTTCCGGTGACGTTTCGCAAACCGGCGAATACTGGCCGACGGCGCGGACACTGCGGAGCTCGCCGAGGACAAATGAAAGTCGGCGCAGCGGCTCACCTTCGCCTGAGATAACGGAGTTACATCACGTCACTGCTGGCACCGCGGTTACAGGTGCCGTGACTCACGGACGTGCGTCTTCCAAATCCGCCTCCCTTCAGCGAACTTAATTGTCGTGGGGCAGTCTAACTTTATTAACTGCGCTTCTGCGAGCAGTGGCACAATTTAACGATCGAACTGTGATTGGCTTGTAGCAACAGCTACTTCGAAGGCATACGATGTGGTTTTAATTAAGCTCACTGGACAAAAGGGCTCATTGGAGCAATTAGCTCGCACATGATACCGTACTGTATATGAAGAATTACACCTTTCTTCTTACAAGGAGAGCTCCCCAGCGATCGGCTTTTTGAAACTGTCTCTATACGGCGATACAGGTTAGGATCCCAAGTACCACACGCTGCAACCATTTACCATGGGGGCCGTCGTTTTCGAGTAACTGACGAAAAAAAAGGTCAGAATTATGTGTGATACTCGGTGACATTATAGAAGTTGCTTTCTATCGAATGACTTTATGGTGTAATGTATAGGATCACAGCTTCGCATGCTAAACGATGTGGGTTCGAATCTAGCAGAATTTTTTTATTTTTAAATCTTTATCGAAGTGATTTTGATCATCATCTTTTTATTCAATTACTTGATTTAAATATACTTTTTAAATTCTATTCTGTTGTCACATCATTTTAATCATTGTATGAACATATTCATTTGTTTCAGTTTTTCGTTGTATCATTCTCCTTCCAATCGGAGTTTTTGTGAATATGAATTTAATTATATTTACCTATTATAATATTCAATAATTTGAAAATTCCAATCTATCAGTTAAAAAACAAAAGACGAAATAATCTATTTATATTTGTGCGATGGTGTGAAAATGTGTTATTGTTACCAGATGCGCAAATTTTCAACGCGGTAATCGTCATACAAACATTTAAAACATAACCTAAATATCTAATTCACTACGGACAAAATAAGGCAGATTAAAATTTAAATGAAAGAAAATGAGAATCAGATGTAATGAACGTAATAATGTGGACGAAAAAACAAGGTGATAAAGCAATAGAAACTAAATCAAAATACATAAAATTAATTAAAAATACATGAATAAGGATTTTAGGTGGAGAAGGAATGATAGAAAGAGAAGTGAGAGAAAGTGAAGAAGTTGATATTATGATCAGCATTATGTGACATAGGAATGAAATTAAAAAGATAAATTTAAATCAACTGCCTGAATAAAATGATGATGAAAATCATTTCGATAAAGGCTTAAAAATAATAATCTGCCCCTGACAAAATTCGAACCCATGACCTCCAACATACGACGCTTTTATCCTATCCATTGAACTACGAAACCAAACCATACAACGCTGAATGTCACAGGAAATTCCGAATTTTCTTCCGTCTATTATTCGCAAACGAGGGTCCACCAGGGTGAATGGTTCAAATGGCTCTGAGCACTGTGGGACTTATCTTCTGAGGTCATCGGTCCCCTATAACTTAGAACTACTTAAACCTAACTAACCTAAGGACATCACACACATCCATGCCCGAGGCAGGATTCGAACCTGCGACCATAGCGGTCGCGCGGCTCCAGACTGTAGCGCCTAGAACCGCTCGGCCGGCCGGCCGGCCGGCCAGGGTGAATGACTGCAGTGTGTGACACCTGGTATCTTAACCTACAGCACCGTGTAGATAGTTTCAAAATGTTTAACGTACTGCTGGAGACCTCTCCTTGTTAGACGTTCTGATGATGGGTAAATCTCGAATTACTGAAAGCCAAGAGATAAAAGCCTGCTAGCAACCTAAGTAGCAGTATTAAAACTTTTCAAAAAATTGTAAACGACATCGTATTCGCCGTTGACTGTCGAAATTATTTATTTCACAATTGCAGTTTTGGCCTTTGGGCCGTTTTCAAGTTGTACTGCAAAAGATTAAAGAGTACAAAAACGAAGCGCAGAGTCTACATACAGAACTACACAAAAATGTCATGAAGAAGTACATTATTACAAAAATGATGAAAGTAATACGTCGCTTACATTTGGCTTCAGCACATGTCAGACTTAAAAGCCCTCCATGTCACTGTCAAAAAATAACCTTTTGCACTATAGAAACACCATAACATGAGGCGAATGTGGTACTCTGTACACCGTAATATGGTGTAAATTATGTGAAATGTTACCAATGTTAACATCATTCACATAAATCGCTACAGTTCGATGCTCTGACACACTTTGTACACGAGAACTAAGAACTAAGGCTGTTGCCAAGAAATACATTCACAAGTAAGACTATCTGTGTACTAACCAGAGATACTACACTGCAGCGATAACACCTAGTAAGCTTCATATTACAACATCTTTTTACATCTGTTGACAACATACAGCTTTCTAGCGCAAGGGGACAGGATAGGAAAATTTGTTTATAACAGACTTGCCTGAAAATACATATGTTATCTTTTCTAAAGGTCTCACACTGGATTGGATACTCATACAGAACACGGCAACAGTAATCTTATACGGCAACTGACGAAAAAACGCAGAAGGAGCAAAATGCACTTCTGTGATACGGCCAACAGTGCAGCGCAACAATTTTTGACAATACATCACAAGATGCTACCTCGTAAATAGAGGATATGTCTTCTTACCAAGCCCCTGTATCGGGAATGTAGGTATGTGAAATTATAAAATAAATAATTTTTGCGGTCAACTGCGAATGTGATATCCTTGAAAAAATTCTACATGACTGCGAACACCGACCATGAAAGGTAATTAAAAATTGTTGTAATACTTAGTTTACAATGCCTGATCCTTCAGAGAGTTATGCGTGTCTGAAGGAACAGACATTGTAAACTACGTATTATAAACTTAGACGGGAAAAATGACGATAATAGTAACAATGAACACGTTTGAGTCATTAACACTGTTGCGGGAATCAAAGTAATGTAGCGACCCTTACGGCGTACACAGTGTGACGTATGGAGGTTTGGATCGGTCCGGGGAGCGTGAACGGATAGCCGAATTGTTTAGGGCGGATGCTCGCGATAAGCGCAAAATTCGGCTCCGAATCGCGGTACGGCACAAATCTTCATGTGTCGCCAAAAGCTAATATGTCTATTCCTAATACAGCAAATGTCAAAAGAATTCGCATTTGGCAAATAAATTTCGTAATATTAATACAGCTGCAGATCGTCTGTTCCATTAGAGAAGCATGCTTGGCTGAAGGAACAGACATTATAAACTAAGTAAATCTCAACTCACTGTTTCTGACATTAACTTGTATGGATGCCATTAGAAATGTTCCCGAGTGTCTTCATTAAGTGATTTCTCTAGTCGCGATTCTAAATTTATAAATCGAACTCGGTGTACATTTTAGCACTTAACATTATATTCATCTGAATGAAAGTGACAGATCAAATAGGTCCAAATTTAATATTATCAGTTACGGGTGTGTAGTAACGGCTGAATGCTACTAATTATTACTGTAAAAGACATACCACTTCTAAGTGCTCAAATCCCCATCAACTAAAATTTCCTGCACGATCTAGCAGGATTGCCTACGTTTTGTACATGATGATACTATATGATTCATATTATATACATCTCTTTATTTTATTTTCTACCGAAATTTCTAATATTTAAAATGTTTATATGTTATAAATCCGCTAGTACCTGCAAAATGGCTCTGAGCACTATGGGACTTAACATCTGAGGTCATCAGTGCCCTAGAACTTAGAACCACTTCAACCTAACTAACCTAAGGACATCACACACATCCATGCCCGAGGCAGGATTCGAATCTGCGACCGTAGCGGTGGCGCAGTTCCAGACTGAAGCGCCTAGAACCGCTCGGCCACAGCGGCCGGCCGCTAGCTAGTATCTGCAGGGGAATAGCATAAGGATGATGAACGTGAGTAGACGGTTACTAAGTTAAACATTCTAAAACAATGATTGAGAAGATACGTCAGACTGTGTTGTTGCGAGACGTCAGCCTTGGGCTATTTATATTCGTGCCATTCCATACCAGTCATAAATGTTACTGTGCAGTTGGTATTAGGAATAATGTACTGTACTGTCCCGTAGAAATACCTCTGGTCTTTTCCAACGCACAGAAATTTCTGTGGCCTATATTACTTTAAGGGGTTGTAAAATGAGTAACAGCCGCAGATGTACAACACAGCTATGTAGTAAAGAATTTTCATATCGGATGATTACTACTCAGAGTCGTAATAAAGCAAAACAGAAGTTGAAAGTCAATGAGTTACGCTACGGTAAAAGTAAGGCATTCAGCAACACGAAAAGTACAACACAGTCTCCCACTTTCAGGACCACCTTATTGATTGACTCTATTTATATCTCCATTTCCATATGAAGAGTGAAATGGAAGACTTTGTAGTATATAAAATTTGAAATCTGTCAGGAGAATGAAAAAACAATGTGTCTCTGTACGTACTAGCTTGTGTCCAAAAAAATTGATACGTTATTCTGACATAACGGAATTATGCTGCTCACTACATTACCACAAAAACAAATGAGAGAAATCAGAAAATAAATATTTTATTAAGAAAGTTCTAAGTGCCATACCAGGAAACCGACTTTTTCCTAGTCGCAAAAAGTATGTTTTTAGAAGCTGATTCTCGCAAACAAGAAAATAGCAACCAGTCGCTTTTAAGAATTATGCTTATTCACACAAATAGTGCCATCACCGGTTTCGAACCGATAAGTTCATCTTCAGAGCGATGTTGACGTTTATTTTAGTTTTGTTGTTGTATAAATTAGATGTGGGCTGTTTTCTTTCAATAACTAATGTAAACAACAACAAATCTAAAATAAACGTGAATACCTGTCTGCAGTCGAGTCTGCCGGTTCGAAACCGGCAACGGCGCTCTTCCTTCAAATAAATAATATTATTAATAGGGTGTTCGACCGAGTTGTTTCCATTTTGCTCTTAAGTGTATTCATTGCCTGGACGCCAACCAGACTGTGCGCTGTTCTTGGTCTCTTGCCGCTGTTTACACTAAGGTGACAGAATTCATCGGATAGCAATATACACACATGCAGATGACGGTAGCACCGCTTACACAAGACATAAAATGGCAGTGCATTGGCGGAGCTGTCTTTTGGACTCCCGTGATTCATGTGAAACGGTTTCCGCCACGATTATGGCTGCACAAAGGCAATTAATAGACTTTGAACGTGGTATCGTAGTTGGAGGTAGACGCATGGGACATTCTATTTCGGAAACTGGTAGTGTGCCGATAATACCAAATTTCAGGCATTATCTCCCACCACGGACAGTGGCTGACGGCTGTCACTTAACGACCGAGAGCACTGGAGTTTACACAGAGGTGTCAGTGCTAACAGACAAGCAACACTGCGTCAAATAACCGCAGAAATCAAAGTGGTGCGTAGACGAACGAATCCGTTAGGACAGTGCAGCGAAGTCAGTGAACTCTGGCAGCAGATGACCGACGCGAGTTTCTTTGCCAACAGCACGACTTCGCCTCCAGCGCTTCTCCTGGGCTCGTGACCATATCGGTTGGACCCTTGACGACCGGAAAATCGAGGCCTGATCAGCTGAGTCACGATTTGAGCTGGTAAGAGCTGATGGTAGGGTTGGAATGTGGCGCAGAGGCCACAAAGCCACGGATTCAAGTTGCCAGCAAGACACTGTGGAGGCTGTAATGGAATAGGTCCTTTGACCCACCTGAAGTGATGACTGCCTGCAAATGGTTACGTTCGTTTGCTCGGAACTACCTGCCGCTATTCATGTTCCCAAACAGAGATGGAATTTTATGTATGACAATACGCCAAGTGACTGGTCCGAATAATATTCTGAACAATTCGAGCGAATGATTTGGCCATCCAGATCACCCAACGTGAATCTCATCAGACATTTATGGGACATGACCGAGAGGTCAGTTCGCGAACGAAATCCAGCACCGGCAACGCTTTCGCAATTATGGACGGATATAGGTGCAGCATGGCTCAATATTTTTGCAGGAGACTCCCTTAGACTTGTGGAGTCCATGCCACGTCGAGTTGTTGCAGGGCAAAAGGAGGTCCGACACGATGTTAGGAGGCATCCCCTGCTTGTCACCTCAGTGTACAGTCGAGTTCGATTTTTTACGTCGACTGAGCCTACTGATACACTTTTTTTATTTTTTTATTGGCACGCATACGCTATAAAACGCAAATTCCCTCGGTGTTTTCCAACTCCGATGGATGTGACTATCGGCCAGATTTTAATAAATTGAATGCCGGACCCAAAGCGTTATTGAAACTGCAACCTCATCCCTGTTGATTAAGTTTTTTGACATCTTTATTTCGATAGATCCGTTAAATATGCTGTTCCAGAAACTTAGCGACTGCACTACGATACTGGTCTCATCGTATTTCCTTCCATGATTATAATAGGGCAATGCTCGGCGACAGCTGATTTGCTTAGTTGTTTTAGTCGGGTGTATCGCTCACTATTAATCAATCGTGTTGAGAAAACCTGAGAGATGAAATAACATTACTAACTTTGGCCGGTTGCTGTTTTCTTCTTTGCAAGAACCGTATTGTATTTTGCACACAGCCATGGTGTTGAAAACTTAATTTTTTATCAGAGCAGCAGGAAGAAATATTTTTAAGTGCCATTGACAATGGCGCACTAGGATTTATTTGCAAAAATGCAAGTACAGAAGTAATGCATTTGGTTTTTAACTAGTAGAACGGAACCCAACAAAAACCACTTCCCATATCTTTTAAATTTTGGGAGCCGCCGCTGGGGCCGAGCGGCTCCAGCCGCTTCACTCCGGAACCGCGCTGCTGCTACGATCGCATGTTCCAATCCTGCCTCGGGCGTGGATGTGTGTGATGTGCTTAGGCTAGTTAGATTTAAGTAGTTTTAAGTTCTAGGGGACTGATGACCTCAGATGTTAAGTCCCTTATTGCTTAGAGCCATATGAACCAATTTTTGCACTTATACGAGGGTCACTCCAAAAGAAATGCACACTATTTTTGTAAAAATACAGTCTTACAGTGTGTAGATACGTCATTCTCGCTTGTTTTCAAACTTAGTTCAACCTGTTCCCGTGAGTGGCGCCGTCACAGCATGTCTTCAAGATGGCTGCTACACTTGACGTTTGTCAGAAGCAACGTGCTGTCGTAGAATTCCTGTGCTGTGAAAACGAGACAGTGGGAAACATCCACAAGAGGCTGAAAAAGGTGTATGGAGATGCTGCTGTCGATTGCAGTACACTTAGTCGGTGGGCAAGCAGCTAACGTGATGAAAGCGGGCACGGCAATATTGAGGATTGTCCTCGCAGCGGCAGGCCTCGTACTGCACACACTCCAGACAATGTGCAGAGAGTTAACGAATTGGTGACTGCTGACAGACCCATCACAGTGAACAAATTGTCACTCTACGTTGGGATAGGGGAAGGAAGTGTTTGCAGAATACTGAAAGGGTTGGCGTTAAAAAAGGTTTGTGCCAGGTCGGTTCCCAGAATGTTGACAGTGGCTCACAAAGAAACAAGAAAAACGGTATGCAGCGAACTTTTGGAACAGTACGAGAATGGTGGAGATGAATTTCTTGGAAGAATTGTGACAGGTGATGAAACATGGCTCCATAATTTTTCACCAGAGACGAACAGGCGATCAATAGAGTGGCATCATGCAGATTCACCCAAGAAAAAAATCCAAACCACACCTTCTACTGGAAAAGTTATGGCTACGGTGTTTTTCATTCCTAAGAACTCTTGCTTGTGGACATCATGCCAAGTGGAACCACCATAAATTCTGATGCATATGTGACGACACTGAAGAAACTTCAAGCTCGACTGAGTCGTGTTCGACCACATCGGCAAAAGCAGGATGTTTTGCTGTTGCACAATGCACGGCCACATGTCAGTCAAAAAACCATGGAAGCGATCACAAAACTCGGATAGACAACACTGAAACACCCGCCTTACACTCCTGACCTGGCTCCATGTGACTATCCATCATCTCCTTTGAAACTGAAAGACTCTCTTCGAAGAACAAGGTTTGAAGATGATCACTCCCTTGTGCACGCCGCCAAACAATGGCTCCAACAGGTTGGTCCAGAATTTTACCGTGCGGGTATACAGGCTCTGGTTCCAAGATGGCGTAAGGCAGTTGAGAGCGATGGAAATTACGTGGGGAAATGAAAATATTGTTCCTAAAGGATGTATATACACACCGTAAAACTTTCAGACATGTAGAATAAAAGATGAATTTTTAATAAAATAGTGTGCATTTCTTTTAGAGTGACCCTCGTAAATCGCTCTGTTTCCACATTACAACTACTGCACTGTTCCCCGCATGTCACTGACACGCTTTATATCCCTCCACTGCTAGTGCTGGCAACGAACATCAGTGAGTAACTACTGAACGTCGAAGTCGAACATAGGCATTGGTCAGATTAATGTGACTAGACCGTGTACCGTGGTCGCAGTTCGATTTCTTCGAGGTGAAATAGAAAACTTCTTGTTGTCGTCTCCTAAGATTTGACGGGGAAGTGAGTTTAGTATGTTGCGGTAAGGCATCTAACTGTTGTAACGTACGTGTACTCGAGCTAACGTCTATCATCTGACCTGTCGCGAGTCACACAGCGTTAACAAGTGCAGGGCGAGGAAAAGGGCGGCTGCTATCTCGTTATGTTGGGCAGTACTGCAGTGGCGTGAGGTGTAGGATATCCGGCTCCCTATCCGGTGATTCCCATTACGGGAGCTGCGAGGGGCGGTCGCACGTATCGCCCCGCGTCATCAGATACGCGACAGCCGCACTGCACCACAGGCGTCTCCAGCTCAGACAGCGCGAGTAACAAGGTCTTCTCTCGATTACTCCAAAACTTTATTAGTTCCTGCTCACAATCCGTAAGTACTAACGGCCATCGATAAGACGGCAGTATGCGGGAAACATAGATCCAGGACTAATGAAACGAAAGAAGAATTATTTATTTCAAGTTTCTGCTACCAGTAACTTTTTATTTTATGCTTAATCTAAGCTAATGCAACGCGTTTCAAACATGTTTTGTTCATCTTCAAGCGTTTGTACATACATGCATATATCGAGAAATGTTACTTAAAAATAAACAGTCTTAAATTAGATCGAAAGTCGAAACAAGGCCCCAGGAGTAGACAACATTCCATTAGAACTACTGATAGCCTTGGGAGAGCCAGTCCTGACAAAACTCTACCACCTGGTGAGCAAGATGTATAAGACAGCCGAAATTCCCTCAGACTTCAAGAAGAATATAATAATTCCAATCCCAAAGAAAGCAGGTGTTGACAGGCGTGAAAATTACCCAACTATCTGTTTAATAAGTCACAGCTGCAAAATATTAACGCGAATTCTTTACAGACGAATGGAAAAACTGGTAGAAACCGACCTCGGGGAAGATCAGTTTGGATTCCGTAGAAATGTTGGAACACGTGAGACAATACTGACCTTACGACTTATCTTAGAAGAAAGATTAAGGAAAGGCAAACCTACGTTTCTAGCATTTGTAGACTTAGGGAAAGCTTTTGGCAATGTTGACTGGAATACTCTCTTTCAAATTCTGAAGGTCGCAGGGGTAAAATACAGGGAGCGAAAGGCTATTTACAATTTGTACAGAAACCAGATGGCAGTTATAAGAGTCGAGGGGCATGAAAGGGAAGCAGTGGTTGCGAAGGGAGTGAGACAGGGTTGTAGCCTCTCCACGATGCTATTCAATCTGTACATTGAGCAAGCAGTAAAGGAAATGAAAGAATTGTTCGGAGTAGGTATTAAAATCCATGGAGAAGAAATAAAAACTTTGAGGTTCACCGATGACATTCTAATTCTGTCAGAGACAGCAAAGGACTTGGAAGAGCAGTTGAACGGAATGGACAGTGTCTTGAAAGGAGGGTATAAGATGAACATCAACAAAATCAAAACGAGGATAATGGAATGTAGTCGAATTAAGTCTTGTGATGCTGCAGGTATTAGATTAGGAAATGAGACACTTAAAGTAGTAAAGGAGTTTTGCTATTTGGGGAGCAAAATAACTGATGATAGTCGAAGTAGAGAGGATATAAAATGTAGACTGGCAATGGCAAGGAAAGCGTTTCTGAAGAAGAGAAATTTCTTAACATCGAGTATTGATTTAAGTGTCAGGGAGTCGTTTTTGAAAGTATTTGTATGGAGTGTAGCCATGTATGGAAGTGAAACGTGGACGATAAATAGTTTAGACAAGAAGAGAATAGAAGCTTTCGAAATGTGGTGCTACAGAAGAATGCTGAAGATTAGATGGGTAGATCACATAACTAATGAGGAAGTATTGAATAGAATTGGGGAGAAGAGGAGTTTGTGGCACAACTTGACTAGAAGAAGGAATCGGTGGGTAGGACATGTTATGAGGCATCAAGGGATCACCAATTTAGTACTGGAGGGCAGGGTGGAGGGTAAAAATCGTAGAGGGAGACCAAGAGATGAATACACTAAGCAGATTCAGAAGGATGTAGGCTGCAGTAGGTATTGGGAGGTGAAGAGGCTTGCACAGGATAGAGTAGCATGGAGAGCTGCATCAAACCAGTCTCGGGACTGAAGACCACAACAACAACAACAAACTAGATTAATCTAGAACACTTTGTTTTTTACTATAGCTGCTGGGGTGGCATTTGGGGGGAAGGAGGGGGCAGTGTGTATCTAGAAATCGAAGTCAGTGATGTCTTCTGCTGGTTTTCTTCTTTGTTGTTGACTATGTATATCATAGCCTGTATCGGATGCAGATAGATTTGCATCAGTTATATGTTACGAAAATGGTGTGAAAGGCTTTTATATGACAGTTGATCACTTACAATTACATCATCTTGCTGCTTCACTTGAATCACATAACATACATAACACAAAGCATGGAGATAACATTCTTAATGAAATAACCGTTTTCAAACACTCAAAATTCTTCAACAGTCTTAAGCCAGTTCTAACTCAACAGAATCAAGAAATGTAGATGTAAATAATTGATTAAAACCAAGAATATCGGTACAAAACCTCGATAATCGATACAGACTCACATGCTACAGTCCGCCATCTTGTACTGTGTGTATAACATCGAAGCAATTTGTGCAGTGGTAATCAGTGACAAAACATATTGTGCAATAGTGTAATGTCAGTCAACAGCTCCGCCATTATACCAGTGATTCAAGTGAAGCAGCAAGATGATGTAAGTGTAAGTGATCAACTGTCATATAAAAGCCTCGGGCATGGACGTTTGTGATGTCCTTCGGTTAGTTAGGTTTAACTAGTTCTAAGTTTTAGGGGACTAATGACCTCAGCAGTTGAGTCCCATAGTGCTCAGAGCCATTTGAATATAAAAGCCTTTCACACTATTTTCGTAACACATAACTGATGCAAATCTATCTGCATCCGATACAGGCTGTGATATACAAAGTCAACAACAAAGAAGAAAACCAGAGAAGACATCACTGACTTCGATTTCTAGATATACAATGCCCCCACGTTCCCCCCAAATGCCACACCAGTAGCTACAGTAAAAAACAAAGTGTTCTAGATTAATCTAGTTTAAGACTGTTTATTTTTAAGTAACATTTCTCGATGTATGTATGTATGTACAAACGCTTGAAGATGAACAAAACATGTTCGAAACGCGTTACATTATGTTAGATTAAGCATAAAATGAAAAGTGACTGGTAGCAGAAACTTGAAATAAATAATTTTCCCACACAGTCACGGTTCACGAACATAGCCATTATGGCTGAAAATAATTATGAAAAAAAAATTATTTAGCCAGTTGGTGATACTGCTACCTTTTCTATTGACTGCGAGACTTCTTTCTTCGAAACGTGTTAGTTCGATCCACGACACATCAAGTGTGATGTACGCGCTGTGACGGAAGGAGGTCGCCATTTTCTGTACTATTTTGTGATGGTCAACAGACTTTGGTAGCTAACCACACTCACTAAAAAGTATGTAATTAATCGTTCCACGCATACACGCACACACACACACACACACACACACACACACACACACACACACACACACACACAAAGTTTTTGCATATGGCACTAGTTGGGTTGGGTTGGGTTGTTTGGGGAAGGAGACCAGACAGCGAGGTTCAAATGGCTCTGAGCACTATGGGACTCAACTGCTTATGTCATTAGTCCCCTAGAACTTAGAACTAGTTAAACCTAACTAACCTAAGGACATCACAAACATCCATGCCCGAGGCAGGATTCGAACCTGCGACCGTAGCGGTCTTGCGGTTCCAGACTGCAGCGACTTTAACCGCACGGCCACTTCGGCCGGCCAGACAGCGAGGTCATCGGTCTCATCGGATTAGGGAAGGACGGGGAAGGAAGTCGGCCGTGCCCTTTCAAAGGAACCATCCCGAAATTTGCCTGGAGCGTTTTAGGGAAATCACGGAAAACCTAAATCAGGATGGCCGGACGCGGGATTGAACCGTCGTCCCCCCGAATGGCACTAGTATTGCAGTCAACCACACATACATACAACAACGGGGGAAAAGTACTGCTGAGTGGTTTTCTGCAAACAGTTTCACTCTCAGTTTGAAAAAGATACAACACACTCAATTATGTACACGTACATGCACCAACGATAAATGTCAACACATTATGTGGATACAATAAGTAGGGTGGAAATCCGAAAAAAATTAAGTGACTATACTGAATTCAAACACAAAAAATTTTTTTGAACTCCTAAGACAACTCAGTTCAGTCACATTCGCACTTTGAATCACTGCAAATCTTAGGAAGATACAAATCATTAAATTAGCAAATTTTGCTTAGTTTCATTGAACAGTGACTGGGCTAAACAATCTTTAAGGAAGTAAGTTTTCTCCGTTCTAAAACAAGACGTAAGAATATTATGTTGTACTGGTTCATAATTATCTTGTCGACATTTGTGTCAGGAGTTTGACATTCGATTACATTTCCTCAGTACAGTGTTTCTTACACAGATGTAATGAAATTTGTATCTTTTGGAAATATTAGTATAAATTTGAATTAAAAAACCTTCACACAAGAAATTAAACTGGTTGAACGTGGACCACCACAATTTAATGTAATGCTGCCCTGGAGGC
Source organism: Schistocerca serialis cubense (assembly GCF_023864345.2). Taxonomy (NCBI): domain Eukaryota; kingdom Metazoa; phylum Arthropoda; class Insecta; order Orthoptera; family Acrididae; genus Schistocerca; species Schistocerca serialis. The sequence goes on from NC_064642.1 coordinate 608,191,085, forward strand.
TCTAATTCTGCAGAATAAAACATGAAACGGATAAATTTTCGTAGCTGTTTTACTCCCTTCTTTAATTGTGACGATTTCTGCACTCCAGCTGTATCATTGCATCAGAGAAACGAGACCGTTGCATGGCGACATACGTTAGGCGGCTAAAGACCGATCTGAAACACGACGCCTTTCAGGTGTAAACATAGCCCGGATCGCGAATAAAGAAGATAGTAAAAATGATCTCAGGGACGTACAGATTTGAAACGATGGATTAAGCGACAAATGAGCACTATCAGTGTTCGTTCATTCTCACCAAACGATGTTCCCGCTACTTCTCTCCAATGTATCCGAATCATTACTTTAGAAAACACACAATAAAAATCGCATATGACAAGGCTGGATTAGGAAGAGGCATCGAAATAATGACACGGCTACTTAACATATATTCACCGTAATTATTCACTTAAAAGTACGGAAACATGAGCGATACTGGCGAAATACATCTGCTACGACGGCTGAGGAGAGAGAGAGAGAGAGAGAGAGAGAGAGAGAGAGAGAGAGAGAGAGAGAGAGAGTGTAACATTCACTTTTTACTCAAGATAAGAAAAGGAATGTGCTCTCTTGTTCCACAGAGAGCAAAAATTACTTACATATCACCGCTTTTCAAAAATAAATCGTAACATATAATCAAATATTTCGATTACATATATATATAGTTTCATATCATTTCACACATTTATTTACACAGAGGAAAAAAATTCTTCAGGAATGCCCACTAAGGTTGGGGCTATATTTACTCCTTGTCCATACATGAGTAATACAACAACATATTTATTCCTTTATGAAGTTTCTTGTAAATAATCCATTGTAGTTAAAAAGGAGCAGTGATGAAAAAAAAAGACTTTCACTATGCCACATTACGGTTGTCTTTGGCGCAATATGATACAAGATCTCTTACAGACAGCAGAGTTGAATTTGAAAATAAACTGAAAAAGTATCTCCTTGACATCTCCTCCTATTTCAATTTAAGTAATACGCAAAAGGTGGGGGGTAGAAATTACTAATTCACATCTGTATTTAAAAGAAAAAAAAATATTCTGTAAATGGTCAGCATGTGACCATATTTACATACGAAAGTAAAACGACCTGTTCCACATCGTTGCGATTAATCGTACAAACCCATAGGTCACGAAACTGTTTGTCTCGTACCCCTTTATCCCTGTACACATTTGGTGCAAGTCATTCCAGAAATTGTGTAGGCTATTCGGTAAATATAGTGAAAACCCCTATCGACGAAATTTTATTCACGACGCGACAAACTAAGCACGACAACGCTCGTTCTCCACCGCTCATGGCACGCAATAACTGATTCAGTTCTCAAAATGGGGAGTTTATTGCCTCCATCTTGTGATTCAGATACACTCAAGAACAAAGAAACTGGTATACCTGCCTAATATCGTGTAGGGCCCCCGCGACCACACAGAAGTGCCGCAAGACGACGTGGCATGGCCTCGATTAATGTCTGAAGTATTGCTGGAGGGAACTGACACCATGAATCCTGCAGGGTTGTCCATAAATCCATAAGATTGTGAGGGGGGTGGACACCTCTTCTCAACAGCACGTTGCAAGCCATCACACATATGCTCAATAATATTCATGTCTGGGGAGCTTAGTGGCCAGCGGAAATGTTCAAACACAGAAGAGCGTTCTTGGAGCCACTCTGTAGCAGTTATGGACACGTGGGGTGTTGCATTGTCCTGCTGGAATTGCCCAAGTGCGTCGGAAAGCACAATGGACATGAATGGATGCAGGTGCTCAGAAGGATGCTTACGTACCTGTCACCTGTCAGAGTCGTATCTAGACGTATCAGGGGTCCCATATCACTCCAACTGCACACTTCCGTCTGGAACCGCAAGACCGCTACGGTCGCAGGTTCGAATCCTGCCTCGGGCATGGATGTTTGTGATGTCCTTAGGTTAGTTAGGTTTAACTAGTTCTAAGTTCTAGGGGACTAATGACCTCAGCAGTTGAGTCCCATAGTGCTCAGAGCCATTTGCACACTTCCAACATCATTACAGAGCCTCCACCAGCTTGAACAGGCCCCTGCTGCCATGCAGGGTGCATGGATTCATGAGGTTGTCTCCATACCCGCACACCTCCATCCGCTCGATACAATTTCACACGAGACTCGTCCGACCAAGCAACATGATCCAGTCACCAACAGTCCAATGTCGCTGTTGACAGGCGTAGGCAAGGCGTAAAGCTTTGCATCATGCAGTCATCAAAGATACACGAGTGGGCCTTCTGGTCCGAAAGCACATTTCGATAATGTTTCGTTGAATGGTTCGCACGCTCACACTTGTTGATGGCCCAGTATTGAAATCTGCAGCAATTTGCGGAAGCGTTGCACTTCTGTCACGTTGAACGATTCTCTTCAGTCGTCCTTGTCCCATTCTTGCAGGATCTTTTTCCGGCCGCAACGATGTCGGAAATTTGATGTCTTCCCGGTTTTCTGTAATTCACGGTACATTCGTGAAATGGTCGTACGGAAAAATCCCCACTTCACCGCTGCCTCGGAGGTGCTGTGTCCCATCGCTCGTGCGCCGACTGTAACCTCACGTTCAAACTCACTAAAGTTTCGATAAACTGCCATTGTAGCAACAGTAACCGATCTAACAGCTGCGCCAGACACTAGTTGTCTTATAAAGGCGTTGCCGACTGCAGTGCTGTATTCTGTCTGTTTACATATTTCGTATTTGAATACGCATGCCTACACCAGTGTCTTTGGCGTTTCAATACATCTCATCGGGTGACATCAACTTCTATCCGAAATTGAAGAAATAACCAGTAGGAATTCTTTTGCAGACGGCGATGAGATTCGAGAAGGGCAAAGTGTAATTACAACAGACGATCACTTCCACGGAACTGTAATAAACGACTCTTATTCCCATGATGCACACAAATTATTCGTTCATTAGTAATCATCACGTGGAAACATTCCATTGTGTTGTAGTCATACATCTAGCTAATCCCGACATACACTACTTCAGAAATATTTACTGTGCTCTGTATACTTTGTTCTTGATATGCTCGAATAAAAGCTCTCCTCTCACCTCTAGAAAACTGGCTCAGCCTACTACCGATGGAGGCGATGAAACAGCGGCGGATCAGCGAGCTAACGGAACAGCTGCCTGATTGCACCACTCTTGGAGGCAGCAGCTCGTGTAGAAACATTATGGCCTGCAGTAAAAAGCCACACGGCAGGCCGCAAAACACGAGATCGCCGCAGTTTGACCGTTGTTTGTCCTTACTTACCAACCTAGTTATCTAGAGCTCAAGGCAAGAAGGCGGTGTGTTACTTACTTCCGCCGCAGTTCGCAGAACCGTTCACCAGGAATTCAGCACTGCGTCGTCACAAACTAAATACCATGGCAGGAAGAGGAAATGAAATGATATTCAAAAACCTGATTATTTATAACTAGAGCCCGAACATTCGTGCACTATCAAATCGTAAAACATGTATGCATTCATTCAGTACCAACTCATTAAACCTCGCAATAACAAAGGGGGAGGTACTTGGTGACCACCTTTTGAAAATATTGTAATTTAGACAGTTACTTTACATTTCTGTTTTGAAAAAATACCTATTGTTTTTAATTTATTCTTCTACCAGATTCCATAGATTTTTTAAAGTTTTCAGTTAAACTTAAGCCAAAAATATAAGTCTTTGTAGTAGGTGTCACTTCCTCCAATGTATGTTATATTCATTATTTCCATGTTCAGGGCCTTACTTTCACATCAGTGTCTCTTTAAAAAGTATGTTGAGAATAAAAGTCAACAACAATGAGCGAAATTTGATTTTTTAATTTTTTGTGGTGTTCATAAAGTCGGTAGTATACGTTATTGATAGTGAGCTGATATTGATAAGTGTGTGCTAAATTGTATTTTTAGGTTATGGACTCTATTTGCACATCAGTACCTCTTTAAAAGGTATGTTGCTAATATAATTTAAATACAATTAACGAATTTTTACCTCTTTGGTAATGCGCAATATGGGAAATGCCTTGGTATACTAAATGTACCCCATACCTCCCCAGGTATAGTCCCCTCCCCCTTTTGGACACTCATGCACACCTGTCTCTTTTTAATTGCCGGTTATCTCCTGCCAGCATCTCGGAATACTGGTGTCAGCTGCCTGTATTTTTGGTGACAAGTCTCTTGCCGTCTGCCCCTCGCACTGCTTTGTTGCGGACACACACACAATTTAGTCAGGACGTGCCAGGCTGTTGTACCGAATGCAAAGCGCGACAGGTGAATGGTTAAACATGCACAATGAGGAGCCGAAATAATAAAAACATGCGGTATTAAAATTCAGTTTTATTATTGTTCCAATTTTATACTGAAAGAAAAAATAGACACGGTTGTAAAATAAGCATGAAAACCTGTTTGCTGTATCAATCAGTCAGTTATGGAGCGGAATAAGTACTATTTCAATTTTCTTCACTTAGGCTCATCCCTTTATCGAACAGAAAATTTTTGCGCAGAGAAAATGATCTTTCTACGTCACGATAAGATACAGGTGCTTACAATTTCGGATAAAGGCAGATAAAACTGAAAGTCTTTCATATTTTCGCCAAAATATAATTTTTGTGAATTTCATAAATTCAAGATTAGGATTTTTTTCCGATGACTTTGCTGACCCTATCTTTCGCTGCTACACCCACTTCTCCACAGGATGACTGCGAATATTTTTCCACCTCATCAATATGCCGGATTCCGTCAGTTACTGGGCTTCGAACTTCGTTATTGCCGCAGGCAAACGTGCAAAATTTCATTTGATGTAAATCAGATCTTTCTTCAAATGGAATGCCATTTCCGCAACCTGCGTTAGTGCCTTCGAAAGTATCTACCACCCAAAACCGGAATAAAAATAACTCAGGGGCAGTAACTTAAGGCTTTTGAAAAGAATGAAGCAAAAATAAGTTCAATAAATTTTTGATAACTTGTGGTCTCTTACCGACTTAACTTCAGCAAAATTATCACAGTAAAAGCTGGCACCAGTTATCCAAGTACCCCATCTTGTTAAAATAGTTTTGGTGTCAAAGCTAAATATCGTAGAATATCTCTAAATGCTGCAACACGGACAGGTGCTTTCAGTAATACCTTCAACAAGGAAAAGAAGAGGAAGATATTAGCGTATTCACATTGTCGTATATTCGACGTACTGTTTCCACTACAAGACGTAGCGCATAGTCTAAAATGTACCCTGCTTCAGGTTGGGATACAATAATTTGAATGTACGGGACAACATCGCTTAACAATAGGGCCATTTTTATTGAAATTTTTTTGGCACGAAGTATATTGACTTCTATCGACATCTACCGAGACGAACTGAGGACCCTGAGCTCACTAAATAGTTTAAAGACGCGTGTTTTTGGATAGGGTCCGCCTTTAGCAAAACACAATTTTGTTTTTTAACCCAAACTTGTTTCACTGCAGTTGCAGCATCTTCAGTGGGCTTTTATTTTTCATCTGTTATGGATAAAGAATGTTCTTTTCTGCTTGTATACATGTAAGTATTAGTTTTTAAATCGTAATTACATTTATTTGGAAAAACACATAAATTATGAATTCATACCTTTTTACCACATGGTGTGGTCTTTCTGATGTGTTGTGTTTCTACAGTGACTGTTTTGTTCCACAGTTTGTCATCTGCAACCACTTACACCTTAAAGTAGATAAATTGTTTAAGTCAAAATTATGATTTGAAAATTGTTATTTCTATGCCTGAAATTATTTAATTCTGTGTTTGTTTGTGTGTGTGTGTGTGTCTATTTACATAATGTTTCACTTACATTTTCTTTTTCTTCATCTTCATCACTGTCAAAGGCCATATATTGAGTTGCCACTGCCACTGTCACTGTTTCACTGTTTGCCAGCTAGGTATGATTTCATAATTTATGTGTTTTTCCAAATATCTGTAATTTCGATTTAAAAACTAATACTTACATGTATACAAACAGAAAAGAACATTATTTATCTATAACAGATCAAAAATAAAAGCCCTCTGAAGATCTGCAACTGCAGTGAAACATGTTTGGGTTAAAAAACAAAATTGTGTTTTGCTAAAAGCGGACCCTATCCAAAAACATACGTATTGTTAAAGCAAACACGGAAAGAAAGAGCTTCAATCCCAAGATGATTAGTTTACAGACCGTAACTAGAATAGGGAAATTACTTAAGTTCTGCACTTTTTGCGTAATCCAAATGTGCTATCATGCAAGTTGTTGGAATATATGTACTGAGGCCAGAGAAAAGACGTACTATGTATTATAAATGCTTAAATTCATGCAATAGCGATGTAATCTTCGAAATAAGCAATTAATCCCCAAACGGCATACATTTGCATGGAAATCTGGGCTCTAGTTATAACAAACATCATTTGTGATCGGGGAGGAGGAGGAGGAGGAGATTAGTATTTAACGTCTCGTCGACAACGAGGTCATTAGAGACGGAGCACAAGCTCGGATTACAGAAGGTTGGGGAAGGAAATCGGCAGTACTCCTGAAGCTATTTAGGGAAATCACGGAAAACCTAAAACGACTGTGCTAACCACTGCACGACCTCGCTCGGTATTTGTTTAGTGCCTCCAGTAACATTTGCAAATTTTGCATTCATTTCATCACAGACGCCATCGTTCGTAAAAATACACAACCTCTAGGCACTTCTAACTCATTTAACGAAGCGCACCAAAATCACCGAAGTTGTACTTAAACATGTGTTTCTTTCGGAATGCACAGCAAGCGGCTGTCTAAAATATCCTTTATCATTACTATCGGCTTCGGTTAATTATTACCATCACAGTGTAGAAGCTCCTTTTTGAAATACGAAGACAAGATTATCTAACCGCCAGTATTGCTAGTTTATTTAGCTTTGCTCATGGTCCACGTGAAGTATTTTGCCGCAAATGCTAAATGGCTTTACACCCTAAAAAATAAACTCGCCGGAAGAAAATGCAACATACAGTTTGAAAATACTAGACATTATAACATCATAGTACTTAGGGGAAACCCTTGATCTAACAAAATAGTTCAAAAATTGAAAACAAGAAACATCATGATGTAAAAGCTATTACTACAACCTGGGGAGAATCAGCACCTATCCTACATTCTTATGCTTTAGGCCTTGTCTTCTCAACCGCTAAATATTACACCCCACCCTGGATAAACAGACCACACGAAAAGAAAGTTCATCCAAATAACACGATGAGAATGATTGATTGCTGGTGCTATCAAATGGTTCAAATGGCTCTGAGCACTATGCGACTTAAATTCTGAAGTCATCAGTCGCCTAGAACATAGAACTAATTAAACCTAACTAACCTAAGGACATCACACACATCCATGCCCGAGGCAGGATTCGAATCTGCGACCGTAGCGGTCACGCGGTGCTGGTGCTATCAGATCAGCCCCTAAGGAATGGCTAGCAGTTCTAAACACATCCCACGCCCTCAACATAAATGCTTTCCGGAACAAGTAGAAAAAAATTATGGCTAATAAAAATCCACCAACCTGTCGGGATGTCGAGGGTGCAAACTGCAAACGTCTCTGCACTACACGACCAACGACATGCATGGACTCAAGAACGAACTGGACAAACAATTAACAATAAACCGTGAATCACCGTGCTAAACAGAACTGGAACCCAGTATGACAAATGAGCATACGTTTTGCCCAAATGAGGTAACAAGTCCTCCACTCTCTGTGATTCAGGAGAACCACAAACCATCAGACGTATGACAGAAGAATGCTCCACATGATCGTACGATAGTAGGCCAGAAGACTTCCTTCACTCCCAATAGATAAGTTACATAAATGCCCTGGTCTTTGTTTTTTTTTTTTTGTATTGTGTACATTACGCTCTACATTCAATGTATTTTTTTCAGCGTGACGAAAAAATATACTATAAATAAATGATAATAAATAGTTTTGTTTACTTTTTATACTGTGATGTTGGTTATTAACCGAGATCGGTAGTGACTGTAAAGGACATATAAACAGTTGCGTGTTACGCATTTCGTAAAACAGTTAACAGCTATTGGCAACACCCTTCAAAAAATGCTAATATTAAAGCTACTCCTTTGGATTCTCATACATTTCTCCGTAACTAACATGCCTGCTTAACTTAAAACGCGGTGCATATTAAGGAGGCCTTGTCACTCTCAATATTTACTGCGCAATACTTAGCACTGCGCAATATATTTTACCGTGTAAGAGCAGTCTTGCACAACAAATGGCGGTTGCTGCCGAAACCGAGAGAAACTCGATTCGTTCCGAACGAATTTCGGCAAAGAACTGAGAAAAGTAAACGACAAATGGTCAGGGAGTGTGCCGAAGGATGTACATTGAAGTACCGCAAGGTAATTTAGAAATGAAATTCCTGACTGTTTGGAAATGCCATACATCTCCACAGGGAACTGAACGCCATGATGTCATGACAGAAAACTTTTTTTTTTTCAACAGTTGTCACATTACAGACATAAGACCATGACTGTAAGCTTTCACTTTTAGAGCTTTAACTAAATCGTTCAGTCTGAGCTTTTGCACAACCAGTCAGCCTTGGAGCTTGGTTCCGAATACAAGGTGTCCAACAAATCGGTTTCCACTGTTTGAACTTTTGATAACTGAGGTGTTCATGTTCCAGTTGTCATTATATGGCTCTCTCATGACTAATGTTTGCAGCCACTCATTTTTTTCCTTTTGTCGTTTAGTTGGTAATAATCACACGTAAATAACAAGATGGTTGGAAAGTTGTCTTTGGAGCAAATAAAAATAAAAATTAATAAATGGAGCTTTATTGGAAACACGAAAACTTGAAAGAAGTGCAGGGACGATGGCGGGCAGAGATTGATATTCTGCCACCGTCACGTGTAACAATAACGAAATTACGCGACAAAATTGGAAGGGAAGGCGGTGCACGTGATCTGAAGAAGGGGCGGTGTGGTAGGAAGAAATCAGTAGCGGATCAAAGTGGGGCGGACGCAATGGCACATGCTTCCAAAAGATCGCTTATTAAGTCCATATGGAAGCTGGGCTTGAATCATGCGTAAGCAAACAAAGTGTTCACCGAATTATAAAGCGAGCAAAGTGGATACCCTACATTCTCAGGTTGTTTCTCGCGATGAATGAGGACGATCCGCATAGGTGACTCGAATTTTGTGAATGGATTTCCAGTAACGAACAGTCGACTGATGTTATTTTTTGGTCAGGTGAGGCGACGTTTAAGCGGAATGGATCAATCTTCATAACCGCGTGTATTCAGCAAGCGATAATCCCCGTGTTCCGGAAAACCGAGCTGTTAATCTTCCTGCGTTTATCAGTGTGCTGTGGTACGTCTGTCAGAGGATTTGTAGGGCCATTCTTTTTTTAAAGGACAGTAACACGTGGAAAGTATCTTAGCACGTCGCAGGAACGAACTGTACCAGCTGTTCACAAACTGTACCGACATGGATATTTTTTTTTTTTCCACAAGAGGGTGTACCGTCACGTTACCGTTGTGACGTGCAACAGTTCTTGGATCTACGTCTACATGGATACTCTGCAAATCACATTCAAGTGCCTGGCAGAGGGTCATAATGAAGCATAATTGTTACATATACTTTCAAACGAAAAGTTATTTAATGTTTACAATGCAGTTTCGCTACACCGTCAAGTTATATTTTGTGACTCCAAATAACAGAAACGTATAAACTTACTTGTTACTTCTTTGACAAGTGATAATAAGACTTAGCTGAGAATTTATGTTATGACACTCGCGGTATGTTTAATGGAGATCATCACTATAGATAAAAAAACTAAGAAATTAACGCTTGTGCCATTCCTGTTCAAGTCTTGTGTGTGCCACGGCGATGAAATAGGAAACAGTGTCGTGTTGTGAAAATACGGCCAAGTGTGGAATGAAAGCCAATACAGTGCATCGACAACATGTAAAATGTATAAAGAATAGCACATAACAATGTGTGCTTTGGATAAACTCAACACCCTCTCTGACGTGAGTGAAAATTCACTAACTCTCTTTTGTCGCGCTGTACGAGAAGGAAGTTGGGTAATAGCACCTCTGACGCTTACTGCTTGTAAAACGAAAACGTATGCATTGTAAATGTATTACTTTGTGCTTTAACTTGAGAATACAATTCAATAGTTAAAATATTAACTTACTTTACTGCTTTCTGCAAAGGTCCTGTCCTTGAAATGTGAAGTAAATACGTCAACAGTTTTCTAACGGCCATAAGCCATTACGGATCATTGCTTCGTCGCGGCCATAACCGCTAACAGCTTTATATACATGTAATAATTTACGGACTTCGCTTGTCTTCTTGAACAATATTACAGGAGTAAAAATCAGTAGAATATTTAGTCTTTTAATGATACCATAAAACATGAGTGCTCATGAATATATATACTTTTCTGCTTACGTAATAAAATGCTCTGATTTGATCGATTTCGCTTCACGAAATCTGGTAACTGTAAATGTTTTATTAAAGAATGAACTTAAAGACAAATAATGAACATATAACCGAAGTCGAGATTTTTCATTCTGGATGCTCAAATAATAAGAATTTTCTTTCGTGTTTGTATTGGCAATCGCTCTCAATAGTGTACGTTGTACGTCGGGGAAACCTAAACAAATTTCATACTACGGGCGTAATATACGCGAAGCTTTACCAGACATATTGGTTCGTAACATTAATTTTAACAACATTTCAAAACCTTTTGTTCACGTTATGCCAAACCACGAACAGTGACAAACGCAAGGCAATTTCCGTGCTTTGCGCCTGTATCTTCGACCATAGATACTAGTAGACTGGCCTTGCTGTGCAGAAGCTATAGGGCTGGTGTGGCTCCAACATAAACCACGTGACTGTTGGCAAAACGTGGCGGGATTTCAAATCAGCGGTCTGCCATCCTATGTTTGTTTCGTATTTTACCCACATTTCTCAATCGACTGTCGAACGCTTCCAACAAAAATTACTTTTTTATTTGCGAAAGATTATGCCAGAACTACATTTGACCTGGATTTGCCCACAGTATCATTTATAAAATCCAACAAATACATCGAACGCCCCTATGGTGGGCAGCGGGACGAAATTACTATAAACTATCAATTAAAGTAAAATGTAAAAACTCTTTTAAACACTAAGAGTGGGCTCTTGTCAAAACTTTAAATATTGGATTCGCCGCGTTTTGAGCTCTAGTCACTTACAAAAGAAAACGGGATATGGGAATTATGTCAACTATAGGTGCCAAAATTGTCGACTTTAAGAGCAGGTCCATTTTAGAGTATCAATTTTAGGTGCACTTCAAAGGTTCAGTTTCTACTATTTTTAAAAAAGTTTCAACTATCAGTTTAAAAAAAATGATATTTTAGATGAAAGGTGAGACTTTGAAGTTTCTGAAAATAATTTTGGAGCCTACATTTATTTAATAGTATTAGAAGGTAGAAAAAACTTCTCTTCATGTGTCGACTATAGATGCTCTTACCTTATTATAATCTCACTTGTATATATGAAAAGGTGCGTATGTGCAGATGGCTTAAAGTTTTTCCGTTTCAGGGCCTGTATCCAAAGCTGCCTTCGGTTTTCATCCTTAGGGAACCTATGAGTAGGAACGAGAAACAGTTATACTTACTTCTGTAACCGAATTATCACAGATACTTTTCGAAATGTAATATGAGTCTGACTTTACAGGCATCACTTTCAACACTTTAATTTACGTGATACCCTATTTCAAGTGTAAAAAACATATAAAAGTCACTTCAGCAGATTTCAATAAACGCATCTGCACTATCATAAAAACACACGTGAAATGTAATGACATTTCCCCCGACAAAACGCTGAGTACAGCCATAAGCGCAACACGAAACAACCATGTTTTGCCAACATCCACGTGACTTTAGCCCAGAGATGTAGGAGCCACGAAAATGACGTCAGGGCCAGTCTATTATATTTATGGTCGAAGGCCTGTATTCGTTTCACTGTTTTCACGCGCTGAGCAGCTGCGCCACGCTTGCACGTAAATCACTACAGGCAACTCCGGTCGCGTAACCACAGACCAAGTAAGATAAATACCACCACTCGTTCTTAAACATTATATATAAAATAAATTCAAATAAAATTATACACTAAGAGAGCGAGAGTCACTACACGCTGCGAATATAGGTAACCAGTAATCAGTAAATGACCGTAGACGGTAACACTTTATGGTGCAGGTAGACCAGTGTGCGCCCATGTTGAAGTCAACCAAATAATGTTTTCGGTATTTACAGAGGAATACTCGTTTCATGAAAATAATTTGCGATGCAGGCTTAGATTTTAGACTGTCGAGAAGGTTTCCTCAGAGTTGTGGGTAGATGATGCGGTATCGACGGTGTCTTCGTCGGGCGCCGCTCACATCCCCGTAGTAGAGACATTTGAACCGACCGCCGCAAGCCGCTGCTGCAGGGGGCTCACAAGCCGCCTCTAGGCGGCGCTGCATACGCTACCAGTGGATGCCGAATTCAGAGGTGTAAAAGGTCTCCTTTGTAGCCTGGCTGCACCTATCTCCGCCGCACTCATTTTAGGGCAGCTTGAACAGCCGCAACGGAGACACTAGAGTACATTTGTGCTGAAGCACAGCGGTTAAAGCAAGCCAACTCGGGATTCCGCCAAGTCTGGCAAGCTTCACGTCCACGCTGCTGCGCCTGCCAACAGGTTGCGCTATCAGTCCAGCGTAACTAGAGAGCCTGTATACAGAGAGAGTGGCCATAGGTGAAGTTGCCCGTGATTGGTTGATTAGCTTTGGCGCCATTTTTCTGCCAAACGTCTCTCGCGCTTCTTACGTTCGCCGAGCTTTTGAGTTGAATTGAAGTTCAGAGGACTTTTGGAAACGATTAAAAGGTATTTGAATTATTGAGAGACTTGTTATGCGTTGTGCATGCATGTTCGATTTAGTTGTATATCGTTTTTAGTACGTAATTAGTGTTCTGAATTTGGCAAAATTTGTAACTTCTTGTTGCAGTCTGAAATGCCCAATCAGGAAGGAGTGCGTAACTCTTGTAATTAAGTCCAGGTACAACTTTCTTAATGGTATGTATTATTCGAAATATTCATTTAGTTACGCCTATAAAAATGTTTGGTTCTTCACTTTGCTCAGAGAACTCTGATTTTAAGGTGTCAGTTTTTTAAATATTTTTAGTCACGCAAAACAGGCGGTATTTCTTTAACAGTTCGTGCATACTGGTAGCATCACAAGCTTTTCTGAAGCCAATATCTGACAGTCCTTGCTGGAAACAAAGATCCTGTAATTATTGTGCCATGCTCATTCGACTTTATAGCGTCAAACTTTATTTCGTTCCGAATCAGAACACTAGGCATTATTTTGGTTTCAGTATTATTGCCTGACTGTTGACGCAGGCAAGTTGTAAGTACGTTTTTCGCAGTTGTCGTGCTTGCTGAAACATTATTCGTAGTAAATAATTGTAGGTACTCTTGAAGACACTTTTTAATAGGCCTACTTACTGTGGGGTAGAAGGGATGTGGTAGTTTTCTTGTTATATTTGGTCGTTACTACAGTAGCCTACATTAAACATTACCTGATTTTTGTAATCTTTTTCGTTTGTTATCTACGAGAGGTATTCAGTATACACATGAAAGAAAATCGTAACCAGTTGTTTACTTGTGACATGCAAAAAGTTTGAAGACGTGACAAGAAGTACTAATACGTCTCACACTTTTTACATGTCACAAGTAAACAACTGCTTACGACTTTCATTCATCTGACGTAACATAGGTACGTTAAATCTTTAGCGTTATGCACTTCCGATACAAAACAAATGCTATACACTATATTTTTTATTTGCGTTACTTTCATTTCAATATGTCTAGTAAACGAACTTTAAAGGAGATAAATGCAAGTAACTAATAATTTTTACAGCCACTGTATCAAATTTTCCTGTGCTGTACGTAGTAGGCTACTATGAGTATATTATAGCTGTAAAGAAAGGCATTTAACGAATGATTTCGCCATATTGTTTTGTCCTTTTGATTCGGTGAATTCGGTGAGTGTGTACTCCACTACTGGCCATTCAAAAGTCCCGCCCGCGGTTTGGCAGAAAAATGGCCGCCGCATCGTCCGGTTGGCCACTCTCTCCCTATAACGTATATGTTTGCACGGGTAGTTTCACTGCAGCCCATTTATCACAACAGTGGGGAGCAGTAAAATTAACAAGCCAAACTTGAAAAGAGATTGAAGAGAAATTAAGAGCGGGGAAATATATACCCGTCACGAAACGGAACACAAGTCCAGCAGGGGAACAGTTGTTGTGCGTTTATGAGACTGCCTCAAATAAATCGGCAGAGGTCTACAAATAATGTAGAAGTTACTAAACACTCATTCGGGAGCCTCGACTACTTTACGACATGTTTGTAAATTTGACCAGCAGTTTCCTCACTCCTTAAATATTTTGAAAGATGACGACCACTTAGGGGCTGACGAGTGTGTGGACATATGAGGGGCGTTTGAAAAGTCTGTGCAAAGTCAGAGAGATGGCACCACCGGCGCGTATCGAGGTCATGTGTAGTTAGTAGCATCTTTAGAAAGAACGCACACCAACTTTCAGCTATAGTGGTCTATTTCGTTGTGTTTGACATTCGTGTGAATCAAGGAAGTAGAGTGATTGTCAAAAAATAGACGAAAAAGAATTTCGTGTGGTGATTAAACATTACTTTATGAAAGGCAAAACGCCTCAGGAGACTAAAGAGAAGCTTGATAAACATTACGGTGACTCTGCACCTTCGATTGTTCTGGTTTATAAGTGGTTTCACAATTTTCGGAGCGGCCATATGGGCACAAGTGATGCTGAACGTTCTGGACGCCCTGTGGAGGTTACTCCAGAAATCATTGATAAAATCCATGATATAGTGATGGAGGACAGAAGAGTTAAGGTGCGTGAGATTGCTAGTGCTGTGGTCATCTCGAATGAACGGGTACATAATATTTTGCATAAACATTTGGACATGAAAAAAGCTATCCGCAAGATGGATTCCGCAATTGCTCACGCTTGACCAAAAACGGAATCGTGTGAAGTGTTGCAAGGATGGTTTGCAGCTCTTCAGGGAGAATCCACAGGACTTTAAGCATCCGTTTCGTCACTGTGGATGAAACATGGATACATCACTATACTCCTGAGACCAAAAAACAATCTATCAATGGGTTACCAACCGAGAATCTGCACCAAAACAGGCGAAGACCATTGCTTCGGCCAGAAAGATTATGGCGACTGTCTTTTGGGATTCGCAAGGGATAATCCTTATCGACTATCTGGAAAAGGGTAAAACTATTACAGGTGCATATTATTCATCCTTACTGGACCGTTTGAAAACCGAGCTGCAAGAAAAACGACGGCGGTTGGACCGCAAAAAAGTCCTTTTCCATCACAACAATGCACCAGCACACACCTCAGCAGTTGTGGTCGCAAAATTAATGGAAATAGGATTCCAACTCGTGTCACATCCCCCGTATTCTCCAGACTTGGTTCCCTCGGACTACTATTTGTTCCCAAATTTGAAGAAATGGCTGGCGGGACAAAGATTTTATTTAGACGAGGAGATAATTGCAGCAACTAATAGCTATCTTTCAGACATGGACAATTCCTATTATTCGGAAGGGATCAACAAATTAGAAGAGCGTTGGACGAACTGTATAAGATTAAAAGGAGACAATATCGAAAAATAAAAAAGGTTTACCCCAAACACGTAAGTAGTTTTTATTTTTCAAAAAATGGCTCTGAGCACTATGGGATTTAACTACTGAGGTCATCAGTCCCCTAGAACTTAGAACTACTTAAACCTAACTAACCTAAGGACATCACACACATCCATGCCCGAGGCAGGATTCGAACCTGCGACCGTAGCGGTCACGCGGTTCCAAACTGACGCGCTTAGAACCGCACGGCCACACCGGCCGGCCGTTTTTATTTTTGCTCAGACTTTTCAGACGCCCCTCGTATGTGCTAAGGACTTGAGGCCATTTAGCAGTACATAAGCATTCTAAATTTAGGACAATATTGACTGAAATAGGAAGGAAATATGACTCAGTCGATACTGAAAACCATATTCCGGTGGTATGCAACCTGGTGCGAAGAAAGCGTAGTATGAAAGAAGAGAGAGAGAGAGACAGAGAGAGACACTCACACTCATTGATACAACGATATACACCCTTTATCCTGTATGTATTTTAAATAAATGCATCTACGTTTCAGTCATTCAACAATCTTCATCCACCTCATTATACCGACAGACAACACAAAGGAATTTCCAGTTAAAAGATTATCTTAATAATTCTGGCCGAACCGAAGACGATTTAGATATCCCAGTTCTAATGGATGATCTTCGCAATTTGGAGAAGTTAAGGTTATGGTTCTGTGGAAACGTGCAAGATATAGCTGTAACAATTTCGTATTTCTGTTAGTCACACTTATTCAAATCTTCCAGGCTCTTACGCCGCGGTCGATTTGTGAAACCCAGGGTTCCGTACCTCTCTGTGAAGAACATATCAAAGGTTCAAGGAAGGAGTAGAGGAGCGAGAACAGGGAGGGGGGGGGGGGCTTCTATGGAGGGCAGATTCACACCTTATACACACATCAAAAAAATTGCAACACCTCGGTTCCGAGAGTTCCGGAACCTGTATAGAAAATTGGAACAGAGATCAACATAAACATCATTTCCGCCCTTTTTATTGCTCATGAAAACCACACATCGCATGTTGTACCACCACACAGCGAGACCTTCAGAGGTGGTGGTCCAGATTGCTGTACACACTGGTACCTCTAATACCCAGTGGCCCGTCCTCTTGCAGTGATGCAACTGTATTCGTCGTGACATACTATCCACAAGTTTATCAAGGCACTATTGGTCCAGATTGCCCCACTCCTCGACGGCGATTCGGCGTAGATCCTTCAGAGTGATTGGTGGGTCACATCGTCCATAAACAGCCCTTTTCAATGCATTCCAGGCAGGTTCGATAGGGTTCTTGTCTGGAGAACATGATGGCCACTCTAGTCGAGCGATGTCGTTATCCTGAAGAAAGTCATTCACAACATGTGCACGATGGGGGCGCGAATTGTCGTCCTTGAAGACCAATGCCTCGCCAATATGCTGCCGATATGGTTGCACTATCGGTCGGAGGATGGCATTCACGTATCGTACAGTCTTTACGGCGCCTTCCATTACCACCAGCAGGTACGTCGGCCCCACATAACGCCCCCAGAACAGCAGGGAACCTCCACCTTGCTGCACTCGCTGGACAGTGTGTGTAAGGCGTACAGCCTGACCGGGTTGCCTCCACAAGCGTCTCCGACGATTGTCTGGTTGAAGGCATACGTTACACACATCGGTGAAGAGAACTTGATGCGAATCCTGAGGAGTCAATTCGGCATGTTGCTGGGCCCATCTGTATCACGCTGCATGGTGTCGTGGTTGCAAAGATGGACCTCGCCATGGACGTCGGGAATGAAGTTACGCATCCTGCAATCTATTGCGCACAGTTTGATTCGTAACACGACGTCCTGTGGCTGCACGAAAAGCATTGTTCAATATTGTGACGTTGCTGTCAGTGTTCCTCCGAGCCATAATCCGTAGGTAACGGTCATCCACTGCAGTAGTAGCCCTTGGGCGGCCTGAGCGAGGCATGTCATCGACAGTTCGTGCCTCTCTGTGTATCTCCTTCATGTTCGAACAACATCGCTTTGGTTCATTCCGAGACGCCTGGACACTTCCCTTGTTGAGAGCCCTTCCTGGCACAAAGTAACAATGCGGACGCGATCGAACTGTGGTACTGACCGTCTAGGCATGGTTGAACTACAGACAACACGAGCCGTGTACCTCCTTCCTGGTGGAATGACTGGAACTGATCGGCTGTCGTACCCCCATCGTCTAATAGGCGCTGCTCATGCATAGTTGTTTACATTTTTGGGCGGGCTTCGTGATATCTCTGAACAGCCAAAGGGACTGTGTTTGTGATACAATATCCACAGTCAACGTCTATCTTCAGGAGTTCTGGGAACTGGGGTGATGCAAAACTTTTTTTGATGTGTGTATAACATAACATCTCAGGCCGTGAACTCTGAATACTCATCGATACTTCTTACGAACGAAAAGCCAGTATCTGAAGTCGTGTCCTGATTCGGAATAACTTAACACCGTAAATTCCACTGCAGAGTGAATGATTAATTCTAAAGTTATAGGCAGATTTGATGGACTATGTCCGGATGTTCTGAGCAGATCTCTGCAACTTGTCGCTGGAAACTGTAAAGCTTGTAAAGAAATATCTGCAGCATTCACATTCGGGAAAGTGTGGATTGGTGGTGGTGGTGGTGGTGGTTAGAGTTTAACGTCCCGTCGACAACGAGGTCATTAGAGACGGAGCGCAAGCTCGGGTTAAGGAAGGATTGGGAAGGAAATCGGCCGTGCCCTTTCAAAGGAACCATCCCGGCATTTGCCTGAAACGATTTAGGGAAATCACGGAAAACCTAAATCAGGTTAGCCGGAGACGGGATTGAACCGTCGTCCTCCCGAATGCGGTGGATTGGTCGAACGTTGTTCCGCTATAGATGCTGGTCACTTGTTACACTTTCAGAGCTGCGGGCCTAGAGAAAGTTTGATATGCCGCTTACTGGGTGCTTTTAGCGAGCGCTGATTCAGCCACTAGGCTATACTGCATTTCGCTCACGTCGCCTGGCGGCGAGTCTATTTTCCTGCCTCGCAGAGGAGTTGGCTGCTACTGTTAATGCGTGTAACACAAGGACGCGCAAGCAGATGCGGTCACGGTAGTCGATGAACAAACTGCCTTTAAATAGTTCGCTGCGGCACCTAACACTTTGAAAATTATGTTCTGAACATCAGTCCCTGCACTTCCCGAGGCGGAAGGCCATGCGCTGCGCAGGCTTATGGCCGAGTTGGACGGCGGAATATGCGGGCGGATAACCTG
Source organism: Schistocerca serialis cubense (assembly GCF_023864345.2). Taxonomy (NCBI): domain Eukaryota; kingdom Metazoa; phylum Arthropoda; class Insecta; order Orthoptera; family Acrididae; genus Schistocerca; species Schistocerca serialis. The sequence continues at coordinate 608,210,089 of NC_064642.1, forward strand.
TGGCCATAGCTGGTCAAGGGCACTGGTTTCACCTGGCGGTCAATTTGGAAGTGTTGGCGAATGTATGGGTTAGGCCTCCACCATGGCAGTCATGTACAATTCGTGCCGGGCGTTGTCAACAGTTGCAGCGTAGTTATTAGTGAATCTCTTGCCGAGAAATGATTGAAGTAGTTATGTCAGTTGGCGCTGTGATATACCCCATCTATATAAAAAGTTTCGAGCTGGATTAATGAAAAAATAGATAAAAGTTACGATGGTGCTTTGTGTTTCAGGAGTTCTATACAGTCTCCTTCCACTTGAGTACAACGCACGGAACATCCATACGACCATGTGAAACTAACAGACCTTCTCGGGATTTTGTTCAACTCGCGCGTCAGATCGGTTTGAATGTCGGTTATGTCGTAAAACGTTGAACCTTCATTTTAATTCTGCACCTCGAAGTTTGTCAGTACGTTCGTACTGACAACACCAAATCTTGTCACATGTAATGATTTTTTCGAGAAAAGAATTCTCTGCGTTTCGCATTTCAATCAAGCGTGGCAGGTGCCCATGCGAGTCCAGGTATGCGGGATATACATTATGTGTATCCATAAGACGCCTGGCTAGTACTTGAAAAAACCGTCATAATGATTTTTTTAGTCATCATTCTTCTTACTGATTTGATGCGACCCGCCACGAATTCCTCTCGTGCGCCAAGCTCTTCGTCTCAGATATAACTTGCACCCAACGTCCTCAATTATTTGCTGGATGTATTCCAATCTCTGTCTTCCCCTACTGTTTTTACCCTCTACAGTGCCTGTAGTACTATGGAAGTTATTCCCTGACACCTTAACGTATGTCCTGTTGTAATACCGAAAATTCAGACAAAATACCTTATGCACGATCCAAAATTTTTCGGTGTTTAATATCCGTTGATAACTTGTAGTGTACTTCTAGTTATTAATCTGCAAGCTTTATTTCAGAAACTATATTTAACATGTAATGGATTTAATAGTGTATTTCTCTGAGAATGTATATAATTGATTGTAATTACAATGTAAATATTGTAAACTGCAGGGTAATAGCCAAGGAAATTTAATTTTTCATGTATTGATAGCAACCATGAAATGGAAGTATCTGTGCCGTTGTTCATCTTTGCGTATGGAGAGTCTCTGTCGCGTTGCGAGCAGAGAGGAAACAGAACAGCTTGAGTCATGAAAGAGTACGGAAGTGGTTCAAATGGCTCTGGGTACTATGGGACTTAACTTCTGAGGTCATCAGTCACCTAGAACTTGTTGTTGTTGTTGTGGTCTTCAGTCCTGAGACTGGTTTGATGCAGCTCTCCATGCTACTCTATCCTGTGCAAGCTTTTTCATCTCCCAGTACCTACTGCAACCTACATCCTTCTGAATCTGCTTAGTGTATTCATCTCTTGGTCTCCCTCTACGATTTTTACCCTCCACGCTGCCCTCCAATACTAAATTGGTGATCCCTTGATGCCTCAGAACATGTCCTACCAACCGATCCCTTCTTCTGGTCAAGTTGTGCCACAAACTTCTCTTCTCCCCAATCCTATTCAATACTTCCTCATTAGTTATGTGATCTACCCATCTAATCTTCAGCATTCTTCTGTAGCACCACATTTCGAAAGCTTCTATTCTCTTCTTGTCCAAACTATTTATCGTCCATGTTTCACTTCCATACATGGCTACACTCCATACGAATACTTTCAGAAATGACATCCTGACACTTAAATCTATACTGGATGTTAACAAATTTCTCTTCTTCAGAAACGCTTTCCTTGCCATTGCCAGCCTACATTTTATATCCTCTCTACTTCGACCATCATCAGTTATTTTGCTCCCCACATAGCAAAACTCCTTTACTACTTCAAGCGTCTCATTTCCTAATCTAATTCCCTCAGCATCACCCGACTTAATTAGACTACATTCCATTATCCTTGTTTTGTTTTTGTTGATGTTCATCTTATATCCTCCTTTCAAGACACTGTCCATTCCATTCAACTGCTCTTCCAAGTCCTTTGCTGTCTCTGACAGAATTACAATGTCATCGGCGAACCTCAAAGTTTTTATTTCTTCTCCATGAATTTTAATACCTAATCCGAATTTTTCTTTTGTTTCCTTTACTGCTTGCTCAATATACAGATTGAACAACAACGGGGAGAGGCTACAACCCTGTCTTACTCCCTTCCCAACCACTGCTTCCCTTTCATGTCCCTCGACTCTTATAACTGCCATCTGGTTTCTGTACAAATTGTAAATAGCCTTTCGCTCCCTGTATTTTACCCCTGCCACCTTTAGAATTTGAAAGAGAGTATTCCAGTCAACATTGTCAAAAGCTTTCTCTAAGTCTACAAATGCTAGAAACGTAGGTTTGCCTTTCCTTAATCTTTCTTCTAAGATAAGTCGTAAGGTCAGTATTGCCTCACGTGTTCCAGTGTTTCTACGGAATCCAAACTGATCTTCCCCGAGGTTGGCTTCTACTAGTTTTTCCATTCGTCTGTAAAGAATTCGTGTTAGTATTTTGCAGCTGTGACTTATTAAGCTGATAGTTCGGTAATTTTCACATCTGTCAACACCTGCTTTCTTTGGGATTGGAATTATTATATTCTTCTTGAAGTCTGAGGGTATTTCGCCTGTTTCATACATCTTGCTCACCAGATGGTAGAGTTTTGTCAGGACTGGCTCTCCCACAGCCGCCAGTAGTTCCAATGGAATATTGTCTACTCCGGGGACCTTGTTTCGACTCAGGTCTTTCAGTGCTCTGTCAAACTCTTCACGCAGTATCATATCTCCCATTTCATCTTCATCTACAACATCTTCCATTTCCATAATATTGTCCTCAAGTACATCGCCCTTGTATAGACCCTCTATATACTCCTTCCACCTTTCTGCTTTCCCTTCTTTGCTTAGAACTGGGTTTCCATCTGAGCTCTTGATATTCATACAAGCCGTTCTCTTATCTCCAAAGGTCTCTTTAATTTTCCTGTAGGCGGTATCTATCTTACCCCTAGTGAGATAGGCCTCTACATCCTTACATTTGTCCTCTAGCCATCCCTGCTTAGCCATTTTGCACTTCCTGTCGATCTCATTTTTGAGACGTTTGTATTCCTTTTTGCCTGTTTCACTTACTGCATTTTTATATTTTCTCCTTTCATCAATTAAATTCAATATTTCTTCTGTTACCCAAGGATTTCTACTAGCCCTTGTCTTTTTACCTACTTGATCCTCTGCTGCCTTCACTACTTCATCCCTCAAAGCTACCCATTCTTCTTCTATTGTATTTATTTCCCCCATTCCTGTCAATTGCTCCCTTATGCTCTCCCTGAATCTCTGTACAACCTCTGGTTCTTTTAGTTTATCCAGGTCCCATCTCCTTAAATTCTCACCTTTTTGCAATTTCTTCAGTTTTAATCTACAGGTCATAACCAATAGATTGTGGTCAGAGTCCACATCTGCCCCTGGAAATGTCTTACAATTTAAAACCTGGTTCCTAAATCTCTGTCTTACCATTATATAATCTATCTGATACCTTTTAGTATCTCCAGGGTTCTTCCATGTATACAACCTTCTTTCATGATTCTTAAACCAAGTGTTAGTTATGATTATGTTGTGCTCTGTGCAAAATTCGACCAGGCGGCTTCCTCTTTCATTTCTGTCCCCCAATCCATATTCACCTACTATGTTTCCTTCTCTCCCTTTTCCTACACTCGAATTCCAGTCACCCATGACTATTAAATTTTCGTCTCCCTTCACAATCTGAATAATTTCTTTTATTTCATCATACATTTCTTCAATTTCTTCGTCATCTGCAGAGCTAGTTGGCATATAAACTTGTACTACTGTAGTAGGCGTGGGCTTCGTATCTATCTTGGCCACAATAATGCGTTCACTATGCTGTTTGTAGTAGCTTACCCGCATTCCTATTTTCCTATTCATTATTAAACCTACTCCTGCATTACCCCTATTTGATTTTGTGTTTATAACCCTGTAGTCACGTGACCAGAAGTCTTGTTCCTCCTGCCACCGAACTTCACTAATTCTCACTATATCTAACTTCAACCTATCCATTTCCCTTTTTAAATTTTCTAACCTACCTGCCCGATTAAGGGATCTGACATTCCACGCTCCGATCCGTAGAACGCCAGTTTTCTTTCTCCTGATAACGACATCCTCTTGAGTAGTCCCCGCCCGGAGATCCGAATGGGGGACTATTTTACCTCCGGAATATTTTACCCAAGAGGACGCCATCATCATGTAATCATACAGTAAAGCTGCATGCCCTCGGGAAAAATTACGGCTGTAGTTTCCCCTTGCTTCCAGCCGTTCGCAGTACCAGCACAGCAAGGCCCTAGAACTTAGAACTACTTAAACCTAACTAACCTAAGGACATCACACACATCCATGCCAGAGGCAGGATTCGAACCTGCGACCGTAGCGGTAATTTTCAGTGCATTTCAGAAATGAAAGTAGAGGAGGACATGTTTAATCTCATAATTAGTTACAGTAATGATACCGTGTTCCATTTCTAACAGGGCAGATCAGGTTTATGTGAAAATAGTTTGCAAATTAAAAATCACACGTTCACAGGAGGAAATCTTTTAGTGTTGTGCATATCCCCACATAATAGGTCGAGGTGCACTAAGTTAACGTTTTTCAGCTACAGAAATTAATACTGAGAATTGCATGTTATCTTTTGTGCTCGCAACAATAAGCAATATACAGTTAATTAGAATGTTATGCAACATAAACTGCATATAAAATCAAAAAGTGCGCAGTGGGGAGACGCGACAAACTGAAAGGCATTTTTTTACATAACAGTTTGTCATATTTATTTAAATAGTAACTTCATTTAACTTTACTTTCAAAATTTAGTATGTCAGAATAAGCAACTGCAAACTCAGTGCTTTCTAATTCATTTATTTTCTCGCGAAGTGTTGTGTTGTGGAAATGCGTGACACCTTTCTCTTGCCACGCCAGTGATTATTTGAGTACATTTCTTTGCCATTTACTTTGTCAAGGTTCTGGATATTCATTGCCCTAGTGGGCTGGCGACCGTTTAATTATCCCCTTTTTAGATAATCAGTATTCTTTCGTATTATCAGTATTTTTTGTATTAAATATTACATAGTATCCCCCCCCCCCCCCCACAAACACACATACATACATACATACACACACACACACAGTGTAGTTCGTGAGCGATTGCACTATATTCACCCATTTCAAGATTATAATCAGTATTTTGATTAGGTTTAGAACAGATTCTTCCTCCAGAAGGGTCTGTTGTGCACTTTCCTCCTACTAACCGGTGTTATTTTCCTTCGGTAACGGGAGCCTCCCTCACTGTAAACTTTCATTAGGCATTCGCGATCACGGTCAATTACACCGCAATCCAGTAGGCCGATTAGGAAGGGGGAAGTTACACTAACATCCCGCCCTTTCTCCATGTCAGTGTTTCCCATATAATTCATTCCTCTCCGATTCTGCGCAGAACCTCATTTCTTACCGTATCAGTCCGCCTATTTTCAACATTCTTTTGTAGCACAACATGTTAAACGCTTCGATTCTCTTTTTTTCCGGTTGTCCAACAAACCTGTCTCACTACCATTCAATGCTGTGCTGTGCTCCAAACATACATTCTCAGAAATTTCTTCCTCAGATTAAGGCCTATGTTTGATACTAGTACATATCTCTTGGCCGGGAATGCCCCTTTTGTCGGTGCTAGCCTGATTTTTATGTCAGCCTTGCTCCGTCCATTATGGGTCATTTCACTGTCTAGATAGCTGAATTCCTTAATTTCAGCTTCGTGATCATCAGTTCTGATGCTGAGTTCCTCACTGTTCTCTTTTCCGCTACGTGTCATTTCTCTCGTCTTTCTTCGATTAACTCTCTGTCCATATTCTGAACTCATTAGGCAGTTCATCCCATTCACCAGATTTGTAATTCTTCTTCACTTTTACTGACGACAGTAATTTCATCAGTGAATTTCAGCATTAATATCCTTGCCTCCTGAATTTAAACCCCACTCATGAAACTTTCTCTTATTGCCTCCATTGCTTCTTGTGTTTATAGATCGAACAGCAGGAGCGATGTACTGCATATCTATATTATGCCCTTTTTTTAATCTGAATGGTATTGGCCTCACTTGGTTCTTGTACAGATGGTATGTTACCCTATAGCTTACCCCTGTTTCTCTCAGGATTTTGAACATATTGAACCATTTTATACACTCGAATGCTTTTTACAGGTTGACAAATCCTATGAATGTGACTTGATTTTTCTTCACTCTTGCTTCTATTGTCAAGCGCAATGTCAGGACCATTTCTCTGATGGCTTTACTTTTCCTAAAGCCAAACTATCGTCACGTAGCAGGTCCTCAATTTCATTTTCCGTTCTTCCGCATATCAGTCTTGTCAGTAACTTGTATACATGAACTGTTAAGCTGTTTGTGCGATAGTTCTCGCATTTACCCGCTCTGTCTATCTGTAGAATTGTATGCGTATGGATGGTACTTTTCCGAAAGTCTAATGCTATGTCGTCTATCTCATCGATTCTACACATCATTTTAAATAGTCATTTGGTTGCCGATTCCCCCAGTGAGTTTTGGAATTCAGATTGTTATCTATCCCTTCTTTATTTGATCTCAAGTCTTCCACAGCTTTTTCAAATTCTATTAAAGCTGGATCACCTGTCGCTTCTATATCAGCTTCAATTTATTCTGTAACGTAGTCACGCGAGTCCTCCTCCTTGTAGAGCCCATAAATTTACTCTTCCCCCTATCCTCTCTCGCCGCCACTATTGAACTCTTAATGTTACCATCCTTGGTTTTTATTTCACAGAACGTTGCATCGACTTTTCTGTATGCTGAATTAGTCCTTCCGGCGACCATTTCTTTTTCCATTTCTTCATACTCTTCCTGTAGCCTCAGCGTCTTGGCTTCACTGCACTTTCTATTTATTCCATTCATAAGTGTTTTACATATATGTATTCCCGTCTTCTGTAGAAGAGCGATATACTGGACTCCTTTTCCCAAATTCACTCCCTCATTCCACCACAGAATTCATTCCTTTAAATGTAGAACGAACGTCAAAATAATAGCTATCGAAATAAGCTGTCACAGGATAATGTGAAAGACCCTTGCTCCTCTTAGCAGAAGTGCACCGCATCTCGCTAGACAACAGAAGCGCTTTAGTGATTTGAAAAAAAGCGCAGGTCATTCCCATTTTCAAGAAGAATCGCCGAACAGACGGAAAAAGTATTGTCTATACCGCTCCGTCAGTATATTGCAGATTTTTAAAATCTGTTTTAGGCTCACGTCTTATTTCAGTAGACAGAAGATCGGTGCAGGTACAACACGGATTCCGTACACAACGCTCGTGTGAAACCCAGCTCGCTCTGTGTGTCCATGACACACAGGAAGCAGTAGATACTGGCGCCCACGCTAATGTCGTGCTCATGGACTTCAGCAGATTTTCGATACAATTCCACGCTGCCGCCAAATGAACTAAATACGAGCGTAACATCAAACCAGCTGTGTTACTCGACTGAAGAGTTTCCAACAAAATGCCTTTCTTCACTAGAGAAATCTTACGACGATCTTCGGTGATATGCCACTGGAATGTTATAGGACAACTATTTTTCACACTATGTATAAATGACCTAAAAGATAACGTCTGGAGCTTCCTGAAGCTTTCGTGGGTTATGCTGCCGTATACAGAGAAGTTGCAACGACAGATGATTGTAACGGAGCGCAGGATGACATTCATTGGATCAACATCTATCGCAGGTGTTGCCAGTTGACAATATAAGAAAGTGTAAAGCGTTGCGCATAATAGGCACAAATATCTACTATGTATGATTACACAATTGCAGAACACTCGCCGGCCGTCGTGGCCGAGCGGTTCTAGGCGCTTCAGTCTGGAACCGCGCGACCGCCACGGTCGCAGGTTCAAATCTTGCCTCGGGCGCGGATGTGTGTGTTGTCCTTAGGTTAGTTAGGTTTAAGTAGTACTAAGGGACTGATGACCTCAGAAGTTAAGTCCCATAGTGCTCTGAGCCATTTGAACCATTTTTAAGCAGAACACTCACTGGAAGCAGTCGCATCCATTAAATACGAGGACGTTCAATAAATATGCAACATTTTTTGTCTCGGCCAATTTCGGTTGAAGAAAAGGCGGAATTTGTTGCGGTACATCGTGGAATATTTACGCTTCAGCCCCTATAGTTTCATGAAGTCCCGATAGGTGGCGGCGTTATACGTAGCTTCAAAATGGCGTCTGTGACGCAACTGCGTTCCAGGCAGAAAGCTGTCACTGAGTTTCTTTTGGCGGATAGCCAGAGCATCGCATATATTCGTAGGCGCTTGCAATGTCTACGGAGAACTAGCATTAAAAAAAAATCACGGTGAGTCGTTGGGCGAGGCGTCTGTCATCATCGCTACAAGGTTGCGCAAACATGTCCGATCTCCGGCTTGCCAGCCGAACATAGCTGTGACTCCTGGAGGAGGGGGAGGAGGAGGAGGGGAAGGGGGAGGAGAGGATTAGTGTTTAACGTCCCGCCGACAACGTGTTCATTAGAGACGGATTAAAGAATGACTGGGAAGGAAATCGGCCGTGCCCTTTCAAAGAAACCATCCCGGCGTTTGCCTCAATTAAGTTAGCAAAATCACGAAAAAGCTAAATCAGGATGGTTGGACGCGACTTTGAACCGTCGTCCTCTCGAATGCGAATCCAGCTTGTAACCACTGCGCCACCTCGCTCGCTGCGGACACTCTCATTCGAGGTGATCGACGAATCACAATTAAAAATCTCGCTGCTCAACTGAATATCACTGTTGGTAATGCTGACACGTCTGGTCCCTTCACCCCCCTCAAACCAACCAACCAATGCTGACACATCCATCCAACAATAGGGATAGTCAAAAGTGTTGGTCTATTGGGTTCCTCACCGCCTTAAAGAAAACCATAAAGAACAATGAAGGACCAGCTGCGCGGAATTGCTTGCACGTTACAAGGCTGATAGTGAAAATTTTTTTGTCCAGCATCGTCCCAGGCGATGAAACATGGGTTCATCGCTTCGAACCAGAAACAAAACGGAATGGAGTAGCACTACACTACCTCTCCTCCGAAGAAAAAGTTCAAATTCACACCCTCAGTCGGTAAATTCATGGCGACGGTCTTCTGGGACTCCGAAGGGGTTATTCTCTTTGATGTCGTCCGTTGTGGTCCAACGATCAACTCTAAGGTGTACTGTGCTATCCTCAGGAAACTGAAGAAACGGGCTTCAGCGTGTTCGTCGCCACCAAAATCCAAACGAACTTCTCCTTCTCCATGACAACGCAAGGCGTCAAATAAGTCTGTGCACGCGAGAGCAGCTCACAAAACTTCATCAGACTGTTCTTTCTCATCAACCCTACAGCTTTGATCTCACCTTCAGAATTCCATGTATTTGGCCCAATTTACTTACTTACTGAACGCCCCTCGTAATATACGTAAGGCGCGATTTAAAGTGGAATGGCCACATAAAACCAATCACAGATACGGTAGATGCCAGCTTGAAATTTGAACCATCATCAATAATTGTAGTCCACTCACTCATTCGACGAATACTTGACTATAGCTCGGTAGCCTGGGACCCGTAAGGAGAAGAATTCATAGGGGAAATTGAGAAATCAAAAGAAGAGCAGCGTGTTCCTCTAAAGGTTCATTTAGTATGAACGAAAGCATCACGAAGATACTCAGCCAACTCCAGAGCCAAACAAATATTTGAAGGGCAAAGTGAACAGGATCAACATTTCTGTTTATACGAGGGAGACTTAAGAGCAGCCAGAATTCCTCTGGTCCAAGATTTGGGCGGTAGTGGCACGTTTTCTTTTCAGGAGTGCGTATTAAAAACTGCGGTAAAGCAGTTGGCTACCGGTTTGGCAAAGCTGTTTCTCGTATTCGGGCGATATTGCAGTTGCGTGCATGACAGAACAACGTGTTAAAGTTACGTTTCCTGCCAGGAAACTGCCACCCTGCTTCGGGAAGTGTGCAGGGGAGGAAACGTGAAACGGGCCATGGATTTACGAATGTTTCTCAGTATTTTTGTAAAGGCAGACGTCCCTCCGCTTAGAAAATGGACGAGAATATTGCAGACCAAAGAAATCCCTGATATATTTGTACAGTATATATTTGTACAGCACAGATCAATTAATGACCGGAATATTCTGGAACTTGTCAGCACATTTTGCCTAAATAACAACAACAAAAAATGGTTCAAATGGCTCTGAGCTCTATGGGACTTAACTTCTAAGGTCATCAGTCCCCTAGAACTTAGAGCTAATTAAACGTAACTAACCTAAGGACATCACACACATCCATGCCCGAGGCAGGATCCGAACCTGCGACCGTAGCGGTCGCGCGGTTCCAGACTGTAGCGCCTAGAACCCCTCGGCCACCCTGGCCGGCTCTAAATAACAGTCAAGTCAATTAACACTGCTTTTGAAGAATCCTTAAGGGCTACGAGACGGATTATAATGGTTTTATTGTCCAGTAATCAAGCAAGGGAGACTAGTGTTTAACGTTTGGTTAACCTCGAGGTCACTGGAGGAGCATGAACTCTGATAAGGGAATGATGGGGAAGGAAATCTAGCGCAGACTACTGTCGTTCTACAGAGTCACTGCACCGTCAAAAGCTCAAGCTTTCGTGCCAGCTAATTAGGTCAGAGACTGCAAAGGGCTTGCAAGAGCGGCTGTACGGAATGACTACTGCCTTGCACAGAGATTATAAGACGAGCATCAACAAAACTAAAACGACGGCAATAGAATGTGGTCCAGTTAAATCAAGTGATGCTGACAGAACAAGAATAGGAAATGAGATACTACAAGTTTTGCTACTTTTCTATCTGTTTTGCTATTTTGCCAGCAAAATAACTGACGATTGGCGAAGTGGAGAGGGTAAAAAATTGTAGACCGGCAATGGAAATAGTTGCGTTTCGGGGAGAAACTTGTTAATATCGAATATAAATTTGTGTTATGAAGTTTTTTCAGACGATATTTGAATGGAGTGTAGCTTTGTACGACAGTGAAATGACGATAAGCAGTTCAGACAAGAAGAGAATTGAAGCTTTTGAAATGAGGTGCCACAGAAGAATGTTGAAAATTGTGTAGGCAGATCGAATAACTACTAAGAAAAAAAAATTATAGCACGACTTACTAAACAAGGAATCGGTTGATATGACACATACTGAACCATTAAGGAATCGTCAGTTTGGTAATGAAAGGAAACAAGTTCAAATGGATGTAGCTGGTGGCAGTTATTCAGAGAGAAGGTGGTTTGCAGAGGAAAAATGAGTCTGGAGAGATGCTTCAAACCAGTTTTTGGAATGAAGATCTCAATAAAAACAACGACAACAGCAGCTCAGTTTTAAAAAAAAAGTACTCAAACTTTCTTGTAGAATGAGAGATATTTTCGAATACGTCGTTGTTGGTCATAACTCAATTTGAATACGCCTATTTTGCGTCTTATTACACTCATTTCTCTTCATAATTGATGCATAACACAATTTTTGCACGAAATTTACATCAATGTGTAGCGCTTCGATAACTGGAGTTGGACGTGATTGACTTTGGTGGAGCTACTGTCTATGCCGCTCCACGCCTTCATGTCCAGGATGTTTTTCTTCGAAAGAGCGTGGAGATTAATTTGTGATACGCAGGTTCCTATCAGCACTGTGAACTGAGATGGGTCCTCATTATAATAGATTTAAGTTGTTTTAACGCTCAACCAGGTCTCGTACTACGAGGCATTTCCGTATAAAGAAGTTGACTGGGACGTAGAGTCACTTATACGGCAGATGTCCTAAACCTTCTTAGCTGAAGATGGATGATGATGGCTTCTGTTACCTGGTTGTTCTCGGACTTGTGTGTTAGTGACATAGTTCAAATTATCAGAATTGCTTTAAAAGTTTGCAGCTGGAAGCGGTCAATTTTTTTTAATGTCATGGCGATACAAGATCCACATTTGACAGCTATATAGTAACGTAGAAATGACAGCAGCCTGACATAACACTGGATTGGTAACAAATTCTAGTAAGGAAGTATCCCACCTAGAACAGCTAAAATCTGGAGATGTGCATCCTACCACCCATTTGTTTGCAAAGCCCTGCATTTATCTGTAAACTTCAGCATTTATCTGTTTGACTCTGAATTTCTGTACAAATGGTGTTTCAATAGTAATGAATCTAAAGCTTATGGAAGCACGAGTCTGAAGAAAAAATATCGTGTAACATGCAGTTATTACCAGCAGATTCACACGAGTCGTAAATGAGGTATATTTGGCAAAAAGCTAAATATTTGGCTGAAATATCATCTTATGTTAACACACATAGTACTTCGTCATGTTCTTCCACTCTAAGTTGCTATGCTGTAATATGATTTTCCCTTATTAGCCTTCGGAGTACAAATGTTTCTGCTAAATAATACGTCATTTATGCTTCTTGCGAATTTATGGCCCTAACTGTCTTCTAAAGGATTCGTCAATATCCAAACATCGATGCACACAAATGCTGAACTATACATGTAAATGGCCTTGATGGGTGGGTGGTAGATCAAGCGCTGTATCTTAAAACAGTTTTTATTCGGTTCTAGCCGTTCCAACTGGAGTACTTGCCTTGTAAGTAAGAAACGATGTGATAGTCTCCCAACGGTTGTATCGGTCGTAAATATCCTCTTCTCCAAATCACGTATGCAGGTGCTATCATTGAGTACTCCCCTGATAGTAGCAATGAAACTGCCCTACTGCTGTGTCTAAAATGTGAATGTTGTGCTCTGGGATGATTGTATCTGGGGCATTTTTAGCAATAAATTCTATTTTTTGCAATTAATGGTAGGTCCAAATCGGCCAAACACAGCTATAACATTTCACCGACTGTTGTAGATCTTCTGGTATGGGAACATGGGGTCTTGCGTTATCCGTATAAGCTTCGTTAGTTTCATGACCTTGCTCAGGTTTTTTGCTCTTAGTGTGTAAAGTAATTCCTCAAATAAGCTGATATCTGAGATCATGACCTGGATTATCTGGTGATATTCCACATTCATGAAACTTTACTGCCAGGCATAAATTAAATACGCATTGCGCGCAATATGCCATATGATCTAAGATTGTGGACGCTGTTCCTACACATGTACTGCACTACTTTTTAAGGTCGTTTTTTACGATTCCACATTCTTGCACAAACCAAATAAAAGTTGATAAAAATACTTCATTTAATAAAATACTTTCTATTTTTTCCTGATTGTTTATATTACCATGTAGAACGTTGCCAAAATAACAACTGCATAGAAATAAATATGTTACATTACTTAAGAGTACAATAAACGTTCAAGGAATGGTATAATGACAAAGAAAAAATTCGTAGTTATTGTAAACGTGGGACACAAATATAAATCAAAATTTTCAATAGAGATAACCATTATAGTTTAAGAATCGATAGATCAGAAGTTGACATGTTTATCTTTGTTTGGTTCCCGTGTGTAGGATCGACTCTGTACTAGAAAATGGGCTCATAACGCGAAACCTAGGTCGTATTATAATAATAACAGACTTTGTGGAATAAGTATAAATAAGTGTTTCGTTTAATTAATACATGAACAATGTTTTATAAAATAAACTTGGAATAATTTTAACAAAAGTGGTGTTACAAACTCTCCAAGAAGTACAGATAAATGTACTGAAGTATTTCAAACAATAATAAAAATCTTTGAACAGATAATATCGGTAGGGAGTATTGAATTCGGCTGTGTGATGAAGAGACTTTCTTTACTTTAGAAGGTAAACAGGGAGGATCCAAAGTAGACAACAGTTAATTCGTAGACGATAGGATATGCTGTAAGTTTAAAAGCTAATAATGAACAACTTAAGACTGGTGTTGTCACCAGTAACAACTGTACGCTCTACTAAAACGCATCCCTAAAAAACAATAATAATGCTTTCGTAAGTCTCATGTTGTACAAAAAGGTTCATAAATCATATTTTCACCCGTCCAAAGGACTGCCAGTTATCTTCTTCACAAGGTGTCGACATCAGAAAGCGACCAACATACCTGTAAGAAGAAAGAAAACAAAATCAGTCAGGATTTGAATACTAAAGCACAGAGCACAAGGATCTTCGACAGAGCAGCCACGCTACTTTGTCAGATGATACTCCTACAAATTCCGGATGGAAGTGGTTTTGCTTATCAGTGAATATACTGAGATAAGAAGCTAAAAGTGCAAGCTGCACGAAGAGCGGATGTACTTCGGCTCCACCATACCCACTGCTGCACGTAGCAGTCTTACACTTTCATTGCTCAGGTACACTGAAACAAATAACAGTTAACGTAATCTATCCACCGACCGATGACACTCAGTAGCTAGACTCGCTGTTTCTCGTTGCTGAAATGCAATTAGTAGATACTACAGTCTGTTATCACGGGGAAGAAAGCACTGGGTTCTTGCCTGATATCCTACTGCTGAGCGCTCTTGCCGTGACACTCTCCGAGCTCAAATGTAATGTATCCAGAACGGGATGATATCCTCCACGCCGACGAGCAGGGATTCCGAAAACGACCATGTGGAACCCAACTCGCGCTTTTCTCGACATCCTGAAAGCCGTGTATCGAGGTAGTCGAATAGATGCAGTATTTCTCGACACACAAGGAGACCACACGGCGATCGGATTTTTTAATTTTTTTTATATTCATGGTAGGTGAAATTCAGAACTCAAATATCAATCAATCCAAGCACTTAACTGCAACTCTAAAAATTGTCGACTTTGAAGTTTCCCGGGCGTCTTTGATACCCTAACGAACGTAACGTCGATTTCTCGACCTCGAAAGGCAGTCTGGCTCTCTGGTAGGTTGCTTACCTGCCACGTGGCAGAGACGGGAGAGAGGCTGCTCTGTTCGATTTCCAGCTGATGCAAATTTTTAAACAAATATGCGTGTTCCACGAGCGTCTGCGTGAAATTTAAAATAGGTAAAGATGGGAAAAAATCAGTAGCCGATACTGGTAATCGCTAGATCGCTTGATCGCTAGTTCGAATATCGTTTTGGTCATCTTTTTTTCGTTTTTTCTCCGTTTAGTTCGAAAGGCTACATCATTTAAATATTAAATTCATTAAATCTGTGATAACTGACACATATCTAATAGTCATTTTTATGAAAAATGTACGTTTTATTATTTCTAATTACATATTGCACACAAACATATCGCATTTCTGGATCTCGTGGAGAGGATGTACACTTTATGGAGCATGTGGTAGTTCGCACATACATGGTAGTTCGCACATACATTACTGCAAATTCTGTGAGGGCAGTACAATGAAATGGCAAAGGCCTGTTGTATTGCTTTAATGATATTCCCTTAAAGAGTTCCATTGAAATCTCCACTTAATTTTATTAAGTAGGCTTTAAAATTAAAAAAACAAAAGTGCATCACACAACTGAATGAATACTGTTAAATTACCAGCAAAATCCCTGTATTATTTCCATGAACTTCTACCACTCAAGTTTCAAAATGCTAATCATTACAAGTTCTAAAAATGTCAATGTTTCTATATTTGTATCTTTTCTTCGTTAATGTATTTGTTTCAAATCCTGTGTACCCACTTAATGAGCGATTCGATTGGATGTAGGTGGAGTCAAAAGTACATTTTCTAGGGCTGTTTCAGATATTAATACAAGAAACGCCTATATAGAAGATAAGAAGTACAAAATAAAGAACTGTTCGATCAGCAACAGGATATCACAGAAGATAACTAACACAATGTTTGTAAAATAAGGAATACAACATGAATAAATAATAAGACAGGTTAGCAGATACTTAAAAGAAAATGGTGACTTTCTAAAAATAAATAATAATCTTTGAGTTTTAATACTAAATTCATGATTAATAGATTTTACTGAATAGCATTATAACGTGTTATATTAAATAATTGCTTTGGTTAGAGTCAAAAGTACGCTGGCACAAGGTTGTTCCCACGCAACCCGCCCAAATCAGGAAACCTAGTCCATGAGCATTAAATTACAATAGATGGTAGGTCTACGGAGCTGCAGGTTTAACAATGACCGATAGGAATTACTCTTGTTGGTTTAGACATATATTTAAAGTGTATACTGATTTTCTGTTAGGAACTGCTGTATAAGATGTTACGTTTTAACGGCAGATTTAATTTGAGGAGGGTCAGTGCTGACATGTATCTAAGAGTCATTTTCACGACAACAGTCGTCTTCTCATTTCTAATTATAAACTGTAAGCAAAAATCCATTTTTCATTACAAATATAAATTCTTAATCAACAATTTTTTATAAAAGATTGTTAATCAAGATTGTTCAGCAATTAAAAACATTAAATTTTTCCATCTTTATGTATTTTACTCTCCACGGAAATGCTTGTCCAACATGCACCTTTTTCTTAGTCCGCCCCGATAACTGAGTGGTTACCGTGACGGATTGCCGTCCTACGGGCCCGGGTGCGATTCCGGGCTAGGTCGGAGATTTTCTCCGCTCAGGGACTGGGTGTTGTGTTGTGTTCATCATCATTTCATCACTATCCGGCGCGCAGGTAGCCCAATGTGGCGTCGAATGTCATAAGACCTGCATCAAGGTGGACGGACCTGCCCCGCAAGGGGCCTCCCGGCCAATGATGCCAAACGCTCATTTCCATTTACCTTTTGTTTAAAAATTTACCTCTCACAAGGAATGCGAGCTATCCCGCCCCTCGAAATAATGACACAGCTTTAGTATATTACAGATGCTCGGAAAACTTCAGAATCCTTTTTCTCGAGACTTTTTGCGAGCTGCATCAAACTGCTTTGTGCGAGTGACATTTTAGTTCTGAGCTTCACCTAACGTAAGCATGAATATAACACACCAAAAACCGATAGCCGTGTGGTGTACTTGTCAGTACCACCCTTACGCTTATTTTCGAATGTACCGCTGGATGTGGTAACAACGGAAGTTTATCAATGGATACAGAGAGCACAGCATGTTACCTAGGACGAAAAGTCATCTACATATGTAGAATTAACTTCAGGCGTGTCCCAGGGACCACTGCTGTTCATTTCATACATTAACGACCTCGCGGAATGGGCTGCGCAATCCGTGACATGGCGCCTCAAGCCGCGAGGCCACTCCGCGGTGTTTATAAATTAGTTATATGAAAGTAACCATTAATTGTGAAAAAGGTAAAAAACTAACAGAAACGTTTGATGCAGCGCTGAATGCAGTACGTCTTCACGTTTTATTTAAAGATTTTCAGAGTGGCTACCTTCTGTAACGCGACAAATGTCGCTTCTGTGAACAGTTTCCTGCCAAATACTATGAAGCAAGTCTTGATGTATGGCGGCAACTGCGTGTGATATCCGTTGTCGCAACTCGTTGACGTTTCCCGAAAGTGGAGAAACAAACAATTTGTCTTTAATGTAACCCCATACACAGAATTCCATTGGGGTCAAATCAGATGATAGTGGTGCCCAAGATGCTGTTCCCACACGTCCAATCCAATTCGGCACATTCCTACGGAGATACGAGAAAACTTCACGTTGATAATGTGGTGGCGCGCCATCTTGCTGGAATATAAACTGTGTCCATATCCTGTTGTAATGGAGGCATTAGATAATGTTCAAGCATGTCCAGGTATGATATGCCAGTTACAGTTGATTCGGCCCGTAAGAAAGGATTGTAAATCTTGTTACAGCTTGCAGCGATGAAACCTTTACCTTAGGCGAGTCCCGTACGTGTTCGATTACGTGACGTGGTTTCTGTCCACGCAATATCCGAAGATACCTTGAATTGTCTCGACTTGGATTCATGAAACCGTAAACAATACAGCGCACGCTCTACACCGTTATACGACTCCATGATGAATGTTGGAATAACTCATAGGTGTATGCCTTAGCGGGAATGAAACTTGAAGATTTGCTGCATTCAGTGCTGTGTCAAACATCTCTGTAAATTATTAACCCTTTTCACAAATAGAAGTTACTTTTGTGTACCTAATTCATAAACACTCTGTATTCCATGGCATGTGCGAAAAGCTACAAGCTTTTAAGGGCATGTATGAGTCTACGCAGAGGGTCGTCAACACTTTAGGCAACAGGCGCTATTTAAGGTTTTCTTCCCCATTCGATCCATATTACAGGAAAAATTCGAAAATGGAGGTCAAACCCAGGATTGGATCAAAATTCAATTGAAAAGTGATGAAAAGGAAAAGCAGAGCAGAACCAAAGGAAGCAGCCGGGTCATCCCTACATCAGAGAGAAAGAATGAGAGTAGTCGAACAAGGAAGACTGCAGTGCAAGAAAGGAAGCTTGGGGCCACGTGCTCGCCGCAAAATCGGATAAAGAGCCAGAAACAGCACTGTGAGTCGTCGTCTCTTTTTCCAAATGTTTCATTTCTCTTCTGTTCCAGTTTACCCACAGCCCACGTTCCATTACATACAAAGCTATACTACAAACATACATTCTCAGAAATTTCCTCCTCTAATTAAGGACTACTTTTGATACCAGTAGCCTTCTCTTGGCCAGGAATGCCCTTTTTGCCAGCGCTAGTCTGCTTTTTTTTGTCCTCCTTGCTCCGTCCATCGGTCGTTATTTTTGCTGCCTAGGCAGCAGAATTCCTTAACTTCGTCTACTTCGTGACCCTCAATTGTGATAAGTTTCTCTCTGTTAGTTCTTCTACTTCTCATTACGTTCGTTTTCCTTCGATTTACTCTCAGTCCCTATTCTACAGTCATTACACAGTTCATTCCATTCATCAGATCATGTAATTCTTCTTCACTTACACTGAGGACAGCAATATCATCATCGAATCCTATCATTGATATCCTTTCACCCTGAATTTTAATCCCACTCTTGAATCTTTCTTTTAATTCCCTCTTGTTTCTTGTGCATATTGTATATTACTCGTCTTTCCCTATAGCTTTCTCAGAAATTCAAACGTCTTGCACTATTTTACATTGCCGAACCATTTCCAGGTAGACAAATCCTATGAATGTGTCTTGCTTCCATTATCAGCCAAAAAAGAGAACTGCCCCTCTGGTGCCTTCATCTCTTCTAAGGCCAAACCGATCGTCATCTAACAGATCCTCAATTTTCTTTTCCATTCATCTGATATACTATCCTTGTCAGCAGCTGGGATGCAGGAGCTGTTAAGCTGATTGTGCAATAATTCTCGCACTTGTCGGCTCTTGCCATCTTCGCAATTCTGTGTATGATCTTTTCGGAAAATCTGATAGTACATCGCTTGGTTCAAGGGTTCTACACGCGAACATGAATAGTCATTTTGTTGCCATTTACCCAATGATTTTAGAAATTTCGGTGGAATATTATCTTAAATTGGAAAGAACACATAGAAAATGTGGGGAAGGCGAACCGATGACTGCGTTTTATCGGCGCAACATTTAGGAGCTGCAACAGATGTACTAAATAGACTGCTTACACTACTCTTGTCGGCCATCTTTTGGAGTAGTGCTGCGGGGTGTGGGATCCTTACCAGATAGGATTAACGGAGTATGTCGAGAAATTTCAAAGAAGAGCAGCACGTTTTGTACTATCGAGAAAAAGGGGAGATACTGTCACTGACATCATACAGGATCCGGGGTGGGGATCATTAGAACAATGCGAAATTAATTTTGTTAACCCCGACCTACATAGGGAGAAACGTTTATCATAATAAAATACGGCAAATCAGAACTCACACGGAAACATATAAATGTTCTTTTTTTCCGTGCGCTTTTCAAGCGTGGAATAATAGAGAATCATTGTAAAGGTGGTTCGATGACCCTTCTTTCAGGCACTTAAGTGTGATTAGCAGAGTATCCATGTAGATGTAGATTCTGCTTTATTTGTATCTCAAGTCTTCCAGAGTTCTTTTAAATTCTGACTAATACTGGATTCTCTCTGTCTTCGTTATCGACTCAATTTCTTCTTCTATCATTTTATCACGTCATGAGATAAGTTCTCCCCCTTCCCTCGTCGTGGCTTTCAATAGTATTCTCTCCACCTATCCGCTCTTTCCTCTGTGTTTAATAGTGGAATTCCGAGTGCACTCTTAATGTACCGTCTTGTTTTTAATTCCACCGGGGGTTGCTTTGACTTTTCTATATGCTGAGTCAGACCGATGCGTTATAATGCTTTCCCAGTAACGAGCCACGTCTAAAATGTATTGCCTTGTTTTTATGAATTCACTTTGCATATAAAACGAAGAGCAATGCGCACTTTGCATACTGTGGGCGGTGGTCTGTTTCCCTCCAGCGGCACAAAAACAGACCACACCTACCACCTCGTGGCTTCCATTGATCTTGTGTGAAGATGGAGGAGGAACCACTAAGGAGGTTACGTGCTAGTGCACCGAACGAAGCAAAACGAATTAGTTTGAAAACAGTGAGGTCAACATCTTCAAAACTGTCAAAAGGAAAAAGGACTGATCTTACGGCACTGCAGGCTGCTAGATATACTAGAGTAGCAGGATATTTTTATTACTAGCGTCATTTTCTCCTCTTCTGCATGAGATGTTAGAAATATGGTTTGAATGTATCTGTTTCGACTAGATTGTTAGATAATGGCGTGTTGGATATAGCACTCTGTGTTCATAGCGGAGTGGAGGATCACGGACCGGAATATAGACTGGTCCACCCAGAAGAGACCGTAAGGTCCGTCTGCTTCAACAGTCTTATCCGACGGATAGATCGCCATCATTGGAACTTCATTCCGTAAAACATCTCTGGCGAGAGTTTGAATTAGGACCCCCATAATGTAGAAATATACGCTATTATCTCTCACGCTCTTTTCCTATTACGATGGTGAAAAATAGTTCCAAATAATGGCAAAGTACTGACTGCGACAAAGAACACCTAAAGTAGGCACGTAAGTCAGTATTTCAATACACATAACTTTTAATTATCAGTGTGAGGCCCGTATGAGACAGTGCAATGATATATACAACACTACGGCACAGCAAAAAAAGAAAAAAAAAGCCAGTAGGCGTTCGGAAATGTCGCAGTCACGTCTGGTGTGTAGGGTTGGAGCGACGCGAGTAGGTGGCGCTGCGGTGAATCAGCGTTACACAAGCTGCTACAGCTACAGCTACATGCACAGGGGGCCTTGAGGAGAGCCGTATCAAGCAGCAGCGCTAGCAGCGGCCGCAGGCGGTAATACGGGGACAGGCGTCCCGTGAGTCTTCGCGGAGAAAACCCGGATCTCTAATTTCGTATTAACAGGGAGGAGCAGCCTGCCTAAAATACGATATTTCTTCAGGGATTGCCGACCCAATGAAGTTCGTCTCTAAAGAACATAAATGGACCTCGTGTCCACGAACATTAGTTAAGTTCTGTAATTCAGCCACAAAGACGGGAGCTTACACACCTCTTGCACATAACGCCGAACGTTAAACGGGCGTTCATTGGAGGAAACACGCCATAAATTCATTCTCTGAAACACGATCTGTCCAGACACTCAACAGCCGTCTCTAGTAACCTCTGTGCCTTTTTATTATACACGGTCCAGTCACATTGTGGCCACACCTTATGTTCGACATAAACTTGCAATAACCACTCACGACAGGCGGCAGTGGAGGGTATATAAGGCGTGTCTGGGGGGGGGGGGGGCGGCACGAAACAATGCAGTCGCTGTCGTAATGCGAGAACGGAGCGATTTTTCTGGCGCCCAAAAGGGGATGATCTATAGCTTTCGGACCAAGGGTGGAAGCACTTCCCAAACGGCTTAGTTCATAAACTGTCTGCATGCCGCGGCGGTTAAAGTATACCGTGCATGGCAAAATGGCGCTATCCAAAACCGGCTGCAGAGATGTGTACGGCCACATATACGTGCAACTGTTGAGCAACTTACCGTCAAGATCAATCAAGGGGCTACCAAGTGTTCTCCTCAAAGAACGTTGCGGTGTATCAGTAAATAAAGTCCTCGTCCTACTTTAAAACTATCAACACCTCATCCTCTGTTTTGCTTCTTCATACTACCGCCCGTCCACCAAAGTGTTCCCTTTCTGTAGTCGTATCATAGATCTCATCTGCATCATTCTATCCCGTAGTTTTGTACATAAGTATGCGGCTCCAGCTGATTGCACTGCACCACCAACCGTACTACAGTATTCCAGAGAGGTCGCAGGGTACATGAAGAAACAACATTCCCAACTATGTCAGAAAATATTATTTTTGTACACCTATAAATACTTTATGTATCTGCGACCTATTATTATTATTATGAGACAGAAGCACTACCATGAGCAGCAGCAGCAGCAGCAGCAGCAGCAGCAGTAGTAGTAGTAGTAGAAGTACAGTTAGTATTAACGTCATTACAAGGGACATCCAAATGAAAACTAGACAGAAGGAAAATGTAAGTAAACTGTTTATTGTTTCAAAAGTAATCGCATACCTGTTCATAAATTTATCTCGCTATGAGAGAAAAGATAGTCAACGCCTTCACGGAAAAGTGTTTGCGGTTGCCCACGTAACCTTGATAGTATCCAGGCGTGCACCTCTACGTCCGAAGCAAATCGATGGCTACGAATGTCTTTATTCAGGGCTCCATGGCTTCACGGCTCCATGTTGCCAAGGTTGTGTCGACTACGCTGCAGAAGTTTCGCTGGGAACTCCTTACACATCCTCTGTACAGCCACGATCTCCATATTTTTTGAGCCCGGAAGAAAGTCAAAACACTCTTGGCAACATTTGGGCCCTTAGCGCTGGAGCTGTGAAGAGACATTCGTGGCCGTAGGTTTGGTTCGGACGAAGAGATACATGCCTGGATTCAATCAAGGTTCCGTAGGCAACCGCAAACATTATGAAGACGTTGACCATCCCGTCGCACATTGTCTCAGGTGTATTAACAGTTCAATTACTTCTTTTTGACCTTTCTCGTTTTCATTTGACTGCTACTAATGCTCCTTAGGCGGTACTATTTATTCACGTTATCTCTACATACATTCAAATCGCTTTTAACTTTATTAATATTATTTAATTACTATTTGTCATACTAAAATTATTATTTCTTAGGCAACTCTGATGTACAAAAAAGTAATGTATGTGTGAAATCCTGACCCTATTCATGAGAGGATCTGAAGGCCCTAATCTGATCAGGTTAAACAAATACACACATCAAAAAAAGTTTTCCATCACCTCGGTTCCGAGTGTTCCGGAACCTGTACAGTAAATCGAAATAAGATCAACACAAACATAATTTCCGCCCTTATCATTCTTCATGAAAACCACACATTGCATGTTCTACCACCATACAGCGAGACCTTCAGAGGTGGTGGTCCAGATTGCTATACGCACCGGTATACCTCTAACACCTACCAGCACGTCCTCTTGCATTGATGCATGCCTGTATTCGTCGTGGCATACTATCCACAAGTACATCAAGGCACTGTTGGTCCAGATTGTCCCACTCCTCAATGGCGATTCAACGTAGATCCCTCAGAGTGGTAGAGTGGTTGGTGGGACACGTCGTCCATAAAGAGCCCTTTTCAATCTATTCCAGGCATGTTCGACAGGGTTCATGTCGGGAGAACATGCTGGCCACTCTAGTCAAGCGATGTTGTTATCCTGAAGGAAGTCATTCACAAAATGTGCACGATGGGGGCGCGAACTGTCGTCCACGAAGACGAAGGCCTCGCCAATATGCTGCCGATATGGTTGCATTATCGGTCGGAGAATGGCATTCACGCATCGTACAGCCGTTACGGCGCCTTCCGTGACCATCAGCGGCGTACGTCGGCCCCACATAATGCCACCCCAAAACAGGAGGACAGTTGTCTAAGGCGTTCACCTTACCGGGTTGCCTCCAAATACGTCTCCGACAGGTGTCTGGTTGAAGGCATATGCGACAGTCATCGGTGAAGAGAACGTGATGCCAATCCTGTGCGGTCCATTCGGCATGCTACTGGGCCCATCTGTACCGCGCTGCATGGTGCCGTGGTTGCAAAGATGGACCTCGCCATGGACGTCGGGAGTGAATTTGCGCATCATGCAGCCTATTGCGCACAGTTTGAGTCGTAACACGACGTCTGTGGCTGCACGAAAAGCATTTTTCAACATGGTGACGTTGCTGTCAGGATTCCTCCGAGTCATGATCTGTAGGTAGCGGTCATCCACTGCAGAGTAGACCTAGGGCGGCCTGAGCGAGGCATGTCATCGACAGCTCCTGTCTCTCTGTATCTCCTCCATGTCCAAACAACAACGCTTTGGTTCACTCCGAGAGCCCTTCCTGGTACAAAGTAACAATGTAGACGCGATCTAACCGTGGTATTGACCGTCTAGGCATGGTTAAACTACAGACAACACGAGCCGTGTATCTCCTTCCTGGTGGAATGACGAACTGATCGACTGTCGATTCCCCTTCGTCTAATAGGGGCTGCTCATGCATGGTTGTTTACATCTTTGGGCGAGTTTAGTGACACCTCTGAGCAGTCAAAGGGCCCGTATCTGTGATACAATATTCACAGTCAACGTCAATCTTCAGCAGTTCTGGGAACCGGGGTGATGCTAAACTTTTTTTTTATGTTTATATACAAGGCTTGGTTCATTCCAGTCCCATCTTTGTCCAACACCCAGTTCTGTCTGAACCTCTTCATCAACGAGACGCCAAACCTGAATGTTTATCCATGTTTTTTGCCTTAAGATGCTCGTGTTGATCGATACATTTAGAACAAGTTACGAGAGTGTTACATCACATTAACTATTATGGCTTCTATTTAAGGAATGTGCGCCATCATGATACGTTGCAAGAAAGTTATTTCGAGCGTTCCGACAGGGTCATTATACTTAGATACAGCCGATGGGTAAAATAAATCCTTTCCAGTGGGCTCGCAGCTTGCATGAGGTCGAAGAATGACACATTTTAAGTACAAGATTTTTGTTGCACTGTTTGTTTATTTACTCACAGTGATACAAGTTACACGACGAACTTGTTTCGGCGATTTGCCATTACCAAATGTACCTGTGAAGATGGTATAATAGGTATAATATTGTTCCTCAAGTGTATGGTAGCCTGTCTCTATATGTGGCACCTTACACTTGTCTTAGATCGGTTGTCTTTTTGTTATGGTACGATCACGTTATTTATATGTTTACTTTTTATTTGCATGATGTCGTCAAGTTATTCTTTGACACTTCTCTGACAGCTTCGTTTCCAGTGATGCTATATGTGTACAACTGACTTTGTATTTCGTGGAATATCAGTGGTTACGTTTATCTTTCCAGAGATAGTATTTTCATGGTTTTTACGTACATGTTCTGTTGCCACAGTGTAATCTGTTGTATTGTATTCATCGGGATGGTTTACCCTTTTTCTTATATAATGTCAATGAAATTTTCGTGGTATTTTATATGTTTAAAATCTGTTTCTTCGTTGAGGATATATTCTGGGTATTTTTCTGTATGAGAGTAAATTTCCACAAATACGCTTATTTGAAATCAGTGATTGATAGAGTTTTAAATTTACCTCTCGATAATAATGCGATACAAAATGAAACGAAAATGCCACAGTACGTAGTGCAACGAAAAGAACTTCAACGCCCAAACAGTGCTAAAATTAGCGATATGAACAGCATACAAAATCAAAAACAGATGGTACACGTAAAGAAATAACATTAAAACAGAAGAAAAAAATCACAAAGGTACCTATGTTACCGCACCATACATGGGCCAAATATCGGAAAAGATGAATAACTTGTTTCAGAAATCAGAAATAAAATTAGCATTTCGTACGAATAACAACTTGAAGGCCAAATACGATAAACAAAAAATAATATATCCGCTTCTTCAAATCCAGGCATCTACAAACTTTCTTGTAAAGACTACAACGAATTTTATATCTGACAAAAAAGGTAGGAATTTCGGATTCTGATGTAAAGAAGACATACGTTATTTTGAAAGTAACCAATCCACATTTTACTTGCATTAAAAAACCACCAACATGATACAGAAAACGTTGAAAATGCCCTAAAAACTCTACACACAGTACCTAAAAGACATATAATGAATATTTTAGAGAAAATTGAGATATACACTCACACAGAAAAATACCCAGAAGATCTCTTCAACGAACAAACAGATTTTAAACATAAAAAATATCACAAATTATCATGAAAACACAAAACAATGGAACACTTGTCACCTACGTAAAAACCACAAAAATACTATCTCTGAAAAATTAAACGTAATAATCGACTTTCCAAGAAATAGAAATTTCATTGTAAACATATAACATCGCTCTAGGCGAAGTTGTCAGAAAAGGTGTCAAAAAATAACACAAGATTACGCCGTCGTGTAACTTGTACCATTGCGAGTACATAAATAAATAGTGTAGCAAAATAGTTCTAATTAACTCTTCAGGCTTTCCCGGCGAGATCTTGACATGTGGAATAATCGTGTCTACTGCCGGATGTTTGTGTCGCTCTGGCACAATATTTCGGCCACGTAACTCGTTGCCTTCTTCAGGTGCTACCTGAGACTGCCGTATTGGAGGATCTTGTCCAGTATTTATGCCCAGAGGGCGCTGGGTGCTCTCTCTGCCTGTAGGCAGCGCCAGGCGGGAGCGGACGGCAGAGAGAGCGCCGAGCGCCCACTGGGCATAAATACTGGACAAGATCTTCCAATACGGCAGTCTCAGGTAGCACCTGAAGAAGGCAACGAGTTACGTGGCCGAAACATTGTGCCAGAGCGACACAAACATCTGGCTGTAGACCCGATTATTCCACATGTCAAAATAGTTCTACTTAAACAAAATTGAGAACAGTTGAACAGTGTAATGCGGTGGTACTAGACACAGGAGTTACTGTGTAAACTCGAGCTTGCGAGGTGCAGATGTAAACCGAAAACAGGACCTCAGCAAGGCCGCCGTGTGTTATCTAACGCTGTGTCGCCGTTCCCGGCGAACTCGTCCAAGGCCAAGGCTACAGGCTGCGCGCTTCAGGCAGAGTCCGCGGTAGTTTCCCTGCGTCCCTTCTGCACCCTGGCGAAGCGCCTTGCGTTGCTCCCGGCACTAGCGGCTGGGCACTCCGAAGAGGCAGCGGCCACGTCAGAGTATAGGCGCACTCAGCGGGAATTCATCGGAGTGTCCACGTTACCTCAGCGCAACAGCTGGCGTCAGTGACGACACACTGTCTGGAAATTGCACCCACCTCCTTTAAAACATGGACGCACCAACCTCTACCTGGCAGACGCGTTCTCAGAAGCGAGTAACCGGGGATCTACTGACGCATTCTATCTCTACGTGTGCCTCTACACCTCATCTCCGTCAGATCTGCAGCATCCTCTCCGCTAACGACACGTGCTAGTTTCCGTTCCCCCATTCGCGTATCTCCAGGGTTGAAACCTTGTTCATCGTTATCGTCAACATCTTTATGGCGGACCAAAAAGTCTGTACCGTACAGACAGGAATTTAAGATCGTATTCCCATTTCTTCCATTAGCATCCAACATCCTTCCACCGAGTTTACACAGCAAAGCCTTTTTCGCAGGACTTTCGTCCTCCTTTCACGAAAGGTTGTAACTTTTCCGTCAGCAGCAACTATTTCCTAACCTATCTTTTTTTTAAGTTTTTGAAAGTGGATGCCGGCAGCGGTGGCCGAGCGGTTCTAGGCACTTCAGTCCGGAACCATGCGTCTGCTACGGTCGCAGGTTCGAATCCTGCCTCGAGCATGAATGTATGTGATGTCCTTAGGTTAGTTAGGTTTAAGTAGTTCTAAGTTCTAGGAGACTGATGACCTCAGCTGTTAAGTCCCATAGTGCTTAGAGCCATTTGAATCTTTTTTTAAAACGGATCAGATCGCCTTCAGTGCAGCTGAGTGAGTAATTAAAAGCCACGTCTAGGATGAGCTGCTGATGCCGCTATCTTGCTAAGTCAGCAGAAATGCCGACACAGCAAGCGCGGAGCGTCGGGTGCCTAGCGTCACGAAGTATGTTGACAAAGGTTCTCTCTGGTAATAAGTCTCCGAACAGATAACTGCGTGAATACAGTTATAGCAAAAGCAATTTATAGTTAGGATACTAAGACTCATGGAAAGTCTTAATACTAATAAAAAGACGCCACAGTGCTAGAGAAATGAATAATAAACACAATTTTGCAGTAATAACTGGAGAAGCAGGGAAACGAGAAGCAAAGCTGATCCTAGGGCTTTTTTTTAGAAGATTGGTTAAGGAAAGGCAAAGTTACGTTTACAGCATTTGTAGACTTAGAGGAAGCTTTTGATGACGTTGACTGGAATACCCTGTTTGAATTCTGAAGGTAGCAGGGGCAAAATACAGTGAGCGAAAGGCTATTTACAACTCGTACAGAAACCAGACTACAGTTACAAGAGTCGAGAGGCATGAAAGGGAAGTAGTGGTTGAGACGAGAGTGGAACAGGGTTGTAGCCTATCCCATATTTTATTCAATCTGTACACTGAGTAAGCGGTAAAGGAAACCAATGAAAAATTTGGAGTAGAAATTAAAGTTCAGGGAGAAGAAATACAAACAATGAAATTTGCCTACGACATTGTAATTCTCTCAGAGACAGCAAAGGACTTAGATGTAGTTGAATGGAATGGACAGCGTCTTGAAAGGAGGATACAAGATCAACATCAACAAAAGCATAACGACGATAATAGAATGTAGTAGAATTAAATCAGATGACACCGAGCGAATTAGACTAGAAAACGAGACACTAAAAGTGTTAGATGAGTTTTGCCATCTGGGCAACAAAAAACTGATGATGATCGAAATAGAGAGGATGTAAAATGTAGACTGGCAATGGCAAGAAAAGCGTTTCTGAAGAAGAGAAACTTGTTAACATCGAATATCGATTTATGTGTTCGGAAGTCTTTTCTGAAGGGATTTTGCTCGAGTGTAGCCATGTATGGAAGTGAAACGTGGACGATAAGTAGTTTAGGGCAAGAGAACAGAAGCTTCTGAAAGCTGAAGATTAGATGGATAGATGACGTAACGAACGAGGAGATACTGAATAGGATTGGGGAGACAAGAAATTTGTGGCAAAACTTGACTAATCGAAGAGATCGGTTGATAGGACGCATTCTAAGGCATCAACGGATTACCAGTTTAGTATTGGAGGGAAGTGTGGGGGGGAAATACCGTACAGGGAGACCATGAGATGAATACGGTAAGCGGATTCAGAAAAATGTACGCTGCGGTAGTTACTCGGAGTTGGAGACCCTTGCACATGATAGAGTAGCATGGAAAGCTGCATTAAATCACCCTTTGCGCTGAAGAGCACAGCAACAACAACAACAACAAGTGGCGCTCACAATGTAACGTAATGCAAGAAATGTTTAGGAATATCTACGAAGAGCAATCCAAAGTCATAACAGTTCTTATGTTATTCAGTCTAATTAGAGCCTCCTTAGGTGATAACACATAGCAAAAATTTCTGTTTGTCTATGCTTTTCAAGCCTACTAGATTACACACAATAATTTTTACCGCCGTCCAATCTCTAGTGATGTAAATCATGAAGTCTCCCAAATCACCAAAATGCTTTATTGACAAATAAATATCCTGAAATATATAAGATAATCATCGAAGCAGAAGAAATTCTGAAATATAGGTTTACAAGTTTCTTCTAATGACATATTTAATGCGATAAGGTTGTATACATGTATACAATTGCTTACATGTTATCTGCCTCTTTGATTCCCAATGCAAGCTGGTGTCCTGTGTTACATTTTCGTCTTGTTTATTCGTTCCACTATAATGTGGATGTAAAATTTGTTTTATGCCGGTATCTGTCCTTGGTTGCGCTTATATAACTTCGTACCAAGGTTCCACTTAAACTAATGTACACTCCGAATTGCCAAAATAAACTGTAGTATAATATTTTCAGTGCTGAGATGGCTGTTTGGGCGCGTTCCGAAAACCAATAAATATAAAAAATATAAGCTGGTAATGCTTTTAGACTTACAAGGCGCTGTACTTCTGCATCTGTACAATCTCTAGAGATTTGTATTGCTGTAGCGTACTAGTACGCCATTTATTGATGTTCTTGCATATTACCAAAAATGGGTCTAAGCACTACGGGATTTAACATCTGAGGTCATCAGTCCCCTAGACTTAGAACTACTTAAACCTAACTAACCTAAGGACATCACACACATCCATGCCCGAGGCAGGATTCGAACCTGCGACCGTAGCGGTCGCGCGGTTCCAGACTGAAGCGCCTAGAACCGCTCGGCCACAACGGCCGGCGTATGTTACCGCAACACACATATTGTACAAAAGTTATTGTGGCAGACTTCATAATATTGTTAAAATGCGTGTTGAGCATCGCACATATGCACAAAAAAACTTTAAAAAATCCGCAATAGCCACTCACATGAACCTCACATGAACCAATATGGACACACTGTTTCTAACATCAATGACAACTTACAAATATTACATAGCAAAAACAAAGGCAGGAAAACGATCTCTTAGAGGAACTAGAAATATATACACATACCCTCAGCTAACCCCAACGTATTCTACATGAACAGCTGGAGCTAGCCAATAAACTTTTTCTAAATAATTTCCTTGGGCCGTACACAGAAATCAAACATAAATTGCACCCCTAACAATCACTCCACTGCAATTTGAGATACCCTATATGTCATTGTATAAATATAAACTACATAATTATGAAAAAATGTGTCGCTCCCACCCCAACCTCCAACTTTTTAATTCTGTACTTCTGCAATTAACTTATAAACTGTAGTGTTATCCAAATATCTGTATATATAATTTGTGTACATATGTATCTACTTTATAATATGCAACTGGTTGGCCCTGAAGTATTTCGCCAATAATTACCACTGGCAGTACAATAAAATATCTTAGTAAAAACAATTTATCCTATTGTCTTTTAATAATAAGTTTACGCTTAAGGTGCAAATATTTTTCTGTTATCAACATATTACATTTTGCACATCGAAGATCATCTTTGCTTCGTGATAGTCTTTGCATTCTAAAGAAAAATATCAAGTGTACGAGGGCTATCCACAAAGTACATTACGTTTTGGAATTAAAAATAAATAAAGTATTGGAAAATTTTTTTGTTATATACAGATGAAAGCCACACTTAAATACTACTTTTCTACATAGTTGCTATTTAAATTAAGGCACTTATCGTAGCGATGGACGAGCTTGGAAATTCCTTCGTCGTAAAATTCGCCTGCGCGATGCTCGACACGCATTTTAACAATATTATGAAGTGTGCCCCAAAAACTTTTGTACAATGTGTGTGTTGTGGTAGTATTTAAGAACATATGCATCGAGTTTGATAACCACATAAACCACAACAAAATGAATGTGTGTAAGTGAACACAACTATTATATATATACGTATATCAAGCACTTTAGCGTAACAGAAGATAAAGTGGCACTAAGTATTCAAATATTCTTGTGCAACTTGGAGCAGGCGACAAGCTGTTAACCAAAACATCTATGTAACGAAAAATATCAGCCATCTGAAGATGGGCATGGTAGTCCGAAATCGGTTATGGCAGTACAAGAAAACATTCAAAAAGTATTTGTGGCTGTTTGTGTCATTTAGCAACTATCGTTAACAGCTGCGAAGTTCAGAAGATCCAATATGAATAAAATAATATAGAAATAAAATTCCTGTGATCAGTTAAAGGACGGACAATAGAAGACAGATTAACAAACGAATGCATTGGTAATGAGCTTAATATATTTGCAATAACAGAAATACAATACGAGCGGCGCCTACAAAATCTTTGCAACACCTACCCAAATGGGGAGGGAGGGGGGGGGGGGGACGTAGGTCGACGCAGGAAGCTGAAGCCGGAACCTAATCAATGATGATGATGATGATCATGATCATCGTGACTGTAGCGAATGAAGTTCAAAACAAAGTACAGGCTCCATCCAGCAAATTAAACTGAAATGTAACCCACTAGTCCCCTTTAAGATGCGGGTGTAGTCTCTCGAAAAGCTTCGTGGAATCAAATAAAAGTGGCTGTTTCAGTTTTTTATGTCATAAATAGCAGCAGCTTCCAAACCTCGGTCCAACAAGGACGACGCAATGTTAAAGATTTGATACACGTTTTGTAGCAGTACGGCCTCGCTTATCCCGGCAGCGCACTGCTCTGCGCCTTGGCCACTAGGCCCCGTTCCGCCCGCATTACGGCACGACACGCAGTGCCATTTGCGTGTGCACTGCACCTTACACGCTACAGGCGACCGTACCTTTGAGAATGGTCGCGACCTTGCCCAGTACACGTACTGCTCTGCACGCGATCTCTTAACGTAATGCAACTCGCTGTTCCAAATTAACCACCTAATAACGCATACCCAGAACTGTAAAAACCCGTGCAACATCAGATGTCAACAGAACTCCAACCACGCTCACTCAAGTTTCGAGCGGTTAATCGCATCTGGTTCCGTGTGTGATCGTGAAGGTAACAGAAAAAGGGGAAACATTCGGAAGGGAGCAAGCAGCGTACGTATCCCCACGCTCCGAAGCCGCCGCTTTCAATTGAGAGACAGCCGCCTGAATGAGGCCATTGAGCCTGCGAGCTGTTGTCGGCGACGGCCGCGTCTCGAGATAAGGCTGCCCGGTTCATACACAGCTCGTGACCGAGACAGCGACGCTGATGTCCTCGACACACTCAAATCCTCCGTGCACGGAGAAGCAGATACTGCACAGAATAATGGCTGTTGTTTCGTCGCTAGTTTTCTACTAAGCTAGACATCTTGCCAGTGTGTGGTTAACCCTTTACAAGTTTCATTTCTAGCATCAGCCACATCACACGCAGATACCGTCGAACTTGGAAGAATAAAGATTGGGAATTAACATCCCTCCACGACGACGTCATTAGAAATGGAACAGAAGCTCGATTTGGGGAGGAAATAGGTCTTGTCCCTTGCACAGGAAGGATCCCGGCGTTTACCTTAAGGGCCGGACGTTCATGGGATTGATGACAATTTTCAATTAATTTTTTTAGTAGAACTCATGGACAATATGTCCCCCAAAGTTTCACTGATGAAATCGCATCCGAAGAGACCGAAAACTAATTTTAAAAAATGTATGACGCAACCTTCCTGCCATGCTCTCTCCACTCCAGTGCATTCAAGACTGTGAATGAGAGCAAACTTTATGGAGATCTTTCAGTTGAGAAACTTGAATGCGTTGGACACAACCAGAAGAGAAAGGGCTCTAGATTGAAGAAATTTGTCGGTGTTGTGAAGGGTGAAAGAATGGACAGAAATGGACGACTGATTGCTGTGCTCCATAATTTTTTCTAAGATGGAAAAGGCACTAGTGGCCACAACAGACTCACAAAGAAGATGATATACACTCTCCAGGTGCATTATGGTAAGTCTGCTAGACAGAGCCAACCCAGTGGAAGTGACATGTAAAGTGCATTTTGGGCTACTTATTTTCACATGGTGCCAACAGATGGACGTCCCATTCGTATCTGTGCTACGTAAGCTGGTGTAAATATCTAAAGGGTCAAAGGGATGACAATCACTACATTCACAAGGAGAGGCTTCAAAATAATAGCCCGAATGTTGTCAAGCCCACTTACAGGTTTCTGGTCGATACTGAACTTCTAAAAAAGTGTGTCCAGATCAAAACCCAGAGACCAAATGAGCCTCTAAACACACTCATACGGAAACTATGACCTAAAGCCATACTTTCATCTGCTACAGTTGTAATAACTGGAACTTATGATGCAGTTATTGTATTTAATGATGTGAAAATAGGGAGGATGAAGGCGTTAGAGATAATGGGCTATAAGACGGAAATCGCACTCAAGACATCCTGAAAAAAAGAAAAAAATAGATTTACAGCGCCTGTCTGCAACTGAATAGCTAGTTGAAGACCTGATAAAGGAAATAAGGCAGAAAACAAGTCACTAGAAGAGGCCTTCTGAAAAGGTGATATAAAAAAATGTTAGGTTCAACTTTTAAGTTGAATTTCCTGGAAATTTCGTTTTTTAAAGTTTATGTAATTTTTTTAGACTATGAAGGCTAGTATTATGAAATTTTGTACGTTTACGTCTATAAACCCAATAAATGTTTTTTCAAGAGTAAATTTTGAAATTCTAATGTAAGTTGAGGTATGGGGCAAAGTGCTTGCAATTTTGCTTGAATTTTATATTGTACTTACAGAATTATAATTAGAAAATTACTAGAATGCTGCTATTCGATATATTCAAAAAACCTCATAAGAGAAGCTTACTATATGCAAAGAAATTAAACAGAGAAAATTTTGTAGAAATCTCTTGAATATTTCCTGAGAAAAAGATACATATATATATTTTTTGAAAATAGAATTTTTAAATTCCATAAAAGCGCTAGTATACATAACCCAAGGGACCAAGTTAAATGTGTCAAACGCATGCAAAGCGTGGTGGAGAAACAACTGCCAGATGTTCAGAATTTTGGGGTTGGTGCAACATTTAAGTAGTGTGTGTTTTCGTGAACGTCCCCCTTAAGCGATTTAGGGAGATCACGCATAACCAAAATCTGGTCGGACTAGCAACTGAAGCGCCAGTCTCGCGACTCTATATTGCTAAACAGTCACCCGGTCCCAGCTGCAGGTTCACTATCTAAAGGCTTACGTTAACGGTTGAACACAATAAGTCAGATATAAAAGATAAAAACTGTGTATATGTTTTCAGGTAGTGTAACACACGGCGCGCAAATTACCTAGGCTATATTCATCCAATATTTAAGAATAAGAGAGTTTAGTAACTTCTATCAAACTTTACACGTAATTCCAAACCTTTTCGGAACTTTTTGTCGCTGACACCATCCACAAAATAATGAAACGAAAAAAGTTTATGGCTTCCTACATTTCTGTTGTTCATCACCCTTGACGTTTTAATTTATTAATTCTTTACTACTAACTCTATTCGCAAAGCATTTTGCAAACTGTATCCCTAGCGCTGAATGTACCTGCAAAATGATATCATTGTGTGGCACATAGTTCAGGAGATCTCCTGAACTATGTGCCACATAGTTACCCTTGACGTTTTAATTTATTAATTCTTTACTACTAACTCTATTCGCAAAGCATTTTGCAAACTGTATCCCTAGCGCTGAATGTACCTGCAAAATGATATCATTGTGTGGCACATAGTTCAGGAGATCTCCTGAACTATGTGCCACACAATGATACAGTTTGCAAAATGCTTTGCGAATAGAGTTAGTAGTAAAGAATTAATAAATTAAAACGTCAAGGGTGATGAACAACAGAAATAAACATTGTAAAGTGTGAAAAACTAGCTTTTCTTAAGGGAGTAGTCCTCTACGAAAACTTCAAGAAGTTCTTTTGTTACAGGTTCTATAGGAGGGCTTGGGGATTCCCGCCGACGACCAATGATTCGGCTGCAAGGGGTCTTTTCACCTGTGAAGTGGTTACAGGGAACGTCCGATGTGGTCATAAAAATGATTTCTCAAAGCCAAAGTGTAAGCAATAAAACTATAACATCAGATACTGCATTAAATTTATTTTGCTTGAAAAAATCACGAAAATCACGTATTTTTCCATGCGTTCAAAGAAGGCTACTCTCTCAAAATGGGAACGTAGAATACCCGGACTGGCCGGCCGGAGTGGCCGAGCGGTTAAAGGCGCTACAGTCTGGAACCGCACGACCGCTACGGTCGCAGGTTCGAATCCTGCCTCGGGCATGGATGTGTGTGATGTCCTTAGGTTAGTTAGGTTTAAGTAGTTCTAAGTTCTAGGGGACTTATGACCACAGCAGTTGAGTCCCATAGTGCTCAGAGCCATTTGAACCAATACCCGGACTATACTCATCCAACCTGGGGTGACTGGTACTGTCTTAGCATTGCGCCACTTCTTCCGGTTAACTTAAACTCGATGCGCTATAATAAAGTACTTAACGCGATAATTCAGCATACTTCTGTTGTAAGAATAAGCAACTTACGAATGTGTGCTGGCCCGAGACACGCATACAGAGTCCTGCCTCTCGAGGGCAATTCTCTTACGAACTGAACTTTCCAGGCACGACGCACAACCTGCTTTTACAGTTTCTTCAATTCTGCAGCTTCCCCTTGTGCCCTATGTACACTCAGTTTTAATCTCTCATGAAATTTCTTTGCGATACCTTTATTCTAGAAGTCGCAACATGTCGACATCTTCTAGCTGTAAGCCTGAAACCTCATGTAATAGGACAGAGGTAACGGCAGAACTGAAGCTATGAGGGCGGGTCGTCAATCGTATCAGGATGCGCAAATTAATAAGAGAGCAGTCTACAACAGCGAGAGTTCTGGATCGACTCCCACTGGGGTACACAGGTTTAAGATGCCAGGAAGATTCAACATCACCCAGCCTACCCACTGGATCTGGCTCCCTAAACTTTTTCCTGTATCCTAAGATGCAGAGAGACCGAAAAGAAAAGCGTTTTCAGTGCACAACTGAGGTGATCTGCTGGCGGCAACACATATACAAATGTAAATTGGTATTATACATCAAAATTTTTATTCAATAGTAAAAACAAGCACTGCGGGGACGTACAGTATATATATTTCAGCCCGGTAGAGCTGCAGCAATTACCTTTATTTGAGCACGAAAGAAGTTGGAGATTAAGAAACAAAGATTCAATTTTTATCAATCACCTTCTAACAGAAAACAGCATTAAATGATCAGACTCAGTTCCCGTTTCTCCTCTTTTAAATTAGGTTTTAGTTACAAATATTAGATCTGAATTGTTAATCCAACATCATTCTTCATCGGTTGTTAAATATACCTTCACAAAAAAATTGTTTACGTTTTTATTTAATGTAATTATTTGTAGCGCGACAAAAGAACGTAATTCTCTCCTATGTTAACATTCTACATGTCACCATTTTGTATCTTCCGTATCTTCTGTGTAAATAATATTTGTGTAGTAAGTCGCGCGTCATTTTATCTGTGTTTTTTACATTCAGTTGTCACCTGCAGATGGCCTAATAAGCCGAAATCCAGTTCGTGACTAAATACATACGATTTTAATGAAGTGTTTCCTGTTTAATATTATGAAAGAAAATGTCTTACTTCAAGCTTTATAACTTCTTTTAATTTTACTATAACAACACTCATATGTGAAAAAAATCTTGGATACTACAAATCCTTTCGTGGTATTCTTAGTGTGTCCTTGTGAAAATCGGTGAACCACAATGTCATACT
The DNA here is from genome assembly GCF_023864345.2 of Schistocerca serialis cubense. Classification (NCBI taxonomy): domain Eukaryota; kingdom Metazoa; phylum Arthropoda; class Insecta; order Orthoptera; family Acrididae; genus Schistocerca; species Schistocerca serialis. The sequence goes on from NC_064642.1 coordinate 608,247,255, forward strand.
CAATATCTGTAACAAATCATCAAAAGTGTGATACCTTCGAGGCAGCTGGAAGATCTCGATACTAGTAACATAAACCGATTTGCATTCTCTTCGGTAATTTAACATTTGCTGTATTTTTAACTTACAAAGTCTTTGAATATAAGGAAAAGGTATCACTGTCTTGAATAGTTAGCTGACATTCATCCTTTCCAATAACATAACGATGAAAATTTTCGAGACTGTATCAAGTTTGTTGATTAGATAACGAAATTCGTATGTAGAGTTAAACCTTCAGAAAACTCCAATATACGATACAGTTCTCTGTTGACGAGGGCCACATTGTTCCGAGCGTCACCAGCACATTAGTATACTGTTCGTGTCTGTAATACCCAACTACACTGACAGTCGGTCGGATGTAGGAGACGATAGCTGTGTGTCCTTGTTACTTTGCCGTCGTGTAGTTGCTGCGATGGCGCAAGGGTGCACTCTGCGAAGATCTGATAATTCTAAACTTTCCCTTAATTTTAGACTTCTTGTGGTACTCTCGTGACGATTCGTGAAGTATTTAGATATTCTAAGAGGAGAGAAGATCACCTTTTCCCAATGAAACGTTCTTCGTCAGTTGTTATGCTCGCACAAATTCTAACGAGACCCATTTGATTAAATCACTTTAGACGTACTAGCTATTCTACATCTTGCGCAACACTGATTTGTTTGCGTCGAACGACCCAGAAACCGCCCCCGTAGTCTGTGTTTATCTTGTTTTGCACAGCGACGCCGTAAGTTCATGAACCTTCGTTTGTTACATACATCTACAAGACGCTATTGCGCTTTCTTCAAATTTTTTTTGTATTTCACGAAATTATGTACAAACGAACGGAAGCACTCTTTCTGTCACACAAAGTTACTGAATTAGGAATACGTGCAGTAAATAATCAAGCCTTTGACGACCTGTTTTTCTAGTTGTAAATCAGGCGGATGCAGATGCATACCAATATCTTTCGTACCGTGATGAGACTCTAAAAAAGGAAATTATTTTTTTCCATAATGAAATCGATCGTCAGCTGCACAATTGGAATATTTTATGTTATTTAACCAGTTTCAACAGATTAATATGTCATCTTCGGAAGTTCAATATCGGCTTATAATTATGTACATTTTGCAAGACGTCATGTTATCAGGTTTAGTCAACGAATGACCCCTTAACTGTCCGATGCTTATTTGACGTCTGCTTAACCATGTTATAAGTCACTATTGAACTTCCGAAGATGACATTAATCTGTCGAAACCTGTTAAATAAGATAAAATATTCCAACTATACATCTGACAACTGATTTCATTTTCAAAAAATGTGTACCACACTTGCTGTGAAAATGAAAGGTATGAACAAAACCATAAAAATAAATTAGACACATTTTCATGTAATACCTCCTAACTCTGCTATATTTTCATCCATTAACAATTTCCTGTTTGTGCTGTCAAATGATCTTAAAAAACAAAACGAAGTCGCGGATTCATGTAGGTATCTGATTCGGCGGTGCACGGCAACGATTTTGAATTGCGAAGAAATAGAGCAACTCTGTTGGCAGTAGTCAGAATAAAAGGATGGAATGGACGGAAGCGTTTAACGTCCCGTGAGCGATAAGTTAATAAAGGAAGCACAACAAGCTCGGAACGAGATAGGATGCGGGAACAAATCGGCGTGCCCTTTCAAAGGAGTCATCTCTGTATTCGCCTTGTGGTTTAGGAACATGAACCATGGACCTTGCCGTTGGTGGGGAGGCTTGCGTGCCTCAGCTTTACAGATGGCCGTACCGTAGGTGCAACCACAACTGAACGGTATCTGTTGAGAGGCCAGACAAACGTGTGGTTTCTGAAGAGGGGCAGCAGCCTTTTCAGTTGTTGCAGGGGCAACAGTCTGGATGACTGACTGATCTGGCCTTGTAACACTAACCAAAACGGCCTTGCTGTGCTAGTACTGTGAACGGCTGAAAGCAAGGGGAAACTACAGCCGTAATTTTTCCCGAGGGCGTGCAGCTTTACTGTATGGTTAAATGATAATGGCGTCCTCTTGGGTAAAATATTCCGGAGGTAAAATAGTCCCCCATTCGAATCTCCGGGCGGGGACTACTCAAGAGGACGTCATTATCAGGAAAAGGAAAACTGGCGTTCTACGGATCGGAACGCGGAATGTCAGATCCCTTAATCGGGCAGGTAGGTTAGAAAATTTAAAAAGGGAAATGGATAGGTTAAAGTTAGATATAGTGGGAATTAGTGAAGTTCGGTGGCAGGAGGAACAAGACTTTTGGTCAGGTGAATACAGGGTTATAAATACAAAATCAAATAGGGGTAATGCTGGAGTACATTTAATAATGAATAAAAAAATAGGAGTGCGGGTAAGCTACTACAAACACTATAGTGAACGCATTATTGTGGCCAAGATAGACACGAAGCCCACGCCTACTACAGTAGTACAAGTTTATATGCCAACTAGCTCCGCAGTTGATGAAGAAATTGATAAAATGTATGATGAGATAAAAAAAATTATTCAGGTAGTGAAGGGAGACGAAAATTTAATAGTCATGGGTCACTGGAATTCGACAGTAGGAAAAGGAAGAGAAGGAAACGTAGGTGAATATGGATTGGGGCTAAGAAATGAAAGAGGAAGCCGCCTGGTAGAATTTTGCACAGAGCATAACACTTGGTTCAAGAATCATGAAAAAAGGTTGTATACATGGATGAACCCTGGAGATACTAAAAGGTATCAGATAGATTATATAATGGTAAGACAGAGATTTAGAAACCAGATTTTAAATTGTAAGACATTTCCAGGGGCAGACGTGGACTCTGACCACAATCTATTGGTTATGAAATGTAGGTTAAAACTGAAGAAACTGCAAAAAGGTGGGTATTTAAGGAGTTGGGGCCTGGATAAACTGACTAAACCAGAGGTTGTACAGAGTTTCAGGGGGAGCATAAGGGAACAATTGACAGGAATGGGGGAAAGAAATACAGTAGAAGAAGAATGGGTAGCTCTGAGGGATGAAGTAGTGAAGGCAGCAGAGGATGAAGTAGGTACAAACACGAGGGCTAGTAGAAATCCTTGGGTAACAGAAGAAATATTGAATTTAATTGATGAAAGAAGAAAATATAAAAATGTAGTAAATGAAGCAGGCAAAAAGGAATACAGACGTCTCAAAAATGAGGATGACAGGAAGTGCAAAATGGCTAAGCAGGGATGGCTAGGACAAATGTAAGGATGTAGAGGCTTATCTCACTAGGGGTAAGATAGATACTGCCTACAGGAAAATTAAAGAGACCTTTGGAGAAAAGAGAAACACTTGTATGAATATCGAGAGCTCAGATGGAAACACAGTTCTAAGCAAAGAAGGGAAAGCAGAAAGGTGGAAGGAGTATATAGAGGGTCTATACAAGGGCGATGTACTTGAGGAGAATATTATGGAAATGGAAGAGGATGTAGATGAAGATGAAATGGGAGATACGATACTGCGTGAAGAGTTTGACTGAAAGACCTGAGTTGAAACAAGGCCCCGGGGGTAGACAACACTCCATTAGAACTACTGACGGCCTTGAGAGAGCCAGTCCTGACAAAACTCTATCATCTGGTGAGCAAGATGTATGAGACAGGCGAAATACCCTCAGACTTCACTAAGAATATAATAATTCCAATCCCAAAGAAATCAGGTGTTGACAGATGTGAAAATTACCGAACTATCAGTTTAAGCCGACCTCGGAGAAGATCAGTTTGGATTCCGTAGAAATATTGAAACACGTGAGGCAATACTGACCTTACGACTTATCTTAGAAGAAAGATTAAGGAAAGACAAATCTACGTTTCTAGCATTTGTAGCCTTAGAGAAAGATTTGACAATGTTGACTGGAATACTCTCTTTCAAATTCTAAAGGTGGCAGGGGTAAAATACAGGGAGCGAAAGGCTATTTACAATTTGCACAGAAACCAGATGGCAGTTGTAAGAGTCGAGGGGCATGAAAGGGAAGCAGTGGTTGCGAAGGGTGTGAGACAGGGTTGTAGCCTCTCCCCGATGCTATTCAATCTGTATATAGAGCAAACAGTAAAAGAAACAAAAGAAAAGTTCGGAGTAGGTATTAAAATCCATGGAGAAGAAATAAAAACTTTGAGGTTCGCCGATGACATTGTAATTCTATCACAGAGAGCAAAGGACTTGGAAGAGCCGTTGAACGGAATGGACAGTGTCCTGAAAGGAGGATATAAGATGAACATCAACAAAAGCAAAACGACGATGATGGAATGTAGTCGAATTAAGTCGGGTGATGCTGAGGGAATTAGATTAGGAAATGAGACACTTAAAGTAGTAAAGGAGTTTTGCTATTTGGGGAGCAAACTAACTAATGATGGTCGAAGTAGAGAGGATATAAAATGTAGACTGGCAATGGCAAGGAAAGCATTGCTGAAGAAGAGAAATTGTTAACATCGAGTATTGATTTAAGTGTCAGGAAGTCGTTTATGAAAGTATTTGTATGGAGTGTACCCATGTATGGAAGTGAAACATGGATGATAAATAGTTTGGACAAGAAGAGAATAGAAGCTTTAGAAATGTGGTGCTACAGAAGAATGCTGAAGATTAGATGGGTAGATCACATAACTAATGATGAAGTATTGAATAGAATTGGGAAGAAGAGGAGTTTGTGGTTCAAATGGCTCTGAGCACTATGGGACTCAACATCTTAGGTCATAAGTCCCCTAGAACTTAGAACTACTTAAACCTAACTAACCTAAGGACATCACACACAGCCATGCCCGAGGCAGGATTCGAACCTGCGACCGTAGCAGTCCCGCGGTTCCGGACTGCAGCGCCAGAACCGCATGGCCACCGCGGCCGGCAGGAGTTTGTGGCACAACTTGACAAAAAGAAGGGACCGGTTAGTCGACATGTTCTGAGGCATCAAGGGATCACAAATTTAGCATTGGAGGGCAGCGTGGAGGGTAGAAATCGTAGAGGAAGACCAAGAGATGAATATACTAAGCAGATTCAGAAGGATGTAGGTTGCAGTAAGTACTGGGAAATGAAGAAGCTTGCACACGATAGGGTAGCATGGAGAGCTGCATCAAACCAGTCTCAGGACTGAAGACAACAACAACACATATGAGAACTCAATATCTGGTTGCCCAGACTCGAATTTGAATCGTTGTCCTCCCAAAAACGAGACTAGTATCATACCACAGCGCCACTTCGCTCGTTAGTTGCCACAATCCATACATATTATAAAAATGAATGCACTTGTTCTACATTTCTTCCTAAACCTCTGGACCAATGAAATTAAACTTAGCACACGTATCTCTTACTGTTCGGCAAAAGTTGCTGTGGGGCCAAGAACCATCTACCTTTCATAGTTTAGGGGATATTACATTATAAACACAGAGGTAAATGAAAAACTGCCGCATTATGCGTGACGTATAAATCTATTACTTTTTTACAACTCTATTTGCAATATATTTCACAGACAGTATTCACATACCTGTATGCCCCTGAGTGTATCTCCACAAATACATCGCTGGTCGACACATTCTTAAAGAGATACGATGTCATAAACACCGAGATACGTGAGAAAATGCCGCAACATGCTTCAAGTTTTAATACATTTATTGTTTACTAATAAGAAAATACTACACTTCGAGTCAGCTTAAGGAAATCCCTGACGCCTGGTAGCGCTTTTGACAGCTTTCAACTTCGAAGCGCAAACGGTTGTAGGCGAAAACAATGGCCGTCTAGAGAGCTACGGAGAGGCGTTGCCATAGAGACGTTAAAAAAAAAAGAATGCTGTACTTATATATCTGTACTTGATGCATATTTCTTTGTATGACTGTCTCATAATTTCAAAGGTGTTTTCACGAACACATTGAAATGAATATTTTTTTCGATACCACACTACAAACACAGATCATTTTTTGTTTTCGTTTCTAATAGAATATTGTCAAAATGAATACCCGGGCAATGACGGGTTTGTCAGCTAGTAATTACTATAATACAGGTTAGATCATAGCCTGTAAACGACTAAGACTTGCTTGTGAAGTAAATTCCATCCTTGTTCGGGAATGGTACACGACATGTCGGAATTTCTACGAAAGAATTTGTTTAGCTCGTCAGCATTAAATGTACGGCGTCCACATCCGGAGTCTTCGGAAATCAATTATATGCACAACCTTCTCCGTTTTCTATAACTGAACTGCGACGCTAGAAAATCGTTTGTCTGAAGATTTTACTGCTGTGCAGGTCTGAGGTTGTGACATTTGCAAAGTTGCGTACACTTCTGCTGAGTTATCCTAATAAAATTTGAAAAATTAATGCTTGTCTTGTCAGTATTAGTAGTAAAACTCGACAAATTACGAGAATGCAGTCTGAATGCAAGTAGTATGCATCCGGTACGCAGGGAGGTAGAGTAACAACATGGCAAGTCGAAGACATGCCGATGTCGAATGCTAATGCCTAAGGAGGAAAGGTGACGGACGTGGGTTTACCCGGAATTACGACTGCGATGAAACGCTGGGATGAATTACGACACTACCTGCGAACTTCTTGTCCCACGAACAAGAATATCATTCAATCGTCCATAAATAAGAGGCATTCTCTGTATTGGCAGTAGTTTAATAGACTGAGCCATGCTGCGTCTACAGCCGTCCATAATTGCGAAAGCATTGCCACTGCAGAATTGTTTGCACGAACTGACATCTCGATTATGTCCCATAAATGTTCGATGGATGGCCAAATAATTCGCTCGAATTATCCGCAGTTGCGAACAACTGCGTCCCCGGTGACATGGCGCTTTGTCATCCATAAGAATTCCATCGTTGTTTGGGAACATGAAGTCCATGAATGGCTGCAAATATGGTCTACAAGTAGCCAAACAAACAGTTGCAGTCGATGATAAGTTCATTTGGACCAGAAGACCCAGTCCATTCCATGTAAATACAGGTCACACCATTGTGGATCCACCACCAGTTTGCACAGTTCCTTGTTGACAACTAGCGTCCATAGCTTCGTGGGGTATGCGCCACACTAACTCTGCCATCAGCTCTTACCAAATGAAATCGAACTCATCTGATGAGGCCTTGGTTTTCCAGTCGTCTAGGGTCCAACCGATATCGTCGCAAGCCCAGAAGAGACGCTGCAGGCGGTTTCTCGCTGCAGCCGCACTAGCATCGGTCGTCTGCTGCCATAGCCCATTAACGCCAAATTTCGCCGCACTGTCCTAACGGATACGTTCGTCGTACGTCCCACATTGATTCCTGCGGTTATTTCACGCAATGTTGCTTGTCTGTGAGCACTGACAACTCTGCGCAAACCCCACTGCTCTCGGTATTTGAGTGAAGACCGTCGGCCACTGCGTTGTCTGTGGTGTGAGGTAATGCCTGATGTTTGCTATTCTGAGCACACTCTTGACACTGTGGATCTCAGAATCTTGAATCCTCTAACGATTTCCGAAATGAAATGTCCCTTCATCCAGCTCCTACTACTACTACTACTCTGTTCAAAGTCTGTTAATTCCCGTCGTGCGGCCATAATCATGTCGGAAACCTATTCACTTGAATCACCTGAATACAAATGACAGATCCGCCAATGCACTGACCTTTTATACCTTGTGTACGCGATACTACCGCTATATGGAAATGTGTAGATCGCTGTCCCATGACTTGTCACCTCGGTGTATACAGGCACGTTTAGCCAAACAGAACGGATCCACGGGTCAGCAATCCACATCTGGATTCCCTACGGAACGAGTGAAGGTATCACCTCGCTCCTGCAGACTACCTCCTTAAACATTATTTCAGTGTGTTCACGTCTACCAAGACTAAGTAGACTTGGTACCCAGTAGCTGTAGCTGAGCGTCGCAGTGGCACTTTTGATCCTGTATGTAGTAACGAGACGCGGTTCCTGCATTGCGGGTAGTCTGCATTTTCTGCAACTTGCCAAAGTGAATGCCTCTCCTTGTCGGTCATTGGCCTGTCAAACTCACTCCTGCTTCAAAAATACATACAAAATCATTTTCTGAAAGTTGTACAGAGCTCACGTTTCCATCACATTTGGACCGAGCATGTGAGAACTGTGGTAGGGAAGGGAATGGTCGACTTAGCTGTACTGGGAGAATTTTAGGAAATAAACGTTCACTTATAAAGGAGACCTCGTATAGGACGCTGGTTTGACCTGTTCTTGAGTACTGCTCGAGTGTTTGGGACCCGTACCAGGTCGGGTTGAAGGAAGACATCGAAGCAGTTCTGAGGCGTGCTGCTAGATTTGCTACCAACAGGTTCGAACAACACGTAATTGTTATGGAGATTCTTCGAGAACTCAAATGCGGATCCCTGGAGGGAAGGCGACGTTCTTTTAGAGAAACTATTGAGAAAATTTAGAGAACTGGCATTTGAAGCTGACTGCCAAACGATTCTACTTTCGCCAACATACAATACGAGTAAGGACCACACAGATAAAATACGAGAAATATGGGCTCCAACGGAGACGTACAGACAGTTGTTTTTTCATAATTCTGTTTGTGAGTGGAACAGGAAAGGAAATGACTAGTAGTAGTACAGAGTACCGCCCCCACGTCTTGTATGGTGGCTTGCGGAGTATCGATATAGATGTAGATCTACAGTTACATCAAAGTAAGTGTCACAGTGGCTCGGGAGAAGGACTATTCAAATCCCCGTCAGTCATCCATATTTGGGTTTTTCCGTGGTTTCCTCTGATTGCTTTACGAAAAAGATGGGGTAACTCTTCTTAGAAAATTTATGGTTGATTTCCTCCCGAACTTGTTCCTCGTGTTTAATGATCCAGCCGTCACACTCTTAGCTACAGTAGCTCTCCCATTGTTTGCGCAGAGGAACTTTTTACAGGCATGTTTCTACTGCAGTTATGTCTTCACAGTTTTTAAAATAAGTAGATGCGATTTCTTATCCGAAGAGAAGCCTGAACAGCATATTTTAAAGATATGTCATTGTTAGAGTTCAAAAGGCTAATGTAGGACCAAAGACCTCTGAATCGAAAATGTTAGGGGAGACAAAGTGTTTTGCCTAATGGTGAATGCATGCCTTCGTCATTAGAATGGAATACGAACATTTATTTCTAAGACACTGTCACCAAAAAAGATTAAGAACTCTAATGTGAGCACCTGCATTCGGCTCAAAAGCAAACACAGGGCAGAGCCTGCGACTACTTTCGGCTGCTCTTTTTGTCGCTCTTCAAAGAGACGACGAATATACTCGCGAAACTGTTGTAATACTAGCTTGCACAGGAGCATGTAACGCAGCCTCCTTCCTCGTAAATGAAAGGGGGAGAAATCCAAATGTTTTTTACAGAAAGTACCACCAGTAGTAGCCCCTGGTTAGTGGTATTCCGAGTATTAAATGAAGGAAGAGTACCAGCTTTCCGGTTCCAGCGGGAAAATACACCGTACTAACATCAGAAAATGTCTCGTTGTGGTGGAATACCGGAGATGAACAAGAATTTTCAGTGTGCGCTTTTTTCTATTTTTTGAACAAATGATCTTGGTCAAAAAAATATATCGCCTCCGAAAGTTTGCTACGGGTTTTCCAACTTATCCTCTTGTGATATCAACTAGATACCGCACTAGTCCGCATCGCAGATCTGAGTAGTGTGCGGAATTAGTATTTAATTTAGGGGCGGCTGGATACTTCACCAAGAACAAACAACAGGATTAGCGTTGCCACAACTTAACAAATAGCCTCTAGTGCCCTAATGTTACATCAACGCCCGTTTCCAATTGGCTACGGTTGACTGGCTAATGGAGATGGGTGCCTTCAATAACTACTTACACAACATTACTGATTTACGTAATTTATTAATAATAGCTCACTGAAAAACAAGTCTGCAAACACTTCATAGAAAGGCTGGTTAAATGACTGTTCCTCTGATTAATCGGGTAATAAATTCTCAACCTACAACAGTAGTAAACAACATCACTTCCAAATAAAAACTTACAGAATCGTAATGGTAGAAAGATACCTTTCAACTTCAACATGCAGACATAAAAACAAATCCAAAACTCACAGTTAGCATATTTGTCAAATTCCAGTATTTATAACCCGCTGAACTACAGCGCAGAACTGACAATTTCAAATCTATCCAATGAGTAATCCTGATAACAGAAAATTATGTTCACAAATAAGGAATATAATAACTTTATGACAACGCCCATCCGGCATTGGCCACACTTTTACACAATCGTAAATTTCGTTGAAAGGTGACAGTTACTGCTCAGTCTCTACACAGTTAAGTAAACGAACACAGCAGAAGTCACTGAAGGTTAATACACGTACCGTATTCCACTGCTTTCTTGTCCAACATCATGACATCCTTATTGTGGGCGAACATGCTACAGCACAGCGTGCTCAGGTTGGGCCCACGCTGTCTTGTTTATCTGCCGTAACAAAACACCCACAAACGACATCGGCCACAGCTCGTCGTAAATTGCGTCCGTACAATTGAAGAGCCCACGCCTTATCGTTCCACCAGCAGCGTTGAATTCCCAAGCGTCTCGGTTTCACCATCAGTTCATTACCACAGAGTGCAAAAATTATTAATGCACAATTCGGACCATCCGGACCCCAACACTCTGCCGTTCTGTTCTTCACGCTCGGTACTCTCCAACCCTCCTCTCCTTGTCGCCAGAGGCCCACTTGCCGCCAACTCGACGCACCAGTATCTCTGGCGAGGCCAATATCGACCTTAACACTCGCGGCCGGAACACAATTGTGCCGAAAATCGACACAGTAGTAAGGATTAGAAATGGTGACGTATAAGATTGGGGTACCATTGCCAACAGGCTTCCTCCTACTGAAGATGTTAAAAACTCGTTAACTCACTGAAAAGATGACCCAAACGTCGAAGTAGAGAGTTAAACAACATTCAGAAGCATGAGGGACAAACATACATTTGTAAAGCTGTAGGTCTATTATCTAGAGGTTTAGATGAGGTCTTTGGGTGGAGGGGGTTTGAAGGCTTCCAGTTCTTCGTATCAATCAACTAATAGGGGTATGCCGCTTCCCCATAAACGAGGCGTGATACTAAGACCAGTATCACGACAGAGTGCCAGTTAGTGAACCACAATCACTCTTTCCTTGGCAACCACCATACTGTGTTAGACAGGAGTCCTATCTGCCCACCTTGACACACCAACACCGACTCAAAGGAAGGCCTCGGCGCCTGTTCGTGACGTCACGTCAGCTAGGCACGGCGAACGCCAGGTCTGTTGCAGGCATACTCATAATGGTGGTGTCTCCCCCTCTGACACAGGAAAATGTGAAACTATTGGCGGTAGTTGACCAACACACATTGTTCTGAGAGATTTCTGCAATCAATTAATTGTGCAATTGATTACACTTCTTAACAAACAGTGTACTTCTGAACTTAAGTTTCCACCTGTTTTAAGGATTGACATACAAAAACAACTCCATGGTCCAGCAGCAACAGAATTCGTGCTTCTTTACCTTATTTGTAAATCTGAGGAAGTTACGTTTGTACTAGGTTGCTTTTACAAGAAACTGTGAACATATTGGTGCTCTTCTTTAGGTATCTTGGTTGACTATGGGGTGAGGAGCACTGAATGTTAATGAAATAACTTGCGATTGTATGCGTTGGGGGAGGGGGTGGGGGACAGAAGAAGAGGCAAAAGAGAGATACTTCTTTTATCAAATAAAACTTTTTAACTTATAAAGTTTCTCCTTTCAGTTGCAAGAGGGGAATATTTATCTTTTCTAATGTGCATGTTTAAAAAAGTTTAAGCTCAGCCGTATTTTCGATGTATGAAGCTATTTTGTTTCCTGTTTAGAATTCCTTTCGTTGAAAACGACTGTAATCTAATGACTGGCAACAGTTGGACATTTACACATGTAAATTAGTTCACATTTCCAGTGACGATGTCAAACGAAAATAAATAAATAAATAAATAAAACAAACGAGTTAATTGTAAGGGGGTTGGGGTAAGTTTCGATAACAAAATGGATCAAGTAAATACAGTTACTTGAATGTAAAATTTCCGAAGCTTGCAATGGGGCAAAGCATCTTCTCATATTGATCTACGTTTGTTTCGACAGGATTCAGTAATACAGAACTATGATCTTCATTTGTAGCTTTACGATAGTAAGAAAATCTTTCATCTAAATAAAACTGCAGAATCCAAAACAATACCAAACATTTTGTCCAAAAACAAGAGATTTATAGTGATAAGCACGCCCAGGCGTTTCTGCCTGCAACAAACCTGGCGTTCGCCGTGCCTAGCTGACGTGACGTCACCAACAAGCGCCGAGGCCTTCCTTTGAGTCGGTGTTGGACACACACCGATGTGTGTGAAAGTGACGACAACGATTTTATTAAGAAAACATTCTGCGAGAAAGTTACAACACATGCCACTGGGAAGAAACTTGTTTATTGATGATATAATTCATGTAACTTGATAACCAGACAAAAAAAGAACCAGAATACACTGATGTATAACAGCGCTAAAACATTGTTTAGTGATCCTAAACGAACCCACGTTTTGCGTAAGGCAACCCTCATATTTATTTTATTCATTGTCTTGGTTTGCACTCTACAGCAAACTTATTCGTGCAGATAATATACGAATGTTACACATCATTAGTCGTTCAAAATGTTTTTTTGATATGGAGTGCATTGCGAATGTGTTCGAAGTGGGTATCTGCACTGAGTGCTTTGCAGTTTCTGTGAAGCTGCCTCACGAGCGGAGCCGTCGCACTGAGAAGGATAACTAAGCTACACTGTAGTAATGTCACGTTTCGTGGGACATCAACGGAAACAATATCTGCGCCCTGTTCATCTCTACAACAACAGAAAGTAGTCTAAGAGATGTGTAGTCTCTGCAGATGTTATCAAAAATGCCTACAGTTAAATTTAAGTTTGCCAAGTAAAGAAACTAGGTGCCAAGATACTATGTGCGTGGGATTTCGTGGACTGAATCCGGTGAATTAATGCATAGTTGTTGCATTCCTGTGTGGTTTTCTGAATGCATTATCGTTGCCAGTGGTCTACTGAGCCTGTAAGTGGTATACGTCTATAATCTGTACACGGGATTTCAGTCCCAGTTTCATCCCTGTCGCAGCGACTGTTGTTTTCAGGCGGTATTTGACGCCCATTTCCTCATTCAGCCAGGGTGGTACTCCAATGTAGGTTCCAAGACGTGATATATTAGACATCTAGAGCACTAAAATATAGCACACACATTCTGCGCCAGGGATATCTAGTACCTTTGCTAGAAACTTGCTACCCTAAGAAAATGCGTGTTGCAGAACCTGACGAGCTGAAAAATGGCTTTCCTTCCCTCGGCTACTGAAAATCAGGAATGACCTCCCACACTTCACGACAGAGACTGCAAAGCACGTTTCCCTGATTAAAGTGTTGAAGGAAGAGATAATACTGGATTAATCGATAAACAGCATTTGATACTGCCATTAACGGCGCATTTTGTTGGTTAACATCAAATGTTTCTAAGCAGCTATCATTTCTGCCGCTAGTGATATTTAATTCTGTTTGTCTTACAAGTGTGGCGTTGTTTTGCAAGAAAATGCTTGTTGCAGATAGGAAAACTGGCACCCGCTAGTGTTTCGTCTGTAAATTAGTCATCGTTCATTGTCTTCCTTAACTATCCTTTTTCACTTATCAGCAGACGGACGCTTAATTTCCCTTCTCTACTTTACAAAAGTAGGACCTGTCTTTCGTTCCAAGCCACCTGTTCGCCTTTAAAATAAACGGGAAGTTTCGTAAATCTAAATTCTTTGTAATTGTACCTTACTGTTTCCACAAACTGAACAATTCACTCAGGTTCTTTTTTTCCTTATCTTTCCGTTCGCAGATATTAAGTTGCGAACTTCGTTAGCACACTGTTCTCGCTTTCGGGAGGACAATGGTTCAAATCTTCGTCTGGCTATCTAGATTTAGATTCTTGGTGATGTCCCTAGATCGTTCAATACAAACGTCGGAACAGTTCCTTCGAAATGTCATGTCTGATTTCCTTGCCCCACTCTTTCGTAATTATGCTTGTTCTCCGTCTCTAATGACAGCGCTGTCCACGGTACGTTAAGCTGTAATCATCTCTCCTTCTTAAGCAAGACAAAAACTTGCACCTCTCATATGTTTACATCTATCGATAGCATCGGCACGGACATTGAATTTCTATGCAGATGATGTGACGGATATGAAATCTGTAAATATTTACATTTTTCAATCATGTATTTAGTAATAGTAGGGAGAACAGACTCAAAAAATATACAATGAGTGAACTGTCTAGAACCATCATCGATACTGCCATAAAAAATAAGACAAAGTAATTAACATAATTTTAGACCGTTTTAAACATGGAAATAGCACAGTGATGAAGTGCGTTTTACCTTTTATGTCGAAATCGTGAGCCAAAAGGAGCAATTTACAGCCCATTTGGGTAAATACAGTGCGATCTAGAGCTTTCACTTTATCAGTACCATGAATGCTGACATTATTGAAGACTTGTGCCTAATATAATCAAAGTCACAACAATTTTTATACGACAACTATCGTTCTAACGTAACATCTACGTTAAAGCATTATTTTCAGTTTTATGAGATACGTACCTCTCTATTGGTCACCAGGTTTGAAAACGTCAGCACAAACGGTTTACCGGCTGTAAGCACGTTTCCTCATCTACGTAACCCGACATTTAAGAGCACACTAAGAATCATCTCACAGCTCCCCGTAATAGCGACATCGTCTCCATCAGTCCGCTTTATGGACTGTTACGTAATGTCCAGTCTATCGTGTTACAACAAGTTGCTTGGATCAGCCTCTGTGACTTGGCACTGTATTATCGTTACGTAAAACCAGCGGAGTTGATTATAATTTCGGCACAGGTTCTTTTCTTATGAGGAGTCGGAGGTCATCTAGAACTTCTTGAGGAAACACACCTACCACGTTACTGGAGTAGAATAATTCTGGCAGCTAGGCTTTAACAATCGTCTTTCATCTAAGATTCCTTGTTAATTAGGGGATGCTGATGAAAATTCTCTACCCATGCAACTTACGGACGAAGACTGTGGTTGTCTGGCAACACTGTTTTACGATGTCTGACAAAATGAAACACCCAGAAGACATGGTTGCGTGTCTGTCTAACATCGTAAGCGTACAAACCATGTTCAGTCATGTAAATAATTAAAACCGCAATTCTCTTCGACAAATAGAACGGTCAGTGTTGATCGTTTTTAGTGTTGCTACCAGGCATGGTGGGGTATAAAAGGGGCGTGAACAGTGTCAGTTGTTGAGTGACCACCGTGAAGAACACGTACTCGTGGGAGACGCCATTATCAACACGTGACACAGTTTGAAACGGACATAGTTGGAGGTCTCCAATCGGCCGGCTCTGGATACATATGTGAGGGCATTGGGGTTAGGGTCGTGAAAAACCGACCGCCGTTAAAACCGATACCAGTATTTTATTTCTGAATAACCTATAGTTTTCGGTATTTATTTGGTCTGGGTTATCAAAAGCGTTTTTTTTTATTTTTGACGAATAAGTGGGCAGCCATAGCAGCACTGCTAAAATTTTTCGTTTTTAAATTAACATTTTTTTAAAGAAAAGGAGTAATTTTTATTCGTAAATTTTGCATTAGTTTGAAATATTGTGTTGTTGCAGAAATGGGAAAACCGATGAGTGCTCTTTTAATATCAATGCCCACAGAGACAAGCGACAATCGCATTACGTAATAATTGGTACAGCAATGCTGAGACAATAATGCAAATTATTTGCTCAATTATGTTCATGTCTGGGGAGTTTGGTGGTCAGCGGAAATGTTTAAACTCAGAAGAGTGTTTCTGGAGCCACTCAGTAGCAATTCTGGACGTACGCAGTGTGGCACTATCCTTCTGGAATATCCAAACTCCGTCGGAATGCATAATAGACATGAATGGATGCAGGTGATCAGACACGATGCTTACGAACATGTCACCTCTCAGAGTTATATCTAGAGGTATGGGTCCCCACCCATATCACTCCAATTGCACACGCTCCACACCATCATAGACACTCCAGCAACTTCAAAAGTCCCCTGCTGACATGCAGGGTCCATGGATTCATGAGGTTGTCTGCATACCCGTACACGTCCGTCCGCTCGATACAATTTGAAACGAGACTCATCCGACCAGGCAACATGTTTCCAGTCATCAACAGTCCAATGTCGTTGTTGTCGGGCCCAGGCGAGGCGAGCTTTGTGTCGTGCAGTCATCAACGGTGCATGAGTGGCCGTCTCCGAAAGCCCGTATCGATGATATTTCGTTGAATGGTTCGCACGCTCACACTTATTGATGGGTCAGTATTGAAATCTGCAGCAATTTGCGGAAGGGTTGCACTTCTGTGACGCTGATTGATTCTCTTCAATCGTCTTTGGTCCCGTTCTTGTAGGATCTTTTTCCGGCCGCAGCGATGTCGGAGGTTTGATGTTTTACCCGATCCCCGATATTCACGGTACACTCGTGAAATGGTCGTACGGGAAAATCCTCACTTCATTACTATCTCGGAAATGCTGTGTCCCATCCCTCGTACGCCGACTTCAGCACCACGTTCAAACTCACTTAATGTTGATAACCTGTTCCCGGGTTCGATTCCCGGCGGGGTCAGGGATTTTCTCTGCCTCGTGATGCCTGGGTGTTGTGTGATGTCCTTAGGTTCGTTAGGTTTAAGTAGTTCTAAGTTCTAGGGGACTGATGACCATAGCTGTTAAGTCCCATAGTGCTCAGAGCCATTTTTTTTGTTGATAACCTGCCATTGTAACAGCAGTAACCGATCTAACAACTGCGCCAGACAATGGTCTTACATAGGCGTTGCCGACCGCAGTGCCGTATTCTGCGTGTTTACATATCTCTGTATTTGAATACGCATGCCTTTACCATTTCTTTGGCTCTTCAGTGTAACATCATATACCCTCTCAGTTAGTGAAGTTACATTTCATTTCCTCCTTCCCTTCTGCGTGTTTCACTTTTTTGTCAGGCAGTGATTTTCTTTTTCTCTGACTCGCCGGTGAAACGTGTGGCCTTGCAGTACATGCCGACTGCTCGTGGGTTCGACAATCTACTCCTAATTCTTCAGGAAGGAGACGGTCCCACTTTATCTCAGCTGGCGTATGGGAGCGGCTATTAATATGCCCCAAGGGAAAAGGGTGGCGGTATCTTATCTGCAACAGTCACAGCAAACAAATGAGTGTTTCCGTATGGTTCTGGGTATGCAGGCATGAAACAACACGTGTTGTTTTCATAATGATGTCAGAGGCTAGTAGAATTTCTCCACCCGTTTTTTTAACATCCTCGTGTTCAGCTCAGAGAGGTTTCCATAAGGGAATATCATGCGTTCAAAATGTTTAGTAAGGAGGCTTATCATTGTGAAAAGGAGAGAAGGAAAACACGTCTCCTACATTGTCTCTGTTGACAGTATTAAAGCCTTTGTTGAAATACTGAAAAGGAAACTCTTAGAGAAGATTTCCAAAACCACTAATTGAAAAACTAACGAATGGATAACGTTCTACGAGTCGGGGCGTGGAATGTCAGAAACCTGAATATGGTAGGGAAGCTAGAAAATGTGAAAAGGGAAACGCTAAGGCTCAATCTAGATACAGTGGGGGGTCAGTGAAGTGAAACTGAAAGTAGATAAGAAATTCTGATCAGAAGAATATGGGATAATATAATATCAACAGCAGCAGAAAACTGTATGACGGAGTAGGGTTTATTATCGATAGGAATATGGGGCAGTGAGTGAGTTACTGGGAACAATTCAGTGATAGGACTCTCTTGAGATTCGACAGTAAACAAACCCCGACAGCAATAGTTCAGGTGTACATGCCGACTTCGCAAGAAGAAGATGAAAGAAATATATGGGAGAATATTGAACGGATAACTCAATATGTAAAGGGAGATAAAAATCTAATACTCATGGGGCATTGGAATGCTGTTGTAGGACAAGTAATAGAAGAAATGGTAACAGGAGAATATGGTCTTAGTTGTAGGAATGAGAGAGGAGAAAGACTAATTGAGTTCTGTAATAAATTCCATTTAGTAATAGCGAATACACTGTCCATAAATACACTCCTGGAAATGGAAAAAAGAACACATTGACACCGGTGTGTCAGACCCACCATACTTGCTCCGGACACTGCGAGAGGGCTGTACAAGCAATGATCACACGCACGGCACAGCGGACACACCAGGAACCGCGGTGTTGGCCGTCAAATGGCGCTAGCTGCGCAGCATTTGTGCACCGCCGCCGTCAGTGTCAGCCAGTTTGCCGTGGCATACGGAGCTCCATCGCAGTCTTTAACACTGGTAGCATGCCGCGACAGCGTGGACGTGAACCGTATGTGCAGTTGACGGACTTTGAGCGAGGGCGTATAGTGGGCATGCGGGAGGCCGGGTGGACGTACCGCCGAATTGCTCAACACGTGGGGCGTGAGGTCTCCACAGTACATCGATGTTGTCGCTAGTGGTCGGCGGAAGGTGCACGTGCCCGTCGACCTGGGACCGGACCGCAGCGACGCACGGATGTACGCCAAGACCGTAGGATCCTACTCAGTGCCGTAGGGGACCGCACCGCCACTTCCCAGCAAATTAGGGACGCTGTTGCTCCTGGGGTATCGGCGAGGACCATTCGCAACCGTCTCCATGAAGCTGGGCTACGGTCCCGCACACCGTTAGGCCGTCTTCCGCTCACGCCCCAACATCGTGCAGCCCGCCTCCGGTGGTGTCGCGACAGGCGTGAATGGAGGGACGAATGGAGACGTGTCGTCTTCAGCGATGAGAGTCGCTTCTGCCTTGGTGCCAATGATGGTCGTATGCGTGTTTGGCGCCGTGCAGGTGAGCGCCACAATCAGGACTGCATACGACCGAGGCACACAGGGCCAACACCCGGCATCATGGTGTGGGGAGCGATCTCCTACACTGGCCGTACACCACTGGTGATCGTCGAGGGGACACTGAATAGTGCACGGTACATCCAAACCGTCATCGAACCCATCGTTCTACCATTCCTAGACCGGCAAGGGAACTTGCTGTTCCAACAGGACAATGCACGTCCGCATGTATCCCGTGCCACCCAACGTGCTCTACAAGGTGTAAGTCAACTACCCTGGCCAGCAAGATCTCCGGATCTTTCCCCCATTGAGCATGTTTGGGACTGGATGAAGCGTCGTCTCACGCGGTCTGCACGTCCAGCACGAACGCTGGTCCAACTGAGTCGCCAGGTGGAAATGGCATGGCAAGCCGTTCCACAGGACTACATCCAGCATCTCTACGATCGTCTCCATGGGAGAATAGCAGCCTGCATTGCTGCGAAAGGTGGATATACACTGTACTAGTGCCGACATTGTGCATGCTCTGTTGCCTGTGTCTATGTGCCTGTGGTTCTGTCAGTGTGATCATGTGATGTATCTGACCCCAGGAATGTGTCAATAAAGTTTCCCCTTCGTGGGACAATGAATTCACGGTGTTCTTATTTCAATTTCCAGGAGTGTAAAAAGAGAACAACACATATTTGGAAAAGGCCCTGAGACACTGGAAGATACCAGTTGGATTATATCATGGTCATACAGAAATTCCGAAATC
Source organism: Schistocerca serialis cubense (assembly GCF_023864345.2). Lineage (NCBI taxonomy): Eukaryota > Metazoa > Arthropoda > Insecta > Orthoptera > Acrididae > Schistocerca > Schistocerca serialis. The sequence continues at coordinate 608,266,877 of NC_064642.1, forward strand.
AGATACAGGACCCAGGAGCAGACACAAACTAAGATCACGATGTAGTAATGATGGAGAGCAGGCTGAAGCTTTAGAGAATCTTCCGGAAGAATCATTGTGGAAGGAAGTGGGATACTGAAGTGCACTGATGAATGATGAGACGTGTTTGAAGCTTGCTAAAGAAGTGGACACTGCAGCAAGGAATACCACAGAGGCAGTTTCGTTGAAGAGTGGACATATCTAATAGCAGCAACTACCGATGCTGGTAAGACAAACATAGGAATTAGGAAGGTAACTGCAAAGAAACCTTGGGTAACGGATGAAATACTTCAAATGGTCGACGAAAGGAGAAGGACAAAAATGTTCTGTAGAAATACAAGTCACTTAGGAATGAAATGAGTAAGAGGTGCATAGAAGCCAGAACGAAATGGCTGCAGGAAGAAAGAAACTGAAAAAGAAATGATCGTCGGAGCGACTGACTCAGCATTTAGAAAAGTTAATCAACTTTCAGTGACATTAAAGCCAAGGGCGGCAACGTAGAGTGCAATATAAATGTCACTGTCAAAGGCAGAGGAAAGAGCGGGTAGGTGGAAACAGTACGCTGAAGACCTCTATGAGGGGAAGCACTTGTCTGATGACCTGACAGAAGAAGAAATAAGAGTCGATATATAAGAGACTCGAATAAGTCAGACGGGATACATAACATTCCATCAGAATTTATAACATGATTGGGGGAAGTTGCAACAAAACGCTGTTCACGTTGCTTTGCAGAATGTATGAGTGGCGATGTACTATCTGACTTTCGGAAAAACATTATCCACACAATTCCGAAGATTGCAAGAGCCAACAAATGGGAGAATTACGGTACAATCGGCTTAACAGCTCATGCGTCTAAGATGCTGACAAGAAGAATATACAGAAGAATGGAAAAGAAAACTGAGGATGTGTTAAATGACGATCAGTTCGACTTTAGGAGAGGCAGTTCTAACGCGGTTGATAATGGAAGCAAGACTAAAGAAAAGTCAAGACCCATTCATAGGATTTTTTGACCTGGAAAAAACAATCGACAATCAAATGGTGTAATATGTTTGAAATGCTGAGAGAAATAGGTGTAAGCTATAGAGAAAATCGGGTAATATGCAGCAGTCTGTATAAGAACCAATAGGGAATGATAAGAGTGGAAGACTAAGAACGAAATACTCGGATTAAGAAGGGTGCAAGACAGAGATGTCGTCTTTCGCCCTGACTGTTTAATCTATGGACCGAAGAAGCAAAGGCGGAAATAAAAGAAAGGTTCAAGAGTGGAATTAAAATGCAATGTGAAAGGATATCAATGATAAGAATCGCTGATGACATTGCTATCCTCAGTGAAGTGAAGAGTAATTGCAGGATCCGTTGAATGAATAGGAGAAAGACGAAATTAATGAGAAGCAGCAGTAATGAGAATAGAGAGAAATTTAACGTCAAAATTAGTAATCACGAAGTGGCCGAAATTAAGGAAATCTGCTATGAAGCAAGGAGATAAAAAGCAGACTAGCACAAGCAAAGACGGCATTCCTGGCCGAAAGCAGTCCGCTACTATCAAATATACGCATTTATTTGACAAAGAAATTTCTGATAATGTACATCGGGAGCACAATATTTGAAACATCCCCTCAGAAAAATTAAGAATGACTGTGCTGGTCTGGACTCGCATTCGGGAGGACGACGGTTCAATCCCGCGTCCGGCCATCCTGATTTAGGTTTTCCGTGATTTCCCTAAATCGCTCCAGGCAAATGCCGGGATGGTTCTTCTGAAAGGGCACGGCCGACTTCCTTCCCTGTCCTTCCCTACTCCGATGAGACCGATGACCTCGCTGTTTGGTCTCTTCCCCCAAAACCAACCAACCAACTGTGCTGGTAAACTTCTACGTTATTTGATTTTCAAACAGCTGAGTAAAACTCAACGTACTCAGACATTTCTCTCTTTACCTATTCTGATCATCACTAAACTGACAGGCAATATTTTTAGCGCAACGCAATCTGACTTCCAATAATCCCTACAAAAGAATGGCCCTGACTAACGATAACCTATACCTTTCATGACTCACTTACCTCACAAAAATCTTCGTTACTCGAACTACTGCAATACAGCGACCGCCAATACTGCCAGCTAAATAAAAGATTCTAACTACTGAAGGCACTAACTACTGATAGGCATAGTTAGCAAATGAAAGATTTTGATAAAGAACAAACAATATATTTACCTTAATAGCGTTCAAAGGTCATTATATATATATATATATATATATATATATATATATATATATATATATATATGTGTGTGTGTGTGTGTGTGTGTGTGGTGTCACCGCCAGACACCACACTTGCTAGGTGGTAGCTTTAAATCGGCCGCGGTCCATTAGTACATGTCGGACCCGCGTGTCGCCACTTTCAGTGATAGCAGACCGAGCGCCACCACACGGCAGGTCTAGAGAGACGTACTAGCACTCGCCCCAGTTGTACGGACGACGTAGCTAGCGATGCACACTGTCGAAGCCTCGCTCATTTGCAGAGCAGATAGTTAGAATAGCCTTCAGCTAAGTCCATCGCTACGGCCTAGCAAGGCGCCATTAGCCTTAGATAGCTTGTATCTAAAGAGTCTCACTTGTATCGCCACAATCTCCAGATATACAAATGATGGATTAAAGTTAAGTATTCCAGTAGCTACGTACATTTCTTTATAGCATTCATTACGTATCCTGTTTCAGACCTATCTCTTGCCTGCGTGAGCTAACCCGTGCCTTCCGGCTACTTCCGTGGCGTGGCTGTCTTGCTACGCCACAACAATATATATATATATATATAAAATTTTGTGGCACCCAATTAAACAAATTTCCATTTTCTGACGGACACACGTCTAGATCGTCCGCTCACAAAACTCTGGCATCTCTCTCCCAACATCATCCACTGCTGGCGGCTCACCTCCAACTGCCCAACGCTACGCGCTGTTCACATCCAACTGCCCAACACTACACAAGCGAATATTCCAACAATGAGTCCAACCAGCCACAGACTGCACACAGCGCAGTCAGCGATTTTCATACAGAGCGCTACGTGGCATTACCAACATAAAAACCTAAACAATCTACTTACATATTGTACGGTAGCCAATCATGAACTGTAGGAAACCCGAAACAGAAGCGAACCGAAGCGTTGGAGGTATGGTGCTACAGAAGAGTGTTGAAAATTAGGCGATCTGATAAAGTAAGAAATGAAGAGGTTCTCCTCGGAATCTGCGACGAAAGGAACACATGGAAAACACTGCTAAGAAAATGTAAAATGAGCCATCAGGGAATAACTTCCATGGTACTAGAGGAACCTATGGTGGTTAGAAACTGTAGAGGAAGACGATTGCGGAGATGGCCATCTGAAGCTCGAGAACTCTATTCGAACTGACGTGGCTTTAAAACAGAGGGGATTTTATTCAGACATTCCGACGCGAATAATTCCTAGAACACAGGATGAAACCAGTCACATGACTGATGCCTCAAAAAAATCGAGTAATAGTTTCAAATAAAGAAGATCATTTCGAGGTCTGGGTGCATTACAGAAATCATACAAGGAAGGAAACGATGCTGTAGACTATATCAGTACCAGAATGGATTGTATGATACCGACAGTGAGTCAAGGGATCTTACACGAAGCATGAAAGGGTAATTTCGGTCTGGGAAATACGTTTCACTTCCCATCAGTCATACGTGTCATGAGGAGAGATGGAATGTGAAACGACATTCTTCACCTAACGGCTGATGTATCTATTGTTCATATATAAAACAAACAAGATCCCATCAGCACCCTCTCAAATCTGTAACTCTCGTGGATATGCTTACCTTGTGATCGTTGGTTGCTCAGGACTGCAGATCCACGACCTCATATTTTGACTGAAATGTTTCTTGACTTTGTAAATAACAAAAGCTTTACTTCATCTGTGCAATATCGTCACGCTAAGCAAAAACAATACAGCACCATCTTGAAAATTACGCCCAATCTGTAACTGTCAAAGAGATACACCTGTTAATAGCGTGCCAATACTATCGCACCCCCTCCCCCTCTCTCTCTCTCCCTCTCTCTCTCTCTCTCTCTCTCTCTCTCTCTCTCTCTCTCTCCTCCCACTTTCAGCTGTGGCTGCTGTTCTATTCTGGTGGCTTCTAACATCGTTCTCAGAGCATCGATCACGCCCTACGTCAGGATTACGACATGCCTTGTGAATCACATTAAGATTCATGTAATTTAAAACTATGCTCATGGCCAATTATACAAATAATTCAGTGTACCTAAATGACTTTGTGAGTCGAAACTTCCTGGCAGATTAAAACTGTGTGCCCGACCGAGACTCGAACTCGGGACCTTTGCCTTTCGCGGGCGTGAGTCGTGCTTCGGTAGCTCAGATGGTAGAGCACTTGCCCGCGAAAGGCAAAGGTCCCGAGTTCGAGTCTCGGTCGGGCACACAGTTTTAATCTGCCAGGAAGTTTCATATCAGCGCACACTCCGCTGCAGAGTGAAAATCTCATTCTGGAAACGTCCATCGAGCTGTGGCTAAGCCATGTCTCCGCAATATCCTTTCTTTCAGAACTGCTAGTTCTGCAAGGTTCGCAGGAGAGCTCCTGTAAAGTTTGGAAGGTAGGAGACGAGGTACTGGCAGAAGTAAAGCTGTGAGTACCGGGCGTGAGTCGTGCTTCGGTAGCTCAGATGGTAGAGCACTTGCCCGCGAAAGGCAAAGGTCCGGAGTTCGAGTCTCGGTCGGGCACACAGTTTTAATCTGCCAGGAAGTTTCATATCAGCGCACACTCCGCTGCAGAGTGAAAATCTCATTCTGGACTTTGTGAGTCCTTCACAAATTACTTTTTCTGTTCCCATTTAAATAATATGTTGATTTAACTGGATCAAAACGAGGTTGCAAAGGATACAAACATACAAAAACAAAAATTTCTAGATAAATAGCAAAATAAATGTCAAACAGAATATTATTGTGCTGTATATAATTTTGTTTAGCTAAAGTATTACGAGTTTTATCGACGTACCTTTATCTATGTTTCAATTAATTAACAGCAATTAAAACATCGTATTTTAAGTAAAACTGGTTATCAGAATCGCGATATTTTGACCTTGTTCTGTAACCGAATTTTATAAATAATTATCAGAATTAAGACAAACAGTGCCTTCATATTAGGCTTCGCTAAATTGATTGACTGAAGTTATCCTCCACAAAACATACGAATATTGTGTCACTGCGCGAATGAGATGTTTCTGGCTTCTGATACACGATAGTATAGCTGCCTATTAGGTAAAAACAGAACCAAATGCGAAAATTTGAACTAAATGAATAAAACTGATAAAGTAAATACGAGTATAAAGATCGATATGGAAAGGAACGGATCATTTCAAGCAGTTTTATGTAGTGACCGTTTACCTGTTATGTTACTTTAGAGCTGGCCTGAGTGGCCGTGCGGTTCTAGGCGCTCCAGTCTGGAGCCGCGTGACCGCTACGGTCGCAGGTTCGAATCCTGCCTCGGGCATGGAAGTGTGTGATGTCCTTAGGTTGGTTAGGTTTAAGTAGTTCTAAGTTCTAGGGGACTGATGACCATAGCAGTTAAGTCCCATAGTGCTCAGAGCCAATTGAACCATTTTTTTGTTACTTCAGAGCTAACTTTTTTATTGCGTAGAATTTTTGGTTTTAGTTTACAGAGCAGTTTTCATCTGAAGCATTCGATTCGGAATTGATGGAGTGTGGCCAGCGATCTCTATTTCATGAAAAATGCGGTGAGTTTGATAGAATTACATGCCATAGCTAAAAAGTGGAATCAAAAAGTATCGATAGAAATGCGGACCTCGCGCGAAACGTGTTCAAATGGTTCAATGGCTCTGAGCACTATGGGACTTAACTGTTGAGGTCATCAGTCTTAAACCTAACTAACCTAAGGACATCACACACATCCATGCCCAAGGCAGGATTCGAACCTGCGACCGTAGCGGTCGCGCGGTTCCAAACTGAAGCGCCTAGAACCGCTCGGCCACTCCGGCCGGCTGCGAAACGTGTTGCCAAGGTTGTTTCGAGAACACTAGAAGTTTTTCTGGGAAGCCCTTACACATCTTCCATATAGTCACATGAAAAGTAGACAAACGAAGAAAAGTAAGTACACTGTTTTTATTTCGAATGTAGTCGCAATAACTGTTAATATATTTATCCCACTGTGAGACAATACGGTCAGTGCCTTCACGGAAAAACGTTTGCTGTTGCCTACGGGACTGTGATTGTACCCGCACGTGCACCCCTTACAAGAAAATTGATGGCCACGAAAGTCTTTCTTTAGGGCAGCAGCAATATGGAAATCGCGTGGGGAGAGATCGGGACTGTACGCAGGATGTGTACAGGCTTCCACGAAAAATTTTTACAGAGTAATCGGAACAAACTTGGCAACATGTACGCACGCCCATATGTTTCAAACATGCTTCAAAAGTTCCGATGGGAAGGCCTTAGACATCCTCCATATAGTCCGATCTCTCCCGAAGCGATTTCCATATTTTTGGAGCCCTGAAGAAAGATCCTTGTGGCCGTCGGCTTGCTTCGGACGAAGAGTTGCATGCCTGAGTAAACCATGGACCCGCAGGCAACCGCAAACATTTTCCTGTGAAAGTACTGACAGACATGTCTCACAGTGGGACCGTTATGTCGACAACTTTCCAAATAATAAAGAGTTTATCTACTTTTCTGCATCTGTCTCGTTTTCATGTGACTGCCCCTTATACGAGGGTCAGTCAAATGAAAACCTTACATTTGTAATAACAAATAGAAAGTTCGCGCCGTTATCCTCTAAGTTGGTAAGCGTGCTACAAACAGCGTGCAGAATGGCCTTTAGGTGGCAGCATAGTGCAGATGCACTCATACCGTCGCAGTATCAGTATAAAGATGGCCGCCCCACTTGTGACTTGCACCAGGGAAGAACAGCGTTCTGTTATTCGGTTTTTACGTAGTGAAGGTGTGAAACCTATTGAAATTCATCGACGAATGAAGATTCAGTACGGTGATGCGTGTTTGTCACAGCAGCAAGTCTACGAATGGAATAGGAAGTTCGCAAATGGTGTGACTTCAGTGGAAGATGCTCCTCGTCCAGGTCAGCAGTTGAAGCCATAGTGAAGGAGATGTGCTCCAGTTTCACAAAGTGTCTGTAAGATGGGTGCCACGGCAGCTGACTCCTGAAATGAGAGAACGACGTGTTGATGCTTGTGAAGAACTTCTTCGGCGCTTTGAACGAGAAGGTGATGGCTTCCTTGCAAGAATCGTTACTGAGGATGAAACCTGGGTTCAGTTCCACCAACCGGAAACGAAGAGAGCGAGCAAGGAATGGCGCCATTCCTCATCACCAAAACCAAAGAAGTTTCGAACAGAACCATCAGCAGGGAAGGTTATGCTGACTCTCTTTTGGGACGAAAAAGGCGTCATTTTAGAGCATTACATGCCTAGAGGGGCCACTGTTACCAGTGCATCATACACAGATCTAATAAAAAATCATCTGCTGCCTGCAATCAAATCAAAGCGACGTGGATTGCTGTCAGCAGGTGTCCTTTTGCAACATGACACTACAAGGTTCAAATAAATGGTTCAAATGGCTCTGAGCACTATGGGACTTAACTTCTGAGGTCATCAGTCCCCTAGAACTTAGAACTACTTAAACCTAACTAACCTAAGGACATCACAACATCCATTCCCGAGGCAGGATTCGAACCTGCGACCGTAGCGGTCGCGCGGTTCCAGACTGTAGCGTCTAGAACCGCTCGGCCACAACGGCCGGCGCACTACAAGGGCCCACACTGCCCGTACAACAGTTGCAACAATCACAGACCTACATTTTGACGCCGGCCGCAGTGGTCTAGCGGTTCTAGGCGCTCAGTCAGGAACCGCGCGACTGCTACGGTCGCAGGTTCGAATCCTGCCTCGGGCATGGATGTGTGTGATGTCCTTAGGTTAGTTAGGTTTAAGTAGTTCTAAGTTCTAGGGGACTGATGACCACAGCTGTTAAGTCCCATAGTGCTCAGAGCCATTTGAACCATTTTGAACCTACATTTTGAGTGTTTTTCTCATCCACCATACTCACCAGACCTTGCCCCAAGTGATTTCCATATGTTTGGACCACTCAAAGACGCAATGGGAGGAAAGAAGTTCCGTTCTGATGAAGAAGTACGCCACGCGGTGCATGAGTGGTTGCGCGAACTAACAAAAGAATTTTTTCTGAAGGAATTTATGCACTTTGTAAGCGCTGGAGGACTTGCATTGAGTGTGGGGGAGATTATGTTGAAAAGTGATACAGCTTAGTAAATATTTAAGGTTTTCATTTGACTCACCCTCGTATTATCAATCGTACTCATGGAAGCATATAATTTGGCTTATAACAGTGTTCTGTAAAGGGTAACTGAAATTCACTAGCTGTGGTCCACAGATAGCATTTTTTTAAAAATGATTAGTTGTGAAGTGACTGTAGTTATATACCTGCATGTGATATAGCTAGCCCCTTTATTTATTAATAATTTACAAATGTTACACTAAAGTACACTTTTATCACAATTAATTGACGATGACAATGTAACAGTTCGTTTTATTCTTTTATCTGACAGTGGTTCGGAATTGCCTCAAGCAGCATTGTCGATATGGAGTCTGCGATACTGCGGCTCTTCGTAGCTCGGCGGACGGTGGAGACGTGGACTACAGTGTGGAGCTCAATACCGCCACGCTTTTCACCCACCGCTTGCCGTCATGTGCAGTTTGTGGTTGGCTAAAATCGAGTCACGTGATACTTTCCGTCATTTTGGGCCTTTTACTGATTGTGTTACGTAGAAAGAATCACGTATTTTCTTAAGTTTGGTGTTTAATAATAGCACAATTAACTTGTTACGACTGTATTTTTCAAGCCCAAAAGGGAGGAAAACTTTCTAAGCTTCAAGGTTTTGTATTCCATCCTTCTGATTGGAGGTTTGAGGAACTTCGATCGTTCACTTACGTAGTAAAATAGAACACCTACAGCCGTCCTTACGATATTATTTATTATATGGCTACCAATTTCGGTGCTTCACTACACCATCTTCAAGCCTTGACTGACTCGGAGGGGGTTAACTGCAATCGTATAGACGATTCCTCTGTGGCCAAATCTATGAACTGGTTTTCACAGACGACTTGTAATAACGTGTTGTGCCTCCAGCCAACAACTATCAGCGTACAACTACATGGATGTTGCAGGTACTCTGCAAAAACCAGTTCCCAGATGTTGGGCACTGAGGAGCCATGTTTACGATTGGAGTTAACACCCTCAAAGTCACTTAAGGCCTGAAGATGGTTTACAGAAGCAGAGGAACCGGTAGCCATATAATAAATAACATCGTAAGGACGACTATAAGTGTTCCACTTTATTACATTTTACTAGCTTCGTCCTGAGGGAAACTGTGAAGTTTAAAGGTAATTTCTGATAAACAGTAGTTGACTATTGCCAGACAATTGCTTATTCTAATTTCATTCATTATCTACCATTTTGTGTACAAATGCATAATTATTAGGTACGTCCCGAAAGAAAGGAACAGTTATGCCAACTTGTTTTAATATACAATATTTACATTTTTGTCACAACTTTCCATCCTTACCCTGAGAACCAAAGTACAGTGATACATGTAAGACATACATATGAATTACACTGTCGTAAGATTTGTGTGTGTTAGATGTCAAGCAAGGATACTGTGAAATCTTCATTCTTTCGTGATACGTTTGTAAGGAGGATACTGTTAATTGTTTTTCTGCTATCCGTAATACATTTGTTCTGCACAGTAATTTGCTAGATTAAATCTCTCTTGTCAAAAATACAGAACTATTCCTTCATAGGACAAAATATATCATATACAGTGATTCTGTCTTAAAAACAAATGGGCGATGATGAAAGCTGTTTAATAAAATACACTGCAGAAGAAAACCTACAATCTGGCCTCTTACTTAAACCTTGCTACCACAGAAGCATGCCTTCTGTAATAGTTATTCGCTTCTTTTCGTTAATTTCTTTTAACCTGTAACGGATACTGCTTCATAATTCCGGCGTTTGTCTTGCGACTTTCAATTTTATTTATAAAACTATGTTTTGCGACCTGATATTTACCGACTGCCTATTTCTTCTTGTGTGAAGTCAAGATGACCAGTTTCAAGCTAGAGATATTTGTGAGAACATCATGTATTTTAGGATGGTGCTGTAATACGAAGTTTATCACTGTTGTTGTTAAGCAACGTTAGCACGTCGAGAACTGAAATCGGAAAACATTTTTTCGACACACTCATCATCATCAATGGGGTTGTCTTTCTTGCGGCAGGTTTTGACTGCACAGCCCTCCATGCTTCTGTCTTTTGCGTTCCTCTTCATTCATTGGTACCTTCCTTGTGGCCTGCTGACATCATCCAGCATCTGGAACCTTCTTGTGCCCTTCCCTCTCTTTCCCTGAACGAAACCTTCAATTGCTTCTACTAGAAGGCAATCTCTTCTTAGACTGTGGCCTCTCCAGTGTAGTTGCCTGTTCGTCACCGTGAGCAGCATCCTCCGTTCTTCTCAAACTCTCCTCGTTACTTCTTCAAATGGTTCAAAAGGCTCAGAGCACTATGAGACTTAACATCTGAGGTCATCAGTCCCCTAGAACTTAGAACTACTTAAACTTAACTAACCTAAGGACATCACACACATCCATGACCGAGGCAGGATTCGAACCTGCGACCGTAGCGGTCGCGCGGTTCCAGACTGAAGGGCCTAGAACCGCACGGCCACGACGGCCAGCCATTACTTCTTCATTCCTGACGTGCTAAACGGAGAGCGGCTGCCGCCCAGATGGGATCAACGGGTCAGGGCCGTGGCTACTGTCGCACATTCTGTAGCTAAAGGCTGCACTGCGCCGCGCTTCCCGGCAGCCGCAGGCTCAGAGCCGCTACCTGAGGCTTCCGGCTGCCGCAGTGCCAGCCACCACAGCCTTCACCGGGACAGGAAAGTGGCGACATTCTCCTGCTCTGTCGACTGGCTGCTTGCTGACTCTGGAATAACAACTTCCCTACCTAAGACAACTTTTTCCCTCGTCTGGTAGTTTTATTTTCCCATTCTAAGCCATATCCACATTTCACAAGCTTCAATTCTTTTCTCATCCTGCTTTCTCAATTCGACTCACTATATTACTTTTTTTTATTGCTGAAAATTCGAGACGTTCAGTTTCAAAGGTGTGCTCAACTTTAGCAATGCGTGTGACCCCCTGAGTTGGCTCCTTTATTAACTATAGCTAAAGGCGTTGTAGTGTTCAGTGTGTAAGCAGAAATGTGGCGGCAGCCGGTTAAGATGGCTGCACTCTCACTGTAGATCTGGGCTTAAACATGCACGCAATCACGTACTGCCACTTGCCTGTGATCACATGAGGCCATCATACCGCGCCATTTTGTAAGGGACAGTTAATTAAAAACCGAATAGCAGCTACAAAGCAAACATGGAATGATTCAATTCAAAAATAATCATCATACGCGTTAAGACATTTATCCCAGTGAGAGATCAGACGATCGATTCGTTTTTCGTAGAAGGCGGTCGGCCGCTGACAGATCCAGCCCCGCATCCACTCTTGCATTTCCTTGTCCAAGGGAAACCGACGTCTACGCACGTCTTTCGTCAAGTCGCCAAAGATGTGAAAAGCACACGGTGACAGATCTTGGCTGTACGGAGGATGTTGCAGTGTGTTCCAACCAAACCCCTGAAGTGGAGCCTTTGTCCGATTCGCAGTGTGAGGGCGGATGTTATCGTGCAACCACAATTAAAGTGCTGTGCTATGAACACACTTTGCAGAAACTGCAACGAGCCATAAAGTGAAACCGTGCAGGAGTGCACGATAACGCCCGCCTCCGCACTGCCAATAGCACGAACATAAGTCTACGCCTGTGCGATTTGGTTGGGAAATACCGCAACATCCTCACAGCCCTGATCGTTCACCATGAGATTTTCACATATTTGGCGGCCTGAAGGAAGACATGGACGTCGGTTTCTGTCGGACGAGGAAGTGCAAGGAGAGTGTGGATCCGTCAGCGACCGACCGCGTTCTACAAAAAAAGAATGATCGTCTCGTCTCCTAATAGAATAAATGTCTTACTGCGTGTGTTGATTACTTTTGAATGGACCCATTCCATGGTCCTGTTGAGGCGGATGTCGGTTTTAATTTTACTGCATGTTACATGGCGTGCTCTCGACTTTTGACTGTTTTATGGTTTTCTCTCATTCGGTATTCAGTGTGGACTCATGACGACCTTACTGTATCTTGGAATGTGTTTCCAGTCAGTCGTTGTCTACGCCAACTGAAGTCTTTACCGGCAACTCGCTACTGCCATTTTTTCCACCGGTCTCCAAGTTTCAAAACACGCCATCACTCCAGGCTAACTATTGGCTTGATCGGATGGTTATGGTAGCAGTGAGAGACTGCAGACGTGGCGGGCCCTGCTTAGTGGCCCACTGTGCGTGTAGTGAGCTTGAAGCAAGAAGAGCGCGCTAAACGGAGAGCGGCTGCCGCCCAGATGGGATCAACGGGTCAGGGCCGTGGCTACTGCCGCACTTTCTGTAGCTAAAGGCTGCGCTGCGCCGCGCTTCCCGGCAGCCGCAGGCTCAGACCCGCTACCTGAGGCTTCCGGCTGCCACAGTGCCAGCCACCACAGCCTTCACCGGGACAGGAAGGTGGCGACATTCTCCTGCTCTGTCGACTGGCTGCTTGCTGACTCTGGAATAACAACTTCCCTACCTAAGACAACTTTTTCCCTCGTCTGGTAGAAAAACTGACGACCTCTTCCACGGACGCGGCAAGGATGGGGAAATTACTTCGGCCATGATCTCTGCACGGCAGTGATAGAACAGATAGTATGGATTTCACCGCTCTCTTTGCCCTATATCATTTTTATAAAAAACAATACTGTTGGCTTTGATGTTAAATCCTGCCTAGTCGTCGAATATGGGATGTCTAGAAAACCTGCTTTCTCGGGTCTGTAGACAACAATTCAAGCAAATCGTACTAAAGAGTTTTATTACAAAAAATTAAATGACAATACTTAACTTTGCCATTAAAATTGCTTCACCACGAAGATGACGTGCTACAGACGCGAAATTTAACCGACAGGAATAAGATGCTGTGATATGCAAATGAGTAGCTTTTCAGAGCATTCACACAAGGTTGGTGCCGGTGGCGACACCTACAACGTGCTGATATGAGGAACGTTCCCAACCGCTTTCTCATACACAAACAGCAGTTGACCGGCGTTGCCTGGTGAAACGTTGTTGTGATGCCTCCTGTAAGGAAGAGAAATGCGTACCATCACGTTTCCGACTTTGATAAAGGTCGGATTATAGCCTATCGCGATCGCAGTTTATCGTATCGCGACATTGCTGCTCGCGTTGGTCGGGATCCAGTGACTGTTAGCAGAACATGGAATCGGTGGGTTCAGGAGAGTAATACGGAACGCCGTGCTGGATCCCAACGGCCCCGTATTACTAGCAGTCGAGATGACAGGCATCTTATCCGCATGGCTGTAACGGATCGTGCAGCCACGTCTCGATCCCCGAGTGAACAGATGGGGACGTTTGCAAGACGACAACCATCGGCACGAACAGTTCGAAGACGTTTGCAGCAGCATGGACTATCAGCTCGGAGACCATGGCTGCGGTTACCCTTGACGCTGTATCACACACAGGAGCGCCTGTGATGGTGTACTCGACGACGAACCTGGGTGCACGAATGACAAAACGTCATTTTTTCGGATGAATCCAGGTTCTGTTTACAGCATCATGATGGTCGCATCCGTGTTTGGCGACATCGCGGTGGACGCACATTGGAAGCGTGTGTTCGTCATCGCATACTTGCGTATCACCCGGCGTGATGGTATGGGGTGTGTTACGACCTGTTGCTCTACCCTTCATTCGATCCCTGCGAAACCCTACATTTCAGCAGGATAATGCACGCCCGCATGTTGCAGGTCATGTACGAGTCGTTCTGGATACAGAAAATGTTCGACTTCTGCCCTGGCCAGCACATTCTCCAGATCTCTCACCAATTGAAAACGTCTGGTCAATGGTGGCCGAGCAACTGGCTCGTCACAATACGTCAGTCACTACTCTTGATGAACTGTGATATCGTGTTGAAGCTGCATGGGCAGCTGTACCTATACACCCCATCCACGCTCTGTTGGACTCAATGCCCAGACGTATCAAGGCTGTTGTTACGGCCAGAGGTGGTTGTTCTGGGTACTGATTTCTCAGGATCTATGCACCCAAATTGCGTGAAAATGTAATCACATGTCAGTTCTAGTGTAATATATTTGTCCAATGAATACCCATTTATTATCTGCATTTCTTCTTGGTGTAGCAATTTTAATGGCCAGAAGTGTATTACACGGAAGTGTCGCAAGCAAAGGGCGACGTAAACAATAAACAAATTTCTTCAGTATATAAAATGCTACATAGTACAAGCAAAATGACAACTAGTCTTGAAGCTATTCTGCAACTGGGCCGCGACCAGTCGGGCGCGACGCTTATGTTCTCTTCGCACAGAGGCCGCTGCTGTCGAGTTGTCGTCCTGGAGAGAGGGTCGGTTAGCGTGAAATTTGCTGACTTCTTCACAGCACACAGGTGTTATCTGCATCTTCTGTTGTGAGACTGTTGTGGGCTGGCAGGAGAGCCAACCCGTATAAATAGAGGAAGCCGAAAGGCACGCGTTTAAGCTCACGCAGGCTGGCGTGATGTCTGGAACAGGACAAGGGATTTAGACTTCAGAAAAAAGGAGGTAGCTTGTGGAATACTTAACTTTAATCCATTAATGTTGAACGTAGCTCTGGTCTGTACATTATTTATAATATCAATAGTAACTGATAATGGCGCCTTGCTAGGTCGTAGCAAATGACGTAGCTGAAGGCTATGCTAACTATCGTCTCGGCAAATGAGAACGTATTTTGTCAGTGAACCATCGCTAGCAAAGTCGGTTGCACAACTGGGGCGAGTGCTAGGAAGTCTCTCAAGACCTGCCGTGTGGCGGCGCTCGGTCTGCAATCATTGATAGTGGCGACACGCGAGTCCGACGCATACTAACGGACCGCGGCCGATTTAAAGGCTACCACCTAGCAAGTGTGGTGTCTGGCGGTGACACCAGAGAGACCTTTTTAAATATGGTGCCTTCATAATGCTGTAAGATAAATTACTGACGCAGACAGAAAGCATGTATTTTTTAAATCATTAGAAACATTTGGCAATATATTTGAGCCTTGCTGCAGCTTGCGTTGGTGCTGTTTGTAGGTTTCCGCTCTCTGTTGGCCAGACGGTATCGTTTAGTTGGCATGGTTACGGTTGTTTGTCTTCTTTTCGTGTTGACTGGCGCCACTAGGTTTCGCAAGCGTTGCCTGTCCGCTAGTGGCAGCAGCGGCTGTTATCGGTATGTAGTAGCTGTTGCCCTATATTAGGGGCGACATCGTTGTTTTTCCGGGTCGGGTAAATGGCGAGTTCGGTCGGGGACTCAGGAGGAGCCAGGTCCGTGCAGTGCGAGAACACGCCGGGACTGCTGGCGGCATGCATGGGCTGCCGGATGGAAGGGCTGTGGTCACGAGGGTGCACGACCTCGTCGTAAACCGGATCCAGCAAGACTTAAGATGAGTGCATTTCAATCCAAGTAGAGAAACCTACACTATTGTGATGTCTCGCAATTCTCCAGTGACTTGGGTTCGTGTTGCTGCTCGTAGTGTCGCCGAGGCGAAGAGCAGCGAGTGGAGTGCTTTCTACTCTGGTTGTAGTGGTTCCTTTCTCGTTCCGGGCGCTCTAAACACAATATTTTGCAGACGTAGTGCAGACCGCCGGTTCCAGCTATGGCGTATTGCTCCATCATTGCATTTGGTTTATCGGACGTCAGGTAGCTTCAGCAAGATTATCATTAGTCATTCGTTAGACTACCACTAGTCTGAGTTACCATCTTGTGAAGTGAATGCAACTCTTGGCTGCCTATCTCATCGCTCGCGAAAGTGTTTGTTGCCGGACCTTCTCAGAGGTCGATTCCTGGAGAACCGTCTGTGACCCCTTGTGTTACAAAGTTTACCATCATCTCATTTCTCCCGTTTGGTGATCAGTTGCTTGTTTTTTTTTTTTTTTTTTTTAAATTAACCTTTGCTACTGAATTTGCTGTTTTACAGCAGGTTTCTAATTTTTTTTAATTATTGCCGTTCCTGGCGCGTAACGCCTTCAGCCGTGATTGTGGTCATTTGCCTTAAAATTCTAATTTGGTATTTGTATTTTAGCAGTAAGCCTTGGGCGTGACCCACTGTGGCGCTGTTAAACTGCTGTCAAATGGTGTTATTATTAACGTCCGTGTTCATCAGGTACATTTTAGTCTGCCTCATGCAATAATGGAGGTGATAAAACCTATTTTCAGAGACTTATCAGCACCTGAACTGTTGAAAAAGTGTATTCACGGAAAAACTCAAAACCCCAATGAAAGTGTAAATAGTGTTATATGGTCGAAAATCCCCAAGACTGTATTTGTTGGAATAGAAACACTTCACTTTGGTATGTATGATGCTGTTGCGACTTTCAATGATGGCAACATTGTAAGGTGCAAGGTATTTAGAAATATGGGAATGAAGATAGGTTCTAACATGGTACGAGCAATGCTTGCTTTAGACAAGGAACGCCTTCGGGCTG